>NW_024367037.1:1313192-1969788 GCF_014805655.1 Passer montanus
TCTCATTTAATATGAATCACAAAAGAAGACAAATTAGTAATAATTTAAACTTTTCTGAATAGCAATTTGAATTTACATGGGATCAGGGAAGCTTTTTTTGTGTCTATTTTATTTTTTCTGAAGTACAAAATGTTTAAATCAAGAACTTGGGAAAGTTGAGTAGATTTCAGAGAAACTGGAAAACATGGAAAAGCAACAACAATTTTTCAACAAGAACAGTAAAGCTATGTAATCAAAGGACAACAAATGTTTATTAGCTTGAGGTAGAAATAGATAGATTCCCAGTGGTGATTTTTAAGTGGATTTATGTCCACAGCAGATTTACCTGTTTCACACAGTGTTCATTCTGATGACTCCCATTCCAATTAACATCTTTGTTTTGTTGAGTTGTTTTTTTTTTTTTTTGTTTCTTTTTTGGGGTTTTTTGGTGGTTTTGGTTTGGGGTTTTTTGTTGTTGTTTTGGTGGTTTTTTGCGGTTTTTTTTTTGTTTGTGGGGGTTTTTTGTGTGTGTGTGTGTTTAATGAATAATCTATTACTCTGGAGTTCTCCTTAGCAACACAGAGCATAAGCTGTGGTTTGTTGAATGATCCTTTCAAACTCAGACCTTTCCTAGTAGCATCACACATATTATTTGATTTCCCTTCAGCTATGCATGTCTTTGAAGTTTTAATGGAAACCTGCCAGGAATTGTGACAGGGTAAAGAACTGCATCTTTTCAACCTCTCCCATCTCACTGCTTAATTTATAGATAGATCTGTATGTTTGGGCTGAGAGAGCCTGTCTTAAAGTTTATGGAATGTGATTTGACAACAAAAACCTACAACTGTATCCCAAAGCAAATGAGCACTATGAAGTTAAACAAAATGTTGAAATCCCCCCAGGACACTGCCAGAAAGCAGTGAAATGGTTTGGTGTTCCAAACTCAGGTTTTATCATCGTGGTCTCGTTGCTCTGCAGCAATGGTGGTTTATGCCCTCACCAGTAACTGACATAGAATTTATTCACAAGCAAAAACTTGCAAATGTGTTTGGGGCGGGGGAATGGGTTGGAAAACACTAATTAAAATCAAACACTTTTAACTGTAGCAAGTTTTTCTAATGTCCATCTTGTAGCTGTCTAAAATTGCTTCAAAAAGAACAGCATTTTTGTCACCAAGGCTATTATATCAGGATTTCACCTACAATTTTCAAAATGAATGAGATCAAAATCCACCTAATTTTCACAAATATGTCTGTGATGCCTCAAAATTATTGTGAAGGTTTTTGCTGTAAGAGATATTTTATTAGCTTTATAACTTGCCTGTGCATCTATGTAGTTCTTCTGAGAGAGAATTTATAGAGTTGTAGATCTTAGGCTTGGAAAGATTCCTGATTTTTCTCTCCTTTTTATATATTAACCAATGCAAATATAAACTAGAGGATAGCAAGGGCAGAGGAAAAGACTGAACTAACTTTAAGTAAAATTAATGATGTTTTTATGGAACCATAAATACTATTAGCATTCATCATTGCTAATCAACTCATAAGTCAAATTAGGAAAATAGTGGATTTGAAGAATTTGATTTTGTAAACTGAGAACAGAAACATCCTTGGATTCTATCTAAAGTCCTCTTTCTGTTAAAAAGGATATCACATCTCTAAGATAATATAATTTTTTTTTAAATCTTTGCATTACATATGCTTCCTATGGTTTCTCAGCTTTTGTTCCCTTTTTGGCCAATCTCAGAAAAAACAGAGATCAAAATTATCATTTTTGACAATGGGATGTAGAGCAACTAAATTGTTATGTGGATAGGGAAAACAGATACCTCTTATTTTAACAGTTTCAATATTGATCTCATGAATTGGTTTATAATGCACTGTCATCTCTGTTCAAAAAACAAACAAAAAACTCTGTTCTGATTTTAAGAGTCAACCTTTCTTTTTGAATAACATTCATGTGGCAGGTTAGCATACAGGTTAAAACACCTTCATCTTTAATCCAAGTTACAAAGTTTTATGTTAATGATGCCAGATTTTCTTCATCATTCATTCCTAGAATGAATTTCTTTTAGAAAGGACAGTAAGAAATTCCTGACATTATATAGGTCTTATTTCCAAATTTTGTCTTGCTAAAGATTATCTTAATCATCATCTTCTTGAAGAAGGAGGTGTGGAACTACTAAAAATATTACATCAAGAAGCATCCTGATATATAAGCATTTGAGACACATGAAACCATGCTTGTCTTAGAACTTGTGTGTTAAAATAAATGTGATCCATTTATGTGTTTCAAAATAGAGTTGTTTTGGTTGGTACATGACGTATAGGGGAAAAAAGGAAATTTTTAGAGGATTCAGAATCTCCTTAACCTAAGACATTTTAAAAAAACCCCTTAAACATACTTGTATTTAGAATTTCTAAATGTCCTATAAATGTGCTACATTTTCCTGTATCATCATTTTCCATTTGGTTTGCCTCAATACACAGAATATCTGGCCGTATTCTGTAATAAATTAATGGGTACTATGGCCTCATCAGACCATTTAATTTCATATTTTCTTTCTCTGAATGTTCACAGAGAAAATATGAGATACAAAGGACCAAACTCCCCCTCATCCTGCCTTCCTCTTGAAAATATGGGCCTTGGAGCTGAAGCATCAATGTGGGTGTAGTTTCAGTTCCAATTATTTTGATGATGTTCTCCCTCCACTAAGGCTGAGAATAAGTGCACATCCCCATTCTTGCTAATCTGTTAATGGCATGGGATTGTGGTTCCCCAGGGTGGCAATGCTTTGGTGCAGGGCAGGACGCAGTGCTCCCATTGGCACCATTACCCACATCAGGCAGAAGGGAGCCAGCTGCCATTGGACAGATCACGTTCAAATATGTGTAGAAGTGAACAGATTGCTTCCAGGGCCAGCTCTGGGGTGGAAGAACTCTCGGGTGGGTCTTGCAATCCGAAGTCTGGGGACATAAATCTCCCTGGGTGCCAGACTGGTTCTGTGCACATCCATGGCAGGTGTGTCTGTGCTGCACTTGCTTTCGGGAGTCACTACTGAGGTGGCTTTCTATGGAGAAAGCCATGGGCCTGCAGAGCCCTTGCTCATCCCAGCTGCCTGGCTGGACCCAGCCTTATTCTTAAAGAGCTGCATCAGTACACAGGCATTGTCTTTCCTAGCTTTGCTGGTCCTGGATCATTTTTTGACTCATTTTTTTGATTCAATAAAAAAAAATATTCTGTAGGTATATGGGACATCTCAATTTCTATGCAAAACCAGGCTGCATTCCCTGGTTGTTAGCTCAGGATATGCAGTGCAGTTAGAAAAAAAAGTGAAGTGTCCTATTTCATACAAGGGAGTCCTGCTAAGAAGTCCAAGCAGAATTCATAAGACTTCAGGCAGGGAAACATTTGTATGAGGGGGCAGAACTAAAAACTGAATCTGTGCTATTAAAATGAGAAAAAGAAAAAAAAAAAGCATCAGATGAATGGTTTTAGTAGGCTGGTGAAAAATAAGTATGAGAATTTAACAACTTCTGGAAAGTAAGAGACAGTTAAGGCAAACGCCTCTTTTTTTATATTATCTTGTGCTTTTAGAGCTGGTTGACAGCCCAGAGAATTACTGGTAGGCCCAGAAGGGAAACTCTGCCTGTCTTAACTGTGACAAAATTTTTGAAAGAAGACATAGCCATAATGTCAGCATTTCCATAAAGGAGAGCAACACTCCAGAGTCCTGAAAATGCTTCAGAGCAGCTTCCCAGTGGGGCTTTGTGAGGAGTTCAAAGAGGCCATGTGAATTCACAGAAGGGAACTAGGCTGTCCTTTCTCCTTTATGCCAGGTAGGGAGTTACCTGTTCTCCCACTGAGCCAACAAATTGCTTTTAGACTTGCATAAATAACATGAGGGGAGAGAGAAGCATTCAGAGGTGGATTTCAGTTCCTGCAAAAACAAGCACTTCCTCCAAAAAGCAGAAGATCCTTTTGGGCACAGGATCCAGGCATATGGCCATTGGCATTTTGGGCTCTTGAATATGCAAGATCTGATGTCATTGGTGAAGCTTGATATTAGTCTTAAAACCTCCTAAGAGCAATCATTGCCCTTTGAAGTAATCCTCCTTTCTCGTGGTACATGCTCAGAAAGCCCAGCCAAAGAACAGCCCTTTCTAGTGCTTCAGAGGTAGGAGAGAGTGCTTTTTTTTTCTTTTAGGTAACAGAAGTAAAATATTCCACTGTGAAAAATGGAGATCCTAGAATGCCAATGCTGACAAGCTTTGAGACTTCTTGCAGATGAATCCCATGTGGAAAGCCAATTGATCCTGATACCAGTGTAACACCCAGGAATTCAGGCTTTGGAATCAGCCACGTATTTTACAAGTGAGATGGAAAAGCTGTTCACTTATAAATTGTACAATATTTGAACCTATTCCTGCCTGACATGCACAGTTAAAATGTGTGTGACCAATGGATGAGCTATGTATTATTATATCTGTGATATCATGAATGACTGGATGGTGCTCCATAGCCTTAAAAATTATGCTAATAAAATTTTCACTGGGTAATGAAACTGTTTTGTCAAGGAAAGAAAGGATTGTGGGGAAAAAGCATAAAGAGAAGGGTATTTTCAGTAGGTGTAGAATTATTTTATAAAGAAGACATGAACATTTAAATTCTTGATGTGGACTTGTAGTGTTTGATCAAGGGATGTGTATTGGTTACTTGCAGTAATGTATTTGCCTGTCAGCAAGGACATGAACCTCAGAACAGAACAAAATCTTATAATGATGTAAAAACTCCTAAATTTGACTTTTCTTTATTAATTTAAATTTATTTCATAAAAAGTTTTAGTGTGTTCTGTTCAAATGTACCTCATTGATTTTACTTTTTCTTTTCTTTCCTTTTTTTTCTTTCTCTTTTGCCTATGCCGTTATGCATTCAAATGCATTGTAGCATCTACAGGCTCTTTTCTGAATCAGATTAAAGCCTACCATGTTTGATGAACCCAAAAATAAAGACTTCTACTTTCACTTTTTTTTAATCAATGTGCATCAAACAAATCGGGGAAGAAAACAGAATACATTTTCCCTTCAGCTGTTCTGCATTACCTGAAAGTTAGAGATGGAAAAATGTATTTGAAATCTTTTTCTGTAAAACTGAATAAATTAAAACAATACATTGTGCAAATTTTTGGTACAAGACATTTCAAGGAAAGGGGAAGTAAGAAACTTAAATTCATGTGCACTAACGTTTTTTTTTTTTCTTAAATAGATTTTTGACAAATCTGTTGAAGCAAGAGTATTTTACCCTCTTGTAATACTTCAGCATTGTGCAGGAAGTAAATGTATATAGAGTTTGGTAACAGTCAAGTGAAAACACCTTTTCAAAGCTTGTTTGAGATGGAAGTTGAAGTAAACAACAGCTCTTTGTCAGCAATACAGTTGCTGGGTACATAACTGTGTGAAGTCTTTCAATTGTGCATTTTATCCCCCATATTTTAGGAAAAATAATTAATTATAGAAGGCTTTTATTGCTCAGACTTCTTTTAATCTTTTGCAAATTCAGGGCTTAGAGTACATGCTAACATACATTTTCCTGGGCTTTTGCATATTGACAAGGAAGATTTTTTTTCTGAGGTGACTGGAAAAGCCAACCTGAAAATTGCTGTATCTGGAAGCAGTGCCTGTGGAAGCAACAGGTCACGAATGTTTGTGTAGTAAGATGAGATCCATTTGAAGTGTTTGCTATGTCTATCATCTACATAGTAGCAGGATTTCTATTTCTCAGCAAAAATTTTAATATCTAAGGTATATTCTTTTCAGCTGTTTTTAACTACTGTCAGTTTATATGTCTGAGTGGTAGAAAATGGCCTTTATCAGTGGTTAGGACAAGAAGGCACATTTTTTCTCTTAAATTTGATGTACTTGTCTGCTTTTGTTTTTACCTTCTCTATTTTATTTTTTTTACATTTGAAGTGTACACTTCTGTTTAAACATTCTTCCTTATAAACACTTTTTATTTCTTTTTAAGCCATGATTACTTCTGTAAATGACATCACTTCTCCAGAGAGGGGTTGTAAAAAAAATTAACATTAAAAAAAAAGGAAATGAAAGGAGAATTTATTTTCTGAAACAGTTAATCTACAGTATACAATTTCCTCTGTTACATGGATGTTCTGAAAATGCAAAACAACATCAATTCAGAAATTTCTGGAGTCCAAGGAACCCATGTCTAGCAGCCAGGAAAACAACCTTTAAAGAACATGGACAAAACCCAAATCACTCTGACAGTTCTGAATTTCCAGAAGTGCAGATATATCTACTGAAAAAGCCTTTTAAAGGTAATGTTTAGATGTGTGAAAGAAAATGGATCAAAAATTTAAGATGCAACCTGCTTTGGTTTGGGGATTTTTTTCCTCATATCTGTTTTTTCCTTAGCTGGTAACAAACTTTTACCTGTTTTGTTCTGCCTCCCCTGCCAGTTTTAGATTTGCCCCTGCCCTACATTCCCATCTCCTACCAAGTGCTTTCTCACCCTTTTGCTGGACCCTAATTTTCTGCTTGAAAACAAGCCAGGTGAAAAGAGTTCAGATGCCTGTTTATTTAAAATACTGAAGCACATGGGGGATCACCATTTCATGCAGCAGGCACTGGTCAAGAACAGTGGGGTCTTATGGAGTTGCTCCCTGGTAATATCCTCAAGGTTCCACACCCAGAATGGTCATTTGTCCTTACTGCAGATCATATAAGACTCCCCTTTCCTCCCCCTTCAACAAAATCAAAAAAGGATGAGGAGAACACTTGAAACCTTGCTACTTGCTCAAAGAAACCAAAACATGCAGTTATTATTTTTGCAGAGGAAAGCTTGTAAATGTAGAAGAGTAAATCCCGGAAACTTGGAAACAAGATGGCAAATGAAAGTTTTCTGAATTTTAGAAATACCCTATTTTATTTAACAGCTTTAGTAATTTAAGGTGCATTTATGTTCTCAGGTTTTAGCAGAAAGTGTCTTTTCCATCAGCATTACCCTTCCTGTTGCTGTAATGAGCACCAGTGTTCAAGGCAAGGTACACATGCTCACCTAGGAAGAGGCTGAGCACTTGGGGAGGACACAGTGAGAAACTCTGCCAGTTGCTTCATTTAGGGCAGCACAACAGCTGGAAATTGGGTCAATACATTTGAATAGTTTAGGGGATCTGGAAGCTGTGGAGGTCTCTGTGCTGGGAGCAAAAGTGGTGCTGTGTTCTGTGCTGACAGCACATTGCTTTTCCCTGTGGCCTCAGTGTGAGCCCCAGGTGGTGGAGTGGCCAAGAGGACCAGTGACTGGGGGACACTGCATGGGCTGGCTCTTCTCTGCACCTTTTCCTTCTGCCCTTGGATGTTTCCTTTACTTGGCTTCTGCTTGGATTCTGTTTAACAAGTTTGCTTGACTACTAGAAATTATTTGCTAAATCTAAATGCTTGTTAATTAATATTGGTGTGTCTGTCATATATGTGGGATGTCTTGCTGTGACAACCAGTTTTACAAAACTAGGAGAGAGTGATCATGTTTTCCTCTACCTGATATTTTTCTTTTCAATGCAATACAACCCTTTGTATTAAGATCAGTTTGAGGAATCTTTATACAAAATTACATATCAAAGTGGGTTGTTTGATAAAAAAATGGTGAAAGATTTCCTCAAGATTGAAGAAGATGATGCAATATTATTTTAATATAACTACATAACTGTAATTCCATGTTGATTTTTAATTTAGTCTACAGTTCCCAAACACCATCTAAACTGAAGAGAAGTTCAGATCCCTTGCTTTTCTGTAGTCATTGACTCTAGTTAAGGGACTGTTTAGGAGCTGATGAGCTATATTGAAGTTAATGGACCTGAAAAGGGGTTTGCAGTAATTTTATTGATAATGTGGAAAAAATTAATCCTAGTTTTAAAACAGCTTCCCCCAATTTAGTAAATTGTTGGAGTTGTTAGAATAACAATAACAATGGATTTCAGAAGACAGTGATTTGAATCACCAAGCACAGGGAGAGGCATCTTGCTGTACAGGTGCCTGCAAGTGCAGAAAATCTGAAGATGAGGGAGGAGGACAAACAGCAGTAGTTTAGAAGATCTGAAGTACCCTTTTAAGAGCTCAACTACTAGCCACAGAATGACTCAAATGTCAAAAAGAACAAAGTTTCAGATTGTAAAAATTCAGCATATCGGTTTGGAGTAAAACTAAGCTGCAAGCTTTAAAAGTCAGCACAGGCCAATTCAAACTTGGCGCATCACAGGCAGCCAAGAGCAAAGAGAGGAGAGGGTGAGTGTAGCAGGTAGTTTTGTGCTGATGGGAGCCCTCCTGACAGGGGGTTGCAGGATTGGAGCTTCTGATTTAAAGGCCAGGTAGTGTGGATGTAAGAACTTCAGGACTGAAGAGAAAAGAAGAAATTCCTGTATGGAGAGTGTGTTTGGAGAGAGAAAGGAGACAGAGGGCTTTAAGCCACATTTAAAAACAAGAATTTAATTACCTTGGAAGGTGTATGCAACAAAGCTTCTTAAAACAAAGAAATTACATCCCTATTAGGTCAAAATGGAGTTTTGTGAATGACTGGGGCTTAAATTTCTGTGGAAGGAGTTATGATTACATGCTGAATACTAGTGTATTAATTGCTGATTGGAAGTTGGGTTAGTTCTCAAATGATGGAAGAAAGAGCAAAATTTTGTTCTTTGTATTTAGAGAAAGATAAGAGGTTTGTGTAGGTGTTTAACAACATAATGGTGTGTTAATAAGATTTTTGCTAATTTTAGTGGCATTATAGCAAATGCTGCAGTATCCATACAGGAGTAAAAATAATACAAAGAACATTACCCGCTAATGTTAACTGCTTTGCACTTGTTCTTATGAGTATTTTGGAGAGGTACAATATCTGGAAGCATCTGCCAACAAGAAGCACCCTAAGCAAAATTCACAAATGGGATATAGAGTTACAAACAAATTTTTTTTTCTTTTTGTTTCTTCTTTGTATAGACAGTACCTTTCTTTCCCCTTTCATCTTTGTGAGCTGACCACTTCTATTACTTTCTTATTTCTGCTGAGGCTGGTAAGCTGGTTTGATGCATTCAGCAGTCAAAAGTGCAGTTCTCTGTACATTTGTGTTGGCTGACTAAGCAAAGTGAAAGAGGCTGACTGTGAAAGTGAAAAGGTGATTTACTCTGGTGTCATAGTGTTGTGCAGTAATAAAACTCAGGGACTGTTGGACACACATTATATTGTACAATTATATAATTATAAACAATATAATTGGAGGCAGTTGAGCTTGAATGCAGCAGGCTGTTATTTAGCAATCATCTCTTTCAAGGCTCATTAAACACAGATTTATATAGAAAACCAAAGCTTTGCTCTATAAAAGCTAACTATGTGATGGCATTTATTCCCCAAAATGTAATGCATAGGTCTAAAGCTGTCAATGTCCATAATGGATTTACTCAGTGATTGTGAATGAGGTTTTTCAGCAGATATGACAATCCTGGGCCTTTTACCTTTATTTGAGGCATTGTTTCTGAGACTTTATTTGTATGTCTGGTTTGGAAGGCTAAAGAGCCTACACACATACGTCTGTCATCTTAGATTTTGAAATCTGACAAGCAGGGACAATACAGATGGTAAAGTGCTTAGAAAGGTGACAAAGATCTCTTGAAGTCATCCATATTTTGGTCTTACTTTAGACCTTTAATATTTTGCAGTTCTGAAATGATGAATGAGTTTATGGGTAAGAAAATTAAGAGGCAAAAAAAAATTTGTTGCTCCTATCCCAAGGAATTTAGTTTTATTACCTGATATAAAATAAGTTTTATTTTAAATAGTAAAGGTATAAGAATTTTATGAATAAAGAAGAAAAGCCACAGAACTAAGGACATCCTACCATGAGGAGGTCTACAACATATATGTTGGTCCAGTCAGACACAACCTTTTAATAGTTGGCAGATGTTTGTAACATAAAGCTGTATTTAAATAATTTATATATAAACTGAAAATTGAGTGTTTCAATATATTTATCATGTTTTTTTAGTGTCTAGAAGTCTATCTGATTTTTAAACTGAGGTGTTAAAGAACTGTATAAAAAACTGAGACATGTACTTGAAAGGAGAGCCTGCAGACCCCCTCTCTGGGTACAGCCCTGTGAGAGCACAGCTTGGCATGACCAAGTATCTGGCCCAATGTGCTCAACACAGTTTTGCATTTGTTATCATTTCATACATGAATTTTTAAATTCTTCATTTTAATTCTGTCCCTGACATGCAGTGTGTTTCATTTCCTCCTCTCAGTGATCCATAAGGGCCTGAGACATGCAAGGCTCCTGTGAGTTTTGTCATGCCTCTGACTGCACAAGTGCTCTGCCACCATACAGGTGCTGCATCACTGTTTCCAGAATGCAGCGCCTGACCTCAGCAGCTTGTGGCTGTCAGCCTTTTAGTAAGTTATTCCATTTTGCATCACTGGCTTTCACTTTGCTGGGTCAGAAATATTGCCTGCACAATAATTGGAGTTTACTTCAATTCACCTAGGATACTGGAAAATGTTAATTATTCAAGTATCAGTTATTGTAGATAGGTATTTTGAATGCATGTAAAATATTGTGCTGTTGATACTTTTAGCAACTGTATCTTAGTTTTAGCCTTTAGTAACTGTGATTTAGAGCTGCGTTTCACAGCTGTTTTCCTTCCCCCACTCCTGACTTGTTTGCTCATTTTTCTAAATGTGTTAACTTGCAATGTTTCTCAGGATCACATTAGAGAATTAACAAGGTCCAACTTATTGTAGAAACATATTTTTTAAATTTAGATACAAAGCATTTCAAAATGCCAGCCATAAAGTTTATTGTTTCTTGGTATGACTAACTTTTTATGCTTTTCATAAAAAAAAAAGGAAAAAAAAAGGTGTGTACTTAGGAGAATAAGGAGCATAGAGCACTCTTCACTGGCTCCATTGGAAAATGATCTCACAACATTATGACAATGATTTAATAGAAAGGTTTTTGCTTTTTCCCCCTTCTCCTTTATGCAAATCTACTCCAATGTAACTAGGTAATCTAGGTAGTTGACTTGGTTTGTGGGTTGCATTATGGCTTCAGTATTCTATATTTTTTTCAGAAGTCCATAGACAATGAACCTTAGCTGGGAACAGTCTTGGAAAAGCTTGACCTGCTTATTTTAATTCTGTATCTTCTGAGTGCACAAACAGTGCACAACTCAGGTCCCCAGACTTTCAATTTCTCAGTTACATTAAACTATTTTTAAAAGAAAATACTGAGTTGTGTTAATTAACATTGCCTTTTTTGTTTCTATCTTGAGTCCTCTCAGATAAATTGCCAGTGGTCTCCTGGTGCTCTGGATGAAAGAAGCAATCCTTATCTAGTGCTTTACAGAATTTCATGGCTAGAAAACAGTGCAATATGAAAATTTATCTTGGTAAATCACTATAGTATAGTGTGCAGTCTTCTATGATTTGTAAAATACTGAATTTAGACCCCAAATCAAGAGCGCATCTTTCCACACGTGTTTTGACTTAACGTACTCTTTCCTGATGTACTACAGCTATGAGAGGAATTGCTATTCATCTTTCCACATATGTTTTGACTTTGACGTACTCTTTCCTGATGTACTACAGCTATGAAAGGAATTGCTATATCACAGGGTTTTATCACCCTATGGATAGCAGAAAAGAGAAGAAGCATCATGGTATTTCTCTTAAAATTTGTGTTAGCAACACCTTCCCAAGATGCCTGGTTCCTTGGGACCCACAGACACAGCAATCTCCACCACCAGGATCCCACATTGTCTTTGTCTTGCATGACTTTTGCTGTCTGTGCATCCTTCCTATGAAGGTGAGCAGATTATTTTTCAGGACATGGAGTTTTGCTGTGCTTATCCCATCATGGCTGGCTCATTGGGAAGTTCTGCACAGGGAAAAAGCAGTAGCTAAACAAGCCTTTGTCTTTAGAGGCACTGTGATACCTGAGCTGCTGTTCTTTCCCATACTTGAAAGAATAAATTAATATCTTGCCTCAGACATTAGGGGGTAATAACTTAGAGCTGAGGGTCTTTAAATTGTTACTTAAGGGATAATTAAACAATACATAACAACATATATATGGTAACTGTAAAACAACTCTAAGAGGAAAACAGAATTACACTCCATGCCAAATAGTTTGTTCACTGAGAAAATTACACTTTTTTGAAGCTTTAACTCTTTTAAGAAATTGGATATTGGTTTGTGTGACTTGCACATTTTTCCAATTGTATTTGTATCAGCTTTCATATAGTGCATTACCTACTCTGCATGGGTTAGTCCAAAGATAAAATATTCCCCATTGTAAACAGCCATATTGCAGACAAACAGCACAGAGCACAACTAACAGGCTTCACTCACAGATCTTTTCCATCATTAGTATTGCATAACTGTGTTTTGTGCACTGAAAGGTGATGGTCTTTTGAAAGAAGGAAGCAAAGAGAAAATTGAGACATGAACTCCATCTTGATGCAAAAAAGAAATCCTTTCAGTTCTGTATATAAGGAAATACATTTGAAATATAAAGAAGAAAAACACTGTGTATTAAACCCGGTGAATCTTCAAACTAATTTCTTTAAATCTAGATAAACATATGTATCAATGACTGAATATGTTGCTAATATATTTCCATTACACCGATTTTGATTCATAAATTTTCCTCTAAACAAAAATGCAGATAAAGAGAAATACACTATATATTTAAAATATAAAGACTAATAGTCTCAAAGAAATTATGGATCTTACAGCATAATTTTTTTTTTCCTTCAGACTTTAGCAAATATATTATAAAGATGAGATAGATATGCCAGTGTTTATCCTGCCACTCACTTTTAAAAAGCTTTCAGATCCTCATAGAAAGAGGCTGTGAAAGCCCTTCTCAGTCATGGCTCTTCCTATGGCAGAGCCTGCTCAGGTGCCTGGACCACCCACAGGACTTGGGCACCTTCAGGGAAATGTAAAGAGAGACCCTTCTGAGATCAGCAGAGGACTAAAGGAGCTGGTTTCATTTCCTAATAGTTTCAAAGACAGAGGTTTGGCTGCTTCCGAGGAACTAATGAAAATATTAGTTCAAAGATATTCATGGCACAGGAAATGTAAAGCAAAACGAGGTGTGATTCACAGGGGTGGGGGTGGAGAATGAGCTTTGGGTTGTTCGTTTGAAAGCAGTGGATACATTTAATCTGAACTGCAGAGTGTTGTCCAACTGGTTTAAGCTCATCTCTTTCAATTATTTAAATGTTCCATAGAAAACTGTTCTAATAGCAAACAAGTGCTGCAAATCAGCGCAAAGGAATGTGTAACTCTTCTCCCACATGAAGATGTAACAAGGTGTGACAAATCAGTTTGCTTGCAGGCAATAGCAGAAAGTTGATGGTCTGCGTCTCTTTCCTCTGCATACCATCCAAGTATGCCCTGACAGAATTATTCCTGAGGAAATTTCCTGATACATTATAAAGCCAGACTGCTGGTTTGAACCTTGCAGCACCTAAGTGTTAGATTTTAATTTTTTGTTTGCACTTAGCTATGTGCAAACATGACTCACCACAAAAAAACAAACAAACAAAAAAAAAACCAAAAAAAAAAAAAAGGAAATAATGCCCTGTCTCAACTCTCCCAAACAACTACATTTTTAAATTTGTTTCCTCCCTCTTGTATCCTAAAGTGTTGATGGATATGATTCTAGCCCAAGGCAAGAAAAGGGGGCCTGGAGGATACCTTTTACCCTTCAGTCACTGCTATAACTCTCTATCAAGTTAATGGAAGTTCTGCCACTCAGTTGAGAAGAAATGGGATTAAGCTTTTGCTTACTGATCCCATTCTGATGCAGTCGGGTTTCCTGCATCTGTATCACCGACAGAAAAACAGGAAGGCCAACATTAATAGATATTGCTTAAAAAAACAATATCAGATGTCATAGGTTAAGAGATCCTGGCTTGTGTATCTTTTCATAGCCTACTCTGAAACAAGATTTCTTGTGCTGCTTAAGTGGAGTCAGTGAAACAGTATAAATCAGCAATGGTGGATTCATGTTTTTTTCTTTACTTGAGGACTTAGATTTCTGTGCACCAAAAGATGGAGAATTGTGCATTGTGGCATCTCAAGCTCATGTTATATTACTGTCAAGCTAGTAGAGAGTTGAAGCTGTTTTCTTTTCAAGAATATTAGCACTATAAATATGTTCTGCATATATTTATGAGTGTTGGACACCTCTAATTTCTGCTTCCTTTCTAGCCAATGCAGGCTGATAGGAAGTCTTGTTTGTCTTGCTTTATAGCTAAAGAAATTTTAGCAAAATTGTTCAAGATCTTAGGCTTGAACATAGAATATATGAGAAGACTAAATATGAGGACTAAATACTTGACAGCAATGACTTTTAGAGCTGATTTTATAAAAATGCAATGGATATAATGGTACTGTTGGCAGAAAAAAGCCCCCTCGTCTCCCTGACAGTCCTTATTGTCTCTTTCTATTTCCCTTTTCCACTCCCTTCTTTTGGTTTTTCTCTGAGAGAGAAAGTATGTAGAATGGAGCAAAGATAAAAAGTGGAAGTAAAGGGAGAAAAATGTGTCTTGTTTTCTGGTCTTTGGAGATTTATTCAAAGGGCATCATAAGAATTTGTGCATACCAATTTTAATTTTGTACATCTTTCTGAGATACTTCTTAGAGCCAAATGCTGGACCCCAGTGAGCACAGTGTAAATATTAAAATGAGAGAAATCACAGATTGGGAAATTCAAGTTATCTGTTCATATCCAAATTGTAACAGAAAGTGAAAAGAAAGTTTTGGGATCCTAAATCATCTGTGGTGTTAAATTGCTTTTCATCATTCCCCACAGAAATCCATGGTTTGTTAGCCTGTTCTAAAGAGGGCAAAACTTTATCATGAGTGAAAATGTGTTGCTTCATATTCAACAGGTCAAGTTTTCTTTGGATTGAGGTGGAACTGTAGCTCAAGGACATCTGATCTGGTAGGTAAGTTGAATTTGATATATCTTATTACATTACTACCACATGACAAATATTGATCTTGATTATGCTAGTGTAAGTGCAATTTATTATCTTTCTTATTTTGCATTTTCACCAGTATTAGTGAAATGAAAATTTGCCTTTCTTTCCATTTCTCTCAAATGACACTTCAAAAACAAGGTTTAAATTATTAGAAATTGCCATTTTATTTAGAAACAATATACATCAGGAACTATTTAACATTAAAAAAAAACAAATTTCAAATAACCTTATTTCTTGAAATAAGACGTTAAGATATTCTATTGTAAAAAAGGATATTTGGGCGTATGAGAAGACAGTTCAGAAAATCTGGTGTAATTGATGTATAGCCCATGTGCTCATACATTAATAGATAATTGTTTGGGTGAAGTAATGGTCAACAGCGCTAAATTACTTAATGGCACTGTTTTCTCTTTGGCTATTTAATCATTGTGCAGTGTTTAAAAAAGGGGTCCAAGCATGTCACTAAAGTGAGACTAAAGTAGGGGTTAGAGGCTTATGTGGTGCTGTAGAGTGAATTTTATTATTCATGGTAATTGTTTAATACTTGAGGCATGCATCTACAGATCTGCTTGGTCTTATGAAATAGCATGGGGACCAAGCAGAAGTTTTGCTTACCCTGAAGTATGTGAGGCTGCTCCAGTGCTAGAGAAATAGTGAAGAAAATGTAAAAGGATTTGAGTTAAGGTTGCATAAGGCTCTAGAAACACTTTGTCACAGGAACATCCACCATGGAAGCAATTCCTGGAAGGATTTTGGTAATCAGAAGCAGTTAGGCAAATGGTGTCCTGCTCTGTTTGTGTCAATCAAATACATGCATTGTAGAAAAGTGTATTTAATTGTGGAGAGTTGAGCTGAAAAAGTTGGAACTGCGGCTTAAAGTTGCAATAAAAATTTCTAGGTATAAAAGAAAAAAAGGAAATGATAAATAGCTGTTAGTTTGCCATCTCTGAAAACCAGTTTAGGAGACTGCCTAATTGTCATTTTTCAAGTTGCACGGTAACTTTTCTGAAGTAATCTAGACAAGATATATATATAAATATGTTCCTGGTAGGACTTTGAGTCCTATTTACAGTATGTAGTGTTGCTTACATTAAGTTTTTTATGGTTAGGATTTAAAAATGAAGGTAGGAAAAAAAAGTCCATGCATTCTCTGCTAGTCTGAACATGATGATACATTTCTGAAACTCCAATGTTCATACTTCATAGTTCTCTTTTTTATGAAGTTGTGTGGGGGAAGAGTTTCACTCCTTTCAGACTGTTTTACTTTGATCACTTCATTCATGACATCAAATATGTTTGGGGATTTCAACTTGCATTTTTCACTCATATTGATACAGACCATCAAAGGCAAACTGGTAGCACCAGACTAACACTGGGATGATGAAGTGACAGTAAATTAAATGACAGGGAAGGTAAAATACATGATAATATTTTTAGCACCAGAACAGTTTGCCACCTATACCTATAAATCACGTATAGATGGAGCAGCTTCTCAAATGTCAGTACCTTGTGATTTACAGCTCAGAAATTTGTCCTTTTCTAGATAAAATGAAGTTTCGTTTTTGTGCATGTAATACCTTGCAATTTATTATACAGGCAGGCACTTAATTGGGTCTGAGCATGAATGCCTCAAATGAGAGGTGCTCTCATACTGCAGGAGTGCTTGAGAGAAATCAGTGTTACAGACATGTGTATGTAAATGTGATTGAGAACACAGGATCAAATGGATATATTTTTGCATTGCTATGTTGCCTTTTATCATGGATTGGAAAAATCCATTCTTGCTTGTGGGAAGCAGAAAAAGGAAAAATTACACTGCAGAAATATGTGGATCTCTCCCTCCTTGCAGAAAGAGAAGGATTCAGATCAGAGAACTGTATGAGCTCACCTTTTCAATAGAGGTTTTCTTCCTGGTGTTTGTAAGAGTATCTGTTATGTAGCATAAAAGATCAATGCATTTCATAGACAAGGTCTTTCCCTAAAGAGGAAAAATCTAAGAGGATAATTTTTTCCCCCTCACTGTGACAGGAACAAGTGTCCAATGTTCTGGAAGGTCTGATCATGAGGAAATGGAATATAGACTGTACCATAGGTTTAAACCAGAAACAGAGTGACAGAATAACAGTCTTTAAAACACGCACAATGTTGTCAAGCCATGAACATGTTGAAAGTTTTTTCATAGTAAGATAATTAATGTCTTAAAATCCACTAGGAAAACAGATGGCAGCCAGAGGATTTGATGATACACATTTGATGATACAGTTCATTTTGTGGTTAAGAGGATAGTAAGACTTTTATTCTTGCAGGAGGAACAGCACTTTTCTGAAAAAGAGAGGCAGGCACACAGGCAGCTGTTTCAGGAAATGACATTTGAGCAAGTTGGAAATATGGAACTGAGAAGGAAATGAAGAGCTCAAAAGTGAGAGTTCAGTGGCAGAGGTTATAGAGGAGCTACAGTGAGAAGATGAACAAATACAGTTAAAAACATCCTTCATTATCCCTGGTTCATTAACTTGGGTTTCTCTCATTGCTAGTGCTTAGTTATTTGTTATGATGGTGACTCCCCATCTTGATTCATTCTGCTTTAATTATCAGTTGCATGGCTTGAATACAGAAAAAGTACAAAGGAGATGAAATTGCAGTCATAATGGCCAAGTTTAGACAGGTCCTCTAAGGATGGAAGAAGAGAATAAAATTTGCTGAAGGTATTTAGGAAAAGTTGCTTCTCGGCTACGGAATAATGCCAGTAACTGGTGTCCAGAGAAAATGAAGGAGCACCATCCACATGTAGTTCAAAAGTACAGGAGGAGTAAACTGTGCAGTGAACATGCACTATATGTGTAAGAACTCAAGCAAACTCTCCTTTAAAAATTAGTCATCATATTGCTTTGCTTTTAAATTAATTATTATAATTATTTATTACAGTAATACCACTATGTATGGTTCAGCAGTCATATATTGGATATGGTTCCCCCAAAGATGAATTTGGAGTTGAAAAAAAATTAAAAAAAAACTTTCAGCGGAGACAGAGCTAAAAATGAAACTATTTCTGTTCCAACAGTGCTGTTTCTAATGGAGGGTACGGCAATGTGCAGAGGCTCAGAAAGATGTCAGTGAAAATAACAACCTGACATTACATGTGCAGTAAATACTGAAGACTGGAGGCTGGTTTATTACTTTTTTTTTTTTTAATGTGTGGGTTGTTTGTTTCAGTTTTAGTTCATGCTAATCTGCTTGATAGCTCATTATCTTTCTCCTTTGGTTTCATGGCAGTCTACCAGTTTATGTTAATGGCTGTTTCTTTATCCAGTCTCATAAGGTCATCATTTGAAAATGGTAACTTAGGGCAGATGTTTACATAAGTTAATATCTCTTTTCATTTGATATGAGCCCATTGAAAACTGAAGATCACTTACTTTCAACAAATTGTACTAATAATATTATGCAGTCTTTTGAGACTAAAATGCAAAATTCAGTCTATTAGATTGGCTGTCTAATCAGAGTTCATGACAACAATATAACTGTTTTTGTTTAAAAAAAAAATTAAGAGCAGACAAAACAAAAAAATCATGACCAGTGAGGATTTAGCCAGTTAAAGAAAAGCAAAAGGACTTCTTCATCTCAAGAAACCTCAAGAGCTAGAATTGGCACCTGTATACTCCCTGCTGCAAATATCAAGGTACATAGGTCTTAAAAAGCCGTATTGTAGTAAACAGTGGACTACATGCTTTAAAAAAATGTGTGGGTGGATAGGAAGTGGAAATAGTTGCTGAATTACTCAGGTGGCTTTAAGCAACTATGTGAGCAAGTGTAGGATTTATGGCAGATGTTGGTTGGCTCTTGGATGTAAAGTGGGGAATCCTTACCCCATGAATTAACCACACAGTGCTGGCTGAGTTGCAATGGCAGGAAAGTCACTGTTGGACTTGACTAAGGTCGGGAGCCATAGTGTCAGCTCTCAGTCCATTTATTGAGCAGAACTGAAAAACAGTAAGACCTCACCAGTAGCTGGATTGCTCTTGTGCTGTAGCATTGGAAAAGAGGAAGAGTGGAGAGCAGAAAGAAAGGAAAAGATACAAAGTGATTCTTGCATGATTGGGTTTGTTCATGAAACTTTTGTGTGTCTTCTCAGCAGTATCTCATCCTGTGGAATAACATACTAAGCTAGATGATCGTCAGCCAAGAGGGATTCCTTGCTAGTCTTCCTGCTTTGTGGCATCAAACATGGATTTTGGAGCAAGGCCAGGGTTAGATTTTAATAAATGAGTGGAGTTGTCTGTATTTTCTACAATGAGAGCATCTACAGTACTTTTGTCTCTCATCGTGTTGGCTAGGAGGACATGTGGCTTTTCTTTGATAAACTCTTACATGTGTCCCTGCACTTAGATCTACACTTGTTGCAATATTCATACTGTACTGAATTAGTGAGAGATCCTCTGAAACTTTGGTGTCTCTTCTAACAGCAATTTTAAAGGGAAGAAATAACATCAAATCTTGTACATTATTTCATTTCCTACTAAATTCACCACAGTGCGAGAGAAATCTTCCTGAATAGTGGAGATAGCGTATTTCACCTTCTCTCAGTCCCCACTCTGCTGCCTTGGCACTGCAGTTATTCTGAAGATCCTTTGAGTTCAGCTGTTTGTTCATACCATGGCTCAGCAAACCAGAAGGCTCTCATTCTTGAGATCTTAATGAGATTTAAACATGTGCTGAAATGTCTTTTGCTGAAAAATCATATAAGCACAAGCAAAGATTGTAATGTGGCCTTAACTGGTACCATAAAACTTAACTTTGTGTTAAATATTCTGGTTTTGAAAATTGAGTACATTTTAAAAGCTCTAGCATTCATTTGCACATATATGACCCATACATACATCATGAGGAAATGTCATTTTGCAAGTTGCTACCACCACTTGATCATTCGTTATCCTTCTTGTGCTCTTTGATTAGTTTATGGTATGAAAAAAATGTCATGTTTTAGGACATTTTGGTGTAATTTGAGAAATCAGAATATACAAGTAGATATATTACTTGTTTTCTGTAACTGCATTGAAATTTGCTTTCTGCAGCTGGGGAAAAGAGCAACTGTGGGAGCACATGTGTTTGAAAATGTGTAATTTCACAGCGTGGCAGATTTGGCATGTAACAGGAGGGTCTTTCCCAGAGTGGTTGTTCTTGTGAATAAGGCTTTCCTTGACCCACTGCTTCTCTTGAATGCCAACTTGCTTTTGCAAACCTCACAGTAAGGGATGGGGGAACTGGAAGCCCAGGTCCTTCTGAGCTTGTGGCATTTATATTGTGAGACACTTGAGATCGAGTTCATTTTGCTAAGCTGCTCACCCATAATGGATCTGTCACAGAGACTTGACAACATATTTGTATCCATTTTGGACAGCATTTGCTGCTCAGCGCTCTCCCTGTGAAAGTTTGCAGCAGACCAATCAGATTTACTGTTACACAAACCCTTCCTCTCCCCCTCAGAACACAGCTATCCTTTCCATAGGTTGGGATCACCTGATCATCTTTTCCACAGGCTTAATAGACAGTCATCTGTTCCAGCCATGCTTTATCTTTGCATTGGTAGGGAATTTTGAATTTGAGAGCACCTCTTAATTTGATCCCAATTTTCTCTTGTTCAGCTGGCATAAAGATGGCCCAGTGAAATAATGGAAAAAATTGTATTTTATGTCAGAAACTCTATTGTTTTTTTCCTCTGGAATTCAAAATTTGTTTGAGTTTCTGGTTTGCTTCTGATGTAAATATGTGGCAGGGCTGGTGGAAAGGAAAATAATGGTATCTCATAAACTGAAAATCTGACTTTCCTGCCAACTGTGTCTGGGAAACCAAGTTATCTTTCAGAGACTGGAGCTGCTAACAAATGGAGAAACAAATTACTGCTTTTTTGTATCCAACCACTAATGCTGAAATTATGCAAGTGTATTTAACTCAAAGTTCTGATTCAAAATTGGATGTTTTATTCTACTGAAGACTTAGTTGAATCTGAAATACAATTTCAGTCTTTGTGGCACAAGAGCATATTTTACCCTCTCCCTTTCTCTTCCCCCAACAAGGGAATTTTTTCAAGTTCAAATCCCTGAATAAACCTGCAGGAAGGAAGACAACCATTTCTAAATATAGTAAGCTGAGCTATAGGCATTACCAAGGCCTGGAGATACAAGTGAAAATGAAACCACTGACTCTTCTCTACTAATTCATCCCCTGGGTCTCTACTTTCCCGATTTCTTTTTCTTCCTTCCTCTCCTTCTTCTCTGCTTTTCCCCTTCAGTGCTGCTTTTTCCTTAACAATAGTTATATAATGCCGTCTTTCCTTTGGGATGCATCTTATATAGTATAGCTTATATATGTATTAGTAGCTCTGTTCAAATCCATATCCTTTCAGTTCACTTTAGAGACTTTTTCCAAGCTTGAGTTCACACAAGCAGTGGTTTTCCCAGGGAGGGCCAGCTCTCACAGCATTGCCCTGGTTCCAGGTCAGTGCATGGTGTTTAGGTTTAATAGCATGCCCTAGTATTTTCCTTCTTCAACCTACACAGCTCTATCTCTAATAAGACAGTGTCTAAACTGCTCTTTCTGTGTTTCCTGAGGCAGATAGAAATAATAATACTGGTCAAAGGGTAATGCTTGAAGGCACATTTCTTTTAAAAACAGACACAGGTTCAATGAATTCTGCCACCAAAGTGTGGCAGTTGCAAGTTAACAATCAGGAGAGAGTGAAGCTCACTTCATTCCCAACAAGGTCCATTTAGCAAAGCTGATCTTTTTCACTGGCGTAACTCACTGCAATAAATAAATAAATAAATTCTGTATATGGTGTTTCTTTTGGCATGTCTTTTTTTTTCAGCACTCTCTCCTAAAGCTGTCTATGGCTTGCTGATACTTGCTGTTGGTCTTCCATTACCTCCCCTTGAAAATGCACGTGGGAGACAGCCAGAGCACCTGACAAATCCACTGCTCTTCAGAGACCTTTCTAGCACTTCCACTGTGCATGTTAACTGTAAAAGCTGAAATGAAATACCTTGGGCTGCACTGACCTCATAATCTGTTTTTTAAATAGCGTCTCCATTCCATAAATCCTCTTAGAGATAAATTAAAAATGCCTGTAGAAGAGATATAGCCTGAATGTAATAATTAAGCAGGTGCTAAGAAGCAGCCTATTATTCATATATCTGGGTTTTGTATGATAAAAAAAATTCTAAAAAGTTATTACTGCTTGAAGAGAGACTTGATCGATCACCATCTCCAGCTGCCCAAGCACAGAATTGAGTAATTGGAGAAAAATCTTCTGAAAGCGACCAACCATCATCAGAGCAGAAGTTTCCTTCTAATCAAATCAGTTTTAGGAGTAGCTTCTTCCTTGCTAGGCAGTACTACTTACATTTTTTGTCTGAAATGAACCCTGAAGGGGCGCAAAAACCTTCTTTGAGTAAAAGTTGTAGGTGAAAACAGCATTGCTGCTATACCAGTGTCATTTAAAATTAATTGTTAGTAATGCCTAGAGGATAAAAGATATTTAACCAATTTAACCACAAGCCTGTGGTTAAGGAGTATCAGAGGCTGTTGTTCACAGATCATTCAAACTGAAGATTATCAGTCGAGTCCAACAAGCATGCAAAAATTCTGATACCATTTTTAAAATGGAAAGTAGAGGCACAACTGGGACATTTGTGTAGTGTGGCAGTAAATTCAGATATTTAGCAAGCAACTTCTGTAGTAAGTTTACTATTTTCTACATAGGGAAAGTAGCCAGCTGGGATTTTAATTTTGTTTGGGTTTTTATTTTTTTCACTTTCTAAACTGCTTCTCATGAAATTATGATCACTTGCAATTTGGGAGCAGAAATACCACACAGGGAATAAAATGCCTCCACTGCTTTTTCAAAATGAAATAGCTGTGGCTAAAAGGACTCTGCCTAGACAGCTTCCAGAGGGCTGCAGAGCATGCTGGCTCTGTGTGTGCTGTGCTGGAGAGAGAAGAGCCTGGAGCCTGGGTAAGGTGGGGTTTCCCGAAAAGTCGGTGGCTGGAGATTTCAAATGTTTAATTGTCTTCAGAAAAAAACCTTTATGTGTGGAATTGATAAATATTACTTTTAACCCATGTGTGAAATCGTGACAGCATCACTGGAGAAGGGCCTGTCTGACGGCTGCGATTGCGCTATCACCCGTCAGCCACGTGTCCCAGCTGCCGGGTGTGTGAAATTGTGACAGCATCACTGGAGAAGGGCCTGACGGCTGCGATTGCGCTATCACCCGTCAGCCACGTGTCCCAGCTGCCGGATTAGAAGCAATTTGGGGCAGATAAAATGTGTGCCATTGTGTTTTGTACTGTGGCTGGCACAATGAGGCCCCCACTGCTACCTGGCTCTGCTGGGCACTGTCAGTCTGGGAGCATTATAACAGCTTGGAAATTTGTAAAATGCACAGACAAGATGTTCAGATAAAAAGTCTACTGGAGCAGCGTGAAATTGAAAAAGCTTTTGAGAGATTTCTCGGTTAAACATTTGCTACTCTTCTGTGATGTTTCATCCTCTCAAAAAGTACTTTCTCACAAAAATAAAAAAGTATGTATTTCTTTCTTTCTTTCTGTAGAGAATAAATATGAATACAAAGTCACAGGCCTCATTCAAGGTGGATTTTTTTCCCTCTTCCAATTTTCACATTGTTGAAGACATCATTTTAGTTCAGTATTATGCAATGTGTTAAAATCAACAAAAAAGAAACACCCTTGAGCATTTTTTGATTTACAAAATACATCCTTTCCCATTTATTTTGTTCAGAATCTAGTTATGGCATTCTCCATTCTATGAGTGGAGTCTCAAACACTCTAGAAGCTTTTTTTTTTTGTTTTCTTTTGTGTGAAAATAAGAGGAGGAAATTACAAGGTGGAAAATTGCCTGAATTACTCCAATGTTTCTTTTAAATCTTGAAATATTTAACATTGTCATCAGTATGTTAATGAGCTTCTTCATTTTGCAAATGTTACATTTACTTCTAAAATAAGAACTCACTATTTTTTTATTGTTCAGATTTGCTTTTGCAAAAAATATATATATAAAATTAATGCATGAGGACAGTATAATTGTTTCCTTGTTATCTATCAGGAGTTTGCATTTTATTAGTCTCTTGAGCTTGCAACATAGTAGTTTTCTCCACTGATATCATAGTGCAAATCTGTGAGTCAGCAATTAAAAATAGTTTCATTATTTTCCATGTAAAATGTCTACATGTCAGTGACTGTCTTTCCCATATGTACCTCTCCGGTTGTCTGAGCATTTGAATAAGAGCTAAAAGTCTTTAACTCCCCCATAGTATCACCCATTGACTTGGGTGGGACCACAGCAGCAGTCTTGAAAAACCTTTTTTCAGTGACTGGCAATGCAGCAGTGTAGGGATTTGAGGAAGGCTGAGGGCACCAATAAATTTGATTTGCAGGAGAAAAAAGTTTTGAGTAAAGTTTGATAAAATTGAGAGGTTGACAGCAGTTGTTTGATTTCCTTAGTTAAGTCCCTGACATCTTTGAGTGAGGATGATGCTGGAAACATAAATCAAGCATAATTGCTTGTAGCACTCACCTGAGACTAATAAAATGGGGGAAGAAGAACATCTATCTTCCTTCCTTCCTTCCTTCCTTCCTTCCTTCCTTGCCTCCCCATCAGTATGCCCATCTGTGTCTTTTGTTCTCTCTTGGGGAGCACCTGCAAAAACCCCATATCCAGGAATGATCAATGTAGGAGAAGCAACAGTTGCCTGCCTGTCTGAAGAAGGGTTGTATTGTATCTTAACTGTAGTTAAATGTATGCTTGCCTTTACCCAGGAGCATTTCTCTTAGCTGGAGTTGTCTCCCACAGGTACTGCAAAGGCTGGAGATACTTCAGTGTGTGGCATGGGTTTGTTTGGGTTTTTTTTAAATATCCGTAGAGCTGTTCCAAGAAAAAGAAAGTCAATATTTAAGTATATCAATTATTTCAATACATGCAAAACATTTTAAAAGCCTTTCTTTCACAGTCAGTGTTGTTTTGTATACTCCAAAATTGTTAGCAGAACTGAATGTGAGCATTTTTGTTTGAAGTGATGGAGAGGTTGAATGCCCTCCTTTCTTTGCCTTCCAAAAGACTACATTGCTTTTAATTAGCTGTAGTCTTTCTGCTAAGTAGAATGAAATTTCCCAGCTGTGTGGGAGATGTGGACCAGCAGAAGGTGTTGGAAGCTGGGAGCACTGAGAGTGTTTCCAACAAAAGCAGTCATGAGCCAATTTCATATTGTGAGTAAAACAGCAGTGAAGTGCTTAGCTCTGTTTGCAGATCTGGACTGCAACCACGTCTTTCTCTGCCCAAAACGTGCTGTTTCTGGCTTTTAAATTTAACTGTAATAAAACATTATTATTGAGAATTTTCATATTTCCCAGTGCAATTACACACTGTGATCTGAGCAGCAGTGCCATTCCTGTATTTACCAGGAATACCAGCTAGTGTTTTAGCTTGATCCTTCCCTGGTGCTTTCTTGGCAGGTTAATTTGGATCTTTCTCTAGAATTATTTGTGGAAGATCAAATGGCAAAATCAGTGAGGCCCCTTCTGCAACTGATGGTCTTTTACTGTGTGCATCAATTAAGTTTTCTGCTCTGTTGCGTAGCCGTGCTGGAGCTGCACTCAGACTGAGACCACACGGTCTCCTCATGCTCACAGCTGATTTTACTGTGTGTTGTAACTCACACATAAGTGCACTGCATGTTTACCTTCTCATTTGTTTTTTACCATCCAGGACTTTATTTGGAATCATAAGTTGGAAAAATGTGTGGAGAGTTATATAGCTTCTAAATTTAATTTCTGAATTATGATTAGATTTTTTTCTCTTTTTTTTTTGTTGAGCATAGTTGGTTCACCTCCTCAAAATAGACACATGCAGTTATTTAGCACTTCTGCACAGAAGGAGATGTCTCTTTAGTACTAAAATCAACAACCACATTCTCTCAGGTGTGCAATCCCATCATGGCAGAAGCAAGATAAATGCTACATTTCCGAGTATCTTGTAGGAAAAAAAGCAGCATAGAGCCAATTCTTTAATATTTTTCTTAGCACATAAAGCACATGGATTGAATGCTCAGGGGTTTGTTTAATATGTATGTATATTGTATATATGATCCTACAGTAAAAGAAAGGTACACTATTCTGCTGATTTAATAGCTCCATGAGCATTAGAAATGCTATTTTAATTTACCTTCTGCATATCTACTTATGCAGGATTAAATACTCTTTGACTTTAAGCAAATCGCTGGAAAATGTTTTTCTCAGTTTTTCCTGTTTTTCTTAGTTATAAAAGCACTGTAATCCTAAAAAAATGAGTGTTTTTTTTTTACTCTGCAGTTTGAGTGGCAGAAATCAGGTGCTGGTATGTCAAAGACAAATGAAAATCATTCTCATATATATGTGTTATCAAAGTGTTTTGTACTCTAGTTCTTTTTTTTTTTAGTTTTCTAGTCCAAGCCTTAATTCTTTTTTTGCTACATTCCTTAAAGTATTCAAATGAGTACTTTAAATGTGGATTGCACAGAACTGGCCAAATGATTGAACCAAATGATTAATGGCAGTAAGAGCTAACTCTTGTGGCAAATAGGTCTAGGAAAACTTAATGTTATAGAATGATCTTTCAGAAAAATAGCAGATGAAATTTCAGATTCAAATAATAAAAAAACCTCATATTTGGAAGCAACCTAGAGTACACATTTTGCATTAATGGTACTGAAATTAGCTATTAGCATTTAGACAGTAGGTCTTGGAGCAATGCTGTATATCATTCCTTGAAAATTCCTCTTCAAACTTAGTAACAGTCAAAATTGAGCACCAGTAAGAAAGAATAATGAACAGAAAGTGTCTTATGGTGCTGCATATCCACTTGCAAAATTCAAGGTATGTTCATGTAGTGAACTTTGCATGCTGATCTGGATTTCTTTCTCAAAAGAGAAAGATGGAAATTACAAAAGGAAAAAAGGCCAGCAATTAAGAGCAGAATGCAACTTTCATTTATAAGGAGATGACGTTCACTGACAGATTTCACAGTAGGAGAAACATATCTGAACAATATCCCAGAGTTTTATATAACCTTGAACAGTGCAGGCTGTTTATTCTGTCTCTTGTAGTGCAAGGAATTGGGGTATCAAACATAATTTTTCAACCTGAAAGATTTCAAAAAAATTTAGAACTGTTGGTTACACAAGCAGCCTGTGAAATCATTAATGAATTCTTGGCAAAATCCACCTGAAGCACTATCAGAGCAAAGGTATAGACACAGACTTTGACTTGGGAAGTCCCTTGGCTGTTGAGGAAATATTGCTGTCCTTCCCTCGCTTATTTACTCTTTCCTTAGGCATCAGTTGCTTACAGTGGCAGTCAGAGGCAGAGCAGTGAAAAATAGACATTGCATCTGACTGACGTTTTTCCTACCAATATACACTTGCACATATAAGTATTTTAAAATAAAAATGTATTTTAACGGCTTTTTTGCAGTGCTTTTGTGCTTGATTTAGTAGATGAAGGGAATTGGTTTTGTTTAAAATATAATATCTGTTTATGTCTCTTGAAAAATTATTAAAATCAGAAGTACACTGAAAATGTATGTCCAGACAGAAGTTATATATTATTGTCTAGGGAATATCTGTTATTAGTCTGCCAGTCTAGGTGCTGATTTTCTTTATTATCAGCTTCACTATCCTAGTTTTACCTTTCGAGCACACAGGGACCAGCAGTTCTGATGGAAAGGGTCAAATTGCATGGGATACAGTAGGAGCTCATTCACATTCAGGTTGCACAAGACTGTGATTGCTATCCTTTCTGAGAGAAACAATAACGTTTTACAAGACTGATTTTTAATTGCATCCCTTACTTGGGTGCAGAGCAATCTCTGGAGGATGCCTTTTCCCTCCTTAAAATGAAAGAGCAGTACAAAATTATCATGTTCAAGGCAGAAGCAGTGTATGTTTGGAACTTGCTTCCTGGCTTATCTTCCTTGTTTATTTTTAACTGAAGAAATACTGTGTCTGAGACAACCTTGTAAGAAAACAGTGGGTTTTAAAGAGATCTTTCAGTATTAGAGAATACTATTTTTTTATTATTATTCTAGTTCAACAAAGAAAATAATCATGATCATGGTTTCATAGCTTCAAAGTGAGGTAACTGAAGTTTTATTTTGATTTGTGAGCTCTTGAATAAAGAAATTGCATGTATCGTATAATTATCTTTTATTTCATTAGTAGTATAACTACAGTACACTTGGTATTAATAAAAAACAGAACACGTGTGACAAGACTTGAAAGCAAAAGTACTTCTAATTCACTGGAATTGTGTTTCATTATATACCTTGCATGGAGATCCATGAGCTAGTACTAAAGCATAAATGAAAACAGCATGTTTATTGTCAACGAGTTTGGACTTACAATGCTTCCACTGGGGAATTTTTAAAGGATTTTAATCTCAAAATGGTTGGAAAAATTTAGTTTGGGCACCTTCTGTCTTCAGCTGTTTTTTCCCAGTAAGAGACAATGTTCTGTTAGGCAAGAGGTAGCAAAGGGGCTCTCTGTTTTTGTGTGCACCCACACCCATTTTGGATTCAGTGGGGTGCAGTGCCAGCAAGTCACACACATGGCATCACTGATTCTTTGTTTTGAAATAATTCACTACTAATCATGAATGTTTCCAGTGCGTGACCTGACCTGAAATGGGAGCAGTAAATGCATTAAAATTTTGTGTGGTGTGGGTCCCCTACACCAGAGTGTAGGTGTGGATTGACAGCTCTAAGTGAAAGATTATGCTGCAGCTGAGAGGCAGTAGGTCATGGAGCTCTGCTGTGGGTGCTGATGTCTAGTGAATTTGCTGAAGACCCGCCCCACCTACTCTTGGTGACTGGGATTTGCTTCCTTTCATTCCTGTCAGGCACATATGCTATTCAAAAGTTAGCTTTGTTCCTTTTACTGATCATTTTCAGGGTGCAAGATGGTGGGCTGGTTATATCTTTTATTTCATCCATTCAGATTTGGTCTACTTGGAGTTATGTTCTGCATAGTGCAGCAGAAGGAAAAATTTTTCTTCAGCTGTCCACATATGACTTGTTGTCCTGTGGGTGTTTACTTACTTGGGAAGTTGTTTTTATTTGAGCTGAAAGTTGGAGATGGCTCCAGCAGTTTTGTTCCATTGCACTGGTAAAAACCCTAAATATTTTTTGGGGTTGAGAGGAAAAGGAAAGAAACACAGAATTTATGGTAGTGATTATTCTTCTCTGAGAATTCAGCTTATGGCTGGAAGATTATTTAGTGGCTTATGCCAAGTGGAATAGCTGCAGTGGAAGACAGAAAAACAAGTAGAATATTGATCAAACCAAAGCAGCCTGGAAGGTACTGTTTCATATAAATTTCTTGTCTGAGAAAATATGTTTGGATATTTCCCCCTGGAAGGTGTGAAGGGACAGAGAGAAAGGTTATTTGTTAATGTTTTTTTCACTCCTTTGGAAAAAAATTTTGATAGGAAGCTGAAATGTATTTTGAAGGAAATCTCCCAGCAAAGTTTGATAACTGGTGTGTGAGGACAGTAGTTCAAAATTGTGCCTATCTCTGTCCAGACATTTGAGGCTTTCAATTTGGATCATATAATAGTTTGGGTTAAAAGGACATTTAAAGGTCATCTAGTCCCACCCCTGTGCAATGACCAAGTTCAACTAAATCAGAAGGTGCTCAGAGCACCTTCCAGTCTGATCTTGACAGTTTCCAGGGAAACCATCCCTCTCTGGGCCACCTGTTCCAGTGTCTCACTGCCCTCCTCATAAAAAATTTCTTCTTTATAACTAATTATATGGATCCAATTTTGTAAATTTATGTCTGAAAGCTAATTTCTGAAGCATACCGTAAGAATTGTCTTTATAAAACTTTAATACCAAAAATGTAAATGCTTGCAATATTTTGAAAAATACCTACTTGTAACTCTTACAGGAAACTAATGCCTCCTATGCGGTTTTGCCAATGCTCATGTACTTTTTAGGCTGTCATTTTTCAGGTGCAGCCATATTTGTGTTCCTGATAATGCTACAGCTTATATGGTGATATGAATTACTCATTCTATAAATTTATGCAATATAGGAAAAACATGAATACCCTATCCTTAGTATATTATTCAGTCCAAGATGATTCCCCTTAGTTGTATTTATAAGGACTCATAAGGTTGTAAGAGTCTTTGCAGGTTACAATCTCCCTGTTTCTGTCTGTGGTGTGGTATGAAGAGATGAAAGCACAGCACTGTCTGGCTGCTAGGTTATACTACAATGCACATTATTGATATTAAACAAGAGATGAATGTGCAGCTAATATTTTCCCAGTTCTGCCCTTTCTTGCGTTAAATGCATGAGGTCAGCTCTCCCTGCTGAGGCAGGCTCTTTGAAAAGTCAGAATGGTGTTGCCCAAGTAAGGAAGAAAGAAGAACATCAGAACTCTGTTCCTGTTCTGCAGAATACTAACAGAGAAAACAGAATTTGCCATTACAGGAAGTCCTTGTGGCTGATGCTCAGAAAATCAAAGTAGGTTGAAAATTACACAAACTACAGTCTTAGTTTTTAAAAGCAGGGTTATTCAAGAGTCTGTTGAGTGTACTAGACTTAGATAGGAAGCAACAACAAAAATAAAAAAATAGGCAGTTGTTATGACTCTAATAAAGGTTACATTTGTTTTAAGGAAAGAATAAATAAGTATACGGAAATTTATTTTATTTCATAGTACTGGTTCTCCACATCTCAGGTTTTGTATCTGAAATTTATAATCCATTAGAAACCTAAGTGCTGTAAGAGGCCATTTAAAATATTAAAAGTGTTTAATAGTTGCTAGATAGTATGATCTGTATTTGCTGCAAATATTCAATTGCAATTAAAATCAAAGGTATTTTTCAGAAACAGGAGGCATTAGCAAAAATACAAGTTTTGAAAGCTATTGCTATTTTTTTCTCTCTGTTAAAGTCTAATCTATAAGGATATACAATATGACTTAATGAAATTCCTCTGATATATGAAACTGGAGATGGAATGCTTTTTAGATCTAATTCCAGTTTTTCACTGTGGTGTGTAGCATCCAGAGAAGAATTTCTGCAAGCTTAGAAATTTTAGTAGTAATCTTTTATAATTTGAGTTCCTTCTGATTGCTCTTATTGGAATATTTGTACATTTTCAGGAAGGATTTAGTATGATGGAAGCAACCCTCCCACCAAACTTAATTAATCAGTCCTTTAGGTAACTAATTATACATGCTGAATTTTCAGTGAGGTGTATTGTTTCACTCTAGGTCTTCACGCCTATCTTACCCAGCTGATATCTGTAAACTGAAAGAGGATGTTGCTACAGTGCATGGTTCCTAATAAAATTCTAATTAAATAATCACCTCAATTATAGATTAAAAACTCAGCTTCAACAATTATCCAAAGAGCTTCACTGAAAACCCACAGTCATGTAACTACTCCTTTCTCTTTCTGCCTGAATTTATAGCTCTCTCACACAGACATAATTTAGATTTAGTTTAAATGGTGCCCTAAGTTGTTTCCATTATCTCAGCCTGGAGCAACCTGTGTCTATTCCTGGAATATGATTTCATTATTCTTGAGCTGTATTACCTGCAGTGTATGCTATCTTTTCTACACTGAACATTTTCCAGGAAAAGCTTTTTCAGTTCCTGTTAGTGCTTAGACATTTGAGTCAGCTAAATGTGGAAGGAGGAGGACTGTGTCTGATATATTCATTCCATTTATGGTAATTGTCTTTGAGGAACATTCTTATTTAATCACAGATTATACCAAGTTTTTGGTATAGCCGATCTAATATTTATAATACAGAATTATACTATATTGTGTAGATAAGATGGCTGGCTACTGGTACTGGGTGGAAGCAGGAGCAGCTGAAAGCTTTTCATACTCCTGAGTCACTGTCACTACAAGAATATTTATTTATTGGGATGACATTTCTGGTGAAAACGTTCAGGTTTTCAGAGACTTGATCAAAAACACATGGAAATTCATTTCTCACAAAGGCATTTAATTTTTCTTGTCAAATACCCTTGTGTCTTATTTTTGTGATTCAAGCTCATTTTGACTTGCAGCTGTTATCTGGAAAGTCAGATTTCTATAAAATAATGGGAATTCTTCTCCATGCTTATCCAAAAATGTATCTGTTTGAAGGCTGCAACTATGCAGGAACTCTGGACAGAAGCCTTTGGAGTAAGAGGCTAATTTGTGTGGCAGAAGAGTAAACAACCTATTAGGATCACAGATCATTCACATAATAACCACCTGAAGTCAGGGAGTTCTTTACTTCTAGTAAAACCTCTGAATTGTGTTTTTCCTTTGTATTGAATTGTGTTTCCTTTTGTGTCATAGTGTTTTGAGAATTTGTAGGTACAGCTGAAGTGCTAGACATGTTCTATTGACAATGTGCCTAATGGAAAAGATATGTACTGGCTTCTGGGTGCTTTCAAAAGAAAAGTTCTCCTTTGATTTCAGTGGAGGTACAATGTTAGCAGTGCCTTTAGACTGAAAAAACAACTTATTGATCCATGGTGGAAGCATAAATTCCTGTTGTTTGGGTTGGAAGGGACCTTTAAAGGTCATGTAGTCCAACCCTGCTGCTATGGACATGAACATATTTAACTAGATCAGAGCCCAAACCAACCTCCAACCTGTCCTTGAAGATTTCCAGGGATGGGGCATCTACAGCCTTTCTAGGCAACCTATTCTCACTACACTTCTAATGAAGAATTTCTTCATAATATTTAATCTAAACCTACCCTCCCTCAGGATCATTTCCCCCTTGTCCTGTTACTTCATGCCTTTGTGAAAAATCCATCCCCAGCTCACTTGTAGGCTCCCATCATGTACTGGAAGGTGCCATAGGGTCTCTCCAGAGCTGGCTCTTCTCCAGGGTGAACAACCTCTCAGCCTTTAGTCATAGAAGAGGTACTCCATCCCCTCAGCCTTCTTTGTAGCCCTGCTCTGGATTCACACCAGCAATGTCAGATTATGCAGATTAGCTCAGCTGGGTACAGCATGGTGCTAACAACACCAAGGTCATGGGCTTGGTCCCCATATGGGCCATGCACATAAGAGCCTGACTCGATGATGTTTGTGGGTGCCTTACAGCTCAGAATATTCTGTGATTCTGTGTCCCTCCTATGCTGAGGACCCCAGAGCTGGAGGAAATTCTCCAGATGAGATCTCATGAGTATGGAGTGGAGGAGTCTCCAAGGGATTGCTAAACCTATGGCCCTACTGATCGGAGGTGAAGTTCTGAGGCTGAAGCAGCTTCTGAGGCTGAGACCAAGCTCAGGAGAATGCAATTAAGAAAAGGCTGAAGGGCTAATTTGATGTTCTGTCTGCAGCTGGTGCCTGGAGTCTCTGTTGGCACAGGAAGTAGGAACAGGAGTGAGAAAGGAGGGGGTTAGCGCCGTCTATCAAGGGGATAGTACAGTTAATTGGAAATTAATTTACAGGCAGTGCTAGCAGTCCATCAGTGCTGCCATCTGCATAAGTGACAGGCCAGATCATTCAAGGCAGAGAGAATTACTTATCCTGGGGCCAGGAGGCAGAGTGCAAATGTGAGACTGGTCCTCTCCTAAAGGGACAATCCTACAGAAGCTAGAGAGTTTTCCAAGTGTCCCTGGAATTTCAGATCTGATCTTATCCATACCTGGTTGTTCCTGCTTTTTCTTCCACTTCAGAGAAGGCTGAGCAAAGAAGCATGTGGCATCAGGAGGAGTCAAGAGGCAGGGGCTTGGCCTGGCACTGAAGGGTTGCTGCTGCTGGACTTTTTCAAACACAAATTGCCCAGGGGCAGGGGGCTTTGCCTATGGAGCCAGAAAGATTTAAGAGCTGGTGGAGTTCACAGTCCTAACACAGAAACTGGTGTTTTATTGTGTGACCGTGTGATTTCCAAAACCCTTTAAGCTTATGCTGTGAAACCTCTTAAGCTACCCAGCATGATGTGCTGTTTGTAAAGATTTATTAGCTTTTCAAAGTTTCCACGCTTTCCCCTCCATGACTCCTTAAGGATTTTGAAAGAGCAAAATGAATGCAACTCAAGAGTGGACAGGCAAACCTATTTGCCTTACCACCAAAGAAACAGAAGTGAGGATTGTGCCTGAAATAACTGAATCTGGACTTCTGTCATGTTTAAAACTTATGTTTGTAGATGCCCTTTATGTGCATCTTTCATGAGAATGTGGATAGTCTTATAGCTGGCATCTACTCTCAAGTTGCTTGCCATATATATGGCTCTGTGGGGTTAACCAGTTAGAAATTTCCCATTTATAGGAAGGCAGGTAGAGCCCCAGTACCTTCTCACATGTTGTATTTATTTCACTGGTTGGTTTGAAGCACGATGCAACACCAGAGACCCAGCTTCAGTAGGCTGCTCAGGTCCTCAAGACCTGCTGATCATGAAGGCAGTGTCAAATTAATACTAAGCCTGCATACATGTGCTTTGCTAAATTAGACTAATTGATTAAAAGCTGTGCAGAGTGATAAGATGTATTTAATTCCTTCTACTTCACTGTCAAATTACAGGGGGTTTTGTTGTTCACTGAAAATTATTACTCTTTTTTTTTTACCAAGGCTTCTGCTTATTACACAGATTTTTGTATTTTATTATTACTATTATTATTTATTCAGCTTACTAGGAAGTAGAAAGGGTTATTTGGGATTTTGGCAGAGAAGAAAAGCAATTACTCTAAATGCAGGAAAATATTCTCCTTGCCTGATACATTTGAAATGTAATTTTGTCTGGCAATTAGAGCCTATGAGAGACTTATTGGCTGGGTATATCAGGTAATAGCCATGATCAAACAGAGTCCACTTTAATTAATCTGATTATTGTACATTTTGTGGTACTCTAAAATTGCTTAGATTCCCTGACATTTATTAAGAATAAACTTCTCTTTTACCTAGGGATGATTGCATGATGCAGAATTATTAATGGTTAGTCATAAGAAACTAATCAAGTTAGAGGCAACATGAAGTGAGGGAATGAGCACTGAAGCAGCAGCTAAGTTCTTATGTTAATTTGATACATGGTCTTGGAAAAAATCACTTACTGCTCATCACAATCTCATGATTTTCCTGCAGCTAAAGAAGAAATATTAATATTCATCTCCCTACTCTACCAGTTTGAGGAGAATTAGCTAATGCACATGTTTATAGATAAAATGTTAGTGCTGCAAAAATATAAATTTTGTTTTATCAAATGTTTGTATATGTATAGATATGTGTGTGCATCCAAATAATTAATAATGAAACTAGAGTCCTGATTATGCTATTTCTGTAGTTGCCAATCCATCAAATAGGAAGGAACATTATTTATTATGTACTTAAATGGCTTCTGTCACCAACAGGAGAACTAAGGAGAACTTCAAGGATAATCAATTGTTTTTTCAGGCCTTAGGTATACATGTAATTCATAATTTTATTTGCTCTTAACTGCACACTGATTTATGTGGAGTGACAAAAAAATCATACCTATTGAAATATTGATGTTCTGATTTTATTTTTTAAGTAGATTGCTTAAGATGACACAGTCCAGAAGGAGTCTAGGAGCAGAATATTTTTTTATTCCTTGTAATTGCAAGGCTCTGTGACTGTTAAATAACTTCACCTGTAGTGTAGGCTTATTTAAATTAAAGGCTCAAGCTCTGAAAGAAACCTTTTTTATTTGTGTAAAAACTCATGTGCTTTCATTGCAGTGAAGCACTGTAATCTTTTGACCACAGGAATTATTTTCTTCAGGATGTGAAATGCTCTTTGAACAAAACACTGAGCCTTGAAACAAGACAAGGCCTCAGTTGTGTGGTGTGTTCCCCATTAAGTAATTGTACATTTGTGGTAGTAAATATTAGAAATCACAGAATCATAGAATTATTTAAGATAGAAGGGACCTCTGAATGCCATCTTGTCCAAGCCACTGTCCCCCTCAGCACCTGCACTAAACAAGGCTAACTTCAAAGCTGGAACTAATGTCAGACTTACCTTGTTTTATTCAGGCCATCAACAAAATGTCTATTATTTCTATCTTCCTCAAAATTTATTGTGGTGGATTTCATATCTAACATCATCTGGATGATGACCCAATCATTATCTACTAATCCCAGTAATGGTGTAAGTCAGCTGAGTCATTCCTTGATAATCTTGTCAAGATTTTCCTGAACACCAAGCTTTCTCAGTATGTTTTGGAGGTAAATTTTGGGCAAGAGACAAAATAATAAGGATATACTTGCCTAGAACAGTGCTTAGACCATTTGACTAAGTTCCAGATAGCAACATCTGCAATATTGTTTTACTATAATGCAATCAAAAACAGAGTTTAGTATCCTATTTTGAAATAATGTTAATGCTCAGAAAAATAATCTTTATGATCTATCTCTCAAAAAAGGGTTGTACATGGGGAAAAAAATATAAAACTAAAAAAAAATCCCAAAAATGAATGAAGCAAGCAAAAGACCCTCAAACCAAATATACTCCAAGACTATTTTAGGCCCTTTTTTCTTTTCTATCTCTCAAAAAAAGAGTTGTACATGGGGAAAAAATATAAAACCAAAAAAAATCCCAAAAATGAATGAAGCGAGCAAAAAACCCTCAAACCAAATATACTCCAAGACTATTTTAGGACCTTTTTTCTTATATCTTTTAACTTTCTGAGCTATGTCAACTTACTGTGCATGCATTGGAAATACAGGTTTATCACTTACATAAAATTTTGTAGATTACACACTTTTCCTTATCCTGGTTGACCTTGCTTCTTCTTCTGCATTATGTAATTTAAATTTGTATCGTATGCACTCAAAATATAGATTTGGTGAAACTTGCTGCATTTGGCTTCCATTTCTTACCTCACAGTTTACCACTCTACTAAATTTGAGCTTGAACCTTCTTCCACAGTCTCTCATGCATTGTGGCTTTATCTAGACAATAATTCGGTTGTTAGATGTAGAAAAAGTGTAAAGCAATCCCATTTCTGAAGACTCCGCAGGAGGGTGACTGGTCAGGACAATCAGGACATACTGAATATCAGTCACAGCAGCTGTCTGTAGATTTACTTAGGTCTCCATTCCTTGGGCTGAGCCTTCCTTAGCAAGGTGATGCACTAAAAACTTGTGGAGCACATAGTTTGGTTTATAGAGTAATTTAGGTTGGAAAAGACCTTCAGCCATTAAACTAACACTGCCAAGTCCACCAGTATGGACCATGTCTAAAAGTGCCACATCTGCATGCCCTTTAAACACCTCCAAGTATGGGTGCTCAAGCGCTCAAGAGCTTCCCTGGGCAGCCTGTGCCCATGCTTTACAATCTCTTTGGTGAAGAAATCTTTCTTAATATACAGTCTAAACCTTCCCTCATGCTACTTAGGCCACGTCCTCTCATCCTATCCCTTCGTCCTTGGGAAAAGAGCCTGACATCCACCTCTCTACACCCTCATTTCAGATAGTTATGTAGAGCCATAAGGTCCCCTGTCAGCCTCCATTTCTCCAGGCTGGACCCTTCACCAGCTTCATTGCTCTTCTTTGGATACAAAGACCAGGAATCCAGCTCATGAGTTCTGAGGTCTTTTTCTGATATGAACCCAAGTACAAAGTGGAAGATTTGCTTCAGATGTGCTCTACTGTTTCACATCAAGACACTATTGTAGGTCCATCTTAGACGTTTAACAGATTCACTTGGAAGGTCCCTAAGTACTGGCTCATCAGGTAGTCTTAAGATTGGTCATGAGGTGAACTAAGGTGATGTATGGAAAGAGTCATCCCCTAGATTTTTGTTAGCACAGGTAACATCCGAAGTAGGCCCTTTAGGTTTGCTATTATTACAGATCAGAACTACGGGAAACCTAAACTTCTGTGCAAAGGAAACAGAAAAAGTAAATAATACTTTCTAGAATTTGGGACAACCTTTAGAACTGAAAGTTGTGCCAGAAATGCTCAATAAAACTGGTACAGAATATCTCTTTCAGTCTTCTGTCAGATCGAGCCCACTGCAACCACATGACATGTTTTCTAAACTCAGTTAGATCAGCTCACAAAACATTGACAGGAGCTTTGTTCCAGCAGGCTTCATGCCTCATTGTGTATCATCTGTTCTTCTGAAGCCAGCATAAACACATCTACAGTGCACAGTGTGCCTTGGTGAATTTCAGGGCAGTCGGTGCTGCAGCCTCAGTGCTGCCTGATTTGGAACATGCTCCTACTGCTGAGTAAACCAACAGTGCACAGATCCAGCTCTTAGGACCGTGGCATTATGACTGTGGGACGCCCACATAAATCTTCTTCCATTCTTTGCTCATGCTGCTTATTAAACATAGAATCCTAATTTCTCATAATAAGTTTGTTAAAGTAAATTTTAATGACACCAGGGTGAGCTTTTCTTTCCAATTTTTCCTTCTGTGGCATTTGCAAAATGGCTTTTTAATGACTTCTAAGACAGGAAACTATTATCTGTATTAGTAGTTCATACTCTCAAAAAACTAATTTTTTTTTTCCTGAACACACGATTTGCTGCTTTCCTTAGGTGTGAAAAGGCAAGAAAAATACTCTGCTTTCAAAGCATAAAATTATTTCTGCTCTAAGACAAAAAAAAGCAGGAGGCAGACATAATTACCAATTTGAATGTTGAATAGTTTATAGAGTGAATAAAATTAACATTTAAATGCATACACTTTTTCAGAGCTGAGTTTTTTCTGAAGGTATGGTTTTAGTCTGACCTGTTAAAATACCAAGTATATATATTAATCAGTTTGGACAGATTGCCTTCCTTTCCAGACACATACATTACTGGTTTTACTTAGTTGCATAGATATACAAAAAAATATTTTAGAATCACCTGTTATTTATGGTGGAAATAAAAGGTTTGATATTTTCTGAGAGCTTTTGTAACACAATAATTATGGTAGAACTAATGCAATGACATCTTTCAGTGGTGATGTTTTGATAAGTATCTTCCCTGAAACCAATGTGATAAGTTACTTCTTAAAAAATATATTAATATATTTGTTGACTCTTTGGACATTGACCTGTAAGACCTCAATAATCCTGTGCAATGGTATTAGGCTTTTTCAAAGAATTCTATTCTTGAATTTTCAAAGAATTCCATTCTTTGAGCTATTGAGTCCTAAACTGTATCACAGTTGCATATGGTCTAATAAAAAATGATACTACTGAAAACATTTTATGAATATTAAAAAACTTACCTAGAATATATATATGTATATTACTGACTGCTTAAAAAATGAAGGATTTCTTTTTTCACTTCATAAGCAGCAGGAAACAAAAAAACATCTGAGATCAAAATATGCTTCGTCTCTCTTAAATGATACATATTGAAAGAAATGGAACATAAGCAAAAATAACTTTTTTTTCCCCCTTGTTACATAGGTCTTATTTAGTTTTGTATTTCCTTAGGAGCAATTGTGATACTTCCAATTAGACAGTGAAACAACAGCTGAAAATAGAGGCAGTGAGCAACACTATGCAGAATTAGTAAGTCCAAGGGAAAGGTCAGACTTTGGGCAAATTTGAATCCCTTCCAAAATGAAAGACTGATGCATCTGAAGCACAGTAGTGTGGATATGTAATTCATTTGCTTCTGCTTACAGAAGTGTAGCCACTTTCTGAAAGTCTGCTCACTGGGTACGGTTTTGTACCGGTAGTGTCTGAACAGTCCACGAATATACAGTCAGGATTCAGAGTCAGAAAATCAGAAATTCTCTGTAGTGCTTCATTCTGACTATATCTCTCATCTTTTTTTTTCCTTCCCTTTTCTTTTTCCTCTTTTTTAAATCTTTTCTCCTCCTTAAACCTAATTTCCTAAGGAAACAAGACTCTCATGACCATTCTCTGGATGTGTCTGAGAGCTGTCTCCTTTTTAAAACAGCTTAAGGCAAATTTAATAGAGGTTGATTTCTAAAGCTCTTGAGTAACAGTGACTGTCACAAGAAGGGGAAGCCAGACTATGTTTGTGCCCTCACTGAGCAAGAACAACTAAAAAAGATCAATCTATATTGAACACTAGGTAATGCACATCCACCTTGAGAAATCCATGTTTATTGATAGTGATTCCTCTGATTATTTTGGTTTTTTATTAACTGCATTGGACGTTTTCTTCTTGTTGCAGACAAACTGCCAGTTTTACATCAGTGTTGGGCGTGTGTTATATAGTATTTTACATATGCATACATAGATGTATATATATGTCTCCTAATCAAATCAGGAGAATTCATCCTATTTCCCCTGTGACTTCAGACATTCTTAATTAATTTTCTAGTTTCCAAGCCAAAAGGAAGTTAATGAGATTTCTGTAAACTCACTGGGTACCCAATACTAGGTTCAACTGCTTTGTGTAGAAAATGCTTATTTTCACCACCCATATTTAAGTCTAGTTCCATGTGAAGAGCTTTGACAATATTGTAACAATGACTGAACTAATGTGTTCTTGGCAAGAAAATAATGGGGCTAATAACATAGAAATATTTACAGAAAAAGTGCTGGTGGTGGGACAAGAAGGAAAAAACACCACCAACACTTAAATTTGGACAGACTGCTCTAACCTCTTCATTGAGATGCTGAAGCAAAGTACTGCCTAAACAGTTACATGGATGGCGGTATTTATTACACTTTCTTTCATTTAAACCATTGAAAAATTGTTCTCACTGAGTAAAGACTTCACTGAACAGCAAAGAACTCTTGTAAGCCTTGCAGGATTTTTTAGCCAAAATAATTGTTGTGTTTCAACCTATACTGCAGTTCTGGTAGAACTAACTCTGTACTGTGTTGGTGCTGAGGTTGAAAGGTAATTAATAATCTCTAAGAATATGTGTGAGCTCCATTAAAACAGTTAGCTGAAAATTCCTCTGTTGCAGCCTGTCAGGAACAGCACATGTTTTTTAACAGACTGTTGTTATTTATCATTTGTATTTGTAGCAATGCACTGGGCTCACTGTTCAGAAAAAGGACTCTCTGGAACTGAAGAAATGTCCCCAAGATCTTTTGTGGAGGAGCCTCCCTTGATATCTAACAGGAGGTTTGCTTGCAGTAGCACACCAAGCTGTATTCCTGCCTGTTAGATTTCCAGCTCTGGATTGCATCTCACCAACAGTCTGTTTCTATTTTCTCCTGGCTTATTGCTAAGCACAGTTAATGCTCTCCTTGCCATGTCCAAGCTGCTCATGCAGCACTCTTGAGAACTGCAGCTGCATGTCCAGCCATGGACTGAAGGAGGTGAGACCTGTGCAAGCAGTTCAATGACCAGCTGTCTGCTAACTGCTGTGGTGTAGATCAGGATGAAAAGAATTAGACGTGGCTGGGTTCTTCTCTTAAACACTCCTGGCTAGTGCAAGAGAGTGTGTGCCAGGCTGCATTTGCAGTATAAAAGAGGGGTGCTTGAAATGGGACAGGGGCTGGCAGTCAGGCCAACTGGAAAACCCTCTGCAAGAAGCACAGACACATAGACATACATTTAGAAACAATGGACAGGGGAAGAATCACATGCACATCCTCTGGATCTCGGATTGAAGATGGATGCATCAGTTGTGTGGTACCTACTGTGACTGTCTGGTCTGCAAGCACAGCTCAGGGCTCTGAGTGGAGACAGACCTGAGTGGCTTATTTTTTGGAAGCAGTCCTGCAGCAGTCATGCTAATACTAGGTAAGGTTCTCCCGTGTTTTTTTCTAAAATAACAACTCTGGTTTTAAATTCCAGCTGATTATGAACTGACATAATTTCTTTACCTCTGAACTAGTTTATTAAAAGTGGTAATACAGCCCAGGGGTAGTATTTTCAGGGCCAAGATTTCTAAAAAGAGTAAGAACTTGTTTGTGTGAATTGCCAAGCTAGTATGCCAAGTATAGGAAGAAAGGCGTTCTGGAAGAAGGACAAGAGTTCAAATATACTAGTTTGTTGGGTTTTTTTCCCAGTTTGTTAATCAGTGATGTGTATTGAGTCAGGAAATCATGTTTCTGTGGAAAGAAATACAAGACTTGACAGACATTAAAATTATTTGGGTGATTGGTGGGTGGAACAGTTTGAGTTACTTTTGTATAATTTTAACAAGTCTTTTTGTCTGTGCATGCACAAAGACTTTGATTTTGTCTTTATGGTAAAGTAAGCAAAGCAAAATATTAATGTTCTTATTTGTAGAAAAAAAATAGAAGGTTGTAACACTGAAAACTTAAAAAACTTTTCTATTTTCAGCCTTGCTGCATCCCTGGTTTACAACTTTTTCATGGCAGATGTTTTCTAAGGAAAGCAAGCAGGTTCATGCATGCATAGATATTGGTTGGGTTTTACAAGCAAATGTAAAACCCCAGTGATTTGTGTCTTCCTGAAATGTTTCATGACTTTGTCACCTTCTAGCAACTTGAACTAAAGTGTAATTCAAAAGATTGCATGAAAGGTATAATCTTGGGCAGAATTTGATGTGTTTTAGACATGGAATTCACTTCTCCCACTTTGCCTCATAATTCTCCCATCTAAGTAATCACTGCAATTGGTCATTGCTTTGTGTGGGGCATAAATCACTATCTAAAAGTATCCAAAATGAAAATGTTATAAGTGAGGTGAAATTTTACAAGAGAGAAGAAAAGCACAAGTTTACTGAGGAAGGTCTGGTATGTGTCAAAATATGGAGTAGTTGGAATTATTTTACATGTTTTTTTTCATTGAAAAGCATATGTGAATGATATCAAAGGGCATGGGAACATCTGCTGGAGTAAACAAAGTAGTTCTAGCATGTATCTCTCTTATTTGTAATTATTTAACAATGGAAGGCTATGTTGAGGAGTTTTTTTAACAGCTTCTGAAGTTTCTGGCTGAACAAGATGACACTTAATAATGAAGTCAGTGTTCTTGCATTAATGAGTGGTAGACTTGCTTTGCAAGATTTCTGGCAGTGACTTTCATTAACACTGCTCCAGATAGAAATGAAAGGGTTTGGCTGTAAGTGTTTTACCTTTTAAGTTAGAGGCATTGCTTTTCTGTGATTGTGTCCTCACTCAGGGCAACCAGTATGTGTGGAATGGGAGGGTGTTATTTTACACAGCTTTGGTTGAAACCCTCTTGCAGAACCAGAAATTTCAAGGTCTGCTAAAAATGATTGGTGGTTTTTAATGAAGCTCATGCCCTAGTCTGGTGAAGCAAACAGTCTACATCTCCAAACACAATACAGGTTCACAAACTATAACGTGATATCAGTGACACTGAATTCAAACTTGCAGTTTAAGGTAACATTAGACTATAACTAGCCTTTTTCAGGTACAGAATAGTTTCCTCAATTTGTTGTGCCTAAAACAATCTCATCTTCTCTCTCAGGATCATTTTCTCCTTTTCTGCATGCAGGAGCAAGCACTGTCACATTCAGCATGTGCACTTAGAACTCCAAGAGCAGGTGAACAGTGCCCTGCAAAGCTGATGCAAATACCAGTGGAAAGATCAGGCTGTCGAGGGAGTGTTGAGCAACACAAAGGCAATAGGTTTATCTTCTCCACAGATCTGCTGCCTTCATTGGCACAGGATAACAGCTCAATATTTGCTCTCCAGTTCAAGTCTCCATCTTGTCAGGTAGCGTGCATCCTCTGAGCCTTTGGAGCAGCTGTCTGACAGGCTGCACGCATCAGGCTGGCACAGCTGCTTCTTACAGGTGTTTCTGTACAAGAAGTAAATTTTTTCCTGAGTATGCCACCTCTTAGGTTTTATAATTGTGGCACTCCCTGTTGACTGTTTTTTAAATAATTGCTCAACAGGAATTATTTTAAAAGCAGAAAAGTTTTGAGCTATGAATGGAGATACTCCTTTTTAACATAAGAATAGCACCAATATATGTTTAAATAAGTTGAAACCTAATTATCTTAAATGTTGTTATACTCTGTTTTAAACTATTCCTTTCTGGGATATGGAGTAGTAACACAGCCACCTGAAAACTGTTTTTTGTTTCAAGATTCAAATTAGGATTTACCAAAAATGTTTGGTAATCTAATTTTTTGTTTAAATTTTATAAGGTGGTCTCCTCATTCTGTCATTATCTTGTCATCCTTTCCTGTCACTTCTAGTATCTTCCCATGTAGAGAGCAGTTGAGGTGTCACACCTCAAGATAGCCAGGGAGCTGCCAGCTTGATATGAAGGCAGCTGGAGAAATCTCTTGCCTCTGAAAGGAACTGACGATGGGTGAGGATGCTCAACCAGATAAGCTGAGTATGTGGAAAGATTTCTGGGGAGCAGGAATTCCTCAGACTCCGGGGAGTGGGTCTGGGAATCTGGAATGACAGATGGGCCTGGCTTCACCAACAGGATGCAGGTTCAGATCTTTGGGCTATAAAGAGGGAAGGGCTGATGAAGCAGGACTGCAAGTTCTGCCTGCTGTATTCTCAATTTATGGAGTCGTGACTGTGATACTAGGATGCTGCAGTGGGCTTTTTAATATAGAGCTCCCTTTTCCCACAAGCTACCCTAGGATGAATTTTCAAAAGACATTTTGGAAGTATGAGTTTTCAGACATAAAATGTCTTTCCATTCCTCGACCTGATCTCTCATCTAATTGCGTTGCTCTTGTTACTCACACTTTTAGAGAATTTCTTAGCCAAACCATTTCCTGGGTTAGCTGCACATAATTTCTCTTTGCTCTTGTGAGGCCTCTCACAAAGAATCTCTCATTGCAGGGATGTATTTGTTCATCTTTTTATTCTGCTGAGGGTGCCCTCTCTTTTTCCTAGCTCACTGTTACATGACACCACACTTCCGCTGAAGCCTATAATACCAACCAGGGACGCTGTTTTGAACTGGATGCCTTGCTCTGTCTTGCCCAATGTTTCACTCCATGTGACACAGTAAATGTTCAGGTGATTATTTGGGAAATGCAAATGCAGTATATTCCCCACTGCCTTTCTTTAACAGATGAGTTTGTCTTTTCTCTAGTTTTTAGCATGCTATATGCAAAATGACCGACAGGCAGATTGTTTTCATTTCAATAGTAGTTAATTCTTACAGCCATTTTAGAGATTCCCATTCAAGATTTGAAACATCAGTAGTGGGTTCTTTTCAAGGTCACAATAGATTTATTGTACACCTTGTTTGTGGTCACAGTTTAAACATGCAACGAATGACTCTGCTGAGATGCATGATAAATTTTTGTGCCTTTGAGCATGGTGACATCACTGTCACTTGTCCTAGACACCTCCCAGTTTGACCAGAGAAACACAAACTGTTTCATCAGCAGGATTAAAAGAAATTAAATGTGTGCTAACCAAGTGCTAAAGATCCTATGGTCCCTGTTTGGTTTTTATGGTAGTACACTGGCATCACTTTCAGACTGCTAAAGCAGTGCTTCTCAGTAAGCCCTGTACCCAAATTATTGTAGGTTCCTAATTTCAATTAATCACGCCACTAAGATAGAGCTTCCTTTGCAACTCTCTCTGAAAAATTACATGAGTAAGTACAGTCGAAGAGTTGGACGATTTTGGTTTTATTTTGGAAAACATTGTCACAGTTTTGATACATATTTTTTTTCCTTTCCTACCTACTTCACTTGCTCTCCTGCTATGATTTTCTCTGAAAAGCAATATTTTGTTTACCTAGTAACAGTGAAGGATAAGTTGTTCTCAGCTGTCAAATAGGAAATTACAATTTGTGTGTGACCTTGAAAGATTTAATGGTAACGTCTTTTTCGGTGTCGGATTGGAAGTTTTGGGAAGCTGGGAGCAATCTATGAGATTTTAAAAGGGAGCTGCTTCCCAATGCATGGAAAAATAAAATTGTGTGGGAGGAAAAATACATCTTTCATTACTTGATAGGAAGCAATAGGGGAAAATAGAACTTTCTTCAACTAGTATAAAGATTTATAAAAGCAAAGTAACATAAGATAGATTCTTATCTTAGAGTACCTTAGAGATATTGCTTAGAGTATCTTAGAGATATTGCTTTTTTTCCTAAGTGGACTACCTAGGAACTACTGTACAAAAATTTTTCTCTCTGCAGAACAATTTATGGGGCATAGTAAATTCTATGCTTGCAATTCGAACTGGGTGGCTGAGGTCACTACACTATCTCCCTTAGATCTGTGGGTGCAGAGATGCCCAAGTCACTTATTAATCACTTTACCATATTGAACAAGTCTGTCAGGCCTTTGGTCAGGCAGACATTGCTGGACATTAACATCCCAGATAATTCTGTTTTGCTGTCCATTCTTGATTTGTAAGTACAGAGAGAAGGTTACAGTTGGGAAGGTACAGTTGTACCTTATTATATGATGACAAATTTGGTTTCAGAATAGTAATACATCTTTAACATTTCATTAATTTTTCTCTTTGCACCATGAAGTGCCATGGCATATATTTATTAAAGTTGTACCTGAACATGAAGAACAATAAATAGTCTGATTTTCTTGCTTTGATCATGAGTGCTGTTGTGTTATGCTGCAGAGCAGACTTGCTAGGACTCTTGACTGTGATAAAGTGTGAATCTTGTGGAGCTGATGTTGCTTAGACATACTAGTTGACTGCACTAACTTCTGTATATAAGCTTTTATAGTCTGCTGAGTGCTTATTCCTCTTCAATATTAACCTTAAGTATCTGATAGATTCACTTTATTGTAGTTAATAGCCTGGTTTTATACTGATATATAATTAAATAGCATAAGATATTTGGGTTGTTTTCTTATATTTTTTAAATTCCTGGTCATATAAATATCAATGCCTCTGGTTGTGTGGGTCCTTCGCATTTGATTGTGAGAGTTTTAGGACTTATTACACTCTGATACTTCAGGGCATCCATATAATTCTCTTCTTTCTCAAGACTATGAACTTTATACTCTTTTCATTATACCAAATTGATGGTTTGTGCCTGTAGACATAGACTTATATTACATAGATACAGATATCGTTACTGGAATTTTGTATTTTTTGTTCATTGAAAGGCTTTTGTCTTAAAATGCAGTAGCTGTTCAACTGATATTCTCAAAAGAATAGTCAGTCTCTCAGACAAGGTATCTGATTTTTTACAATGCCATTGACTGCACATGAATAATGCATGATTATGTCAGTCCACCTCTTGTGTTACTTGAAGGCTGAAGTACTTAGAAAATCTATTTAATGACATTTTTAGCCAAACTGCACTGAATCCTGTTGTGGATGATGTAATGGTTCTTGATAGCATTTGAAAAGTTGATGGTGTTAATTTATGTTTGTACAGCTTCCAGACAGCCAGGATGTTTAAGCCAGCTTGGTTATCTTACAATTGGGACTTTTGGCAAACCATAACAATCAGGATTTCCAGATGTAGTGCCAGCAGACTCTGATTCCACTGACACATATTTGAGTAGAACAACTCTAGATTTCCTTAGAGATGCTCTCGACATATCATATGACTGAAATCTGACTCCACTAACTCTGGCACTTTAGTCAAATAAACAGCAATAATTGTAATGCAATTCAAGCTGGAATTCCCTATCTGTATGGCACAAAGTCTGAAGAAAAGTAGTGATTAGATGTAGTTTGCTTTAGGGATTATTTCTAGATTTTACTAGAACTCTGTGAGCAATAAATGATACACCTATATCTTCAAAGCAGAGCAATATGATGAAGGCAAAACATTTTTTTATTAGTTTTGAATTGAGGACATATAAACAGGACAGCTTTAAAATGCTAACAATTTGAAAAGAATAGTGACATTCAAAATGATAGGTATTTGGAAAGCTGATATTGACAGTAAAATGAATGCTAGAGGAGCTTTGCATCTTCTAAAGTGATGAGAACTATTACATGAGCTTTTGAAAATAATTGAGGGATAAGTGATTATTAATGATGACAGACTGAGTTTTCACTGTTGCTGAAGATTTAAAGGTATTTATCCCGAACAGGGAAATTAATTTAAAAAATGCTATACTTACTGTTGAAAAAGTTCTGTTCAGAAGTTTTGCACAACTTGCATGGGCATAAAAGAATTCTTAGGATGTTAACAGCAGTTTGTTTAATAAGACTGAAGAAGAAGCAGGGGATTTGACAGTCTTCAATGTCCTGAATAAAGAATCTTCATTATGTTTGTCATAACTGAGTCGTATTCCTTCTGCTGCAACTTGCATGCATCTAATCACACAAGGAGACAGGAGATTTACCCTGCTCATTTCCTTCTTCACTCAAGAGCAATTTGGTCTGAGATGATGATGATTCACAATGCACTTTAATAGAAACATTAAATAGAAAAAAGACAAATTTGTGTCCCTGTATACAGAAGCCATTAGCAACTGATTCTTCAGGAGCCCATGAAAAGATAAACAGGAACCAAATAGAAAATTCAGGAATATCTCTGAAGTGAGAGTAATCTGACACAGTACAGTAAAGTGTAGATGCACTCACTTAATATATGCCATGTGCACTGAAGGTGAAAATATTTGGAATTAATTTCTTTTCACTAAAAGGATGAGATGTGAATAATCGTGACCTTCTGGCAGAAGTTAATGTAATTCCGGGCCTGGAGGTAACCAATGAATGGACGTGCTTTTAAGGGAGCGTGCAGAGACCTGGGGAGAATGTAGAAGTCTCTGAAGAAAGGCATGCAATCAAATAGGTATTTTGAGTTCAGTAAGTAAGAAAAAACATATAAGAAATTGCCTGGTTGCTATGACCTTAAGCAAGGACTTTCAGATGAAAGCCCACTTTGATACCCTCAACCCACTTTGGGTTTAACCTAGCAGAAATGGAATATTCAGTACTGTCTTTGTGCAGATCACAAGGTTTTAAAAGTCCTAAAAGATCTAAGAGTCTGAGCCTTACAATATGATAAAATCAATGCTGAACCCTCTAGTCCTACAAAGTGTTCTTTACTACTAGCAGACAGATGCATAGTGATTGTCTAAGCAACAACACTTTCTTATGTAAGGAAAAACTCTTGCTTGTGATCAGCCTGAGGATTCTTAAACTTGCATTCGTTAAAGACGACCAGGACCAGGGAGTTTGAGATGCCTGGACCTCTGACTCAGTGATGTTAAGTTAAACAGTTTTATTACCTTCCCTCCTCAATGCCTTTTGTGTCTATTTAGCACTCTCAAAAGAAAGAAAAGGTCAATAGATCCCAGTTTTAGCATAATAACTCTGGTTGTGTTCAGTGAATGAGGGTTTTTTTTCTCCTTGTCCTGTTGAAACAGTTGAAATATTAAACTATTGTTTGCTATAAGGTCTTAAGAGTAATTGTCAGTAGAAAAAGAACAACAATACTAAGGATTAAAAATAAGGAGCTATTTATCTTGTGTCCCTCCTTAGTAGTTACTGTCATTTATTTTTCTTACAGTTGGATGTAGATGTTATTTTGCTACTTCCACTTCTTACACATCTCTTCTGTTTGAAATATGGATCAAATTAACCTATCATTTATGTCTTTTTTTAACCTGCCTGGGACTGAGATATGCTTTAATTGTTAAATATAGGATTTGAATGGCTGTAGTAGAGATTTGTGGCATAGTCTGTTTAAGCTATTTGTGATCCCCTTTAGGAAATCACTTGGTTTGCTACCATGATGCCATTTTTTGGCACAGCTTTCAGGGCACCAAACTTTCAGCCTGTGTTCTTGGAAGAAACTATTAGCATTGAAAGGAATAAAGGAGGACTAATCAAAATTTTGGTGGAGAGGAAGCTGCTTGTGAGTCAGCAGTGTGCCCTGGCAGCAATGAAAGCAGGTAATATTAAAACATTAACAGGACTGCAGTTAGATCAAAGGAGGAGATTATTCCTGTGTTTCTTGGGCTGCTAATAAAAAGGAAATTACAAACTGGAGCACATTCAGTGAAGAATCACCAAGATGGCCAGGAAACTGGTGCATTTGGTGAGGGAATGGCGTTTGTTCACCCTGAGGAAGAGTGGAAAGCTAACACTGACCAGTCAACACCTATTGAGGAGGTTTGCAAGGAAACACAGCCAAGCTCTTCACTGAGGTATATGGTAGGAAAATGAAGGGAAAGGGAAGATTTAGACTGCTAGATATAGCAAAAAGCTATTTCACTTTGAAAACAGCATGGGAACACCATTGCTGCAAAGTCTTCATTGCAGGAGGATTTCAAGGCCTGCCTAGAAGAAGCCCTGAGAAATTCAGTCTGACCTTATGGCTGACCCTGTTCTGAGCAGGAGATTGGTCCAAAGACCTCCTGAGGTCCCTCCCAACTGGACTGATCCTATGAGCCTGTAAAATAGAAGATTTCTGCAGACAGTCTTAAAACTTCCTGTGAGCCATCTTGTGGGAAACTGGGCCTCTTTTCCATATTCTACTCTTGCCACATTTCAGATAATCAAAAATGTAGACAGATAAACTTTAAAATGTACATCTGAACAAAAGATATATGTGCTGGATGATCTAGGCACTATATTTTCTGGCTGCTTCTTAAAGGCAGTTTAGGAACAAGTAGACAGTTTGGATCAGATTCATCTTCCTTTCTTGCTGTCCAGTCCTTTTGAGACAGAAAGGGACCAAACACGGTAACATCACCACTCCACACAGGGATCTGGTTACTTGGGATGTCAGTGGACTGAGGATTTTTAGATGTGACCAGGTTTGAAATTGAAATCTTGTGATTAAACAGACCAGGTGTCAATTTTGGGACCACACTTTTCTAGCTGGCTATTCATGTGTTGTAAGCCAAAATGTGAAACTATGAGTTACACAAAATTATAAGTTTGCAAAAAAGCAATTAACTGACTCCTATTTTACCTCTACAGAAAATGCAATGATAATTTGGAAACCTGTTTCAGAGAAGCTTGATACTGGTTTAAAAAGACTCCATACTCTTGCACTTTTTGGTATTTCTCTGTAGTCTTAGCATACTACTGTGTTCACACTTACAGCTTTGTCCTTCTCTAACATTTGCTGTCTTGCTGACTGCATCTTTGTATTACCTTTTTTAATTCTTTACTTTTTAGCAGTGAATTCTTTTATCAGAAAAAAACTCACATAATTTGCATCCTATTAAGAAACACTGAACTCATTCTTTATGGTTGGTACAATGGTGACAATCATTTTCATTTGCACAGAAATTAATTTCAAAGCATTTGACAAATTGGTATATGGTGACAGGTGAAGAACTGTAATTTCATTACTAAATTGCGGTCATTTCAAAGGGTCAAAATAAGTATCTGTTTAATAACCTTGCTCTTGCAGAAAGCAATGTGAAAAGTTTGAAAGAGAGCAATTTTAAGTGTTTCCTTTTTAATGCTTCTTAATATAAGAAAATAATCTTCAACTAAATAATAGCTTTCAGAATCCTTATGCAGGTATGATTAAGTCCTAGCAGGATATAATAATGCCATGCTGCATAGGCATTTGCTGGAGATATTAATGTATCTGTCTTGCACTTGGAAAAGAAGTCACCCAGCAACCCCAGATACCATGGCTTGTGTGTGTAGTCCCTTCAGTAATGTGTGGGAAGACTCAGGGCACCTAAATAGGCTAACTGAGGAGACATGAAGATGGCCTGTTTGCTCATAATCTTCACTCAAAAAGGAATTAAAAGCAGATGGTAAATCAGAGCTTTTTTTTGTCTAGTCACTGGGAAATTACACTCAGGAGTGATGTTTTGAAGATGCACTTGTAATCAGAATGATGTTTCATTTCGTCTGCTGAAAGTTTGATTATATAGTAAGTACAGGGAAAGAAAGAACAGTTATCTTAAAACAGTGTGTTTTAAAACAGTACATCAACTCTTCTCTCTGAGCCAGCTGAAGTCTTTGGGAAAATGTAGACGGAGCTCCTGATGCTGTCAAGGGCAAGATGTCAGCTGCAGTTGCCTAGTGGGACCTTTCCTCTCTCACAGTAACCATGTTCTCCAACTCAGCCTCCCCTGTTTGGCAGCAGCAGAACTGAAGGCTGTTCAGGGGAGAGAAGCTGCCTGTGATGCTGACATTGCTGGATCCCTCCTCCAGCCACAAATGTCTCAGCATTCTGCTGTCAGAGACTTTTACCTATACCTACTGTCTCCAGACTGGCTGTTGTAAAACCAGTGTGGACTCTGCATCGTGGAAAAATTAGAATAGATTGTCCTTCCCTTGAGGATATCTGGTTTCAAAGGCACTTCCTGTGAAGTTTTTCTCCCTATTAGATTTCCCTGGTTCTGTGTGAACTGAAATGCCTCCATGGAATTCCAAGGCATGAAGGGGAACAAGTGACTCAATTTATAAAGTAAATCTTTTTGTGGCAGGTCAGCTTTTAGACACAGAGAAGCTGACATTGTTAGTGAAATTGGTGCTACAGGAACCTAAATATCTCAGTGTGATTTTCTTTTTAAGTCTCCAATATAAATGCTTCAGAAACCTAAATACAATAGTAAAAGTCTAAGAAAGAGCTTAAGCAGAAGACATCCAATAAATTCTTATGACTTGCCTCCTAGTGAGTGTCATTTCTCAGAGCTTTACTAAAGCAGTTTGTATGTTAAAATTATAGATATGTAAGCCATTTTTCTTCCTTCCATGTTGTATTGAACCCTGAACATTTTTCTGTTTCTCACATCAATAGATATTGCTCCAGCAGAATCATAAACTGTTTTGTTTGATGGAAGTTCAATTTCCTATAAAACTAGAGAAGTCCCTAGTTCTGGAGATTAACTGCCTTTAGATATTGTTTTGGCACAATGCTAATTGTATGCTAGCCAGCTGATTTAGAAAGCAACTTTTGTCTCAGACAATAAAAGAAACTACTTCATATAATTTCAAGATAAATAACAGATTCTGTTCATAGTTCTCTGCATGTCTGCTTATTTATACTTATTTGAAATCCATATACAAATTTGATTTATGTGGTTGAAGAAATCCTCAGGATGATAGAGCTACCTCTCCATTCCCTCTCTTTCTCTACTTCCTCCAAGGAAAGACTACTGGTCTTTCTTTATCCCAGCTGATAAAAAGGCTTTAGGCTTTAATTTAGGCTCTCATGAGACTCTGAGGTATTAGCTTGGGTTTAAATGCATATAATGTCTACATTTTCAGATGCAGTGTTTTAGAGCTTTGAACTAGAGCAAATGATAAGCTATACATTAGAAGGAAGCAGTTGGGCAAATGTTTCTGGTGCTTCTTACACTTTTTGAAAGCTGAACACTCTACAGCTGCTCATGAATGCACCATGTTTCTATTTCAGGGTACACCTCCTGGCTATTAAAATAGCTGCAGAGCATGCCCAACACAGAGTTCAAAGGCTTTGAGCTTTGCTAGGTCAGGAGTCTTTCAAAAGACCAGGGGAGCTGAGCAAGGACTATGTACTTGGGCAAGGAGCATTTCTCACATCCCACATTGTTTTGAAGTAGCCTTGTTGAAAAAGTGTAGAATGTACAGTCTGGTGTTCTCTTTCATACAGAAACAGATGGTGAATTCTTATTTTTTTAAGTGTCCCCTAAATGTATGGATTCTAATTCTTAAGCTCCATTATGCACTCTCTCAGCTTAACAAAGTTTGTTTTGTCTTTAATTTTGAGGTGTGTGTTGTACATGACAGTGCATTTAGGGTGGAGGCAGAAACTGGGGAGAGACACTGTAAACTGTGTCACTCCACTGAACTTCTGTGGTGTTGTTTCCTATTGAGGAGGATGTGACATCGCATTTTAGAAATAATTTTGTTTTTCTTTTCCCAAATTTCAACTCCATAGAGTAGTCATAAACATTAAAGCCATGTTTCATTTCAGCAGGGGTGCTGCTCAGTCTCATTCTATATTTAGTCAATTCAGATGGGTAAAACACAATTCTACTTGTCTTTTATATATAACTGAGATCCACAAATGCTCCAGCACAAGATGTAGTTACTGCTCATGATAAAAATCTGACAGAGCACTCAGAGCAGGCCAAGGATGAAAACTTTTACATTTACAATTTTGCTAGTTGTTTCTTTACATGGATTCAGATTGGAGAAATCAATGGAAGAAGAACATCAAGGTTTTCCAAATGGAAGATAACATCTTTAGCTTGAGGCATCCTTCAGTCACTGGAGTCTGGGAGCAGTATGTTTGTCCTTTACTCACAATATTCTAGACAGCTACTGCTGACAGTGGTAGCAAGCTTTGTTTGACTTTTGTAAAATTACTTGCAAAATTGCTAATAATACCAAGCATAGAAGAACTGAACCTTTTTCAGGTCATACATATATGCTATTCAGATATACACAGCAGAGCATATGTCCAGTTGCAGCATTTGTAGAAAACAGTATACCAGGCTGAAGAAATTAGGGCTTCATTGAAATACATCGCTCAATTTTTAGCAAAGCAAAACAGAAGAAGCCAAAGACTTCCCCCAGGTAGTCCTTGGGATGTCCAGAGAATAAGCATAAACTGAGATGCTGACTTTTCTACTAGGTACAAGAACAGAAGTTCGGGGTACTGCTTCTAAAGCAGGATACAAAACATTCATATCTTTGAGCGAATGTTTGGTTGTCTACTTTACCAAATGTATAGGAAATTAAAAAGTGGAGCATCTTTTAAAGAGATTGCCAAGAAAGGAACAGGGCAGTGGTATATGTACTTGTAAAGAAATTGTGTCAGTCTAAAAATTAAGGTGGCTTAGGAATTCATAACTAAATGAAAAATGAATGTAATAGTGAATGTCCACACCTTACTGGAAATTACGCAATAAATTGACACTAATGCCAAATATTTGTGTAAGATTTAATACTAATACTAATATAAGTGAAAGGAGATCGGATTCCAATTACGGTAGTCAACTTACTACTGCAATTTATAACATAATAATTCATGTGGACTGAAATTCCAGGTGTGGACAGGAAGAATGTATTACTTGAGCTGTATTAATGACTTATTGACCGGAATGACGGAACATACAACTCCTCGATGGAGGATGTTGCAAATGCAAAATGTAGACTCAACAGAACATTGGAAAATCACTTAGACAAGAGACCTGTCAGAGACTGCTTTTGTTGACATTTTGGTCATTACATTGGCTCCGCTGTGTCTCAGCGTGGATTATCAGCATTTTGCAGAGTACATCCTTTGTTGTTTATACATTTCATCACAAGTTTTTAAATTTCCCTCCTGCTTTATAAAACTGGAAGATGAACTCCATATAACACGATGTTGAACTAGTGACAATCAGACTGATGACTGATTTTAAAAGAAACTGCTAGAAGCAAGAGGTTTTCCTGTGGGAGACAGAATGAAAACTCTCCAATTTACATCTCTTAATGAACTTCTGTGTAATGAAGTAAAATGCTGTTTCATTTATAAGGTGGTAGGTATGGTTCTGCTTCTTAGTTCTCTTTGAAAAAAATATTATGTAGATTTGATGTCAGTAGAAATAGATCAAAACCTAATATTCAAATTTTCACCTTCTATATAATTGTAATATGCTGAAAAGTATTTATATAATTTTGGATCTGCGAAACAACTGACATTTTGGAGTTTTAAGGGGCATTTTTAAGCAGAATAAAGTTGTATTTTGTACAACTAGGAAAACAAATTCATTATCTTTCAAATTAATTTTAGCTATTATTATGATTGAGAATACCTTGCTCTTGCCAAAAGAGGAAGACCAAATGGATTCATTTAAAATTGAGTAAATCAGGAAATGCAGAAACAGCTTCTGAGGAAAATTGTGCAGAAATATAAAAAGCAACTATAAAATATTATAATTTGGATCTGGGGGTAAGGGACTTGTCAAATGTCTTAGAAAAAAGATATGTTGACACTGAGTTGAGAAATTATAGCACTTTTTTTATGGGTAGCTGATAAAATTCTAATACCAGTAACTTCCTGAAAAAATCCTTACATTAAACCAGCCACAATAACAACTGTGACTGCTGTGTTATAAAGAAATGGAGACCCTTATGAATCACCATGCAGGGGATTTGAGGGGGGGTGGGGTTTTGAAGGTTTTTTTTTATGAAATCAAATCACCTAGAACTTGTAGCATACAACCAAGTTCACTTAGGAAGAATATAACTTTTATTACTTCAAGTTCATCACATAAAGTTTTTTCTTGGGGTTACAGCACTTCTTGTTTTCTTGTAGATTTGTCTTGATTCTCCTGAGTTATTAATGTGCTTTTTAACAAGGTCCTTTTCTTTTTCACAGATTCAAATTTCCATTTACTCATATCCATATCTTAGGAGGTCTGTAGTTCCCAGAAGGAGTTCTTTATATAATGTTTAGCTCTGTGCTCTTTCATTGGCATTTTTCTGTCTAAGCAAAGTTTAATAATGGAAATTAGGGGAATAGAACGCTGCAGTGTGGGAGGAAGAGGGAGAAAGACAGTGTTCTATTCTGAAAGGAAAAAATTTCTTTGTTGTCATTAAAAGAATGTGGAGGAAGGAATTTTTTAATTCATATGCCTCTTTCTATCCCTGTTGCTGTAAAGAAGGTGCCTGCCTACAACCCTACCACTTCTTGTACCAGTGATAGTCACTCGCTTCTTAACAGTGCCTTGGCCTATCATATGCATAGATAAACTTCTTCTATTCTTTAGCCAAAATTTCTGAAGATAAAAGAAAAAAGAGAAAAAAATTAAAGAGGAGAAAAAGAAAAGAAAGGGAAGGAAAAGGAAAGGAGAACAGGGAGGAAGAAGTAAGGAGCATAAAATTTTATCATGATACTTCTATCAGGGAAGAGATGATGCCTTATAAGAAAAAATCAGGTTTTGGGTAAGATTTTTTTTGCTGTTTTGGTTTGGATTTTGTTTTGTTTTGTTTTTTTAACCAGCCTACAGCTCTGTTTCCCACATTCTCATTGGCATGTACTAACTTACATGATCTTGGTCTATAGCCCCAGTGGTTGCAAAAAGCAATTTTTAAAGCAATTACAGAAACTCAAAACCCAGATGCAGCTACAAAGAATTCTCAATGCATTATTTAAAAGGCAGGAGAAGCTTTAATTTTTAATTAGTTATTAGACTTGAAAATACCTATTTAGAGGAAGCCTCAGGTTTTGACTTCCCAATGGTGTCAATGTTGGAATCTAGTGAAAGTAGTCTAGAATCCCTCCCTCATACTAAATAGCAGCTCAAAACAAGAACCAATGAAACAATCCTCCCATGTGAAAAAAGTCACTTCACCTGTTAAGTCTGTGTATGCAAACATTGATCTAGTGAAAGGAGTTTGAATAATTGATTTGAAGCCTTATCTTTGCAAGGGAGTTCAGAAAGGTTTTACTTAGAATTCTTTTCATCATGTCGGAGTGTTTTCTACTTCGAAAATTTCAGCCATTGTCTGATTTCCAAAAAGCTCACTCTGATTAAATTTTATACAAAACTTCTTCTCAGATCAAGGAAAATGAATGGAAAAAATACCTCAGCCAACAAAAGTTATAAAAAACCGCCACTCGTATTCTTCCTTTTATACTGGTAAGGTACTAAAGTTCTTAGTACATGTTGCCCAAATGACTTGGAAACATTGGCTAATAAAAGATGCCAAAAAATCCATTGGATAGATGGGGAAAATATGTAGTTTCCCTAACTTCCCCAGCAAGGTATTGATAGAGATAAGAGAAGAAGGGCATCCAATTTCTGCAGACTTGCTGAAATGGGGACTGCTGCTCTAAGTCAAATGTTTGTTGTAGGCCCCTTTGTTTTTATCTGCACATATTCTAATTTTTATTTTTTTTTTTAGTGATTACTGCTTAGGTAGGAGATATTCTGAAATAAATTGATTACATATCAGAAGCAATTTTGATGGAGAAAAAAAAAATGTTGCATAATTTTCAAATTTTCCTGAGTAAATATGTTCTCTAATAATTATTCATCCACTTTTTGCTTGAACATGCAGGAGCAGTAACACTTTCTGCTTGTCAACATTTCCACAAAGACCATTTTATCAAGCTGAAATACTGATTTGTACTATTCAGGCTGATTCTGTTTTGCATAAATCTCATGACAAAACTTCTCTCATCTGTAGTGGAAAGATTAGGATTCATAATCTAGTTCTCTGATAATGTAATGATGCAGGAGTTGTGATTACAGTTCTTTCATAATAGCAGAGAGTGAATTAATTCAGCCTTTTCTGAGATACTGAAATGACAAATATATCACTTAATTCAAAGTATGACTACAAAGAATCACTACTGGCATGGCTCATAAATACACAGCATCTCTTTGACTTTCACAGAGTTATCAATGTTTGTTATACAGCACTTCCTTTCTTGCCACATTGGGTGTTGCTATGAATGTTTTTTAGTTTAGTTTAGTTTTTTGCTAGCAGGTAATCAGTGGATATTAGTTGAACTAAGTATCTTATTTACTGGATATGGATATTTTCTTCCAGTCTTTTCAGACCTCTGACCTCTGCACATTCATGTGTTTCTACAGCAATAAAAAAATAAATCAGAAATTAGATATTCTAATACTATAATATGCTGTACTATCATCTCATCAGTTTTTAACTCTGTCACTTACTGTAAGCCCAAATTGAATTTCCAGCACCAGAATGGATGACCTCAAAAATGACCCCAGGGCTCTAAATCTGAAAATATCATATTCACAGATTGAGGTCAAGGGTTAGCAATACGAAGCACATTAACAAAATGCTAGTAGAAGCAAACCTTTCCTCCCTTCCTGTGACTTCAGCATCTTAGTCACTCCACAGTCATTTAGTCAGCCCGAGTCATTCCCATGTTAAACAACAGGGATCCAAAAAGTGTTGCTTCACAATCAATGCTGAAAACAAGTTATATTAAAAAATTTGGCTTAAAAAGCTTGCAGGGGAGATGTGGCCATCATGGCTCATTCAGTCCTGAAAATTTTAGTAGTAATAGTTACAGGAACAATAGTTACAGTAATCAAAGGGTGCCATGGAAGCAGGCATCATACACAAGGGAATGCACAAAACCTGCCATTTTCCCAGAGCCTGAGGACTGCTTGCTGGTCTGGCTGCTCAGGTGGCTGCTGTTTAGGCTGTGCTGATGACTGATCTTCCACTTAGTGCAAGGCTGCAGGAGAGCACATGTGTACACAGTGTACTGTGAGCCATGCCATTTCCACTCTCAACAATGCATGGAAACGTGGATCAACACCCACACAGTTCTCAGGGAGAGCACGATGGATAGGCTTTGGGGTGTTCAGCACTCCCTACTACCAGTGTGGTTGGACTGGAGAGCAGCTTAGAGCCTGGAAGAAGGCAAGGGTTTTGATGCACTACTCTTCCCTGGGTCTGTGCCTCAACATGTAGAGAGACGTTGTCTGGGATACAGCAAAGGCTTGAGGATGTAATACAAACCCATAGTATGAAGGAATAGTATAAACTCTTTAATAGGCTATTTTCAGTCAACAGCAGAAGGAAAACATTATGTTAAGTTTAGTCTGATGATACAAAATTCTTTTGGAAGAATTATATGGTTTGTTATTTAAAAATAATAATAATAACAACAATATTCCTGTTGTCTGTTTTTTCATAGAGGTGAATCTCATGTACTTCATCATCTTGTCCCAGAAACATCTCTTGTTTTCTGTTGCTTTGTGTTGTTAGGGCAAACTTTTAGATTCTATTCACTGCATCTTTGCTTTCATTTCACTTTGCAGCTATTCCCTCTTTTCATGAGCCTTGAGTATAAAAAGAACTTTAATACTGTAGAGTTGCATTTAAATCAAAGAAAGGAAAAGATTTAAAAAAAAAAGAAAAGAAGACACTTGGAATGCCAGTACAAATGAGCATTTATTTGACCATTCCTGCAACCATATTTCTTGAATTCTGTGCTCTGCCTTCTCTGCATACGAAAAAAAAATTCAATTTTCTGTTTTTTCAATTTTTCTGTTTGCTTTGGGTGACAGCAAAGTGGTTTAAGCACAGAGAGTAAGGTGACTTCACTTCTGACACAAAGGCATGCCTTGCTGATCACCTGTGTCGCCAGCCTGGGAGGCACCTCAAGGAATTTGGGAAGGAAATGTCCCATAAGCCCATTCTCTAAAGTAGAGATATAGCGCATTGGCTGCAAGGGTGCAGCAAGAGCAGCTTGGGGAGCTGCTGGGGAATTGTTCTGATGCACTTCTCCCTGCTTCAGCTCTTGCCTGGCTCCCCTTCAGTCCTGCCCCTAGGTCTTTTGAAAGAAGTCTCTGATAGACAATATTCTGCAGGCAGTTTTGGTTTCAGAGTAGCTGTTAGTAGGTCTGCAGTGTACACAGAGCCTTTCAGAAACAGCAAAGGAATAAGCAGACAATGGTTAAGGAGTCCAGATAAACATGGTTTCATCCTCTTTTGGCTATTGTTCATCCACACATTTTATTGTAAGCCAAGGCTTCAGTATCAACCTGTAGGCTGTTGTCCCTTCCTGCCTATGTATGTAAAAATAATTTGATAAGCTGAATTAATCTGGTCTACAAAAATCAGTATGCATCTCTTGCATATAGTAGGACATCAGCTGAATCCCTGTCTCTCACATAGGGTAGTGGCTACCAGTCTGCCAGAAAATGGAAATGTGTTGACTGTGTTATGTCTGTGTAAGCACAGGGAAGATGAGCAGAAGAATGGGAAGCACCTTGAGTTTTAAAAGCTGCCTTGTTCTTTGAAGTTTTGTTGCTCTATTTAAGAATTTCATTTCAGACAGCCAGGCTGAACAGCTCTCTTTTGTTTCTGAATGATTTGCTGAATGGGAAAAAGGTATTGTGAGTTTTATATAAATAAGAAAAAAATGGATTTGTACATAAGTATTACTGAGCTTATATTAGAAGAAAGTTGCTTTTTTCCCTTTTCCAGAAGATGAAGCATTTTTACAGGAGGTTTTCATCCCTGTTTCTAGATGAAGCCAATTCACAAACAAAGCACCTAATTTTTTGCATTCTCCTACTGCTGAGATGATGTACTCTTTTAGCCTTTCCATAAGTCAGACTTAATGAACAAACCTGGTAGGTTTGTTGGTATAGGCTCACCAGCCAAAATCCTTAGCTGTAATGGCTGGTTATTCCATTTGTCAAACAATTCAGTAAATACTCTGTGGGAGAAAAAGGTTCTTCTCTCCAGGGCTGCTAAGGAAGCTAAAGTGTTTCTCTCTTCATCTTTGTTTAATTTTTAATTTAGTTAATGAAATAATTGAGAATCACACCTTAAGAACATGATTGCTTTATTAATAATGGATGGACTCCATTAGAAAGGGCTAATCAACCTGTTAGGCTATTTTTTTAATAACATGTACAACATAATGGTAGCATTGTAAAGCTCTCATTTGAAGGGATATTTTCCCCAGCTGGTTGCATTTTCATTACTACTGATTCATCAAGTGCAAGAGTGGTGATTTTAAATCCGTTTCTCAACTTACCATTGCTATCAACTGAAATATATTGGACTGGATTTTCAACAGGCATAAGGTCAGATAAATACACTGATTTATATTACCCAGAACCTTAAGCTGCCGTTTAGGCCAGGTCTCAGTAGGACTCGGACTCACACAACCACCCCTGGCTGTCTCCAGGGAACTCCTCACATCCCACAGTGTGCCCACATCCTCTGCCCCACTGCCTGACCTGCAGGGGCACTGCCTTTGTGTTGTACAGCCACTGGTACAGCTCTTCTGGTTTTCTCCCTAGCCTTCGTTTCAGGTTGTGTCATTAAGCTAAGCATGGCATCAGCTCAAATTTAGTTATAATCTCAGCCCAAGACTGACTTTTCAGATTTATTTTCCTGTGTGTTCTTGTGTGTCAGCCTCTAGCACACAGCAAAAATGCTGTATATAATCAACAGTTTGGGGAAGGAGCATTGTAAAATAGTAAAATTTAACAGGACTTTATGATGTGTTTATTAACTGTAGTGAGAGCTGGATAGCATTCCAGACATCTCCACACGCTTCCCCTTAATGTAATTAATTTTTTTCATAAAAAATGCCTGTTAGTTATATCCCATGTTGGAACAGCATAAACTGGAGAATGCCTATAAGTAGAAATATGTAAAATGGAAAAACAGGATGAAAGACAGAATGGGCTGAAAGGTGTTTGGTAATGGATTTGTGTTTTGTCAGTCTTATCTTTTATTTGCAACAGTAGTTGGAAGAGACCTGGTCAAGTTATATGCTGCAAATGTGCTGGTTACCTCATGATTTCCTGTCATTTCTGCTCTAAATTGCAACCTGAAGTTCTGGCAACATAGCTCAGCAATAATAAAGCCTCATTTTATTTTATATAAATATGTATATAGCAGGTGTAATTAGATACACACATGCAGTAATATGTGCAATACATATGCACACGTATACAATCACTGTATGTGTGTTTATAAATATCTTTCCAATAAATACAGTAATTGCAAAAAACTCTGCAAATCCAGTATGTCAAGTTTTGGCAAGATTTTCAGAACAATTTTCTTAGTATTTGTATTTTTCTTTGTGGTGTTCTTTGGCCACTGGGAAGAAGCTGTTCCTAGAGGTGTCTCTGCCAATGGACCAAGTTTTTTTCAGCTCCTCTGAGTGCTCTGATAAAGAGCTGCAAGACCTCATAGAGCACTGTCCAGGAAAGGGAAAGCAAAACACCTTCAGTCAATCAATGTTTCAGCTGCCAAAGTGAGTCAGCAGTGATATTAATGTGCACACCTATGTGTGATGTTGGACCTTTCAAGAGCCTGGGAGAATCCCAAGTACAGGGCCCTGTCCATGTGTGCAGAATGAACAGCAGAGCAAAAAAGGCAAGTGCCTCCTGTCAGTATGTCAGTATTTGCAAGAAGGCATTCTTTGTGAGTTTTCAGATTACACTCTGAAACCTTGCTTCCTTTAATCTTGGCCCTACTACCTCTCTGTTCTGCCCATGATGTCAGCCTGAAGGTTTCCTTACCTTTCAGATCAGAGATGAAGACTGAATACTGGAAACCTCAGGTTTCCAATACAAGGTGTATTATTTAAAAAAAATAAAAAAATTTTAAAAAAAGTCATTTAGCTACCAACAGTTATAAATCCTGACTGAGGCTGGGTAACCTTCTAATCTATCTGCACACTCACTTTGATGTTATATGTTGGGAAAAACACTTGACACGCTGCAGAAGAAATCCTGAATTCACATGAAAATGTGCTTCTCTCAAAGTTCAGTTAGAAAAAAACAATGAAGGAGAGCTTGTCACACCTTTCACAAAAGAATATATTTTGCTTGTATTAACATTCCACTTTTGCCCTTGCCTTCTGACTTAACCTTTTTTTAGGCTGTATAAGACAGTCTTTTGTTGAAGCAGATAGTGGAAACCTTTACATCAAAAGATAGTACCATGATAAGACATAGTTCTCTGTCTAGCCCTAATTTCTTTCTACTTACCTTTCCTTTCCTTCATGTATTTTCAGTTCTTTCTTACCTCTATTGCTGTTGCTTCTCCCATTTTTATCATGACACTGGCTGAATATATGAATTGTACAGGCTAGTAAAATAACATTTTCACAATCTTTTTCACATCTCATTTTTATTCTTTAAATCTGAAAACCTCCCCCTCCCCACCCAAAAAAAAACCCACAAAAAAAGACCCCCAACCAAACAAAACCCAACAAGAATATAAAATTACTTATTACACAAAATAAGTAAAGAAATTAGCTGTGAATCATTTATGTTGTTTGCAACCCATTCTCCCCTCTCCTTCTTTCCTTTTCTACACAGATTCTGCACTTGCACCTGCAACAGTAGCAGGGAAAAAAAAGTTCTTTTTTCCCGTTAATTGTTTTTAAGATACTGCTGGGAGAGGTTTCCCTTGTGACACAGTGCAGAACACAATTAACACTGCTAATAATTAAGGTTATTCTAGAAAATCTGCATTTCTCACCTCTTATGAAATCCTATCAGAGAACAGTGCAAATCCTGCTGGCTTTCCTGTAAAACACTGTAGGTGTGTGTGCAGTAGGCTTTTGTTTCTCTGGAGGTCTCTGCATATTGCTCAGCCAAGAGCAGCTGACTGTAGCATGAAATGCCCTATGGACTGCTCCACATCTCTGTTCCTGCATTTTCTGGGCACAACATACCTCTGAGGCTTCAGTTTGAGACAGGGAGATAAGGATGGCTAATACAAGGAAGGGTTTCCAGAGCCTGGAATGTGTGCCTGTGGCTGGAGCCAGAGACGCTTCTGAAACACCACCCAGATGAAGCAGCCTGACTCCTCCTGACTATCCAAGCAGGGCCCTTGACAAGCAAAACTGATTGAAGAATCCCTGTAATGATGGTAGAAGAGCTGAAATAACACCTGTATTTTTAGTGAAGGTTAAAGGGTATAACATACATGAAGATATATTTGGATATTATTATGATTTTCTGTCTTCATACAGTTTTAAAAGTAATCCTCCAGAAAGGCTAATTTAATCTTTTGCTTCTTAGGTTCTTTTGACTGCTACCCTCTCCAAGAATATGGATTTAAAATCTGAAAAATCAGAATATGATTCTGTGTCCATTCCTTTACTCTGACATGGTGTCTCTGGCTTCAGTGCCTCTACATGAGTCAAATGCAGCAGAGAAGGAAAATCATCCCCTTCCTGGCTGTAGCTGAGTGCTAAATGATTCTCACCTTATTTCCTCCTTTTTCTCCCATACCCACCCTGCACACCTGATGCACACAGCAGCTCCCAGGATCTGTCCCTGCAGTTCTCTCTGCACTGGTTTCCCCCCATTTGAAAAACAGCTGCTCTTTCTATTCCAGATCCTGCTTGTTATTGATGACCTGCTCCTTCTCAACTTACCTGGCCACCACAAGCTGTTATACTGCACGTGATTCTTCTCTCAATTTACAGTAAGAAGTCTATTAGCTATAATTGGAAAATTGAACCTCTTCCAACTGTGGGTAGCTTATTTAGCCCAGATAGGTTTTGCATGTAAATGGAGCATATTACATGTCAATTGAATTGAAAAGTGACTCTTAAAACTCTGTTTACCTTTTATTAAGTTTCAAAATTATTATGCCCTCTGCCTAAATTAAGTTTAGAAGCATTTCATTCTCATTTTTGTTCATCTTGCTATGTAGTCTTATTTAGCTAATTAATGTCTTTTTTGCTTATTTGGCATTCTCAGCAATACTTTCTCATTCAAAATATAATTGAAAAATGAAAAAATAAAATTTCAATTAAAGATCATTATTAACGTTCTTCACCTATTATTCTCTAAATTTATATGTTTGGGGGATTTTTTTACCAATTTAAGCAAAATAACTTGCACCTGTAGTAATAAACTTATGAGGGTTTTTTTGTACTTATATAAGTCAAAAGTGATGCTGTGTAAATTCTTGGTGTTATCTTTCTGGTTTTTATGCTGGAGTAGCTACATAAAGAAATTTTAGAGCTTTGCAGATTATCACTTAAGGGTGTGGAAATCCCAGATTGTTAGTGCTTTATCACATCTTCCATGGGGCTTCAAACAGTAATTAAAGCAGTTTCAGTACTGGCCCTGTGTCTGTGTTGTAGTTGGTGACATCATTAGTTGATTACAGTAATAAGATTTTCTAGAAGAGTCTTGAGCTTGGTTTCAGTTGTGAAACTAAGATGAACCTGAGAAATTTTTAGCATTTTCTCATCTTGGTATCCAAATTTCCTGTAACAAAGGGAAATTAAAAAAAATAAAAGCATTGTCTCAATACAGTCTGGGGCTATAGTTAAACAGGATCAAATATGGTCATTCTGATAGTCTGATTTTAAAATCAGGAGTTAATTTTTATATATTTCTGAACTATTCTTGTTGTGACTTGGTTCTTCTCCCTTGAAAATTTCAGTATGCCTATTTGCTAAAAAAAAATGGGACTGGTTCCATATAGATATCATGTGATTTCATTTAGGATTGTAGATGAGCTTGCAGTGCTGAATAGCTGATGACTTCACTAGGGAATGATGATCTCACTAGGGACGTGCTCTGAAACCATATTGATTGAAACATTTAAATCATTATTGAAAAAATTTGTGGTAAATATCCATTGCAGAAGTTTTCTATATTAGTTTCTCCTTCAAAGGAAGTTGGTGCTAAAATCTATTGAAGATAATTTATATGGCTTTTTTTCTAAATTAAAACTGAATGCTTAAGTAGAATTGAAGTTGGAATACATTTGTCAAAATATAAAGCAGAAGATGTGCGTCCATAGTGATATCACACTGGTATTTTATATATTTCATAGAAACTGCAGATGTTGGCTGAACATACCTGACATCAAAGAGGTTATCTAATATCTTAGACTTCACAAAGAAACCTATGCTGCTTCTGTAAACAAAACTACTGTGGTTATCCAAGGGGTATGCACTGCATATATATATACATATCTATATCTATAGGTATAATTCCTTACAAATTAGAGGACTGGGCAATCACCAGCTTCATGAAGTTTAACAAAGGAACATGCCAGATTCTGCAGCTGGGCTGAGGCAACCCTGAATGTATGAACAGAGTGGGGAAGCAGTTGCTGGGAAATAGTGCCATGGAAAGGGACCTGGGAGTCCTGGTTGAGGGGCAGTTAACCATGAGTCAGCAGTGACCTGGAAGCCAGGAGGGCCAACCCTGTCCTGGGGGCATCAGGCACAGCATCACAGCCAGGCAAGGGAGGGGCCTGTCCTGCTCGGCTCTGCTCTGGGGCAGTCTCACCCCAAGTGGTGGGGGCAGTTTTGGGTGCCACAATATAAGAAAAACATTAAACTATTGGGGTTGTCCGAAGAAGAGCAACAAAGATGGTGAAGGGTCTGGAGAGGAAGCTGAATGAAAAGCAGCTGAGGTCACTTGGTCCGTCCAGCTTGGAGGAGACTGAGGGGAGACCTCAATGCAGTCTGCAACTTCCTCACTAAGAGAAGAGGAGGGGCAGACACTGAACCCTTCTCTCTGGTGACAGTAACAGGATCTGAGGGAATGGTCTGAAGTTGGGTCAGAGGAGGTTTAGGTTAGATCTTAGAAAAAGGCTTTTCACCCAGAGGGTGGCTGGGCACTGGAACAGGCTCCCCAGGGAATGGTTACAGCACCAAGGCTGACAGAGTCCAAGAAATATTTGGACAATGCTCTCAGGCCCATGGTGTGACTCTTGGGGTGTACTTGCAAGGGTAGGACTTGAACTTTGATGATCCTTGTGGATCTCTTCCAGTTCAGCATATTCTCTGATTTGGAGAGATTTTAGTTGCAAATATTTCCTTAAGTCTTCTTTCTGGGCACTGGCAGTAACACACATGTACTAATCAGAGTTCTGCACAGTTTAGTTTTGTCCCAACTTGGGCTAAGAGCTAAACACAGAAATGCTTCATCTGACAATGTAGAAATGGTGTAGCTGATGCAGTTGTTATACTTGACCCTAACCATCTGTTTACTTAAGGTGCTGCTGTATTATAGTGATATTTTCACTTGACATCTTCAGAAAAGTCCTTTTCATCTTCCCAATGACTTTTAACATTGTCCATACTATTTGGGAGTCATGTTTTGTAGCCCTCATCATCTCCTTAAGTGTTAATATTTTGATTTTTCTCTTGATAGCTGATCTTCAAACCTACTAAAAATTCACTTTATGTGCTTTCTTCTTTTTCTCTTAAAACTGTTTTTAAATCATACTTTTGCACTACTTTTTTATTCCCTATTTCCATTTTAAGGTTCTGTTTAATTCCCTAAAATGTCAGCTCTGTTCACCTGCTTCCTACAACATCTCTTGTTTTAATTTAAATCTTGACTTTCAAGTAGGTACAGTCTCTGAAGCTTTTCCTCTTTTTTTGTGTCCTGAATAGCTTCTCTTGTAGAGCTCTGCAGTCACTCATGTTTTCAGTTTTCTATCACTTGACCTCTGCATGACCATTATTTTCACTTGTTTCCCCATGTTTTTCAGCTTCCTAATGTTTATGTTTATAAAACTGAAGTTACTTCAAAGGAAGCATCTTCCACCCTGTAACACAGAGGTTATACAAAGATTATACAGAGGCTGAACTTCTTGTTGTTCTATTATATATCTTAGGCTTTATATCAACAAAAGTACAGTAGAGCCAGAGCAGCATGCACATACAAGAGCAGATAAAAAGCTAGGGAGAGAAACATTCTCAGAAATTAAAGCTCTCTAGAACCTGACAGTTAGAAGAAACCCACGTATGTCTATGCCAGCTCTTGCATTTGACAAGTTTATGAATTCTGGGAATCTTTTATTTTGTGTTTGACAGAGGATACAAACTGCACTAGTAAATTGAACACTTCATAATATCTAGAAATACTTAATTTCAGGGATCACAGATTTTAAAGGATCCATGAGGAAAGCAGCTGAGTTAGTATTTTATGTAACTCTGTCTTGCATCCATTACCACTGGGTCTTGTAATTTCTTTCAAAATACAATTCTTAAGGTCACTGATCTTGAGAGAAATTGGTGAATTATGGTTCTATTATAAAAACAGCTTTCCTGGTACATCTAGTGTTTTCCACTCTGAATATTACTCGAGAGTTCTGGATAATCAGATGTCCAATGCAACAGTCATAGACTGAAACTATAACAGGCTAAGTCCTGAAGTCCAAACTGGAGTCTTTCAAAGCTCTTTCAAGTTTGTTTTGTTTTGTTTGGTTTGTTCTGGGGTTTTTTGAACTTTTTTTTTTCCCCTAAATCAGTAATACTGGTAACTGATGTTCACCTTTTACAAGTTCTGGTCATAGAGTTGAGGCATACTGTAATACCTGTGAGAGAAAGAATCAAACTTCATGTAAGATAACCAAACACTTTGATGTGACTATCTATGGCTCACTGTGAATATTTAGGGATGATTCTTTTTGATGCTTATTAGTGCAACATTTCAGTGTACATATGTACATAATATTTTCATTTTCTTAGTCTACAGAAGAATAAGTAAGTGCTATTTATTTATTTTTCAATTATGTGAACAGTGCAGATGAAATTAGATGCTCCAGGGCTCACAAGAAACCCTTTGGTAGTACTGGGAATGAAATCTTGCTCTTTCCAAGTTCCCCTTCTCATGGGACACTGTTAAAAACTATGTGAGCAGCACATAGGCATGTGCCCAAAGGCAGTCAGATGTAGAAAACAAGCCTGAGGAGTTAAGAGGAGGTTGTGACCCACAGGCATGTTTTCTCTTTTAATACAAGAGAGAATTTCCTCTCTGAATTCTGCTGGACATGTGTCAGCAACAGGAATCAGCTGCCTTGCTTCAGATATTGTTTCTAAGAGAATGTAAATACTTTGGCCAAACTCACTCACAAGTTTCTACTTATTCCCACATTTGAGGAGCTTAAAAAATCTTTCAATCACCTTGAAAGAATTTTTTCTTCATGCTTGATAAGACTTGTTTCCTCTTCTTTCACTTAAATTGAAAAATAGCACAAGCCAAGTGGTGCATTGTGGGTGGCACAGCCATTCCTTCAGCCCTGGCTTTAGCTGTGCAGATCTCCACATGACAGTTCTCCCTCCAGAGTTTCCACAAATCTGGTCCAGAAATGCTCAGAAATGGGCAAATCCCTCCTCCTTTTCTGGAGACTGACCTCAGTTCAGCAGTGCTCATATGGAAGTTCTCATCCTCAACCACGTGCTTCAGTTTCATGAGATGGCCTTTATCAATGAAGCTGATGCCTCACGTGGTCTACTCAGAACCTGTTGCTTCCCTGCTGATCATGTTTGGAAAAACCAACCTTCTCAAAGAAATCAATCTCTCCAGAAAAAAACTAGTGACCAAAAGCAAAACACAATGGTTAACCAACTTTCTGGTTTTTCCAAGAGAAACCCTGGGTTTTGTCCTGCCCTATGTAGTTGACAGCCAAGTGGGGGATATTTGTCCATATTTTACAGGTGAACCAATAATATGTCTATATTAGGAAATTATTTTTCTTTAGAATAAATAGAATTATGTCATATGATCCAAATAATGCATGACAGCACATACTTCAGAAACAAAAAATATAATTAAAGTGTCTAAAGAGACACTTCTTTGTTCTGTAGAGGAAAACAGGCAGCCGCTTGGGGGCTTATGTTTCTCCTCTTGCATTCACAGAGGAAATCTGTTTATGTTTATCATATCTGTCTTCTTCCTGTGCATCCTTCAGGAAACATTTTTTTGAAGACTATGAAAAAATAAAACTAAATATGGCACAATAATATCCTCTTTTAAGCTCAACACAGTAATTTATGTCTACTATCAAGCATATATTATTTTAAATACCAGAAAAATTATACCCTAGAATGAGCTGTACTGCACATTGAGTTTTAATCTCCTCTCCCTAGCAACAAGCAAAAGAAACAATAAGGGCAATAAATAGACAAATAGGGCATAAGAAATGAATAAAAATAGTGTCTCTGTTTGGGGAAATGGATCTTTAATCACTTCTCCTCTGATGTCCCTAAAATTGAAGGTTAGAACAATTAACAGTTTCAAATAGCAGTTTCAAAATAGCCTCAGAAATGGTCTTAGTCTCCAGAACAATAGGCCTTTTCTAAAATAAACATGATAATACCCAGGGGATCTTGCTGACTTCAGGAAGTTCAAAACACATCCATGCTCCCTCACACAGAGAAGGCAGAAGTAGCAGCCTCAGGCCATGTCTTCACTGAAAAAAGGGATGTCTTTACACTGCATTAAATTTAGATGGTGGAGATGTTGCTTTACTATGACAGCGGGGGCAATAGTAAGGTAGTTTTAGTATTTCATAGGCTATTTGAGGTCATCCTTGAGCTGAGGTACAAAGACAACCTTTATGACACTCAATAATTGTTTAAAGCTAGGGGTTATCTAGTTTCAATGGCTATCCTGGGTTATTTATTTAAATGGAAAATGGAAATGGTTCCCCATATCCATGTGAAATCAAGCCTGAATTTCTTGTACACCAGCAAGCTGGCAGCAACCCTGTAGCAGGAACTAAAACTGCAGCTACTCTGACTTTCTGTGCTTTACAGAGGTTATATGAAAATAAATGTCTCTTTTGGTGGAGGCTCACAGGGTGGGTTTTATATGTCCAAGGGCCAGTCTCCAACTGAAAGTGCTGAGTGGTTGAAGATATCTGTATTTGGGTACGTAAGTGGTAATTTAGGTAGTTCTCTGTGGCATTGGTCTTTGCTTTCTACATTCTGCAAGAGAGCTGAAGTATGTTTCAGAGGCTTGTTTCAACACTGAAGCTCTGTTGGGAGAGCAAAATGCCATCCCCAGCAGCTCTGTTATGTAAAAGCAGAGAACCAGGACTGTGGCTGAAATTTTTAAATTTTAATCTCAATTTTGCTAAATATGAGAGCAATAGTAGCCAATTGCTATGTATCACTGTTGCTTGACTATAGAATGAGTCTAGGAAAACCAAATGTCTTTACCAGTTGGCTGGCATCACATATCCCAAACATGAGCTCCTCTCTAAGTGAACTGCAGAGTTATAGATGTCATTTTACCATTCTGAGTAAGCGGGACAATATTGTGCCTCCCAAAAGTTTAATCTTCAGTCTCACAGATTAGAAGCTTTCTTTTCTTTTCTTTTCTTTTCTTTTCTTTTCTTTTCTTTTCTTTTCTTTTCTTTTCTTTTCTTTTCTTTTCTTTTCTTTTCTTTTTTTTCTTTTTTTTTCTTTTTTTTTCTTTTTTTTTTCACAAAGGCTCATAGCAGCTCACAAGAGCCAGTGGAAATTTTGCCACTGACTTACATCAGGAGCTCTTCAAAGCCCTGCTGCAGCTTGCACACCTGAAAGAGATGACTTGCAAAGTTAAATTCAAAGATATGAGGATGCAGTTCATTCTTCATGAACAACAGCTCCAGGGCTGTTTTCTGCCTAAATGAAATATTCATTGTGTGGATTTTGTCCTGGCCTATGGGTAGGAGTTGATGCTGCAATTAACTGCACAGGTTATCTGGACCATCATTCCAACCTGAATGTGCTGTGCCATTGGGCTTCCAGTGGGCACCAAGGAGGATGAAATTTTCAAAATTGTGCAGTGGGAGCTGAGTACTAGTTGCACCTTGAATAATTTTTTTGCTTGCTTCAATAATTTTTGTCTCTAATTTTTGCTTTTCCATTATTATTGTCTCAAATTTAAAAATAAATAGGTCAGTAGATGCATGATGATACAGAAAAAAAAATTCATGTTTATAAAGAAATACAGTTAACAGAAAATCACTATGGCTGCTTTCAAAACAAAAAATTCTGGTTCCAAAGATTCTGCAATTTTTAGGAGATTTCTTACCCTTAAAGTAATGTAGAACTACAAAGATTTTTCAAGCAGAAATTTTCACCAGAGTCAATTTTTCTATTATTGTTGTAATATATTTTGGGATTTTTAAGAAATTTAGAGCTTTCCAGCAGGAGAAAAAGTGTAAATAAAACCAAGAATGGTAATTTTTAGCTCATCTTTTTAGAGAATCTGCCCTCATTTGTTGTTCTGAACTCAGTTTGTACAATTTGGGTTTTTTCTTAGTTTTTCATTTAGTCTTGGAAGTTTGCAGACAGAGAGCGCTCTCCTAGATTGCTGTTTTGCCCATGTGGGTAACTTGATGAGCTAGCATGTGCATTTATATTAAGAGATGTGAGCCTCAACATTTTCTGAAAAAGAGCAGTGTGGTGCAGTCAAGTGCCCTGTTGAGAGATCTTTCCTTATCTATTATTACCCCAGATTTGCTTATTGTTATAATCATTCAATAATCGCTAATTTTTGTGCATTAAGGGAAAATATTTTCTCTCCCATTTCATTACTCATGATATTCCAATACTTGAAACTGATTTTCATACCCCCTAGCTCCATAGCTTTAATTTAACTATGCATTAATCTTTTAATCTTTACCCATAAATCACAATGTCCTGTTCTTTAAAATTTTGTTCCTCTTTTCTAAAAATTCCCTGTATTTTTATGATACAGACTTTTCAGAAACAGAAACACAATATTTTAGATGTTGTCTCAGTGGTATACTCATTGAGGTTTGGTTGTGCTGGAGGTAAATAATACCATGTTCTTTGTTCTACTATAAAATGTTAATTGTAACGTGCAGCTGAAATGAGTATTTTGTTGCTTCTTTTCTTGTTAGCATTGGATGCTCATGATATAAAATAGATCCTGCTGACAGAATCCAGCACGGTCTTCAACTGTGAACCATTGTGATAGGGAAATTTCACTTTCCTCCACCAGCCACTGGTGAAGCAGACACACTGCACTTGTTCTTGGAGAACTTGGAGAACCCTGAGCATCATTTTGCCTCATTTCTCACTGCCCAAATGTCTGCAAAAGGAGATGATATGAGACTGTATGTTAGCTGTGCGTAGATAGCTGTAAAGATACAGCTCTGTGTCTTTAGGTATCTGTCCATGGAAATCTCCAATATCACCTGCATGTCAGTTGAACATCACTGATGATCCAGAGGTAAAGTTTTGTTAAGTTTTCCTTCAAAGAAATTAATTAGATACATGTGACATGTAAATGCACAATTGGTTTTACTGGTTGAATATTGTCTCCTTAGGTAGAGATTTGAAACAGTGTGCACACTGTGCACAACGTTTGCAATCAAATATTTACAGCTACCCTTACAAAGAGTAACTTTGCTGCCAGAGGTGGAAAAGGGCACCAATTTTTATTTAAATTCGGGCTTTCTTCTCTATTGTGAATAATTTTCAGGCATAACCGCATTTCTGTAAACTTGTTTGTTATTAAAGATTGTGTTGGAAGACCCTTCTGGGTATGTACTGTAGCTCTGTGGCAGCAATTTGTGTTCCAAAAAATCAAAATTTTAAACATGTTAGTGTGACTACATTGCTATGGGAACATAAAAATGCTTCTACAAGCTAGGGCAAGAGTGGCTTCAGAGCTGTTTGGCAGAAAGGGACCTGGGCATGCTGGTTGACATTCAGTTCAGTATAAGCCAGCAGTGTGCCTAGGTGGCCAAAAGACCAATGGCATCCCAGCCTGTATCAAAAACAATGTGGCCAGCAGGACCAGGGAAGTGTCCATCCCCCTGGACATGGTACTGGTGATGCCACACGTCAAGTGCTGCATTCAGCTCTGGGCCCCTCACTTTAAAAAGGTCATAGTTCCATCTGGATCTGGCACTGGGTGATATGGTTTAGTAATTTAGGGGTTACAGTGATAGTGCTGGGTGAAAGTTGGACTTGATGATCTTAAAGGTCTCTTCCTGCCTTGACAAATCTATGATTCCATGGTGCTAAGTACATCAGTGACCAAGGTCTTTGATGCACACAGAGAACTTGTCATAAATGCATTCACTCTTGTTAGCCCTTCAGAAAACTCAGACTTCTATCCTTCTCAGGAGGCACACACTTCTTACAGAAGCTATGCTCTCTCTTGAAAATTATGCTTCAGCAATCACATCTTCTAGTCTTCACCTCTTCTTTTTCTCATCTTTTTCAAAATTCATCTTTACCACTGGCTAGCTAGCCCCACCCAAATTGTTCACTCTTTATTCTCCTTTTGTCCCTCGTAAGCATGACTAATCTGTAGCACACAAATTCTTTGCATATGGTTTTGGAATTGTTTAAAAAGCTAAGAGGGAAGAGGGTAATTACAGACAGGTACTGTTGAGGAAAAATTCTTTGTCTGTGTTTCCAGAGAGCAACCCCAATACCACGCAGCAGAGTCGGAGCTTTTGAGGAACTGGAGGTCTTTCCATTCAACTAATGGATTCCTACAGTCCTGTTGAGATGGTCAGTGTGATGGTGCAATCAGGGTTGACAGATGCCCAGTGCCTCCCAAAGCAGTGATTTTGTTTCATCTAAAGAGATAAAAAGCAATACTGCCTGACACAGCAAGGTCTTTGGAGCCTTTCTTAGCAGGATACATCTTTCTACACTTTGCTCTTAAGCGCTCAGTATCCCATGGCAACCTCTTTTCTTCAGGGAGCTTTAGATTTTGACATATCATTAATACATGAGTTGAGGAAGCAACGCTGCAAAGCTGGAGATTGGTTCATGGATTTAGCTGAGGTAAATAGCAAGGAAATTTAAAGGCAGGCTGAAACCAATTTTATGGTACTTCCTGTGGGATTAATGCCTAAATTTGTTTGTCTGGTAATGAAGCAAAGTTATCACCTGCAGGTGCAGGTAGAAATTGCAGAGGAAAGGTGTTTTTAAAAAGGAGAGCTGCAAGATAAAACCAAACACTTTTTAAAACACTAATATATTTTAAAGCACTAGCTGCTAATTGAAGAAGAGGGCTAGTGAAATTGATTCAGTATGAAAGTACTGTGACCTGCTTGACTACAGAATAGATATTATTGAGAGGACAGAGAGACCACTGGGGGGAAAAAAGGTATGGTGAAGTATAAGCTACATATATTGACGTATACTTTGGTACAAAACAGACTGAAACACTTGAAATTACAACTGATTCAATTAATCCTTTTAGTATGTTGGGTCTTCATCTCCTGGAGGGTAATTGTTTGCTTTCTGGCTACCGGTTGCTCCAGCAGCCAGCAAAATATGAGATAAAAATTTAAAAAGAAAATATGGGGATTATAAAGAGTAACCACTACGTACACTGACTGTACTGTTCAGGAACACTCATTGACTAACCTCAAACTTTAATTTCTGTCATGCTCAGAATCTGATGATTGACCACCAGCATCCAAAACCCCTTTCCTCTAGAACACACAGGTCTTTGCTTAGCAAGAAAAATGCAAGGGTGTTAGCACCTCCATATACTTATTGACTGCCCATGGTGGGTTATATTAATATTTGGATTATATGAGGAGGAAAGTTCCATCCATACAGGCATGGAACCAGATTCTTATTTTATTTATGAGATGCAGATCTTTTCCCACAAGATGCTTGCTTATTGACCTGAAGACAATTTCTGAAGTGAAAAACAGATCAACAAAAGAATACGGGGACATAAAATACATTCATGAATTTTATCTGCTGTTTTCTCTTGGTGCAAATTTGGAAGAATACGGCTTCAGATTTAAAATATAGTTGTTTGGGGTTGTGGGTAGACGTAACTCAGGATGAAACTCAAGAACTTCAAAAAGCAATACCTTGTGGAATAATGTTACATGGACTTGGTAGAAGTTCATTTATTCCAGAGTAGACATGAAAAGGAACCTGTATGCTTCATCTGGAGAGAATAGAGGATAGGTTGCATAAATACTTTACTCATATGTCTTATTTTACCAACTCTGACACAAAACAAGATGTCTGAATGCAGTTTGCAAGGACAAGCTTCTTCTGCTCATACTTTATTGCAAGGACATGTCTGGAGTTGCTGATCTAGTAAATCAAGCAGAAGGTCCTGCTTTGTTATTTGTGATTAATAGTTTAAATGTAAAATGATGATCATTTGGATTGACATTAGTAACTTCAGTTAGGAGATAGCATTAGCAAAAACCATTCTCTCTGAATGCACTTGAGATACAGAACATCTGAGAAACAGTAAAAATAGCATTTTAGACATTGAACTTTCTAAATTAGATCTGATATTTTGCATTAGTTCTTCAGCCTTAAATTTTATAAATACATCTAGAAGATTCCAGGAGATAAATGTCATCATATGTTGTGATCTCTCGCCCAGTGTAATTTTCCTTAGGACAAAATCATGTTTTAGACAGTAGCACAGTGAATTTGTCCATGTCCAGCCTGAAATCTCTACTTTCAGATGGCAGGGAAAGATGACAGGGTGCCACTTGCTGGAGTATTCAAGAAGCCTGTTGGAAAAAAAAGAAAACCAGCAGTATTAAAAGGGAATTTCTGTATGAAAAGTCTTACCTAAGCTAGCATTTGTCTTTATTGATCCTGAAAAAATTATGTGTCTAGTCAGAGAAATGACTCCAGCAGACACGAGATCCCCTCTAGAAGCTGTAGAAATGTTGTGGCTCTTCAGAAAGAAGAGCCTTAGTAGTGCTGGGCACTTATGCAGATGAAGGGTTACTGCTGGTTTTTCTTCAATTCACCATATCTGTGTATCTAGTGCACCATTTAGAACACTCAACATGTTTTTTTGCACAATGTTGTCTATTTGTGTAGCCACAGTGACACAGCATGACTTGTTCATTACTCATACACAAACTTTTAGTGATTAAATCTGCTGATTCTAGGAGGGTTTACTGCAAGACATGTAGGTGTAGTTTTTCCTTAAATCTATAGTTCTTGTGAGAAGCCAATAGAAGAAACTTGATAGTCTTCATGATGGCAGGGGAAAGTGGGGAAATATGGCCTTGCTTCATTTTGGAGGTTCAAAGCCACATTTAAAACTTACTATTTTATGATTACACAGCTTGTGGTTGACTATTAATTATTGTCCTGTTTGGAGCTGATGATGGAAATGAGATCCTCAGCTGCAGATGGGGGCTGTAAATGCAACTTTGAAATAAGCAACAACAGCTACAGTAACCTGAGATGTGTTGTCCTCAGAACATTAGAGGTGCCCTACCTGTGGTGGCTGTCATGGTTCAGCAATTACCCTTCTTTCCATGTTCTCCAAGGAGTGACCTCTCACAAAACAGATGGAAAAAGATACAAATCCTTCCAGCTTTGGGGAGTGGCAGCTTTTATATGCACAGATGGAATGTTCAGGCCTGACCTAATGAGGTGTGGGGAAAGAGAGATTCACAGAGACTGTGGATTGCTTGGGTGTTTGTGAAAGATGTGAGACTAAAATGAAGATTGACTTAGATCTTGATTTATAAAAATGTGCTCTCATATACTTTAATATGTCTCTAAAATACATTCCTCGGGTATTTTATTCAGCCAGACTTCCTGCTGTTGAAATATATGTAAATGACAAAAGGCCCAGAAAAATTGCAACAACTGACAAAAATCAGTGTAAGTATGCTAGTTTTGTCAACCCATCAATATGAATTGTCTGTACAGGAGAAGCTTCTTTGCTTTTTATAAGGGTGGTAACAAGCAACCTCCTACGGGCCTTGATCACATTAACATCAAACAATCACACAGTTACTGGGGATAAAGAAGGTGCAGCTGTGGGCAAGTAGAGCATTTCATGTCTTGGTTTTTTTTAAGAGTCGGGTTCCATGTCAGACACAGCACAAACAACAATAAAAAAGGGGCTCTCAGCTGTGACCAGGCTTAGGTGAACTGAATGGCTGCAGATGGCCTCATAAATAAGAAAAGAAGTGATAAAAGCATCTTCAACTATCCTTTCTGTATTAAGAGACATATACTTGAATGGGTCTTGCTGTCTTCATTAATTTTAGTTTCCCAAACACAGTATATGGCTGAAACTCCCTTGTGATATGACTGGTAATTTTTAATTTTAAAATTAATTTTAAAAGTACTGAAATGCAAGCACATAGAAGGGGTGAGAATGATGATGTGTCACATACTTTACTTCATCCCTCACCACTTCCTACCATTGGAGATTCTCAAATAAATGTTGTTACATTAATACCTGTAATTAGTGCTATTTTTCATTTGACTGAAAGCTGCTCACAGATTAAGCAGAATAAAGATGCTGATGCTTGTTGCTCACACAGAAGTGGCAGCTGGAAGATGCCATACATGCCCAGGAATAGGGAAAGGCTGATGATTCAAGCAGCTGTCCTGCCATGGTCCTACTTCACTTCCCTGGTCCTCAGAACCTGATCAATTAGGAGCAGTTAAGCAAGCACTTAACTGTTAATATCTTCTGTATGCTTTCTCCACCCTCATTAATTCATATTTCCTTTCTGATACTTCTTTGAGGCAAAAGGGAGCATGTGCTGTGTGTGGTGTAGCACTTCATCAGCTGGGACTGTCCCTCCAGTGGATTCCCATTTGGGTAACTGCCTGAGGCTCACTGTCTCTCAGATATTTTTGCAGCAAAGCACAACTAGATCAAAGAAAGATAGCAAAACACAATGGTTGGTGTAAAAGTTATTTTCATTGGTTCTACACATCCTTCTGATCTCTCTGAACTGCTCAGCTTCATAGTACTCCTTGTTCCCAGGTGCTCTTCTCCTTGTGCTGCCTGGGCAGTGACAGGACGAGAGATATTTTCTGCTCTGAACACAGGATGTGTGTGGCCTTTCTCTATGGATGAATATGCTCATTATCTCTATTTATTATTATATTAGTCCCCAAGTCTGAAGCAAGCTCAGAAACTAGGAAACAAAATATTTAAAACTATTCAAAATACCAAAATATTTAAATTTGGGGTGGCTGCTGCATTTGGTCTTAAGAATTTTATGGGTTTTTTTAAACAAGTAAGCAGTATGCTTGTGGCACAAATGAGCAATGCAAGATGTCCAGGCAGGGTTAGTATCTTCCATTAAATCACTAATGAAGTCAGAAGAATGGACAGGATTTTGGCAGCATGGTCCTTTAGCTATGTAAAATATACAAATGAGTATGCAATAAGGAGTGTATTTGGCAAGATGTTTTATGCTTTAGTTTTATCTTTTTCTATATTTTAGTAGGCCAAGATTTAAGCAAAGGTAGAATAAAATCCTATTTCTGCCTGACAGAACCTCATCCTCTAATAGCTTCATTTTTTCAATACCTCCTTCAACATATATGGCCCCTACGTGTTTATGATTTTACCTATAACATGACTGAGTTACCTGTGCACGTAACAACACCTCAGTGCAATTTTACAGAATTCTGATAGTTATGAAAATCTGCCTACAATTTATAGCCTGTTTGCAGGAAAGGTATAATTTTGTCTGTATCTTAGATGCACAGAACCAGAAACTTAAACAGAATTTTTAAAAGGAAGCCTGTAACTACTTTCTTAAACACATATAATTGAAAACATAGACTTGGGCTCAAGTGTTGATTTAAATGAGATATCATCATCAGAAAGGCCCTGGCAGTTAAGCCATTTTATGCTCTAATATTCCTCAGTGGTCACATTCAGTCTATGATCCAGACAAAGGCAAAGAGGAAGAGGTATACAGAAGGGAAATAACAGTTATCTTCATGTGTCTAGTCATTCCTTTCTCTCAAAGGTATCATTGAGCAGGATCATCTTCATTATTCTTCATATACTTTTAATATTAGAACAGTTGTCACAGAAAGACTTTTAAATTATACTCTATCTGTTACTGCATCTTTTTTTCTTATATGATGTTCACTGTCTCAAGCTGTCAGTTAGTTTGGCAGAAGACATTTTTCATGTCTGATCTTTTCAATGACTTTATCATTTACCTTCACCCTCTCACAAAGGTCTTTGGAGTAGTCACAGTTAAACATGCTTAGGATTTCTTAGAGTTCAGGAGAGAGAAGACAGGTAGCAGAATTAAAACAGCAATGAGAAATCAATATTACAGTGCTGGACTCCTGAAGATCTATGGACCAGGGAATCAGGAATTCTCTGAGGTGCTGTGCAAACACTGCACTCCCTCTACACAAGTGCTCTGCCCTGTAGGTTTCCTCAAAGAGCTGGATAGGAAACAAAGCCAGAAGGTCATTTTCTGCTCTCCTGCAGGCATGAAGGCATTCATCTCAAGGCCAGGGCTTTGTCTGTGTTGTGTCAGCACTTCATCACATTTCATTTCTTTCCCTGTCTCTCCTACCTGTGTGTGTGGTCAGAAATGTTTGGAAAAAAAATATAGCTTCTGCTTCCTGACTCTTGTCCTTAAGCATGGCAGATGGCAGCTCAATTTCAGAGCATGCTGCAGCAGACTTTGATTAACAGTTAGCAAGCATGGGTGTTCAGGCTTTGCTTCCAGTCGTTTGGCAGTTCCCCATTATTAATTGTTGCTGTTGTCACTAAAGTCCTTTTGCTGAATCGGCCAAAGCAAATTCCACGGTGACAGACTTACAAGGGGGGAGTATAGCTTTACATAGAAAAGAGTAAGATCCTGGTATGTATCACAGATAATTTAACATCTGTTCATGTATTTTATCTGTGGTAATTACCTTTTGTTAACCAAAGTCTTAGTTTTTGAGACAAATAATTGCATCATCATTGGAAAATAATGTCTTCAGTATACTTTACTCCAAGTCTAGTTCCAGTTTCTTTTGAAGCACCCTGTGACACCCCATATAACTGATTTTCTGGATGGTTATAAGATGATGCTGACAGCCTTGTGAGAGTCCTTCTTCAAGCTCTGCATAGTGGTAGCTGATAATTTTATGAAAATAAAAGGGACAGTGTAAGACTGGGGGAAAATCGGGGAGCTATAAAGTTATTCTTGAGACTGGACCTCTAGAATGAGCACAAATAATGCCAGAAATATTACCCAGGAGGTTATTTAACATCTGTCCTGCCCTAAAGACTCAACTCTTGCTCATTCTTCATAAAGCTATTTATCTCTCTGTGGAGTTTAATAGCTCCAGGGTTTATGGTTATTTTTAGAGAAAACGTAATGCAAATGTCACCTGCTTTCTCTCCCTCACCAGTATTTCTCTCCAATGTACTGTGCCACTGATTGCAAAGCTTAATGCTGATGGATGCTTGTACAGTCCAATGTGATTTCCTACCCTTTTTTTACTAAAGCTATTCCCATTCAGAGGAATGGGCTGACAGAAGTGTCCTCCTAGAGTTCCTCAAAGTTATATGGCAGCTGTTGTGGAGCAACCACAGAAGTGGTATTTGTAGACTGTTTTGGGGTTTCTCATGCCAGGAGCACAGCAAGCTCCAGCAGTGGCATCTGTGCTGCTAAGGATCTTGCAAACGGCTCCCAGCTTTCCCCTCTGGATTAATTTCATAGATATTGTGAGGTGCAGCATGAACCATGAAAGTTTGTGGTTTTCTTACATGCAGGACCAAACATTTGTGGTTCCTAGATGAATGGAACATATAAATGAGTGGTTTGGTGAAGACTGTCCTCCAAGGATTTGTGGTAAAATCTGTTTGTGCCTAGTGAAGAGTGGGCAAAATGGAAGGAGAAAAACACAGGGGGTATGTTTGAAGAGGTGGTTTAAACCAGAGCCCTGGGGACTTCCAGTGGTCTATGATAAATGACACAAATGTCCCAGGGGGGTTTGCCATAAATTAATTGGAGGCAAAGCTTGAGAATTGAGCTCTGGGATGAGCCTCCCTCTGGCTGAAGCATTTGGCAGAGCTCAATGGCTCAGGTCGTACCATGGCTCTCATCTGGAATCCAGACTGCCTCTCCAGGGGCTGGGGGCTTTGCACAGCTGCAGTGTGAGAATCCCAAACATGGATCCTTATAAAAGATCATAAAACTCTGAAGGCACTGAAGCATAGCTGCTTGCACAGGTTTTTCTCATCAATACTGTAATCCCTTTGGGACTCATGATTCTAAGGCAGTGACTTGTCCAATCAGCACAGCACTGCTCACCTGGCTCAAATGGTTTGGCCTGTATGACTGCAGCACTTCCTAGGTATTTACTGATGTTTACATTTTTGAAGCAATCTAATAAATCTTAATGTATCTAATTTAAAGTGCATATTACTTGAGATATCACTATTTTTCTCCTGCTCATAAAAAAAATGTATAATGGATTCTGTTTTAATGAACATTCTCATACATCACTTCTAGGAATAGTCTTTAAAGTAATGGAGTATCAAATTCTGCTTGTAAGATGATCCATGTAAATACTTCAGTCAAAGTCCAGGAGTTAAGTCTTGTTTGGTCTTATGTAACTAAAATAAATGAACAGAGAATAATTTGCCTTTGCTCTAAAATTGCTTTTTTTTTTAACTTCTCCTAAGCTGTGCATTCAGGTTTGCAAGATAAAACAGCCAGTAAATATATTATTGGGAAAGATATAAACTCAAACATGTCTTACTCAGTTTTGAAACTCACATTCTATTTAAATTTATAGAGCATTTTAACTTCATGTTCACAAAGTAGTAATCCTCAGGTCTCAGTTTTCTATTAGGTATAAATCAGCTAAAAATTTTTAGACTACCTTATCATGCCTATATTCATGAAACTTCATATTCATTTCAGATTAGACAGTTTGAAACCTGGAAGTATTTTCATTATGTTATTTTTCTTGATCATTGCCATTTGCACCTTTGCCTTCAAGTTTGGACAATACCTTGCTGTGGGAAATAGTAAAGGAAAAAGGATTTCCAGAAAGCCAGGAAAAGCAGGCCTTAGAAAGAGCAGAGAAATGTAGAACTAGCTGCAACTGCAAAGTCTGAAAGTAGAAAAAGTTACAATGGTACAGCAAGCAAGGACATTAAACAATAGCTAATGTTTTAGGCTTGGCTAAGATAGACCTTAAGACTGCAGGAAAATATGCTTAGCAAGATAGTAGAAGGTTTTAAGCTTAATAATGGAGTATTGTGTACTGGTAATAGAAAAAGACAAGCAAGCATCGTGTGAAGCAGGCGTATGTGTGCTTAGTGATTGGCTAAAACAATTGTCTGTAAGCTTTAGCAATACCCTGTTGGCTGGAAATTTTTTTAAGTGCTCTGTAACAAATCTTTGGCTACTGCTGGCTATATGTGAGCTTTGCCATCTTCCTGTTGTCTCAACCATGTAATGAGGCTGATGCTGCAAATAAAGCTCAAGGAACATACCCCACCACTCCCATCCCATTTGTGATAGAAAGAGGAAAAATAACCACACCTTGATGTTTCCGAAGTGAGTTATGGCAGCTCAATTCTTTCAATTAAAATGATGTGGGATTGGCTTCTATCTCAAAACCTTGTGTTGTTACTGAAAAGAAATTCTGCTTATTGGTTAGTTCAACTCAAAATACAGCAATTTGAATATAGCTTCAGATTATGTCTCTTCTTATTTTTAAATATATGAAGAGTCACTTGAATTAACAGACCATGAGATATAATGAACCCATACCACAAGTAACATCCTATAACAGCAATGCTTCTCTTTTTTTTTTATATTTCTCATATAGTAATAATACAGACTCACTCTGAGAAAATGTCAGTAGTTTGGATGAGATGGGATATTTCTGGACCATCCCATAAAGATACAAGTAATTAAGTGTAGCTAGAGTCAGGATGACAAATGCGTTCACCATGTAATGACTGTGATTCCTTCTTGCTGAGAACATTGTCACTCCTGACTTTCTTGCTGAATCTAAGTCTTCAAAATGCATTATTTTCTCATATTTGACTGTACACTTGTTACAAAAAAATAAGATATTGAGGACTACAGGTTGTTATAGGCTGAAAACTGAATTAAGATTACAGAGTAGGGCTCTTATATTTCATCAGCATGTGTGTGTTTATATATCTTCGAAAGACACAGAAGGTCATGCATTTAGCTTGTTGCTTATTAACAAATTTCTGTGCTGGTCATAAGTCCAGTCACTATTTCACAGGATTTCCCCCCTTTCATCTGAGCTAAATTCTTACTATTTTCATTTTGTGTCTATCATGGAAAAATTAGGGTTTCAATGCAATAACAAGGTCAATGAGAGTGCTTCAGAGAACAAGAACTGTGGAATTGGGTCAGTTTTACTCAAGACAGTGATTTATGTGCTCTGATTGGCACGGTGTTCATGGGCCTGGATTTGGAAAGGACAATGAAAGCTCTTTCCTGGTGCAACCTGGTGGGCATGACTGGATGAACATGCAACGTGTCATTCAGCTGACAGGCAATTCTACCTCTAGAGGAACCCAGCGAGGACTTGCTGCTCCTCTGCTGTGCTGATCAAACACACTCATCCTCTTCTTTTCTTTGAGTTCAAGCCCTGATAAGAACTTTTCATTTCTGAGCAATCCTACTACCACACCATTAATGACAGGAAGCAATATTCCTTAAAATTTGCTTTTCTTATGGCCGCTTTTCATTCTGTTCGGTTCAGGAAAGTATCTCTACTAAGAATCACATTAGGAGACCATGGAAGAATGACTGCGCAATGAGAAGATTTCTGGACCCTTTTAATCAATCAAAGGCTGAGGATACTGAATCAGGCCAGTTGTGAATTGAGGGGACTTAAATAGGTACTGGGCAACCATAAGCTTAAATTTCAATTTTAATTTTTGCTACCCATTTTTGTGTCACTTCACCTAAAAAAAATTAATCTGTAGAATAAATCTAGTTAAGAAAATTCTCTTTAGGAGTTAGTTTCTCTTTTGTGTAGTGTCATCAAAAAAAGACCCCCAACCAACAGGTTTTTTCCCTTGTTCTTTTCATTAAACATATATAGCTAGCAAGTGAACTGGTTAGGTGATTCCTCTTTTGATTAGCTTTTGGCAATACAATATCTAATTCGGCATTTCAATTCAGACTAGAACAAAAATCTGAACTCTTGAAAATCAATAAATAGAACACAGGGCTTCAGTGTGATTCTTCAATGGTACAAGCTATGCCAAGTGCAAATTAAAAGTGTGCTTTCTACTAGCTTTGCTGAGAATTTGAAATAAAATTCAAAATTACAATTATTTTCTCTTGCAGTGATCACCTGGAGGCATCTGGGATGCTCCATGCTAGGGCAAGAACCTATCTCAAACTGTCTCTCGTATTGTTTCTTTGTGATGCAATTTCTCACTCCTTTGAAATCAAAGTAGATAACTTGCCCTATCATGAACAAGGGCAAGAGCCACACAAATATTTCTGCAAACAGATTAACAGTGTATTGGTTGCCACATTTGTTTAAATTTTAAACCAACCAAAAAAAAAAAGTTGCTTTATATTATTTTTGTTTTCCTGTTTCTATTTTTTTGCTTGTAATGAATGAGAATGTGCATTCTGTGTTTTTAAATCTTTGATTACAACCAAAAGTTTTTTAATTATTCGTTGGACCTGTTTCCAATATCTCCTTGGCTGAGTAACGTTTGGCAGTATGGGTGAAGTGTAGCTGGATGAAACAGAATTTGGAAGAAAACTGTTCTTGGCTGATCTTTCTTAAGAAATGAGAATGATCACAGTCTTGTCATTGTCAGCTCCAGATACAGACACGTGTCTTTGGCACCACTTTTTCAAATGAACAAATATTGAATTCTATGCCTATTATATTATTATTATCTAAATCAAGAAAAACTGTTTCTGAACTGGGGACTTCTTTGTGCTGGGGAGATAATAAGTTAATGAAAAGCATGTGTCAGATGTTATTTAATGCACTGCTGGAAAGTGTTGTCAGCATGTTTTTAATGCTTTTTAATGCATTTCAGAGTCAAGTTACTTGAAACTAAATCTTTAATTGATATGAAAATAAAAATAAAAAGCAAAGCAGCTTATCACTGACAATAAGTAGTGACGCATACCTATGTCAGATCTTATTGTACACAGCAAGAATTCTAACTCTAAATAAAGACTGTAAGTTTGCTCCCATTTCACCCTGCACCTCAGTTGCCTCTTGGCCTGCAGTGCCAAACTTGGAAACTGAGCTTCCAATTCTTTCTTTCTGTCCTGCATACAAGAATAAAGTAGCAATTTAAATAAATATTCTTTCTGTATGAAAATCTGGTTGCTACAATGCACCAATGAAATCAGAAATGAATTATCTGACTGAACTCCATCTAATTTTTATGGTGGCAAGCAAGGAAGTCTTTAACGGAGCTGTGGATGAGAACAACAAAACAGTTAACTTTAAATCATGTTTTAAAATTTAGATTTCAGAATGATGGCAGAAGTCTCCATATCTACTGTGCTGCCATGATTAACTCTTTTGCCAAATTCAGCTGTGGAATGGGCATGGTTTCTGTTTGCTATGGGAAACAATGAGTATGTGACCCTGAGAATTACAGTTGTTTGCCTTGTGATATTAAAGTCTGGGTTGTGTGCACTTGCATGGCACACACTATATATAAGACAAAAAATACTAGGTCATACTTGCCACTGAACCAAAAGGAAGTGACAACGGGTGTTAAATATGTCCCTGAGAGCTGCCAAAAAAATCAAAATTCACCTGGAGGAAGGGAGTGAATTTTTAGAAGAGGGCATGGAGTCAGGGTGTTCATCCTTCTCTAGGAAAATGGAAGTGGTAGTGCTGTACTATGACATAAAGGCACTGAGTAGACAGACCTGCAGACCAGATGCTGACTGCTATGGCTGTTACCAAATCTGTGTGATAGCATGGAAATTGTGGCCCTGGAATGGCACTGGCAGTTAGCTGGAATTTGCAATAACATGGCACTGCCTCTGGCAGGTGTTGTCAGAGCACCACTTTTAGTGGTGCAAGGTGCCTGTATGCAAGGGTAGGGTGCTAATACAGGGATCGTATCTCACTTTCAGCTGGAGAAAGAATGACAAGAACTACATCTCTGTGACACCCCTTGGGGTACAGAGCACTGAAGACTGCTGCTTTACACAGCAGGGACCTGTGATGGTGTGCAGAAAGGCTAAGGACAGGCAGAGGCAAACAGGTCTTTTGTCTAAAACCATGTGCAAGGTAGTAAAACTTTTATGAGTCCTTGTTCATTAATCCACAAAACTGAATTCAAGATGTTTGTTTGTGATGTGGCACTGGTGATGGAAATCAAATGCTTTTTCTAAATAATCTGGGTTTCATTCCTACTCTGCACTGAGCTAGGCACCAGGAGGCTGCTCTGTGATAGCTAGAGCCGCATGGAACAAGCTGCCAGTTGTCTCTCAGATATCAGAGATCATCAAGTGCAAGAAACTCCTGAGAGTTTTTTTTAATTAATTATTACTAAAATGGTCAAGGAAAGAGTATGGCTGGGAAGCTCGAGGTGAGTGCATGTGAAAGTAAATGTTTGGACTGAAAGCCTCACGATGGTGAAGAGGTGAGTGCAGCAGCGTAAGTGAAATACCCAAATGGCTGTAAAACACCTGTAAAAAGGAATGCCTTTGAACCACAGGGTCAGCTGGTTCCAGTGCTTTCATGAACTTGCAGCTGCCACTGAAGCAAAACAGGGTTGATGAATGTGTAAAATATGGATGGGGGATAGCAAACAAAAGGTGACACCGGTGTAAATTATTAATGCCCTCAGCATTTCTTGATTTTAGGGCTTAAGCAAGTCCTGCTGTGGTTTGTCTTGTGATGGTAACTGTTGAAATTGTTCAAGTCAGGGGGCTTTTTATTTCTTTTTATTTTTAATGTTAGGTAACTGTGAAATGTGAACAAGTTTTTTTAGTGAATTGACCGCTGTGTAAGGAGGTGACAAAAACCCAGTTTTCTTCTGGTTTCTTCATGAAGGCTTTGCAGTTCTGCTCAATGTAAATGTTGTGATGAAAGTAGGAGATGGTGGACTATGAGGTCCAGAAAGCATATTTTTATTCCCTCTGAAATATGAGACACTTTTTCTAAGAACTTTCTTGCTTGAGAAGGACCCCTGCATATGTGGTAGAATCTAAATGAGTGCTGGTTTAGTCTCCCAATGCTCTGTTTTGATGTCATTGTAGGTGATGCCTTGTGCTTGCTTGAGGTCTTGTGCATGGAAAATTATCTATCCAAAACCGGGTAGGGATTAACAATTTAACATGGTCTGAAAAAGAGAGTGGCTGTGAGGTATGAACATTTGGCAAAGACTGATGTAAAAACAGTTTACTATATATAAGCTCTGCCATTAGTACTAACATAACAGTTTTTAAAGCACTCAGAGAAAATAAAGACCTGCTTATGAGGCATATATCAGTGTATTTTACAGTTATCCATTATTTATTGTACACAGCAAACTTAAGACATAAGCTTGCTTACTTACTTGTTCTGGGTCAATACAGGAATGCCTCAACAGAAAATGGCTATTGTGTATTGTTTATGATAATGAAACTTCATTTTACTGCTTTTTATACAAGCAGCAGAAGAAAAAACAAACCTGTTTTGCCACTGTCTTTCAAATTCTTCTTAAAAGGGCAAGTATAACTCTGTGGGGAGTGGAAGGAATTGATTCACGGGAGACTGAGGGAAACGACTGGCTTGACATCAAAGTTTTGATTTTTTATTATAATTAAATTTATTATACATGTTATCCCCCTCTGTCTTTAAGTATACATGTGCACATACACTTGCTTTTATAGAGTCAGTAAAAAAGCAAAAGGAAAGCAAAATATTTCGTTTTAGCATATAAATAAACACTTCTCCACTGAAGTCATATTCATCATAGAACTCACATGTCTGCTAGAACATGTTTTACTTATTTATATAGTTTTCATCTGATGACCTCAAATTCTTCAGTGGATTTTTCTTCACAATAGATCCTAAAGATAGTGAAGAAAAAATATTTTCACTTTACAAGTGGGAATTAACTAGACAAAGGCTATCAGAGATATTAGTCCTAGTCTTTTCCTAAGCCCCAGTCACTGTTTTCCTCCTACACCAGTCTCTCATCAGGCTAGCAGAAAAGTAGAAAAAATCAGTAACTTGGATTCACTTTCTACTGTGCAACACAACTGGCATTTGGGGAAGGCTGCTTTGATTCTCTAATGTTCACTTGTTTATTTCCAATATAAGATCAGTAACACCCTCCAGGCACCATAAAAACGGCTACCTGAAAGTTTGTCGTGAAGAGCCCAAGTTTTATAATGAGATTCAAATAAACCTCCAACAACATTAAATTTTCTTCATTACCCATATTTAAGTCCACCAGCTTCTGTGTGCTGAGTGTTGGAGAAGAAGAGGTAGAGTTGGTGTCCTCAATTACACTGTCCTGCATTGCTGCAGCCCAAGGGGATGAAGGAAGTTTATCCCTCTCTCTCTCCCTGGTGAAGCAGTCTGAGTTCTGCAGGGCAGGGAAAGAATGGAACTTTCCTAGCAAGAACAAGAGCTCCAGGCATTTTATCCAGCTCTGAGAAACCTCCTGTAAGTGCATAAGCATTTTCGTAACAGTAGTTCCCATTTTCATAGTTTGGCCAACTTTGGGAAAATTTGCATAAGAATAGGGAGCATATTTCTGACACAAAACCTTACCCACCAATCTTCCAAATTGCAACTTACTCTTTCAGTGCATGAAATGCTGCAATTTCTCAGGGAACAATCACCTGAATCGTTCTGAAATTGCAGAACATTGGGCTCTTTAACTTGTTTCATGGAAATGTCTGAACAGTTGTGTCTGAAATTGGGTGATGTGATCGTGTACGGGAAATCCAGACTGTCAGGAAATAACAACCCAGTTATTTATTTTCCCTGTTTTTCAGGGCTTTGTAAGAAGAATCATCTTGTAGCCCTAGTGACTGGCAAAGCCATGAGTTCTGCCAGTGATAATGTTATTGATACAGCTACCAATATTGTTGGCTTTCTAACAAGGCACATTGACTACAAATTACTAGTGCAATTCTTTCTGTGTTGTCAGGATTTGGTGTAGGGTATTTTAACTCCTAACCAAAGACCAGTCTTCATGATGCCCAACATATAATATCTGGCACACAAATTTGTTATTCACATTAGTAATAATGCTGGAAGCTGAAAGTTTTGATGTGTCTCTCAACTGTTTATTTTGTATGTATGTGCGCATTTAACATATCCCTCACGATACATTTTGCTTCTTTGTACTGGGATGCACATGAGAGTTATTCTAGAAAAATGCAGGAAAGCAGAGTTTGTCAACTACTGCAAGTGGAAAATTTAAACGTGATTCAGCTTTTAATGAAGAGAGTAATTCTCTTTCATCTCTCTGCTAGACATGTAATTCTAGCTGGTCCTTCATTAGTACAGCTTTCATCAGCATGAAGATAAAGCTGTATTTAAGAAATTACTTAAGATTAGAGTTCAGTATGAATTTTGTTTGCTATCTAAATGTGTTACATTTTTCAAACTGGAGTTTGAATATGTCACAGAAAATGTGCTTCTGATTTTTTAGGGTTTTTTTTTTCTTTCTTTGTGGGTAGTATTCTGGGTGCCAGAGCCACTGTGAAACTCTTCAAATTGGCATGATGTCTGTCACACACAGTTATGAATTAGTGAAGGAAAGGTTCAGAGTAAATTGCATTAGCAGAGGTGCATATACTATTACATAATTCATTGCAAGCAGTGTTTTGTAAAATTAATATAAAATCTAACATAGTCTTTAAAGGTTTAAAGGGAAAAGACTAATGGCGTCAGATCCATTTTGTCCTGTTTCCTGCTTACTGAATTCCAGCTGACAGCCTAGGAAGCCCACACCTCATTACCATATTTTGAAACATCTGTTAAGGAAAACAGATCTGCTTGCCAAAATTCATCTTCCTTTCAGAAGTGCCAAGTATGTGAACAGAACCATTATTCCTTAGGCAAAAAAAGACCATATTCAGCTCTGCTGTCATCAGCCACATTAAGGCTTTATTTGGTTCAGAATGTATGTAATTAATTGAGGAAAGCTATTCATACAATGTCACTGTAATTACTGAAACATGAATATTTCTGCCTTGTATTTCATCTGAGAAATAATCCTTAGGTATCAGCCACATTTATTCTAATTCTACATTTTAACAGCTTGCTACCTGTTAATGTTGTAAATATGACATCAGAGCTACTGCTCTGTAAATGAGCTGCCATCAGGAACCAGATGCTGAAGCTGTGTTTTACATGAAGGGAGATGGTGTGCTTCAGTCCATAGTTCTGGACTAGTGGCTCAGATATCTCCTGTATACTGTAACTACCTGTCTCTCAAAATACCCCTTGCAAGAACAGTATCTCCCTTAACTAGTCATTAAAGATTGCAGTAAGTCTTGTAAAAGGTACTTATTTAAGACCTGTTTCACAAAACCAATAAAATGTTAGCCTTTTATATTTGCATACTTTTTTCTTTTTTTTTTTTCTCTAGCCTTGCTTATTCCAAGTCTCTGTGGCCTTAAAGGGATTCAGTTATTGACATGTAGGTAAGTAGAAGATGATAAGATTCTGGAGGACATCAGTTTTCTTCTTATTTCCTAGAGTAGACAGCTGTGTAAGCACACCATGCCTATGTACTGCTTTCCATTTCATCCTTTGACTTCAGTTTCCTAATTAAAACAGTTTGTTCTGAATGAAAATGAAAAGCAAAACAATTAAATGCAACTTTCTCCTTATCTCTTAATGAGGCAGTAGCAAGTGGTAACAAGACAGGGAGCCACTACTCCATAAGTGGCCAGCTCTCCTGGACTCAAACCCCTGCCCTATGGAGTCCCAGGACAGAGGGCACAGCTTGGTGCTGTGAATGTGTTGCAGTGTTGTGCTGGGTAGCAGAGTGGTTGGTGCTCTGAACTCATCTAAGTACAAGCTGCCACTGCACTAATTCCATTGCTGGTCACACTACCATGTGGTCAGTTAGATTCAGGGAGGGATCCAGCTGAAACTAAAGGAGATGGTTGCCTCACTATTCAGCTGGATCCGTCACTGTTCAGGCTCATCACACTGTGGGTGCTGGTATGGGGAAAAGGAGGGCAGGGCATTAGCACGTGAAAGTTTACTTTGCTGGGAAAAACTTCATGATACACAAAGGTTTGTTTTCAGATGTTCTTTCCACTTTCCCCTTTGTGTGTATTTATGTATGCTGTTGTAATGCTTTTCTCTTTGCTATTTCCCTTTATTCTTTCACCTCTTTCCTCCACTTCTTGATCAGTCAGATGTACACATGTACATCTGTAGTCTGAATTTATCCCATTAGCTCTGCATGTATCTCTAGTCCCTGCTAGAATTAAGGTACCTTTCTTTATAGTGCATGTTAAATTCATGCCCAGACAGATGGATTACTAGCCCTCTCCTGACCTTTTTCCACCTGCTTAAAACTAGGCATCACCTGCTCTGGAACCCTCAAATGGGGTCAACTCAGTGAGACAAGTCAAAGTCAAACCCCTACATTGTAATGGGAGTGTATTTGAAGGTATGAACAGAAATAAGCTTGAACTGATCTAACAACTTCCCACAGCCACTGAGAAAGGATGTCATTGTAGCTCTTCCCATTGTACCTCTTCCCTGGCTGTCCTGGTAACACAGCTCTGTTCAGTACCTTGGGCCAGCTCTAGTGCCTGGTCAGCCTTTCCCAGAAATGCTTTGTTTCTCTGATCTGTTAGGAAATTCACCCAGCAAAGGGAAGGCAGACAGACAGAGTCCAAGGAAAGGAGAAGACTCTTGGGACTGGCTGTGGAACAGCAGATGAAAGTAGCAGGGGAGGAGAGATAGGAAGCAAAACCTTAAAATTTTTACAGCAGTGAAGTTTGAGCATCCTCGTTTCCAGACTGACCTCACATCTGAGGTCCCATTTGACAAATTATCAGCTGAGTGCTGAAGCAATCTAGTGCACAACAACTGTGCTACATACATTGGTGCTGACTGTTAGACCACAGCCAAGCCTAACCTATTTTGTAACTGTGCAAATATTGGTGAGATGTTTTCCTATTGCTCTTGGGAAAAGTAATGACACTCAGAGTTGTCACTTATCCAAAAAAGGCCAGCATAGCATAATCTGAAAGTCCCCTGCCCAAGCTCTTCATGTTCTCAATGAAGTAGTTATAGTATAGCTACTATATACTATAACTACTATGCTCTTTCCTTTCCTTCCCACTTTTCCTGCTGCTAGCTGAGTAATCGCTGCTTCTCTTAACTCAGCCAGTGGTCTCTCACGTGAGGCACCTAAAGCAGGTAGTAGTCACAAGATAGTTTTCTAACTACATGAGTGCTGCTCATCAGTCACTTGTAAATCATTGTCCAAACACCCACTGCATGTGCATCTCTGTGTGTGTGTACTCTGCCTCTGCTGTTTGGATCCAAAGGACCTGATACCATCACCAGAGTTTAAGAGAAGGTATCCATACCTGCAGATCAGGTGGGCCAAGGTCAAGGTTCCTGGCCTGAATTTGAAGTACCAAGTCATCACATCCACCAACCTGTGTTTCAAAGCTCTGTGTTTTGACTTACAAGTCTTTGATCTCCATAAGAAATCCAGGGAGAGGCTGCTAATCTCAGATATGCTCTGTGTGTGCAAACCAAGATTTCTGAGTGGTTTAGCAACATATTTTTATGCCATGTCTTTATGCTTTGGTTTACAGTTGTAAAAAAAATTTATCCTTCCTTTGTGATCATCTTCTGTAGGCTTTCCTGCTATGGTGTAAAAAGGTACTGGTAATGAACTGCTGCTCCTGCGGCATCCAGAGCCACAGGAGAGAGAGACTCCAGTGCATTGTATCAGATTGGTTTCCCTCACTTTTCTGGGTTTGGAACTTGCTTTGAAATATTATTACTATCTCTGTTTCACTAACATATGTGAACTGGATCATCTCTGGTAGCATCTTCAACATTCAAATATCAAAAGTAGCCAAGATGGGGCAACATTCATGCATCTTTCTTCTGTATTATGGTGGCCAGTGTCACTTGTAACTCTGAGGTTATAGCAAAGACAGGTCACTATTACTTTTGTTCAAAAGCTACAAAACACATTGTTTGGCATTCCTCAGAGAAATGTACCTCAATAAGATAAATGAAAAAAAGGGAGATAAGGAGAGAACGTGCTACAGGCAAGGGGGTTGGAATTAGATCCTTTCCAATCCAGAAAATTCTGTGATTCTGTGACTTTTCATACTTACCACTGCTCAGATATGGGATGTAGGGAGACGGAATGAGATGGCAACTTCTAGATGAGCATTTACCTTGTAAGCAAAGGTGATTAAAAGAAGCTGGTTTGCTTACTTATCTGATTATAAGAAAAATAAGATATGCTATTTTGGCCATGGAATGAGAAAAGCATGACTCACCAAGACCCATGTTTTTCCAAAACTTTATCCAATGGTAGTCCATTCTTCATCTCTCTGTGCCTCTGGGAGCAATTATTCTTCATTTGTCTGCCTTTTTGTGTTGAAAATTCTTCATTTAGTGACAGCTATCTGTTACTTTTGCAATTTACTCCAAAATGGACTCCTACTTCAAGAGGGACTCATTAGTAAGACTGCTTTTTAAATACAAGATAGGATTTATGAAATCAGTTTTATGGAGGATATATGTGAAGGCTGGTGGTATTTCAATAGCTTGATCTCAGCTGTATCAAAACCAGAGAATATAAATATTAAAAAATGAAGTGATCACTTCCCTATATCAATCTAATCCTGGCATCTGGGAGTGTCAGAATTTGTTATTCATGCCTTTTGAGCATTTTTATGTTTTCTGGGGAAAAAATCCTGTTCATTATCTCTTCCTCTGCATCGCAGTCTCATCTTTGAGAACTTCCTCAAGAAGATGCCTTCCTGTGCATCTCTCAGGAACATATTGCATAGAGGGCATACGTACTGAGAAGTTTAGCATGTACCATTCACCGGGAGTAAGATGAACACAGGCTTAGATGCAGCAGTCCAACCTATCTTGGACCTATTCCTTGCACCTATAGGTAAGGTGGCAAATTTTGCCCAAGATGATTTCCATAGCTATCATGGCTTCCATTTGATTTCTCAGAGGCTGAACTTCTTGAGAAAGTCTCTTTTATTCTTTCCTTCTTACTTGGATGCCTGAAAAACATTTGGGAGTAAAGTGTTGCTAGTCCTTTTACTTTGTCCCCCATTTCACATTCATGTTACCTCTTTCTCCCCTCTTCTTCCTTCTCTCTCTAAAGGTTGAGAGTATCTAAAGTAATTTATGCTCCTGCATTTTGAATTTTTCTGAGCTGTTTATAATGAGATTGCCAAATGCTTTTGTGACTGAAAGAAACTACAGAGAACCCAAGGGTGTAATATAAAATACTCCAAGTGACTTGAAACCAGAAAAGAGTTGGGTTCAATTTACCATCAAGACTTGACCTTTCTGTAATTTTACAAAACTGTGAAGGTCTACTGGGAGTGAAACATTTTCAAAAAAATAAATTCTGTTAGTAATCCAGTCAGCACACTAGGGTGCAAGTCCGTTCCTGAGTATACTGCAGCTCAAACAATAATAACCTGTATTTGTATGTGTCTAACCTGCAGGTTATCTGCTTGAAAAGCAGAATGTCATCCAACAGCAGAGTGAGTTGTATATGTGTGTGAGGAAAAAAAGGAAGAAAAATTTTCCTCGGAGTCCCTCCATTGTCTGTTCCCTCTCCCCCACCTTCACCTTCCTTACCTTGTATTTTGTTTGAGTTATCCCAGGGTGCAACAATGTATTTTAAGGAGTAGGGCTTTTAGAGGTGTGTGGGTTATCTGAGCACAAAGTTTTACATATGAAAACACAGTACTACTGATGATATTGTCTGAGTTTTTTTTAATCTAGTGCAATGAACTATTAAATTCACTTTAAGAAAAAAATCTATCATTCCTCTCTCGACCGGACTGAAAGCAGGAGGGGTTCAATTCTTAGCTGTGGCAAAGGAGAATTGCTCTGAGCAAATTCTCATTACCTGCTTAATTAGTAATACTTTTGAAATCATATTTTAACAGCTAGAATTTGTCTGCCCTGTGCAATAAAAGTCACATGGTCATGCAATACTATAGGACACCCCATGATAAACTACATCAGTGAACATAACCATAGCTGTGTCCCTACTTTTCTTCCTGTAAAAGTGAAAGGGACTCTCTTATTGTCTCTCACTTTATGGAGCCACAAGGGGTGGGCTTCTCTGTAGTGCAGCAAAGCAGTGAGCCAGATTACTTTATTTGGGTATAGGATTTGGCTTCAAATCAAAATATCGATTTCTGCTAACATGTTGAATGTTGGATTGGTGCAAGATCCCAGTGGCCTGTGGTAAAGAAAAATCTTGCCACTACTTTCTTGAGATTTATTCCTTGGTAAGGAGAGCAGAGAAGTATTAAGATTCCTTATCTAATCTCTGCAAAATGTTATTGCCCGAGGGATGCTTCAGAGTGTCTCACCTTGTCTAAGCTCTATGAACCCTCTAAATTTGGATGCTTAAACTTTTTTTTGTGTTGGAGACTGTTAAAATTCATCTGTATGTACTGTGAGAGCAAACAATATAAATGTGTTGTAAACCCCTTTATTCTTCTTCTGGGTAAGTTATCACAGAGCTTAGGCTTCAGAGGGATGGCCTGAGCTGGATTAAGCTACAGCAGTAAGGACATTACTGCTTCCAGGTGTCCGCAGCCTGAGCTGAGAGAGATCGGCAGGTTCGTGTTGGAGTGGCAAAAGGGAATTCTGTTCTCCTCAGCATCCTGCTGAGAGCTGGTTAAATGCTGCAGCTAAATCCAAAAGACTGAGTGCAGTTTAAACTAATTCACTGAACTTGTGAACTCCAGTATCCAGAGAGCCATTGCCTTTTTTTGCATGCTGTTTCTGCTGTCCTTGCTGTGAAGACAGTAATTGCTAGGAGGGTGGATGTCCAAGAATGTAATATCTTAAACCTCAGCACTTTAATCCCACAGAATAAATCTGTGGGAATACTGCAGGAGATCATATTGTCTGTTTAGAAACATTGGTCAATTTGTTTCTTTTGCTTATAAGATCATGACTAAACATTTTTATCCTTTGGGATATGTTTGTTTTTGTTTTAATTTTCACACTGGATATATAACTTAGTGTGCAACTCTATGATTGCTTTCTCTTAAAACACATTCAGTGTGTTTGCTATGAATACAAATATACAATGCAGAAAATAAGTGCCATAGCAGAAAACAAAACCTATCTATCATAATTTATTCACTCAGCAAGGCTATAAAAAATTTTAGTACATAATATATTAAAGCTATTCCTTTTGTTCCACCATTTGTTTTAACTGAGTTATATCAGGGTAAATGTGAACCAATAAATCTGTGTAATAGATCCTCACCTGCTACAATGCAATGCAATCCAAAAATTATTCAGATGTGTTTCAGTTGATGACTCTGGGCTTTGCTGTCTCTGACTGTGATTCTTTCATAACTGTTTGATCACGCTTTATTTAGTTTCATGAAGCCAAATGACAACTAGTTTTATGTTACTGGTTCCGTTGTTATATATCTTTTTATGGCTACTGGCTTACGTGTTAATGCAAGACAAAATAAACCATGAAACTACAGGGACATCTATACCAAAGATTACACCAGAGGAGCTAAACCTTGAACTAAGGCATCCTTCTCCACTTGAATGCATTTACAGCTGTGATCAGACTCAGAGGGAGCTGTGTAGCACAGCTGTTATCCAAAGAACCCTTATTTCAGCACTGTGTGCACTCCTGGAATATCCCACGTATATGCCACCAAGATGGGGTTAGTGCAGATGGCAAGTGTTTAGAGAGAAGGATTGAGGGGTATTCAAGCATTAACATAACAGGCACTGTACAAGAGCTTGTGATGCCGCTTTGTATTGTTTCTGTTTTGTGGAAAAATCAGAAGGGGGGTATATGCCAATGTGTTTGTAAATCCTGGCTGCAGTACATCCTATTCTTTTAGAGCCAGCCAGACACCAGCCATGTGCATGCAAGATGTTGTGATTGTTTTTCCTTCACTGCTTGCTTGGAAGCAGAGATCCCTAATTTTATCTTCACCACATGCAGAAATTCAAGATTATCTTCCATTTTCCCCATGATGAAAATGGGGACATTCTGAAATGAACATTTTGCCAGTATTCATGATCCTTTCAGACATCAATCTTGTCATGTGCCTTTTGTCTGAATTCTTGCCTAGGATAACAGACACTCTATGAAGCTGGAGAGGCTTGTGGCAATGAAATAAAAGAAGTTAAGTATCAAAACCAAAGCACTACTTTTTTCAAAAGACAAAATTTTCATGTGGGAAATTCTTCCTTTCAGAGATCTTTTAGTGTTTACTGGGAAGACATGAATGGCTGATAGTCTATCAGGTACCAGCTGAAATATCTAGTTTCATTTTTGTGGGCACCCACCAGTTGGCATACTAAAGCTTATCTTATTATAGTTTTGTTATTCTGTGTATGGCACTTAGCTTAATAAGGTAGGAGGGTGCATTTTTCTTCACAGAGTATTTTATTCAGAGACAAAGCCTCTGTGTGTTGTGAGTCTCCCCACTCAACTTTTGTGAAGGTTGAATGTGAATAAACTTAATCTGAACTGCCTGATCTAATAAAGAGCACAGTGCTAACAGCATTATGTGAACTCAAAGCCAATACAAAGATCCCCCTGACTCGATAGTTCCTGATGTTACTTTACCACTTGGACCTCAGGACCTGTAAGGCTATCCTTTTGAGTACACGAAATTATAATGGGTTATCAAATCAAAGCCCAGATAGTCGGAAAAGGAGAAGTCAAACTAAAGCTGACATACCGAAACCTCCAAACTATATTGTAAGCTGTAACCTTACTGTAGATAATAAAACTATACTAGGAATAAATGAGGCCCATTACTTCTTTTTTTCTCCATTGTCAATATGAAATTCTGATGATAGTCACTTTATTGCTCTGCATGAAGCTGCATATATTATTTAACCAGTATGAAAGATTTCCATCTATTCAGCTACGTGGGCAGCTTTCATGCGATCAAGTTTTATTCTGGCAGGGGAGTACTGCCAAGCTTTACTTTGGTTAAGTACATTAAAAGAAATTCTATCAGCCATGTGAGTCTGCATTGTAAAATTCTGGTTTGTTCCCTCGATATTATTTTCACTAAGGTTATCAATGCGAGAAACCTTTTCAGTAATCTTCAGCACACATTTGCTATGTAAATCAAATTATAAGTAGCAGATAAAACCTTGCTAGGGCTTCTAAACTGTGGTTGTAAAATGGATTTGAATTCAACACTCAGTCTAACTTAGAGAATGAAGAGCTTTGCTGTCTTACAAACTTCTGACTATACAGCTGTTAAATCTGCAGTTCCTGCCACATTCTGTTTTGGTGACCTTGTCACACGTACTTCAGGTGTGTTCTTCTCTCCCGTATGAATCAGTAGCGTATGATTTGTAATCTTTATTACAGTAAGGTAACACTTTGAGGCACTACCACAGTAGAAATTATAAGCAGGAAAGAGCATTTCAGGAAACAAAGAGTTTGGATTACTTTCTTATGAGTCACTAGGAGGCAGAGCTGTTCATTCTTTTTTAATCCTACTCTACACCCTGGAAAGAAGAGGCTGACAATGGGGCAGAATGGCTCATTTTGAGCTTGGGCTTGAGATTTGCCTTGACTGCAGTGGCATAGTTCTTGGTACTTTTGATCAGATAGTTTTCTGAAAAATTGAGGAGTTCAAAAGCACCCATTCCATTCTTTCTTGTCATGATAGCTGCTTTGGAGATCGTGGTGGCATGGCTCAATACTTCTCAGATCTGCTAGATCTAAAGATATAATAGATTTGATACATCACAAGTCCTTTTGCACTCTTTCCATCACTCTCTTCCAGAACTACTTTAGGTTCAGAAATCTGATACATCTTTTCAGTATGGTCCAGTTATCACCAAGATCCTTTGCATCCTTTGAGAGGGGCTGTGCTTACCTCCATCAGAATTTGGTTCCTCTCAGCCTCAACCATGTTGCATCTGCTTTTCCATCACTTTTGCTCAGATCACTCACACAGCTTCACGGCTGCTTCTGCTCTGCACTGTCTTCAGCCCTTTTTTTAACCACTTCTTTTTTAATTTGTCTTCCCATCTTTGGTTTCTTCTCTTGCCATCACTGTTGTCTTCCATTCCTGCAGGTGCCCATCAGCCCTAGAATGTGCCTCTGGGCTTATCTTTGCTTTATATCTTCATCTTATTTCTTTAGAGCAGCTGCTCTAACAGTGCCTGCTGCTTCTCAGTGCTGAGCCCTAATGGTTTGTCCCTGGACTTCTGGTAACACATTATTTTCAGACACTCACTCTGCAGGTCCTTGTTTTCCCACATGTGACTAAGGGTCAAACTTTACTCTTTAAATGGTTGCCAAGAAGTAAGAAGAGCAGTGATGAGTCAGAAGCTCTATAAAGCCAGCTGCATAATAAAGTTTAAGTGTTCAATGAATTAGAACAATGGGAACAGTCATAAAGCCTTCAGTGCCAAAATGGTCTTTTTGTTTATAAACACCTGCACAGTGGGATTTCCCGTTGCATGACTGTAGTGCTTTGGCTCTTTTTCATTAAAAGATAATAATTTTTCAAAATAGCACAAGCACTCAGGTTGAAGACTGAGAGAGTCCATGGGGAAATTGCGTTTAGATAAGCAATACTAGCCAGGTAACGCACGCTCATATTGTTTTTCTTTTTCCTGTTTGGCATTCTCTTTTGGACTTTATAGGGATGAAATAAGAGAAGAGGGTAAATTTTAGGGAATTATTGTTTTATTTCTGAAATAGATGCTTATGTCTTGCTCTAGACTCTGTTTAAACAGAGTCCTGGATTATGTCAATCCGTGACACTGGACAATAAATCAAGGCATGGCAGATTCTCTAATTTTTCTACAAATGTTGGCTGCACATTAATTTCTGTACATATCCCTCTGCTTTTCTAAACAGAATGAGCAATGGCAAAAAATGCTTCAAGAATGAGCTACACTTCAGATCGTGTTGGTGGCTTAAGCACTTTGAACAGCGGTGAGGTTGCACTCATGGCAGCCCATTTTTGGTTACTTCCCTGTACTTTTCTAAAATAAGAATTAAAGCTGTCTTAAAGAGCATAATAAGCATGCCTAAAGGAGGGTTTGGCATTTCCAAGGAGCTCCTAGCTTTACTGAGAGAGTAGAAAGAGGAAAAGTAGAAAGAAAACACTTCAAAATAAAAAAGCACATTTTAAAAGTTTCAAATTATATGCAAATCTATTTATTATTCATATACTCAGCATTCAGGAAGGGCTGAAGCATTCAAAGGCAACATACAGTTGTGACTCTGCCTTTCCAAACTTCAAGCATGCACTTAGTAAATCTCCTTGAGAACCATGCATAGGATTTTTCTAGGGTCTGAATGAAGAATTTTGTAAGTGGCTATTACAGACCGTGAAGAAGCAAGAAGTAAAAACATAAGTATGTTGAAATTCCTTAGATCGCCCTCTGAATTTTTCCTAATTAACTTCTGCTGCAGGTTTTCTATTCAGTGTCTTATGGTTCTCTTTTACTGGTAAGTTTTTATGTGTAATACTGGCATGCAGCTAGAGATAGAAATCAATAACTATGGGAATGCTTAGGAAGGAGCTGAAGGCTGGAGCTGTTACAGAGATGGGAAAATGTCCTTTACAAGTATAAGGGAGGCAAGATGAGACAAAGGAAAGTAAGCATCTTTCATCTGATCAACAAAATACAGACAAACAAAAAAAAAATCTCTTCTTTCTGAGCTGAAAACAGACACAACAGCACCAAGTGCAATTATGAACAGTTTATGTTGATGTAAATAAATTCAACTCTTTCTTAAGATAATTTAAAAGACAAAAATCACTGATGATACCTGTGAAGAAAAATGATGATATTACAGTGATTATTCTCTCTGGAAGGGACAGGAAGACAAGTGTTTGTCACTTACAGAAAAAGATCTGGGTGTAGATAAATTTTTACAGCCCTTGAAAGCAAAACATGCTCCTTGTGGAGGCACACTCGTTCCCAGTTATTATGCTCTTAGACCATTTTCCTGTACCTTCCTAGAGGATCAGAACTAAGCCAGAACTGGAGCTCTGTGGCAGTGGTGTGTTATGATATTCCTGTCCTCTGTCAATTGTGAATTCATTCTGATGTGTAGAGATAGTTTATTTTTGCACACATGTTTTCTTTGAAGGCAACTTAGTAAATAATAAGCACATTATATTTGGGAACACTGATATAAGGTGAATGAGAGCACTGAGTCCTTCCCATCTCCATATTCTATGAAGTATTTACAATGATCAGTTTATGTAACTTAAAGCACCTTAAATTCACATAGAATCTCATTCCAAAGCTCTACTCAGTACAGTTTAAGCCACATTAAATCAGTCACAAGTTGCTTTACCTCTTTCTGTGCTAATTCCATGAAGGGACATAAAATTTTTCATTGATTTTTTTTCATAATTTTCCTTGTTCTCCCATGGAGAAGGTCTTACTAATTTATTTGTGAACAGTTATGTGAATATATAATTTTAAAAATCATTCCTAGATTTAAAAGGCTGTTAAATCAAATTAAAATATGCACAGTCACAGAGAGCACTGAATCTTTTTCACACTGGCTGCAAGCTATCTGCACCTGTGAGGCATGTCTGCTTCACAGACCCAAGTACCTGCTGGAGCTTCCAGCAGGCCTTCCAGTCTTTGCCATGGTGTAAGCTGACTTGCAATCAGAGTAAGGAGGCAAAAGCATATGCAGAGATCTGTTCAAAATTTGTTTGGCCTTGACCCACACACTAGTCATGACTAATAGAAAAAAAAAATCATCTTTACCACTGAGTGTATATTGCAAGTAAACAGTTTTGCAGAACCCATGTTTAGAATCCTTGTCTCACATCATCTTGGATTAGCATAGGGTTTTTCCTCTATGGAAAGCCACTCAGCAGAAGTCCATAACTTTCTGACCACAGTTTCATGGGAGAGGCAACTACATATGGAAGTGGTATATTTTCATTTGCTGAAGTTTGGTGATTTCATTTAAATTTCTCTGGTACTGTTACTCCTCAGCTTTCCTGAAAAGTGAGGTGGGGGAAAGAGAATCTCACCCTGTAGTACAAGCATGGTTTGATGAGATGGGGTATGTCTACATCAACTTTTTAGTTCAAATTAGGAGGGCACTTTTCAATGCAACTCTCCCAACCCCTACACACTGTGCTTTGGTTTGTGGTGTAGAGCTGTCTCAGAACATGTGAGATGCTTTTATTTTGAAGGAAACAAAGTTGTAAGATTTTCTCCAGAGGTGTTTGTAGTATGTTCCAGCTGAAAACAAGAATTCAACTAGTGGAATCAGGGCCACTCTGAAATGAAAATCTGCAAATTGAGAAAATTGCAGATGTGGGATCTCCAGCAGCAAGTGTTTTGCTCCAGAGAGCTGCTTTTGCTGGTGTGCATCACAGGTTAAGGTGGGTCAGCCCTTGTGATCTCAGGTGTGCAGCATGTACATGTGGGCAGAGGTTCCCCCAATTTCCACCAGTATTAGAAAATTATTTACTTCCACATATGCTGTGATAAGAGACATATAGACATATATTGACATTAAAAACTGCCAGTAGGCTAAGGAAGAGCAAGGAAGACTTTCAATATGGATTTTTTGAAGTGCACTTCTAAAAAACAAATATGTGCTGTAGGGAGCTACCTGTCCTGGTTTGACATAAATGAATCATTCCAAGCACCGGAGGCATCAGAAGACACCTAATCCTAAAGTCAGTTCAGCAAAATTAAGACCTAGTTATTAAGTATAATCACCAACGTTTATAGAGCAGATTACTGCTTTTGGTTGCTGCTGATGTAGATATCTGATATACCACCATTGACGTACCAAGTGAGCACTTGATTTTTCAAGGTTCATTATGTAATTAGTTCATATTTTTTTGCTAGGTGTTTCTTACTGTAATGTCTTCATATCATCTGCAAAATCTTTAACATAAATTTCACAGATGAATTATTGGTGAAGTTCTGCCAAGCTAATTAAATGTGAGAAATGTACTCATTGCATTTGTGAATATGCATATTATTTCATACAAGTTTGCTAGCAAATGTATTAAAGGAATTTCTGTAAGTAAGTATGTAATTTCTATAAATAATTATGTTTTGGAAAATTTACAGTTGTTTTTACTATGTTCTTGTGCTTCTTTTTCTGTAAATGTGTGGATGCATTACACATTCATATGGGGGTGAATTCCTCTACACCCTCAAGCCTCTAGATAGAAGGTAGTTCACCAGAATCAAGATTAAGTACTTGTGAACTTCATGTTCTGGTTCTTCTTTGGTCTGTGCCTGTTTCTTTCTGTGCTTTATTTGGAGAGGGGAAAGGTGTGGCAGAAGGGTAGCTGGTTATGAAGTGGACTCTGACAAATCCCCTTGGTCTTGACCTCCAAGTTGAATGTAATCATGTAGCTTGTTTACTCTGAGTTAATAGAGTCTGTGTTTAACATTTATGGTATTTGATTAATGAAGGTTTGGCTGTTCCTTTGCTGAAGGAAAGGACACGTGTTTGAGGTCCACTGCTTCCACTTATGCAAACACAAAATCAGGTTTCAAATCTTACTCAAGGGTGTACTTCATCAAGGGGACAATATACAACCTTCAGTCTGAAATCAGCTGTCAGAAGCAAAAAGTACTGTGTGGTTTTTTAATCATAGGTGAGAGTAGCTGTCTTCGAGCATCTAGCTTTCCATACCACTGAACACTGCCCAGTATTCAGAAACAGTGGAAGAAACAACAGGCCTGGAAATCCAAGGCTGGTTTGGCCTTTGTATTCTTCATATTCCTCAGCACAATATCCTACATTCCCTGCTTCAGGCTCCCTTTCAGATGCCCAGTGCCCACAGCAGATGCTGTCTAATCTGAATTATAACAATCATGTCATGTTCAGTTTGATGTACAGTACTAACTCTCAGAAACCACATGCCATTTAGAGCAAATCAAGTCCTGTATACCAAATATACAAAAGTTTTAATCCACTCCTCCCTTAATCAACTTTATTTACTCTGTTGAATTAGGGACAGTAGAGATCTCAGTAATTATCTGTACATCTATCTATTTGCCATAAGGATAGCAGTGGTTCTTTGACCTAGATGTTTTTGCCCAGATTCAGAGCAAAATCAGAGGGAGAATAGCATGGTTGCTTACTGTAAGATTGACTTAAAAGTAAGAAATTTGGTTTGAAGCAATAAGATGTGGATTTGTTTATGGAAGAATAACAGGATGATGAAGTATTTTCGTAAACATGAAGCACATCTCAAAAGCAAGATATCTTTGTTATCAGATATGTCCCATGTGTCAAAGCTGAGTATTGTAATGTAGAAGCGTTGTGCAGTAATGAAATAAAATTTGATGTGATTTGTGTTGCTTGTAGGCAGATGTCCCCATTGGCCACACTTGAAAATCTTACACCAGTGCTCTCTTATATTTGTATCTCTCCTACTAAGTGCAGACATTGTCACTAAAGTAACATCTTCAACATATTTGTTTAATTTGCTACCTCTAATGCAAGCTGCTTAAGCTGAAGTTCTGACTTGCTGTACAAGAACACAGGCAGTACCCATGATAGTGATGCTGCTATGACTCTTCAGCTGATGTGATGGTCTGCTGATAGCAGAATGTTTTGATGTAAATGTTTTTCAGGACTGTCAGTTGTGCTGTGCTATAAAATGTTTGCATTACTGCTGCTGAAAATATTTAACTGGAAATCATAATTGCCTGGCATTTTTCAGATATTATTGCTAATGAAAAATGGCAGAAGAGTCATTTTGTGCTGGGTGGTGTGACTTAGTCTCTGCAGAGATGGCCTACCAGTTTGTTCAGCCAAGGCCCTGAAAAGGTGTTCATTCCTTATGTATACCTGGAGAAGGGTCAGCTTATCCAAGTCCAGTATTTCCAGGTCAACAGATTGACCTGGAAGTTCCAGAGAAATGAAGTTACTTAAACAGTTCTTATCAGTAGCAGCTTTTCTCACTGATTTTGACTGACAACAGTTCTTCCTTGGTCTTATCTCAGCAGAGTATTATGCATGCAGTTGTGTGAGGCTTATGGGGCCTGCAGCTTCCTCCACTGAGCCAAATCTATCACTAGGCTTCCTGTTGTTGGAAGGAAAAACAAGCTTACAATGCTTTATCCATTATACAAAGGCACTTTCCTCCTGAAAAGAATATGTAAAAGATTTCCTAGGGAAAAAAAAAATGTATGACCTACATGCTAGATGTGGGCAAGGGCTTTCACTTCACTTTAAGGTAAATGTGCTTAAACAATCCTAAATCTATTTCAGTACAGTAGGGAACATATTATAGACACACAACCTTAGTGTCTCTACAGATTGTTCTGGGTATATATAAGTGCCAGTTCAGGTTTACACTAAACTTTTCAAATCATTTAAACAGCTGCTAAAGCATAGTAATGGATTTATTTAGGAAAAGGATCATATTTTCACTTTATGTGTGCTTACAAGAATCCTTATCATAGGGGAATCAGGTAGGGAACTTTCTGATGACATCTTTATTCTAGAAAAGCAGCTGATGGTGACTAACATGTCTAAGAAATAGCCTTGGTGTATTACTGCATCACATATCAAAAGTTATTCACCAGCAGAAGAATCAGCAAAAAAATACAAAACATTAGATGCAGTTTTATTTTCATCATGAATTTGCCAAGTCAAAATCTTTACAGGAAATCCTTATAAAGCATAAACCACCATGTGTAATAAGCCTAATACACGGCATTAGGCTGCTTTAGGCTACTTCTCTAGAGATAGTTTCATGGGATTTGTTGAATTGTAATGGCTTCTTTATTCTGTTCTGCTTTTTCTAATTTCTAATGATGAATCCCAGCAGAAACTAAGGTGCAGAGAGACAGATAGTGTATGATGTAATATGCTAATGAAGCTGGTAAATTGCTTTCTGTGCTAAATATGGTTAGACCTGGACAGAAACGATTAGCAAACATTCTGTTTTAGGGATTCCTGCCAATTTTCAATAAGCATGACAGCTGAGAACTGCCTGTTCTTGAACATGAATGCTACTGCAGTCGTTGTTTCCTGTTTCTGGCAGGAATATCATGTCTGTTCTGAATCTGCAGGCCATAATCTTATTTTACCTCAATGCCAAATTCCAAAGGTTCATAACAGGACTCCCAACTGCTTTTAGTGCTTAGAACATTGCTATACATCCAAAGCAGGCCTCCACCAGCAGCTCTTATCGCAGCCTGTGGAATAGCAGGACATCCTGCCTTGAAATATGGGTTTGTGTGAATCTCTAAGCACCTGCTGCATTACCACAGCAGTACCTGCTGCAGACATCATGTGCTTCTTGCTGGAACTATCTATATATATATCTGTATACCTCTAGTATGTAGAGGTATAACTCAAGTGTACCTGTGAAGGTGTCCTTGTCTTTAAACAGCAAGCCCAGACACGGTGCTGACACAAAGCCGCTTACATTTATCCAGTTCTATATAGCCTGTCCTAGGAAAACAGGACCAGAATCAAGTTCATGTCCCTGTTGTGGTTGACAAGACAGTTTTTTCTCTTCCTTAAGCATTGCTCTTGTCCCTAGTGTCCCTAATACACTGTGCTTCTGCTTGCATTCCGAGGGATGCCCTACTGTAGTAGAATTCTTTAAAAATGTCTTGAGAATTTTTATGATACACCCATGCTCCATATATGTTTGGCATCTATCTCAACCTCACCAGAAAGGGAGAGGAACATTTTCAGATGCATAAAGCATTTTGAATCTGGAACTGTGATATAGCACAGGTATTTCTACAGATAACCTGAATGCAGGGAAATCCAGTGCAGGACAACCCTCACATTTACATTTTCAGTAAGTGTATTGGAACTGTCTGGTGTTCCAAAGGCTGGTATGCAAATCAGTTCCTGTGATGCAAAAATCCTAAAAGAAGCTGCTAAAGTAAATTTTTATTATGGTTCGCATTTCTCCTGAGAGGAGCTTGTCTTTGGACCTAAAAGCATCTCACATTGAAGCAGAAGTTAATATCAGCCTTGCACTTCAGCATGTACCACAGAGCCCATTGTACCAACCAATGAAATGGTCACTGCATGGCTCCAGACTTAGAGTGTGTTTGCAAAGCACCTGACAGATGTGTGGGCAGGGTGAAAAGAGGTTAGGTGTCATAAAAGTGCTTTGATAACACTAGAGAAGCTCATTCATCTGTTTCTTACTCCTAGTCATATTTCTTCAACTAAATTATGAGAATATTCTAGGGTTTGATCTGCTTTTCAGCCTGCTTTTCATAGGGGACAAAATATCCTAACAGGTGTGACCAGTGTGACCTTGGTGCTTGGGCAATTAAAATAAGTAAACTGTAAAATATTCATAGCACATGATACTGTTGTGATTTTCTGGCAGATTGATTGCTTCAGTCAGGCTGAGGGGACTGGCTGCCAAGGATTTACACCGGCCAGCAAAAAGCACTCATGATAATAGGTCCTACTGGTAAAAATGACAAAACCCGGGGGTCAAAGCACATAGAACAACAAGTGAAATAAAAATGACTCTGTTGTGACTCTATTCTGATGTAGGTGGCAGCAGCAAGTTCTGCATGCTAAAATACCTGGCAAATGTTTGGTTGTTTTTCCCAGTGCAGCACTCCATTAGGAACAGGGATAAAGCTCTTGTTTTAAAATGAAATCCTGATAAGGAACTACTGGAAGAAATGTTATAAGGTTATGCTAAAAGCTACTTGATAGAACTTGTTTTTACTAAAAAATTAGTTTAAATTGCATACACTCAAGCTAATGCCCCTTAAGTTAATGTGGCTTGAATGAGGAAAGCCACCCTGTAAATTAACACCATAGCAATGCAGAATAGCTGAGCTGATCAGCTCAGGTCAGTTTCCTGAGCTGATTTCCACTGTTGGGTAAGATGACTCCTGTTGAAAGCGTAACTCTTCTTGAATGAGAGTTACTGGTTTGTTGGTGGGTATTTTTTTAATAATTTTAATACTGGTAGGTATTTTTTTCATTAATGGGACTTGAGTTATCAGCCACACAAATATTAACTGAAGCTAACTCTGCAGTGAAAAAAGTCATGTGTCCATGCACCCCCAGCTCTCTTCACAGGGAGAGGAATTGTCTCTGTCTGTGGCCAAAGGCAGATTTTGGTAAGGATGTTCCAACTGAAATAAGCTGTGTGTCTCCTTTTTGCTGAGGACATCTACACTTAGAAATTTAGCAAATGGGATTCCATCTTCTCACTGAAATTCACAAGAGTTTTGCTCAAGTAAATGTGAAAAGACACAGCTTCTGCTTTGCAGATAAGCTTGTGATTATATTAGATGCAAGATGTGTTTAAATAACAGAATGGCTGTCAGAGAAATGACAAAAGACAGACAGGTCTATGACACAAAGGAGGAATCTGCAAGTGAGATATTAGCTACTGCCATAAAAATACAAAACAAGGGCACTGCTGAGGCACTGAAGGACAGAGTGTTACTTTCCATTTCTTTCTCTCAGTGGCTACTGAGGAGTAGTAGTTGAAGATTTAAATTCTCTTTAAAAATCATTTATGAAATTATAAAATTTGAAAATATTTGCCTGTGAAGATGAAATACCTTTTTTGGATGCAGCTATATCTCTAGAGTAAGTACACTGTTAGGCAGTTGTTTAAAATGTGCACAATCTTCACTCATAGCTGCACAACTCTGACAGTTAGAAACAGGTTTACAAGCAGATGAAGGGCACTGCTTTATAAATTAGATTTAAAACAAACTGTGAAAAGAACAGAAAGGAATCTCCCTTGTTGAATTTCCATGTTCAACTTGATTCAAGGCAGGCCAAGTTTCCACATCAATTCAGATCAGAGAGGATCTTGAGGTACATTTTTGTAATGACCAGATAGCCAGACTATCTCATGTGCAAGGTCAGAAGTAATTTCCTTCTCTCTGAAATACTGACAATCTCTGTCTGTGCCTGGGACAACATGGGGACCACAGCTTGCTTTAATCCAGCTAGTGGCTTAGCCTTTAATTTCCTTTCTCCCTCTTTTCTTTTGTATTGCTTTCAGAAATTAAGTAACTACTGTTGTATTTTATATCCTTTAAAAGACCTGGGACAGATCTAAGTGTAGAAAATCTAGGAGAAAGAAAATACAGACAAAGCTAATCTCTAAGATCTGGTGGTTTTTGCTATTGCTGGTACGTAAGTTGAGCACAAGGACTTTTGTGGGGGGTGGGGGGAATTTATTTTCATTTTGGATCAAAATATTTTTATTTGGGAAACTCTTACATTACATTGATATAAAACTCCCTAAAGCCAACATAATGTGTTCCCCACCCCATTAAGGTCCAGTGTTGGTCATTTCAGCAATTTCATACTGATGTATTCTGCTCCACTGATCAAATTGCTTTAATAGGTACAACCATCAATTATGTGTATAAATAGCTTTATTATGCTGATCATATATCATAAATATTCAGAGCTGAGCCTTGGTCAGCTACACATGTGCCATCAGATGTAGCAGCAGTAAGCACAAGAGAAATATTTCCCCTTGCACCTTACTTTGCTGGAAGTAGTATTTGAGCCTATGAAGTGTTGCTGGATCTTTGGATGATGGCACATTTATATATCATTTCCAGTGTGTGAGGTTACCTTTCTACTCTGAATTACTTTTGACATCCTAAGTCACAAGAATGAAAATAGGAAAATTACAATTTCCCTCCAGCTCTGTCTTACTATTTATAGCTATGGAGCTAGCACGCTGGCAAAAACTTTATTGTTGGCCATTTTGTGATTTAATTCCTCTAGTTAGTGCTTAGTTCGATATTGGAGTGATTCTATCAGAACCTTGATTTAGAGGATAAAATAACTATTTTGGTTGGTGAGTTCAACAAAAATGTCTGGTGTCTTTTGGCAGTGATATGGTGTATTGGGTTTGTGAAGCCAGGTTTTGGTAGTGGGAGGCTACAGAGGTGGCTTCTGTGAGAAGCTGCCAGAAGCTTCCCCACGTCCAGCCGAACCAATACCTAGTAGTCACAAAGCTGGACATGCTGCTGGTCAAGGATAGGCCAATTAAAAATGTTAGCAATGCCTCTGTGATGACAATTTTAAGAAGGGAAAAAAAGTTACTGTGCAGAAGTAATTGCAGCCAGAGAATGGTGGGGTGAGAACATGCGGGAGGAACAGCCCTGCAGACAACAAGATCAGAGAAGAAGGAAGGAGAGAAGTTGCTCCAGGCAGCAGAGCTGAGATTCCTCTGCAGCCCATGGTGCAGACCATGGTGAGCCTGCAGTGCCCCTGCAGCCCATGGAGATCCACAGGAAGGCAGAGATCCACCTGCAGCCCGTGGAGGATCCCACACTAGAGCAGGTGGATGCTGGAGAGGAGGCTGTGACCCTGTGGGAGGCTTGTGCTGAGGCAGACTCCTGGCAGGGACCTGCAGATCCATGGAGAGAGGAGTCCACACTGGAGCAGGTTTCCTGGTGGGATTTGTCACTCTGTGATGGTCCCACTCTGGAGTACACTGTACCTGCAGGACTACACCTCATAAAAGTGACCAGCGTTGGAGCCATTTGTGAACTTTTGCCTATGGGATGGACTCGTATTGGAGAAGTTCATGGAGAACAGTCTCCCTTGGGAGGGACCCCACACTGGAGCAGGAGAAGGACTGCTCTCCCCGAGCAGCAGGAGAAACAATATGTGATGAACTGACGATAACCCCCATTCCCCATCTTCCTGCTCCACTAGAGGGGAGAAGGTGCAGAAAGGAGGGAGGAATGGTGAAAGGTGTCTCTAAGATGTTACTTCTTGCTATCCTGCTCTGATTTTGTTAATAGTAAATTAAGTTACTATCCCAAATTTAAGCCCATTTTGCCCATGACAGTATTTGGTGAATGATCTTTCCCTGTCCCTATTCAACTCAATGAACCCTTGGTTCTATTTTCTCTCCACTGTCCACTTGTAAAGTGGAGTGATAGAGTAGCTTTTCATGGGTTCCTGGCATCCAGTCAGGGTTACCCCCTGACATAAAGTAACCAATTTCACAGATTTCCAGTACAGAGAATATACTGTTCAAATCACAGCTGAATACCCAGTTTGGATCATATTGCAACCTCAACACATTTTGAAGTTTTCCATGCACAGCTGACAAACCATCATTGGTAATTGTGCACTAAAACACACAGAATGGATACACTATGTATCAATAAACTGCTACTACAGCCATTGCCCACAAGAGCATTTTTCCATTTCTCACTTTGAATATCTTGATGTTGAGGGACCATAAATATTGCTGGAACATTCCTGGAAACTTAAGAAAGATCTCATCTCTCTCGTTCTCAGTATCCTTTGGTAGCAGTTCTTGCTTCTATGGAAGGCTCAAATTTCTCCCCATTTTTTAAGGAATCAAGCTTGGTGGTTTGGAGGGCTTTTCTTATTTCTGTACTTCAGGATACATAAAACTAGATGACCTTAATCTGGCAATCATAGCAAAAGACCTCCTTCAGCTGTTGTCTGGTGTCCCCTTAAGATGACTTGTTGTCTAGGAAGGACAACAAATAATTTCAAAGACGGAAATTGAAAGCATGAAACTCTAGAATAAATAATTTCCCAGTATCATTTTCTAGTCTGGAAAAAGGAAGAGCTCCAGTGCTCCACTGTAAGCTCTGAACTTTCAAATGTATTTGCAGGTGAAACACAAAATGCACTTCTGCACTAAGTCTTTCAGATGGGTGTTTTTCTTCTCTTTGTGAGACAAATACTTCTGTATCACATTTCACCTGTCCTCTAAGAGTTGGTTGGTGGGAGAATCTAATTATAATTTCAGAGTGCTTTGACTTCTTAAAATTCTGCAGGTGACTGTTTTAAGTTGGTGGCATGGCAAAGTTGCAAAAGATTCCGTTGCTTTATATCTATTCTTGCAGAGCTACAAGTTGTTTTTCTTTTTGGGGGCAGAAGCTCTCCATGTTCTTTTCAGCATTTTATGAAGTTTAACAAGCTAGTACAATAAAAATCAATTAACCTGTAAACTTTTTTTTTTACAAAACTGATTACAAGAGACTAGTACAATTAACAAATCAAATATGTAGTTGGAGTTGCATTGATTGTGCTTAGTTGATTAAATTGATTGTTAATGAATTAGTATCTGTGTGAAATTAAATCAACAGCATTTAGTTGTAGATGGAACGAAGATTCAAATTATGAAGTTGTGCAGCACATCTAGAGAACTGCAAGGAATTTAACAACTTTCCAGCTCTTCAAGACACAGTTCTGACAATCAGATTTGCTTCATGAGTTGCTTTATTCTTTTGGTTTTTTTCACTTTTTTTTTGTTCTACTTTAGAGAAAGTGGGATTCACAATGCCAAAATAAATGTTTACAGTGTAGCCAAGCTTCTCAGTTAGCACCTTTTAAGCTCATAGAAAGTAATAAGCACTTGTCAGATGTACAAGTCCATTCTAAATTATGTGTTTAAAAATGGTCACATAAATCATATCATCCAAATTTTTATTTCTCTTCATTGACTCTAAAGAAAGTGAAGGGTATTACTTTGACTGTAGACATCTTCATGGCACATCTAAAACATTAGGTGGAAATTATCTTATCAAGATGGCTCAATTTCGTTTTTCCAGAAGATTAGCTCCACACAAACACACTCTTGCTGTCTCCAATGAAGCATGCTTACTGAAAGTAACATTTGCTAAAATGTAGATACTGCAGTGTTAGCATTCCTTATGCCCACAGATGTGTACTCACACTTTGAGAAGTGTTACATCAAAATCAGTAATCAGGAGGCAGAAAATCCTAACACTATAAAATGCAGAAGAAAAGGTATTTAGAGAAGAAAGGAGAAGCTGCTCTTCTTGCAAGGAATTGAGCTCTTCAGAAGTGGTAATGATGATGATGGAGGCTCCAAGTAAGCCTCTAGTTTGCAAAGCAAACTTGCAGTTTTCTCATTGCATAGACTCTCCTACATAAAACTACCAAGCTATTGATCATTTTTCACCTTAGAGGTCTAGAAGAAATGTACTGTGTCTGGAGCAGTTGGATACATATTTCCTTCTTAAAGAGGAGCTAAGAATTAATCATGTTAGCTGGTGAAGTGGCCCAGTTTGGAATAAGAGCTAAGAATATAACTTTTGGTTATATTCTGGTTGTGGAATTTCTTCTACTTTCTTCTCTCTGTAAATTAGATATCACATACTGGGTATGGGGGTTTTTTATGATATACATGCATTATAACAATCATCATAACCAAGAAGTAAGAAAGGATAGTCCTAGCAGTAGGAATTTGCAATAATAGAAATCCTTCCTTAGGGAGCGCAGTGGGAGTGTCACAACACAAAGTGTCACAAGTTCACTTTCTTTGCTCTCTGGTTTTGGTACAGCCAGTTACTTTTCCATCCTCTTGGTCATTTACAGTTACTTTTTTCATTTATCTTTGTATTGTAAATGGGAGACTTGATAGTTTCCTGATAACTTACCAAGCAGTAGATATACCCCTCAATGAGTGCAGCCCCTCTGGTGCTTGCACCCTGGGAGGAGATTCCATGGGAACTCATACTTCCTTAGTGAGTCAGTCCAGTGTCTCAGGTCCAGAGACCACATTTTCCTGGTCTCTTTGCTCATGGAGCTGTTAAAGATGTTTCCTCTTGTGCTGAGGCCTCATGTTGAGGTTTTACCAGGGCCACCCAGCAAGAGCACAAGGAGCAGAGGAGGAGGCCTCTCCGGTAATTTCCCCAGGAGCAGAAGTTCTGGTATGCAGCAGAAAAAGTGATGATTCCACCTTTTCTTTTATATGACTTGATGTACTGACTGTCAGCTCTACTGGTAGAAGGCTGCTTTGCCAGTTCAGCTGGGCCTCCACAAGGGAAGGCTTACAAGCTGTATCAGTGGAGTTCTGGTATGCAGCAGAAAAAGAGATGATTCCACCTTTTCTTTTATGTGACTTGATGTACTGTCAGCTCTACTGGTAGAAGGCTGCTTTGCCAGTTCAGCTGGGCCTCCACAAGGGAAGGCTTACAAGCTGTATCAGTGTTTTGTCAAATCTTAAATTATGGGTATAAATGTATGTAAATCTTCAGATACATTCAAGAGCTCCAGAGTAAATATTCATTACTCCTAAGATTAAGGAATCTAATCATGTTTTATAAGAGATACACTCTTGAACTCTAGCTGTTTCTTATCTGGTACAATAACTTTGTAAATTATTCTGAATAGGGGGTTCTCATTCATTTTGTTAAAGCACTCTCTCTGATACAACCATCCTTTGTGAAGATGCTTACATTTTCTTGTCTGTCATTCAGCTGGTCAGCAGATAACCTTCTTATCCTAGCATTCTCTAAAATTTTCCAAATAGAACTTACCCATATCTAAACTGGATGCTCCAAGTGCTGCTCTGACATCTTTTCTTCATGCACCTGAGAGCTAGTGGCAACACCTTCGTGCTGAAGCCTTTTTTTCTCAGGAAAAATAATCCAGAGAAAAAAAAACCAGGATAAACTAATAGAATATCTGAATCCTTCAGATCTCGAGTACAATTTAATTCACACAGACAAGCTTCATTAAAAGAATATTAATATTTTAAGCTAAGAACATGAAAGGTTTAGGGTTAGGGCTAGGAAGGGAAACATAGGAAAAGTTTAAATAGCAAACGATTATGAGTGACAGATAATGCAGGTTTTCCATCATTCCTAGCCATTGGAGATGTATCCATTGGTAGTTTTAGGTCTAGTGATAAATCATAGGATTTATAATTTAGATGGGAATGCTTCAGTTTTAATTTGTTTTACAAGTTTCACCTTAAACATAAAACAATTGGGACCACAACTGACTTCCAAAAAAGAAACTTGATCTGCCTGCTCCACTAGGATTATAATGCTCTTCTGAGCTTGTAGAGTGTTCCTGTGTCATGTTCCCTCTCCTCTTGAGAAGCAGAGATCCCATTATACCTCTGTTGAATCGTGTAATGAGGAGCTAAAAAAAACTCCTACTGTGAGTTAAAATAGAGTAAGATTTCTGAGAAGGACAGGACCTTCTTTTAAATTAAAGAAAAACATCCTGTCATGTTTCTTATTTTTAAAATTAACTTCTCTGCCAAAAAGTAGGGAAAACAAACAGTAATATATTGAAAGCTAATATATGTGCATTTACATACTCTGTTCTGTTAAATTAAAAAAAAAAATGACTGCAACTCTCTGCCCTTTATATATATTAGTGCATACTTTTCCTTTACAATCTTTTCTACTTTTTATTCCTATAAGGGATGAATGGAAACCTTACAGAGAAAATCTCTCAATGAAATAATTTTTACTCCCTACCAGTGTATTTTCCCTCTGCGACTATGTCATTATATTCCCTTCACTTACAGCTCTATGGTGCAGTATCTCCAAGTGTTCAATTTTTAGATTATTGAAGTTTTAGAAAAATTGAAACAGGTCTTTGTAGTATCCAAGATTTCCTTCAAAGAAAAGAAAAAAAAATTGGTGTGCTGTTTTTCTGCCTTACTAATAGTAAAACAAGGCATTTGAGGTTGTTTCAAGTTGGTTAGGAGGATTGCAAATTGTATCTCCAGAAAAACAGCTTTAACAGAGGATGGCAATAATGTACTCCTCTGTGTTTGTAAGCCAGCCTGCAGAGCAGGCTGTCACTTGGGAAATTTCTACCTCTTGTTCCATTAACAAGCAAGGAAATAACAGATCATTACAAGAAGAAGAAATATTCAGAAAAGGTTATAGGTAAGACTTCCAATTAACTCAGCTAACACAGGTATTACTGAAATTTGGAATCATTGACAGGTTTCCCCATCAGACTTAAATGCAGTGTATCAATATTCAGCTTCTTCACTGTGTATTTTCAGATACATTTTTTGCTAGGTAGTAGCTAATTTATTCTCTGTAATGAGGCTTCCTGTGAGCACACTATTCATGAGACCTTGGCTTTAACAAGTAATATGATATGCTGGACTACACGTACCCAGCTTGCCCCTCTTGGCACAAAAAATTTGTATGTGGGCTTTTTATTGACTACTTTCTAGTAGTCATAGTTTTCAAAGCATTAGTTTGAGGTAGTAGTTGTAATATCTCCGCTACAAATTACTAAAAATCAACAACTTGATGTTAAATTTGCATATTTGTGTAACTTGGTGGGGAAAGAATTTAAGACCTATGTTGTTGTTGGTCCTTATGCAACTTGGATGAGCATGTCTCTTTGCTGTGTAGCAATGTATGCAGTGTCATCCAGTCAAACATTTTTATCCCTAGGCCCCAATTCATACTGGCTTTACATTTTTCCTTCTGCAGAAGGATGTCTCTCTGTACATTACTGATGCTGTGGCTTAACAGGATTTTCTGGTTGCTATTGCTAGGTAGGGCTAAACAGAAACCTCTAAAAAAATCTTGCAATGAAATGCTTATTTCTCTTTAACTGTTTATCTGCCAGAACACATTCTTATGCTATAATTCTGCCACATAGCACCTCTGAGCTGACTGTCTTCCCTTGCTTTGGCTCTGGTGCTCCTTGAACTGTTCAGAAGGACTCCACCATTAAACAGCAGTTTAATGTTTAACAGCTCCTTTAAACAGCAGGGGGAAAAAAAAAAAAAAAAACTGCTCTAAACTGAGTTTCAGGGTATGACTTCATCTGGTTTGTTAGTACCCAGATGCAGAGCTTCAGTTCTTGCCCTTTAAAGCCCAATTCTTGCTCACACCACCCACCTTCTGCCAACTTGAGTGCCATCTACAGCAAACCAGTTCAGATCACTGAAATGGCACCAAAAAAACTTTGTAAAATCTGCTTAGACACACCTTGCAACCCCACCCTTTATACAGTATGTATCCCACTCTGAACAAAACATCAGAAAAAGGTTCCTGACTCTTGGTAAGTTGCCTTCTTCACCTTGCCATGATGCTGCGGAGCTGTGTTGTGCCCCAAATAATTGGTGAGAAAAAAATAGCACAATATGGCAAGACAGGAAAATATAAGCATTTGTCCCAAGCCTACCTGAAGACAAAAGTCTGCAAGAGTCTATCTAATCTAAAAATATTCTGAATTCCCCTTACGTTTTCAAAAATATAGCTCCGAATAATATAGAAAATCTGTGTCATCATTTGTTATTGTCCCTGAACTTTCAAAAATAAGCTTGATCCTCAAGGCTTATAGTATGTTTTCAAAAATATGGCTCAGAATAATATAGAGAATCTGTGTCATCATTTGTCCCTGAACTTTCAAAAATAAGCTTGATCCTCAAGGCTTATGGTATTGCATCCCACAGATTTAAGCAGTTTAGAAATATACAAACATACACCTCCACAGCTGTAAAACATTAAACCTGTAAAGCTCTTAGTGCTACTGCCTAGGATCAATGTTTCATTTCCTAAGCCCTGTAGTAACCTGTATTTTTTTCACTAACCTGGATTGATGCAGATTGCTCTGAGAATACTGGCTGCTTTAATGTCTCTCTTGATAAGACTATCCTCTTATTAGTATGTGGAAAAACAAAGGGATGTAGTACTAAATTTTTCTAAAAAGATAAAATTAATAGACAGGAATAGCATAAAAAGAAACACAATATGTTGAAAAGAAAAAAAAGGACTCTCCTTCATAACATGGACATGTTTTAGGTGTGCAGCTGGTTTACGTCTGTCTGAATGCTTTGGACAACAAGCATTGCATGGGCTGAGTTTGTTTAAACTGCATGCAGTCATGCCCATCTTTGTGAGCTTATCTGGGGCACAGACCTGCACCATGAACCTCTTCTGAGCCCTAGAGCATCATGTCCACTCCCTTTCCTTTGGAAAGGCTTTGGAGACTCAAATGGAACGTCAGCCCTAGGCAGTGCTGGGTTGCAACGTTATTGTCAAGCTACTCAGGGCACCTTTCTGCTCACTAATCCTGTGATCCCGCCTGACAGGACAAAAGAATCTTGCTCTCACCTTTAACTGTAAGACAATGCTGAAAATACTGTAAGCATTCAACAACACATGCCTGCTAAAATGAGAAATAATATATTTATAATGTATTTTTTGATTATTTTCCCAGGGCAACAAAGTGTGAAGCCAAATCACTCAGCGAATAAAGAAAGCGCTAGGCTGTCTCTAGTAAAATCTACTTTTCGTATGTCAAGGCAACAGTATGAATCTGACTCCTGACTGACAACCAGTTTTCCAAGCTTGACACACAAAAGGAATAGACAGTCCTGCAGTCAATATTTTCAGGTTCTGATAAGTAGATAATAAAAGTCAATCAGAATAAGAAACAGGCAGATTTTTGCATACATCCAGGTTAATACTAAGGCCTGTCAGGTTAATGTAATGTTTCCTTTGGTCTACCAAAATGTTGTTTACTAGCTAATATGTTGTAAAGAATGCACTTTTTATTTATGAAATTTAGGCCTGCAGGTAATTGGTGAAGGTGAAGGCATATGCAAAGGTTTATTTTAGGATTAGAGCAATAGCTGTTCAATTTCTGTGTTGTATTTTCCCAGTACTGTCAGACATGTTCAGAAGCTTATCTGTCAGACAGCTATGGACAATCATTCAACTTTGAAGCATTCATTCTTATCATCATCCTTATCAGAGTCACATTCATCCACTTGGACATTGCAAATCAATAACTGGGAATTATTTGGGGAGTATTGTAGCAAAACAGTCTCAGAACAAAGCCCTTAATGAAGTGGGTATTGTGTATGTTTTTTGCAGTTGGCTAAATTCACATTCTACCTACCTGTTGCTGGTAGTTATGTCCTTTTAGTAATTCAGTTTTCTGTAGGCATCCTTTTAAATTTAAGTTTAGGCAGAACTAGTTTTGAATTAAAGGACCTACATTCAGAAATTGTGGCAATTCTCTTTAGTACAATATGTTGATTACATTGTTTCTGTAAGTAGATTCTGTGTTATTTAAATCATTCAAGAAAAAACAAAACCTATATCCAATAGCTGTACTTGAACTACAATGCAGTTTTTTAGAAAAGCATCAATCATGATTTGACATTACTGGCAAAATGTAGCATGCTTTTTTTTTCCCAGAAGTTTACCATTTCTCCTTAAAATTAAATACACCAGTAAACAAACCTGCCTCTGTCTTTTCTGAATCTGAATGTATTTATACTCAGCTTTCAACCACTAGACCTCTGAAAATTAGGTCAAAGATAAACTCTTTCACTGTCAAACTTCTGCTTCTCGTATTAGATGTGTGACTATGATTAAGACCCAACCCTTCACCTTCTCTTTGATGAGCTAAGTAGATTAACCTTCTGGAGTCTTTCACTAGAAGGCACATCTTCTAATTCTGTAATCATTCCCTAGGCTCTGCTATGAACCTTGCCCAATTTCTCAGCATCCTTCTTGAAATTTGGATGCTTGAAATAGGCACAGTGTTCCAGCCACAGTTACACTGATGCCAAATACAGAAGTAATATATTGTCTTTCTGTCCCCCTCAATCAAGCCTTACGAGTAAATTGGGAGTTGGGCTGCCTCATTTTATACAGATGAAACACAGTGACACTGTCTTACCCTTGAGACTTACTATCATCCTTTTTGTTATGCTATGTCTGTGCTAGCATCCAGATTCTTCTTCACAGTACTGCTCTTCTGCAGGCTTCCTGGGAAGGGGCTTGGTGTTTTTGGCAGGCTTAAAGCTAGCTTTCACATAGAACTCTCCACTCTGAAAAACTAATAGATTTTTTTTCCTTTGATGACGTTCCATCCTAGAGAAGATGTGTGATCAGCTGTGGCAGTGAGGTGATATTTTAAATAGCCACACTGGGCTTCCCTTGAGTAGCAGGAAGTGTGTGAGCTAAGGGAAGAGAGCACCCCAGGCTGTTTGAAGCTCTGTTCCTGCACCCGAAGTGTTCATGGATGGGAACAGTAGAAAAACACAACTGCTGCATGTTGGACCTCTGTCAGCCTCGTACTTCAAAAGAGAGGAGTGACTAAATCAACACCTGGAGTGGCACATAGAAAGAGACCAGAGTTAATATTTTATACTTTATTTTCTTTCTAAGTTCTTAAAGAGATGGCAGTGCTTGGTGATGCTCTTTTCCAATAATGCCTCATATTTTTTAGTGTTTTCTCTTCCCACAGTATTCTTACCACCCACACATCTGTCAGCATGGAGAATTATTTAAGAGGCACATTTTAATTCCTGTTGTTGCCACTTGGACTACCTTTATATTATGGACCAAATTCCTAAGTTGCCTCAGAAGTCTGAGGGTGAAATCAAAGTTTGAGAAAGTCAGAAGGGAGTCTGCTGTCAGTATGGCCAGGGCAAGGCTCTTGCCTCAGGCTTTCTCTGCTAATTCTTAAAGGCATTTAAGTACCTAACTGCCTTTGACTCTTTTTTTTTTTTTTCTGTGCATTTTAAAGTTAAAGGCAATATTTTCAGTGTAATCAAGTTGTTTTGACCCTTACACTGCCTTACCATCTTTCAGGGCAGTGATGTCTCTCAGTCCAGTACAATAGACAAGGCTCTTGCCTCAGGCTTTCTCTGCTAGTTCTTAAAGGCATTTAAGTACCTAACTGCCTTTGACTCTTTTTTTTTTTTCCTATGCATTTTAAAGTTGAAGGCAATATTTTCAGTGTAGTCAAGTTGTTTTGACCCTTACACTGCCTTACCATCTTTCAGGGCAGTGATGTCGCTCAGTCCAGTACAGTAGAGCATGTTATTAATTGTTGTCAAATAGCTCTCCCTTGAGAGAGCTCAAGGGAAGTCAGTACTTGGCTTCATTCACCAATAAAGGATTGTTCCCATTGAAAGACAAGGATAGAGTAACTTGCATCAAGCTTACATAAATCTGGCATCATCTCAGTCCAGTACAATAGAGCATTTTATTAATTGTTGACGAATAGGAATGTGTAGTTTCAGAGAGAGAGCTCAAGGGAAGTCAGTACTTGGCTTCATTCACCAATAAAGGATTGTTCCCATTGAAAGACAAGGATAGAGTAACTTGCATCAAGCTTACATAAATCTGGCATCATAGAAGAGCCTTTCTTCAAAGCTCAAATATATGCAGATAGGATCCAATTAAAAATACCAGCACAATTGAATAAATTATGAGTAGATGAGGAATTTTACAAATAGTTTTGTTAGAAGTTGCATTGTGGTAGGATTTTCTTTAATTTACTTTACACAAGAAAGTATTCACTGAGCTTCTAACATGTAATCTAGATTTTCTATATACATTTGTACCATTGTACAAATGACCTTTCAAAGTTTTGTGGAAACTTTGTGAAAACTGTTCTCATTTGGAGGTTGAATTTTATCCATGATGGAAAACATAAAAGAAATCAAATAATGATCAGAACCATAAAGCTGGAAAATGCTGTTGCAGACACAGGTAATCAGTGTATTTTGTCAAGCTTGGAATTGTGAGAATGAATGAATGTATCTATGACCAGTAACACACACAAAGGGAGCAGACACCAGATTTTCAGATATATTTGGGAAGGATAACAGGAAATGCTAAGGGAGTTTCACAGGTAAAAAATATAGGTTTGTTGTTTTTTATTTTCTTATACTCATTTCTATACATGGATCATGTTCACATTTACTGTACATCTTAGACATGTTGTGTTTTATAGGAAAGCATCTGCCTGACTTGGATTCCTCACCACTTTTAATTAGCAGTAAAGCATCAATATTTCTGTGTGGTTGATTTTACTATTTTCTTCTTTCAATAGTAATTGTTTATGAGAGAAAAAAAAAGAAAAATAAAAAAACCACAAGAAGTTATCAATGTTCATCAGCTCTGTATGGATCAAAACTAATATTTGCAAGTGGAAATGGTCAATAGTTTTACAGAAAATAAGTCCACATATATGACAATTAACTTTTGATTAAACAACGTTATAAACTCTACAATCATTGTATCTTAAAATTATTTCATAGTTCAGTTACTAAAAAAAAATTAATTAGTATTGCTATTAGAGTTAACTCTGTCACATTTGTAAGGTACTCCAGCAAGGGGCAGTGCAGGACACAGAAAGCAGTTCTTGACAGTAAATCAACTCCTCCTTACTGAGGTTTGAAACATGCTTGCTTCAATTATTTCCTTGTGTTTATTTATTGTAGAAGTTCAAGCAAATCAGAATAATTTTAAGTTGACCAAACACTCTTGTTATTGGTCTACATTTAATTTCTGAAATTTTATTAAAAATGCAAAAAAAAATCTTCCTAGAAGTCAATTAATGACTGTATATCATTCCTTGGAATTGTTATCTATATTAAGTGTAAGACAATGGAACTCAAGGTCAGGGCTGCAGAATCACACCTGTGTCTTCCTTCTTAACTTTTAAAGAACAGCTATTCTTCCAGATAGATGAAATTGATAAAATACCCAGTTAAATATACCCTGCATATATATCCTGTTTCAAGCAGAAGACAGGCAATGATTTGCAGCTTTATGCAAGTCAACAGAAAGCAACAATCAGACCAAAATGTCATTTAAAAGAATTTATGGAGTTAAAGAAGACCTCAAAGAGGTTTTTATTGAACAAAGTTATTTTATATAATGGAAAGTATCTCAGCCTTTTTTCTTATTCTTCTGGGATTGCATCAGTGAGGCAAAAAAGGACATTAAAGAACGCAAAAGATGGTTCAGGTTATTTTGCACCTTGCTTTACATTTACCTCCAGAGCAATAATTAACCTGATGATTGATAGTGAATTGAAACACAGGTGTCAGAATCAGAACTGTATTTCTCTGTTAGATTCTGAGCTTGACAAAGCAATTTTTTAAAAGTAGCAACCTATTTGCTAATGGTACAGCAGTCTGTGAAATGTCATCAGATTGAAAAGATGGAACAGAAAAATATAAGCATGTTCAGAGGTAAATTTGACATCCTGGAAAGTTTGGATAAATTCACCTTGTCAGAACCAGTTATGTTGCTGCCCTGGGAATCTAATTGTACTTGTCTCCTGTATATTTAGCTATTCTTCTTTTACTTTATTTTACTTTATTAAGTAAATTTTGCAAAGATTCTGCATTCCTCAATTCCCATTTAAGTGATCTCAAAAGGAGCTTGCATTTTCCTTTTGAGAAAACCAAGTGGTGTGAGTTTAGCATAGTTTTAGGAGTGACAAATCCAGGTGCCTTATTTATTGAGTATGTGGAAGCTATTTTAAAGCATTTGGGTCTTTTGTATAAATTGTTAGGAAATTTGAGAAAAAAATAGTCCATTGATTTGCTTGTTCCTCATTAAACTTCACATGTTTGAATGAAATAATTTGCAATGTTTAGGTTTTAATATGAAGTGTGAATGTCCTCAGCAGGCTGGGGTTTAGTCCTTTGTGTTGGTATGATAGGTTTGTACTCTCTTGTGGAGTCACTAATAGGTAGAGGAGCCTTTCTAGTAGCAAAGCATTAACACCACTCAGTTCTTCTGACCCCAAAAAGGAAAAAATAACAAAAGTCAATTAAATTTATTCCGAGCATTGTGTCAGATCACTAACACTTCATATTTAAATAGATATTGAAGACCATCTAATATATAAATCCTTAATGGATTGAGTTAGGCAAGCTCCAGGCCTCTGCCGTGCTTGTACAAAGAAGTTGTCTCACTCCCACAGTTTTATTAAAATAAAATGCAACCTGCAGTGGAGCTGACAGCTGAGCAGTCAGGTTACAAATCTGGCTGTGATGGTAGGGCAGACCAAATGAATATTGCCATGCAGCTTGTCAAAGGCAGGGTGAAAAACAATGATGAATGGTGCAGCTTGATCTGTAGTGTGCTGGCCCAGAGCACCTTCAAAAAGATGTGAGCTGAGGGAAGAGAGCACCCCAAGCTGTTTGCAGCTTTGTTCCTGCACCTCATGTGTTCCTGGATGGGGCAGTGGGAGAACATAACTGCTGTGTGTTGAACCTCTGTCAGCCTCATACTTCCAAAGAGAGGAGTGGCTAAATCAACACCTGGAATGGCACACAGAAGCAGACCAAAGTTAATATTTTATGCTTTATTTTCTTTCTAAGTTCTCAAAGGGACATGAGCACGTTTATTTTCACATCTCATATGGACCTGAGCCTTTCATTAACAAAAGATTCTGGAAGTCAGATTCTGGATGTTCAAAAAGAGAGGTATTTAAATAATACATGTAACAGTGCCAAGCAGTGACTGAAAAGTGCATTGAAGCAAGACCATGAGGTTTTTCTTCCAGTATGTGAGTTAAAGGGCAAATGAGAGTCTGAGTTACACTGGTGCATGGAGGTGTAACCAGAAGGATCATTTTAACCAACAATCTTTTGCTGTGATCAGTTAATGCTGATAAAATGAGCTCTCAGCACCTATTTGGGTCAAGTGATAGGTGATCCTTTTGAGTGATTTTAGGATGTAATTCTATCTCTCCAGGGAATGCACTTCTCTGCAGCCTTGCCTGGCAAATATAATTGTCAGGGTAGTAACAGTGTCTTCTGATTTTGCTTTCTCATCTTGATACATGCCCACAGAAGGTGCTCTGGAATAATATTTTGGCCTCTCAGAGTCTGAAATGTAATAAATCATTTTGAGAAGTTAGAAACTTTAAAATTTATTATCAGGGATATACAGAACTATTTTTCAGATCAAGATGCTTCACATACAGAGCTGCAGCTCTTCCCAACAGTAGTAAATGTTGTCAGTGAAATAAGAGCAGATACAGGTTAGAATAAAGGTATCAGCACCGTGGAGTATGATTTGGGGCTCTTCTTTTTTAATTAAGGTTATTGGAAAGCTACATAATTATTACTTGCACACAGAAGAAAGAAGATCAATGAATGCTATAGAGGAGTTCAAGAAAATAATCTGTCTTTAGAAGCTATAAACGTACAGCAATTTAAAGAAAAAATGAACAGCAGTGGAGAACAGTGGTGAAGCAATTATGAGAGTCACTGCAGAAGAGTGTAAGAGATGTGCACTATCGGCCTTGGTTTCTCTAAGTTTTAGCATTTGCAGTGTCTCTGAGATAATTAAAATGCAAATGTATATTTCTGCCTGGCAAGAGAATTGCGAGCACGACTCTCTGCTGTGGGTTGTGGCTGCAGGCTGGTAATCCAGGTCGGGCACCCAGCAGCCCTACAGGGCCACCTTCACCACTCTGTGCCCACTCCATGCTCCTGCCAACAGGATACCATCAGACCTCGTGGCTTCAAGTGAGATGAGCCAGCTTTGTCTTGGTTTGCAGCCCAGGCACGTGCTCTCTGCCACCACTGTTCTTAGGTTTTCCAGTGCACTTGGAAACTGGCAGACATAATGGAAACATCTAAAACCTTCTATTCCTCAGAATAATTATTGTAGTATCAATACCAGTCTCCAAAGTGGTTTTGTCTGCCTCCACTTGACTGCCATCTTCATAGAGGAAGGAGATGCTTTAACAATATCTTAACAGCGGAATATTTTAAAGAAAGATCAATAAGTAGAAATATTGATTTACCAGTGTCCCTTTAGCAAGTACACTGTAGCCTTTCTATCATATTCTTAATAAAAATAATTGTACTTGAATAGGTTAGAGCTATTACTATGTTGTTTTGCACATATGCATGCATGCACATATCTATTTTTCCTATCTATCCTCTAAAGTAAGTGTTCTATAATAATTATTTATTTGGCCCAAGATGCCATAATATAAGATGAATGGAATTTCATTCTGGTTGAGATTTCACTGATATTTCTGAATACACTTCAACAGTTCAAAGATGGTACAATAATGTTTTATTAAAACACTGCATCAGAAAAAAATGTATTTCAATTCCATATTATCTATTTAATTTCTCAGAGCTGTAAAATACTGAACCTTAGTACCTTCAAGTCTTTCAACATTATCCACTCAGAAGAAAATTGCATGTTTGTGTGAGGATGAGGTGTAAGAGTAAAAAATGGGATTTGGTGCAGTTCTTAGATAACATGTGAGTCAAACATACAGCATAGTTTATTTATAAACACAGAAAGTCATGCCTCCATCTGATTGCACAGACTGTTAAATGAAATCTTCCTCATTTGTAAGGAGACTTTTGGAAAACTTTAGTTTAAATACTGGAATGAATTGAAAGTAGGAAATAATGTGTTTAAAGCCTGTGGAGGTTGATCCTTAGTGAAATGTAGGTCAGTCAGATTACACCATACAGTCTCAGCTGCTGTGTTTTGTCATCTGCCTGTAATAAGAAGAACCAATGTAGGTAGCAGTTATACTCAATAAATGTATTTTTCTCCTATGGAAAAAAGAGTGATTGATAGGAATGTAGCCTATGCTGAATTGGAGTCTAATGTTGATGCTGAGCTCTGAAAAACAAGGAATAGTGAGTAGCGCAGGTCATTGAAGGAACAGACAAAATAACACCGGTTTCTTTTTCTCCTCCAAATATCCTGCATCACAAAACTTATTTTCTTTGACTTAGAGAAAAATACAAAAGGATCAGGAGGTAAAAAACTAGACTCACAAAACCAAAGAAACAACCCTTCCTTCCCCAACACAATTTCTGCTTCTGAATGTTCAGTCTCTCATGTGCCATGAGAGCACGGGGCTCTGATGCTGTCAGGCTCTGTAGCAATACCCACATGCAACATCTTCCTTCTCTCTGAGGTTCATTGGTAATTTTCCTCAGTAAAGTGGGTGGACACCACCACAAAAGACACAGCAGCTGATAGATGCTATTTTATATTGTGCTATCTTAGGTGTAATGTTTCCCATCAACAAAAGCATTTAACTCATAAATTAGAATGGCTGTTATTAAATTTTTTTTGAAGTTATATCAGAGATAATTAATTTGTGGTTATAGTTGCTGAAGATGGAGTTGTCTTTTTCTGTATTGCATGCTGTCATTTTTCCTTAAACCTGACAGTTACATGCGTTGAACCTTAATACATAGTTAATTTATTACTATTTAAGGATTTACATTTTTTTATTTTAATGAGTGGGAGGTTGTATGTGCACTTGCTAATAAAAGTAACTTCTTGAAAGCCACTCAGAATTTTTGGACTCTCACAAGATTCACTTGATTTTTCTCACATGGCTTTCTGCAAGTCAAATACATAATTTTCGTTATAATTATTCAAGAAGAATTCAGCAGCTGAATTTGCGTTTAAAAAGGTAAGCTGCTTGCTATGTTCCTCCAAACAGTGTGGGAAAGGCTGATGTTTATCTCTAGGAAGGAATTTAAATGGTGTTCACGTGGCTTCACATGAGCCTAGAGAAGTCTGAAGGAGGGAGATACTGGACATAGTGAAATCTGTGGTGCAGGTGGAAGGGAATGTGTTGCCACAGATGGTGCTGAATCTTTTTACACCAAACTGATGGGTCAGGAAGAGCTCAGGAGGGACTGAATTTCCATAGGAGAGAACTTGCTGTGGTGAGAGGTGTTTTCTAAGGTTCAGTTACGCAGTAAGTGCATGGCTCTACAAGCACCAGTGTGTACTCCACAGACCTTCTGTGGGTTTTCACCTTCACAGGGTATCCCATACTCTGTCTTCATTAATTTATCTTCGCATCTCGTGTTAACCTGAGGCTGTCATTAACAAAAATATTCTATATAAAATACAGCAAACCCTATGTCACAGGCAAGCAGACTGGTTTGACTAAAGGCTATGTTTAAAGGTATGATTTCACCTCCACTTTTGCTGTAGCCTTCCTGGGAACAGGGAACAGCATACCTGTCCATCATCTCTGCTGACAAATTATTCTCCCCTCAGCAGCTTTGCTTTCCCCGCTCCTGCCTTTGGAAAAGGAGCTGAAGGAGTTGGCCTTAGCCCACAGGTCTCTGCTGGTACTCTTGTTGGCTGCTCACGAGCTGGGACCAAGAGGACTGACAGGTTCCTGATGTCAGACTCAATGTAAGGCATTTTTACATCCCCCTCTGAGTAGTCAGGCTGCAGGGGCCACCACTGCTGCTGACAAGTGTTTGGGTGTTGCACAAGGGGCATGACATTTGGCAGCTGTCTCAATTTAAACAAAAAGGGGCTTCCTGCTGCAAACAGATGCGTGCAAAGATAAACACTTCATGATGGTACCAATTCATATCACAGGAAATTCCCAGGCTTGTTCTTGAAATGGGCACTTCTAAAGGAGAAAATTATGGCATCAAGTCTGTGTGTTAACTCCAGGGACTGGGACAAGTTATTCCTTCACTACACATTTATCAGATTGATTATTCATCTGCTAATGTGTCTAGGAGTGCAAATGCCCATTTGCTTAGTTGGTGTCTCAAGGCATTAAAACTCTTTAACAAGATAGTTACAGGGAACTTAATTGTTTTATAAGCTCTACTAGTAACAGAATTATGTTTCAATGCTTTCTTTGCTTTTGTGTATCATGGAATTCAATGGGAATACAACTGAACAGAGGTTTTCACAGTTTGTAAAGGAACTCAAATAATCAGGAAGCCCATATTAGTTGCAGATTATTTGGTAACATTTCTGAAGGACTAATCCCCTGTCCAGGATCTTTTCTTGAAAGAAAGATTTTTTTTGTTTCTAACCTGAATCTTCCTTGTTGTGGCCTATGTTCACTGTTTACTGTCCTGCCTGTTGTGGGCATGAAGAACCAATTTTTTTAATATGCCCTCATCTGAGTCTTCCTGTACTGAGAGAAGCAGAAGGGTCCTTTCATTTCTCTTGCAATCTGTTCTTATGCTATGTGTCTCCAGACAGAATTTGCCTTTCTTACAGCAGGGTGAAAATCAATGGCAATCTTCTATGAGTCTTATACCCTTCTTCCATTGTTTTCTTGCATAAGCACTAGTTTTCCATACTGCTGTTGCATAGACACTCGGGGAGAGCGATTCATAATTAAAAATAAATTTTAAAAAAAAGGTGAGGCTCTTATCATAGAGAGGTCAAATCTCCTCAGCAAAATAGCTGGTGTTTGTCTGGTGGTGACTGGAGTATCCACTGTAAGGGCACTTGAAGCAGCATATTCAGCTGTGTGGGGTGTGCCCTTGAGCCCTACTTTGCTCACTTCTTGTAATCCAGGCACCATCCAGCACTCATGTAATTCATTGCTACTTATATATCTTAACTACATAAAAATTTCTCTTAAATATCTTACCTGCACATAAAATACTGTCCCACCTGACCATTTATGCAGGAACAATTTGTATTGATTACTTGAAAATGTCTTATTTACACAAAATTCTGCAACCAGCAAGAGCAGTCTTTGGGACACAGGGTGTTAACACAACCAGCTATACAAACTGGACTAGGCACAGCGTGACCTGGGAGGAGGGAGTCATTTCTAGAAGTGTAAATTCTTACCAGGAAGCCTCCTGTAACTCTTGTGACTAATAGAATGGGAAGTCTTTAAAATATTTTCCTTTGGAATATTAATATTTAATAATTTGTGTATTTTGTGGTTAAGGTAATGCCATCTGGAAAAAAAAAATTTTCTTTTTAAAGTGACCCATATTACTTAATTTCTAACTTTTCAGGTGTATTACATAAATTCATTTCTTTCTGTTTGAACAGAAGTATGATGGCAGTTCATTTTCCCTTGATATTCCTTTGCAGAAGCTATAATTTCCTCCCTTGCTCCCCCCGGAATCCCTTATTCTTTTTCTGGGCAGAAGAGGAGAATAGGAGGTTTAATGGTGCAGTGGATCTTCTCTTAACATCTGAACCAAAAAGGGTCATGTGCGTGCAAGCCTTGGTGCTCCTCGATTGGAATCTTTTCTCCAAGCAAACGTTCCAACCAAAGTGAGAGTTTTGCATCCAGAAGGGTTCATAGTTACAAAAATATTTCTTTTTATATTTATCTTGGAGTCCTGACACTCCAAGAACTGAGGCAGACTTTAAAATTTCAGAGAATCAACAGAGAATGACCCGATGTGGGATTCCTTTTCAGGCTCTGGGTATTCTCATGGCACTGGCATCAAACTGACCTTAGTCAGCAAGGCATGTACCTTGGAGCACCTGGCAGAATCTCTGCTGTGCAGAAAGAGTTCTCTGATTCACTGAAGCTTGATTATTTGTTATTTGCTAATTTTTTTTTTTTTTCTTAAGGAATGTGAGCATGAAAACTTTCATGTGATTATATGATGAAAATAAAACATGGCTTAAATTGGGATTCAATACCTTAGAAATAAGGTACAGGAGAAAAAAGGTTAAATGTTTCAAATGTTCTGTGGAAAGAAGAGTGAATTCTGATTTTCTGGTCTGTCGTAAAGGATTTGCTCTGATAGCTGGGGATTTATTGATTGAATCCGCATCATTCAAAGAAGCAAATCAGTGCTTTGCTGTCAGATTCTGAGAGTTCCATACTGTGATTTGATCTATTTAAGCATAAGAACTTTTTTTTTTTTACATCTTTTCTTATTTGTTTTACTCCTGATGCACAGGAGTACTCTTCCCACCTTGTTTGCAGCAGTGCTTCAACACATTCATTGCTCAAATTATAGAAAGAGATCAATTATAAGGGATGTGCTTGCTTCATATGTGCTGTAGACAAATTACAATTTTATAGGAAAGACTGTATCTTGGTTTCTGTTAGCCAGATTTGAGCACTAGTTCAAATCCCTGGAAATGTCAGTGACTAGGAATTGTGTGGGCAAGGGGTGGACCATGGCTCTGGTGGTCAAAACATGTGTGGGTCCTGATTCTGCCCTCAGCTGGGCTGGTGTGGCATCAGGTTATGGCTTCAGCAGGGAATGCTCAGTAGAAAATGTTGGTATCAAACCAACTATACTGGGCAACCAAAACAATCTTTGTGAATACTACTGAAAAGCTTTGTAGTTTTATTTGCCAGCAATGGTGTTTATTTCTAAATGTACCTTGATATAGATGCATTTCTTATCATTCTGTCTTGACCTTGTAAATCTAGCAAAACTAGACAGATTAAGCTCTTTAATCAATATATATCTTGATACATTTATCAGTGCCAATTATTTCTTAATATTAAGCATCCCTAAAATGTGACCTCTGTCAAAATCTTACACCTAAAACTGAGGAAAGAAAGGAACATTGTGGCTTCTTGAAATATTATGAGAGAGAAAGTACATTGGAGTGAATGGAGGAAGCCTATTACAGAAGAATAGAGCCTGTTCTTACAGCTGATGTCAAATTCACTTGGCTTTCTCATTAGTGCAACCAAGACTATGGCCTATGCTGGATATAAGTAAATTTATAGGCAGTGAAAAATATCCCTATCACAGAATTTAAAATGAGCATTTTAAATTAATAAGGATTAAAGGAATGACCATTAGAACTGAATATGCATTTGAGAACGAAGTCTATACCTCAATGCACCTCCCAGGAAAATCAGTGCTCAAAATTGTTGAAAAAATATTCTTATTTTTACCCCCATTTGTTTTTAATGCTTAGAAGATTTAATACTATCCTCAGGGACGATGTTCCTTGGTGCTGAAAAAGCTACCCTGGTAAATACTGGGAAGGCTGAAGGCATCACTTGATCCCTTGATCAGTGTGTATAACTGGGGGGAGGCTGTGGAGGCTGTCCCAGATTGTCCTGCCAGTGTGCATAGTCCATGCTGTGGAGAGACAGAGCAACTCCAGGGCTACACACCAGCTGAATTGCTCAGGTTCTCTAAAAGTGCAGCTTGTAAAATGCTAGCAACCCCTTATGATTGTTTTCACAATTTGTTTTATAAAATATGCAAACCACCAAAGCTTAGCAATGTGGGAGCCCAGCACTGGAGGTTTTTTCCCTTGTGCTACATCACTAGCAGGGCAACAACCAGTGTAGCTCTGAGATTAATGGTCTTAAGGTTATTTCTACCAATTGAAGATGTGACCCAGTATGTTCCGATACACCGTGACCATGCAGTTCAAAATCTCTTTTATTTATCTGCCCACTTCTTCTGGTTTTGAGTCCCTCATTTTAGTGCATCACTTCATAGTCTCTGCTCCACTGTAAACTTAGAATTCAGTATTGGGAGGCAGCTGGTCAGTACCCAAAAATTCATAGCAATATCCTACTGCAGGTGGCCTGTGCTCAATTTGGAAGGTTGCATCTAGGAAATTCAAACAGTCGAGAAAAAAATATGAAACCTGCTTTCTGATGAATATCCTACCAGGAGAGCAGCTGGAGGAAACACCAGGAGGTTTTCTCTGGCCCTTTGTTTTTATAGCTCTTATATTCTTGGCTCTAGATGTGCAAATGGAAACACCAGTATAGGAAAGAGACTTTTTCTGTGCATGCTAGGAGGCCACACTTGTGTGTAGGGAGACTACATGGTTTCAGTCTGGTATATACTTCTTGTATCACAAGCTGGTTTCAGTTCAGGTTCTGAAGTTTCTTTTTGAAGTTTGGGTTTGTTTTTTTTCCAGTTCAGTTCATCCAATCATAAAAGTGCATTTCAGAATTACCTTTATGCAACCGCTATTGCAGGAATCAACTTTCACTTGGTGCATGGTGAATGTACTGCTTCTTCAGCTTAGTACCCAAAATTCAAAACTGAGCATTGTGAATCTGGATGGACAGCAATATCCTCAGTTATGTGTAAAGCTCAGCACGTGCAGTTGCACAAATAAACAAAATAAGCTCACTCAACAGGGGAAGTGTGAGTCAACAAAGCAAACCAAGGCACTACGCTGAAACAGAACCAAAGTGTGCCCTGCCCGTTACATTCCAAAGCCAGTTTTTCCAGGTTCTCTGAGCCCAGATAATAATGGAACTCACAGTGCCTTTCTGGATTCTATTTATTTTAATAGACCAGAGAGTAATTAATTTACTTTATTTTCAATTAGGCTGACAATACCTTAAAAAAAGCCATGACATCGCACATGGAACGTCTGCATCTATTTTCAGATGGCTAACCATGCTGTTTAATACCTAAAAACTGAAGCTCTTTGTTTATGTTCATGCTCCATAGATGTGGCTCCTTCCATGCAGTTAAAAGTAGATGTTTTCACCTCTTTTAATTGGCATCTTTCTGTTTTTTCGGACTTTCCTAATCAGTGGTATGTCAGCTACATGGAAATTTTTAGTAGGTATTTGCAGTTTGTATTCTTTCAAGGGATATTCTTCCATATGCGCATAAAGTCATACAAGTAAAAAAGATAGTGAATACTTTTTAAAAATCTATTATTTTACTCAAATTAATATATTTTTACTCAATATATTTTTGTAATATTTGGTCAAGTATAGTACAGTGTTCAGCATGCAGATGCATACACAGGAACATGATCTTTATCCTTGACCTTCAGGTTTCTCTTTTTATATCACCGTTAAACACCAATTTGCTACTAATGTCTACTTTGCAATTAAAAATTTATTGCTTTAAAAGCAAAGGCAGTTTCCTGCCTAGTCCTTAATTAATCTTTATTTAAGACATTTAAATATTTATAGTGGCTTACTTCTTTTTTCTCTTTATAAACACCGTGGTACTTGAAAGAACTTTTACGTTTCTGAAGAATTTTCACTATAACCACAGTGTCTACTCATAAAAAAATGCAGCACCTGTCTCAGTCCATAGACTGTGATGTTATTGCAGATGTAAGCACAAAGATGTGAGGTTTAATGGTAGCAGATTGGTACAGAAAGGGTCAGGCTTCCCTTAGGCCTCATTCTCCCCCAGTGAAAAGTTGAACAAAGTGCAGGTAAACTATTACTCTACAGGTAAACTATTACTATTACTGCAGGTAAACTATTACTGTGCTAGATATAAGCAAGGTCCAACTAACTTCAGGGCATGCCAACTGCACAGCTAAGGGAACAAAGAAATACTGGATCTATTGCTTAACCTTCTGCTGCATCAGCATTCGTCGTGCCAGAGCAGCACACTGCTCTCCCAAAGGACAGCAGCAAGGAGTGGCATGGGGCGTTTAGCCACGCCGAGGCACAGTGTTTCCTGGCTCCTGTGCTTAATGAAAGCCAGTACATTCCATAATATTCCAGTATCTGCACACAGTGCTGGGTTATGCTTCCACCCTCGGCCCCCCAACTGACTGTACTGCAAACCACTTGGCCCAGTCCCCAAGACAGTATTTTACATTATGTCAAATATGCTGAACCCCTGCTTATCTTGCAGATTTTCCCAGGGGTGTCTGGACCTGAAATCATCAACTGAGCCCTATTCAGTATGCAACTTTTCAATTCCCCCAACTACTCAGTGCTTTTGGTAATGACGTAGCTGTAGATAGAATAGTGTCTGCTTCCTTGTTTTACAGACAAACCTACCCTGGAGTTGGATGGGAAAAACTGGCCAGCAGTAATTCCACAGCACACTTTCTCTGACCTTCTTTCAGTCTGTAGAGCCATTTTTTCTCTATCACCTTTTCTTTTTCTTTCCTGTTTTCTCTTTAGAGAAGAAAGGAAAGCATAATTTATAAGAGGAATCCTATTTTCATACACTAAAACAAAACAGCTTTTCTGTTGAAAACCAGGATGGAGGTGGGGAGGGAGTAGTTTAGGCCTCTAGTCAGGGATTTGCAAACTCAGTGGGATTCTGCGTCACATATTCTGCACGAGGTCACACTTTGTGATCAAAGAGGACCCATAAGAACATCTTAATCTGTAAGCAATGGAAACAAACATTTGGCACAAGAAAGGGTAAGGTGGACTTCTGTGTGCAAGTGAAATTAGAGAAACATCACTGTGCTTCTGCATGGTCAAATTGCCTTAAATAATGGGATCACCACAGTGTTCTGGGAAACACAGCAGGAAAAATTGCAAAGCAGATATGAGAAAACTGAAATCTGAATTGTAGTACAAGCAAATGACCTGCTGCTATAAACTGTACCCTTACAGATTTGCTTACTGATTGCAACATGCTATTTATTATGTGTATAAGCTGTAGATTGACCAAGATTATTTGTTTCCATTTATATCTTGTTGGAAAGCAATGGGAGATCACTGTTTGAATGAGGTAGATTACTGCCAGTCATTGTGATATGTGAAATGAGGAATTTGAATAAGCATTATTCTTATCACTTTCAGCTGAGTTATTTAGCTGAAACCATAGCTTAAAAGGTGGGATTTTTCACACTGTTTAACTGGAAATATTTAATGTAGCTGTTTAACTGTAATATTTAATGTTAAATCGATACTGATACTTGAATGGATGAAATATCATTTTAAGTATTGCAGTGCTGAGTAAGGATAACATGACAATATAATTGGTGATGTGTGGTATGCATCAGGAATTTTAGCTGACCATATTAAGTGAAATCTTGCTCATCTTAATCATGTGAATTATTTCAAGGATGTCTCTGAATGAGATTCTTTTATAAAGCAAGACCATTTTAATAGATAAATGAAATGGGACTGTGCCCACAGATTCTTTTAACAAGGTGTGCATTTATTCTAGTCCTGCAATAAAAATAGCTGATTAAATTGATACTATGTTAACAGTTTTTTCTTCCTAGTATACCTATATCTCCTGTACAGTGTGTTCTCTGCAAATTGTAAGTCTGTGTTACGATTGTCCTGTTTTGCTTTGCTGGAGAGTGGTACTTTAATGAGTGTCACTTTTGTGATGCTAGCAGTAACTTTCAGCAATTCACAGCGGGACTTATTTTCAGTTGCCTTCTGATAGCATCACCATTTCATTAGCCTTAGCTGATTCCAGAGGCAGAGCAATTTATCAGATAATGAAGGTTGAGTAAGCCTCACCTATGTGACATGTGGCAAGTTATGTCATTTCTCTGCCCTCGCCTGTTAGATGTGCCATCTGTCTAAGTCAGGCTGCAGTGACGGTGCTTGCACAGCACCTAGGACAGCTGACATAAATTTTGCTGCTGGTTCTACCCCTTTCATTGCAAGACCTGAGGCGGTGGCACAGCCTCTTTGTACTTGCACAATACTGCATCTCAAATAGTAAAGGATTTTGATACCTACTGTGGAGAAGAATGATAACCCTGGAAGTCTTTAATATTCCTGCTGAGCAGTAAGGCACAATAAGCATGCCAAATTGACATGGTGCATGAACTAGACAGTCTCTCAGAGATTCCCTGTTCTTAACCATTACTGATCAGTGCATAAAGAAGAGGCTATCTCTTTGAGAGTGTGTCAGGGAAACAACCCTTGTTCTATGCTACCTGCACAGTTTTCCATAAGTGTCAGTCCAGGCTTGTCAAACAAGGATATTGTAGTGACCACCACACTCTTTTTTGTCCATCCTTCCCAAGGCAATGCTTACTCAGGTGTGGAATGTTCCTCACATACATCTTTGTGTTGCATGTGTCCTTATGAAACTAAGCTGAGGCAATTAGAAAAATTTAACCATTTAAATGTTGCTTCTTGACACACCATGGAAATAAGAAACCAGCTTGCTCCTGGATAAGGTAGCACAGTGCCTGCTGCCTCTAGAAGAAGAGGACATCACAAGCAGGTGGGAGATTTCTCTAGCGCAGCAGCCCCAAGAAATCTCAGTGCATTATGGACAGTTGGGACCAACTGAACCATCAGTATCGAATTAAGGAGGGGACAGCTGGGAGGACTTGAAATCTTTTCCATTCTTGTCACAGATACTGTGATATTGCCTGTCTCTCTAAATGAAATAACAATAGGGAAGCCTCAGGGCAGATTGTGTACTTCCCCTCTCTTGGGGAGTATGCCTTATTTTGCTCGCCATATTAGAGGTGGCAGATCCATTGTAATGCAATGTCAAAGGCCTTTGGGACTTAAAAAATGTTGTGTGTGTGGTATTGGAAGGGCAAAGAAAAAGCATCGACCCTACCAGATGTGATCTTTTCAGGTGGTGTGTATGCACTTAGGTTGACCAAGCTTAAAGAAAATGAAATCATTCCAGATGATTGTCCAAATCTAGAACAAATACAATTATTTTAATTGGTTGCATAGCTCCATAGCTTTTAATCAAAACTCCTTGAGGAATATGGCAACCTTTGCATTACAGATTACATTATGGTCCCAATAAACTTGTTTTCTTAAAATCTCATTCACTTCTGCTTTAATATTTGACAAAAATGTTTGTTAGATCCAAACAGCTATTTGAGAAATACTCACCTGTGTGAGGGAGCACTTTGCTGTGCTGGTTGTTTTGTACTTGCAACAAATCAAAAAAACAACAAATCCAGGTGCAAACTAGCATGGTAATTTTTTTCTGTTTGTAATTCAGTTATTTTTTTACTCACTTGTATCTTGCTGAAAGTTGTTTTCATCTGTTCAGCAAGTAGAAACATTCTGCTTACTATGGGGTAGCCATTCATGAGCAGTATCATTCTTCCTCCACCATAAGGCACATAACGCAAAAGTAGTTAACAATGCATAGCCAATAGAAAACAGCTGGGAAACCACCCACATGCTAAAAGTGCCTTGTCCAAACAATTCAATGCATTATTAACAAATGTGTCTGCAGAAATCTGCCCATTAATGATTTCCAAGCGGAAAATAGGGCTGGATCATGCATTTTCAGACTATCTGTACTGGATGTAGCAGGAGAGTAGGGTTGCATCCTTGTGCTCCCAGAGAACAGAATCATTCTTTGTCTATGTAAGGGTTGCTCAGAGCAGATCAGTTTAAGTTAACTGAAGGTATGGAATTGATGAGTAACCACAAAAACCCAGTCTGGACATTTTCACTGAAAACAAAGTTGCATAAATATGGTGCCTGTTCCAAGGATCTATTGGGTTGATCTTGGCCAGTGGCTAGGCACCCATCTAGCTGCTCTCTCAATCCCTCTCCACAGAAGAGGAACTCAAAAATCTTATGACTCAGAATGAATTAGATCATTTACCAATTACTGTCACAGAGAAAACAAACTTAGCTTGGGGACTTGAATCCCTTGCATTAGACCAAATTAACCCTACTAGCTGAAATGCCAATCAGCCTGAGCTGTGACCTTTTAGAGTGGACAGGTGTTGGAGTAAGGACATGCCTACACAGAAAAGTCTTTTCTCTTGGACAGAATAACAATTTCATGTTAATTGAGGTAAACTTTGAAGGAACTTATGCAGACACACTGGTTTGTATGTAAACCTCTTTTGTTTCCCATCAGTTTTGAACAACTACTATTTCTCTATAGAGTGTGAATTTTAAGAGCAGTCACTGTTCCAATGCAGGTAGTTAGAAGTAGCTTTTTCTGCAATATCTCTTGGGTCTGGTTTCCCTTGTTTGGGCAAGGCTCTTAGGAACTGTTCCAGCTACTGTACAAGAAAATTTTGAGGGCAGAAAATTCTGAGTTTCACTGGTACCTTTGTAGAGCTTCACATTCTAGGGTAACTAAAATAAACAAAGGGTTTTATTTTCAGAGTTCTTTACAAGACCACCCATAGTTTAGGAAATAAAAAAATACAGTGATGATTGTAATAATCCTCTGTACAGACCTGTGATCATCTTTTAGTGTTTTGGAATTTTGCATAAATTAGTAGCTAAAAATGTCTACATGAGGTCAGATGGGTCTGTCTACCTAAGCCAGTGTCCCACCTAAAACAGTAGCCAAAACACCAAGTTAGCTTAGCCTAGTATGACATATTCAGCTTTCAGGATATTTAACACTCCAAGAAGCCATGCAAACATTTTCTGTCCAGAACAGACATTGAGTAACCACTGTGAAAATACTGGAAAAGCATCCTCCTCAGGTTTCTGGTGCGCTTCCCAGTGACCAGGGTCACACCAGGCTATGCCCCATCCCTCTTCCCGCCTCCTGGTTTTCAATGAAATAACATGGGTCAGTAGCAGAAGGGAATAGTGAGAGCAATCAAGGTTAATGATCTGGGTAGCCAAGAGCTGTGGGGCCAGACATGCCCCATAACTTAGTTGCCACCTACACAACTAGAGATCTAGTCAGCAAAAGTCAGTCAGAACATTTCCATCATAGCCCTCTAGAAGCATTTCCTAACCATGACCTTTTATCTGATCAGAAGTAGCAGCCATCCCATGATGGAAGTCACAAACCCTTCATTTGTAGCTTAAGAGTCTCAGAGGGAAGTCGTTAATAGATCTGCATCAGATTAATAGTAGATTGACACAGAGTTCAAGCAACCTTGCTTAGTCACTAAAATAATGGTATTTTATTATCACAATAAACAGAAAGTGACAACTCCATACATCCTATGTCTATCTGTTTGTCCAGGAAAATCTCTATGCCTCCCATCATGAGACACATGAAACAGTTAAGATGAAGACCACTAATTACACAGGAATGGTACTACCATTTTCTTCTTTTTTGAGGGGAGAAAATTCAGCATCATCTCTTATTTCCAAAAAATGAAAGTTTTGTTTACCCATCCCTTTAGTCTTTAGTAGCAGTTGGATGCTTGGAGACCAGACCCGAGGATCCTCAGAAAATCCTAGCCTGAAGTCTGCCTGCCTGAGTAGGCTGCACTATTTGAACTTAAAAAGGTCCATAAGCCCCTCTGTAGATATGTTTATAGAAACCTAAAATCACATATTTGCACTAATGCTCTCCTAATATCTGCATGTTGAAAGAGATGACGAAGAATTCAGAAAAAAAAGCAAAATTAATGAGAAGAATTGCAACATCTGTATTTAAACCAGACCAATAGACAACCTCCCTTGGTATCACCCTACAGCACTCTGTGAAGCTTCTTAACCTGCAGGTTTACAGCAACTTCGGGTAAAGCATAGGCTGGTACTGGTCAATGTTTCTTTTACCACTACAGTGGCTTGCTTTTTGAAGGCCACACACATTTGCAGCTTCCCACCACAGCCTGTGGCAATGAGTTCCACCCTTTAATTATGATCATTGTGGAAAGCATCCTCTCTTGGATTTCATGTTTTAAACTTGTTAACTACTCATTTTATTGTGACTGCTTCCTTTGCTATGAAATAAAATGAAAACCATTCTTTATTCACTTTCTCAGTTCTGTTCATTGTTGTCCTGGGGCTCTGTCACAGTCCTTTTCCTCATTTGTCCCTCTTCCATATGAAAATCCTAAAGCCTTTCTTTTTTCTTTCCCAGTACAGAAACCATTAAATACCTTTGATCATCCTGTCACCCTTTTCTTTATCCTCCTATTGCTATCCTGTCATTTTTGAGATGAGATGACTGGAACTGTATTCAATATTCAAAATGCTAGGTGGGCAATGGATTTCTTTGGCAGCATTATCGTGTTTCTTCTCTCCTGTTTTCTGTTCTATTCCTAGTATTTCTTAATATACTGCTTTATTTTTTTGACAGTTGATGAGGATTTAGGTGACATTTTCATAAGGCTGTCTCCAAGCTCTCTTTCCCAACTAGTAGTTAATTTCACTGTGTGTTTAGAGATTTCCCAGGGTACAGGTAGGACAGCTTAGTCATTTAGCCTTGAAAACACAACTAAATTACAAGAGAGTCTGGGCTGCAAATGGGAGATTGTTGATAGAATTTTGTACTTGTTCAGTTCTGCTGGCAACTTTTATTCTTCTAGGTTTTGTTATACCAGAGGTTTCTGTCATGTCTGTGAGGCAGTGTGAATGTTCGCCACGGATCTCACCATTTTAGTGGGTTCTTGATTATTTTAATAGAACATTAATTCTAACAGAAAATTTGTTCTGGAAAGAGTTTATTCAATGACTTTATGAGAGTGTTTTGCTAATTTTGCCACTGTAAGGCATATCCTGACCAAAACCAAGGGAAACCAAACAAATGCATAATCCTCTGCAATACTGACTCAATGGAGATTTTATCCCATAGCCTTCAATATCAGGTAGAGATGCATAGCACTTCAATCCTTTTCAGAGCTGAAATTTGCTATTAGGATCATAATGATTGCTAAAATGGAGTTCTGGAGCTTAATGAAATCTGGAATTAAATAAATCACTTCAGGATTGTAAAAACCTAGCTGTGAAAGAGTTGTTTCTAAAGAGTGCTGACAGAATAAATATATTGCTGCAAGTCAGTCAGTCTCATCTCTGACTTTAAAATAATTGCTATGTTATATTTCAGTGATTGCTGTCAAAAATTCCTTAATGGGCCAAAGACACCTCGGTATCATACTACAAGTAGAGATATTTTTTTAATTAGGTTTTCATCTATCTCCTTTCATGAAGTGGTAGTCATTTGACTTCGTCTTTGTAACCAGAAGCTTTTATTTTCAAATTTGTGGCTGCACTACAATACAGAAGGTAGAGATCTATGAAGTTTTCCTGTTAATGCAGTTTTCTCTGAACAACATTTCTGCTCCTTACTAATTCTGTTTATTCCTATGTGTATTAGGCAGAGTTTTATTAGTATGGATTTTATATCTCTATTCCAGTCTAAGTCCTGGGGATCTTAGAAAGATTGACAGTGGAAACATTATTTCATAGCTGTGGTGGGCTGATTTTGGCCAGCAGCCAGGCACCCATCCATCTAGTCTCTCACTTCCTCTTCTCGGCAGAACGCAGGGACAATACATAATAGAAAATCTTACAGATTGGAATAAAAACAAGAAGATAATTCTTGATTACCATAATAGGCAAAAAAAACCCCTGACTGCCATAATAGGCAAAAAAAAAAACCCAGACAAAACTTGGGGAAAACTAATTTAAATTTTTGCCAATTAAAAATAACATAGGAAAGTGAGAAACAAAGACAACATTAAACTCACTTTCCCTCTAACATTCTTTTTTATAGGCTCAACTCCACTCCTTAATTCCCAACTCCCATAACTCCTTCCACTACAGCCTGCATAGATGGAAACTCTTGTCCCAGTCTTTCAGTTTCATTTTTGTTTGGAGAGCTAAGAGGGCTTCTTGATACAGTCAACTCCCCTGTTTGCTAAGGACAGCTGGAAATTACAAAGCTAGACTTTAATGTAGAATAATGTTTGAGTGCAAAGGGATAGTCTCAGCTACTAGATCACAAATTAGGTGGCCAAATCTATTAAATACTCCAAAAGATAGCAAATGAACTTGTAGTCATTTTTTGGAAAGACATTTAGGGACATGATTTTCTGTGCTTGTTTTGGAAAGTTACTTATTCCAGTATATTTTTTTAAAACAAGAAAAGAGTCGAACTTCTTTCATTTTCACTGTTCTGTGTCAACTGTAAGAGCTTGGAAATGTAGGTATGCAAGATAATAAGTTATGTAATAGCTCGTCTCATTGTTCTGACTCCCTGTGCACTCCAGGAAGTTTGATCTGAGCAGTTCAACTTCTGGGAGCCCATAAAATCCCTACAAATCCAATGGGGACATAAAAACATATTTTATGAATTAATAACCTCATAAAATGGAGAAGTAATCTATGTTGGACAAGTTTTGGTTTAGTATTTGATGGGTGACAAAATTACTAAATCCTTTATTCTTTTCCTTTTCAGAACATACTCAACATTTTTAGATATCTTGAGACTGCAAAAGCTGACCACCGACAGCAGGTTTTTAAATATCACTGCTCTTCTGAAAAGTAAGTGGTACATCCCATTTTTTTTTCTCTCTAATATTCTTGACTTGTATTTTATTCTTGTATTTATTATATGGACTATCACATTCATTTTCTGGGCCAAGTAAACATGAGTGCAAATTGAATAGTATGGAATTGCTCTTAAATTTCCCAGCTAGAATGAAACACATCAATATTACAGAACTGAGATAAAGCACTGACTCACCTATTTATCCCAACTTGTAGAGCCAATGGAACTGTGGTCACATCTCTGGATGTTTTGGGGAAACCCTTTTCCATTAAAATATTTTTAAGATGGAAAAATTTAATCATTTAAATATTTGTATGTTCTTGCTGGACTTAGGGAAAAGAAGCTAGAAGAATTTGGAAACTTCTGAAATAATAGTCTGAGGATAGCCTCTACATTTAGAGGAAAGTGTTGATCAATATTACAGATAGAAATGAGATAAAGCACTGACTCACCTATATATCCCAACTTGTAGAGCCAATGGAACTGTGGTCACATCTCTGGATGTTTTGGGGAAACCCTTTTCCATTAAAATATTTTTAAGATGGAAAAATTTAATCATTTAAATATTTGTATGTTCTTGCTGGACTTAGGGAAAAGAAGCTAGAAGAATTTGGAAACTTCTGAAATAATAGTCTGAGGATAGCCTCTACATTTAGAGGAAAGTGTTAGAAGAACTGGTAAGGACTGGGAAAAGTGGAGAGGAAAAAATATGCATTGGAGTAAGGAGGAAGAGGGTCCTTACTAAGAGGAATAGAAAAGAAAGTTCCTTTCTGTTCAGCTCTTGTTGAGGGAGAGCTTCAGAACTTATTAAAATTTTAGTTTTCCTGTGCATAAAGTTTAACTTTCATAAGAGACTGCATTTTAAAACAAAAGTTATTCTAAACAATGAAGTTCATTTATCCTAACTTCTTAAGTGAAAGATCATATATAGCCAGAGACTGCTGCTCCAAAAATAGCAATGGAGATTCTCACAGCACTACTAAATTTCATCTTTCTTTCTATTTTCATAAAATTGCTGTAAATACTATGTTATTTGCTACTTCTTGGAATATATTTCACTTATTTCACTTCAGGGTATCCAGTAAATTTTATGAAATGCAGTTCTTGGTTACAGGTTGGTTCAGTTTTTACAAACATGTCTTATTACTCTGTGGATGATTGGTATTGAAATTTTAGGACTTTCTTTTGCCACTACATATTTCTGGGATAAAGAGTATACATTGAATTTAGTTCATACAGCATCAAATATTTCATGACCTTGTATATCATAAGTAAGTATGTTTAGCTACCAGCAGTCTCCAAAACAAAAGTCTTCTGATGTATTACTTCTTATAAATGAAGAAAAAGTGATATAAAGAATCTGCACTATTTAATAACTACCCATAGGAATAAAAATCTTTGGATTTATGTTTATGAAACAGCTTCCTTCTTTCCTATTACTTGTTTGGTTGCTTTTCAGGCGTTTTAGGTATAAGCACACACACCAGTTTTTGAGTCTTATTTAGGGTCTTAAAGGATCCCAGGGTCATGGCTTCTATTTCTCTCTTCCCAGGAAGCAGAAGTACTGAATATATCACGTGTTACTAAGTGATCCACCTGTCTGCACCTCTGTGTGGTTCACTTTCCCATTTGGGCCAGAACACATCAGAGATGTGGATAACAATACAAGCTTCCATATCTGCTAGAGTGACCATTCAGTTGTATTTTGCTAAGAGGACAGACAGGCTAGAGCCGGCAGCTTCCATTCCTCTTGGATTTGTCTGTGAGATGCAGTTTTGCAGCTCTGTTCTGTTTACCATGAAAAGCAGACCGTAAGGAAAATGAGGCTGTTTGGCACAATGAATCCAAGCTTAATAATTGAATTACTGAATCTCTGTGGCATTAAGCATGTCAGGACTGTGCATGAACTGATTTATCGGTTCATCAACCCAGGAAATAAATAATAAATTGTGAGTCAGTCTGAGTGGAGAAAACAGAGGGTTTAATTTTGAGATGAAGCGCCGGGGAGGGGCAAGTTCCAAGGAAAAGGCTCCATTTCTGCTTAGACAAATTAATTTATTTTCATTAACAACATTGTGTTTTGAGGCAAATGCTATAAAAGCAAAGGACAAGGATAGGCATACACACACAGGTGAAGTAGTGGTGATGGTATCTCCTTTTATTTAGTAGTACGACATTGTTATAGTCACAGGGTAAATCCCCTCTTCTACTAAAAATATTGGAACACAAATCCCTCACCTCTGATCACAGTACCTATCAGCTTCCTTGGTTCTATGGTATCCCCAGAAAAATATTTATTAGAGTTTACTTCAAACTATTCAGTGTTCTCATAAAACATTATCCCTACACAATGTCAATGGAGCATGTGCTAAATGAAAATAACATAGAAAATACTTGGCAAGATGAGTTGTAGTTGAGGGAGAGTTTTTGCCAAAGATGTCAGCATTTTGAAATTTCAGATTTCAAAGGTTCACAATTAGATGTTTTCAGTATTTTGCAGGCAACCTGGAAGCTGACAGAATTTCCTTGTCAATGAAATTTGCAAATGATACCAACAGTCCGGACCACTTGCTCTATCAAGCACCTGGGTTGCTTGGTAACCCCAGCCCATCTATGTATAGCAACATATTGAATTTAGGGCAGAAGAGTTTATCTCTTCATCGAGAGAAAGAGGAATTGTGTTCTAAGGAGTCCTAATCTTTGAGGGAAATGTATCAGGAATCACAGCAAATAAGCAACTTCACTGTAAAAATTGATAACATAGAACAGGGGTTGTTGTTTTGGTTGTGAGTGTGACTTTGGTGAGACTGATACCCGAAGGCTGTGTTTTGGTGCCTCTCCTTTAAGAAAGGGTGCTGTAAAAAACATAGAGGGACAGAAGAAATTATCACTCCATCTTTCTTCTGTCCATTTACTTTGTAATTAGTTTTCTGGAATAGGGTTTGTTCCCCTCAGCTGGTATTATTAAAGTATTCTGGCTTTCTGCCAAAGTGTAGCAGTAAATAATATGGTGGTTGACCCTGCTGGTTTGATAATCTAGACTGGGAAGTACAGTATTACCCCCAAAAAAAGTGTGTAGCCTCCTTTTACATCACCTTCTCCCTGCATACTGTATTGTTGACAGGCAGCATAATTCCTGTAGTCAAAGTACTGATGGCAGAAAAACCTTTGATGATCACTATAATGTCCTATTCCACTGCTGTGAGAGTATCATAGGACAGATCATTTTGACTGATACTTTGTTTACATTAGGTATTTATATTAGTTAAAGGGGCCCTATATTAAGTTGCATTTAAAGAATTACGTAAAAGTTCCTGATATATTTATTCAGACTCTTGATATTTGCTTTTTGTTTTCTTAGAAACTGATGAATGACATTTCACATGTTTATATTTATTTATTTATTACATATATTAAGGTGATTTATTAGTCGAATTAGACATTTTTTGTACTGGGTGAACAGCTCAGTGTGTTTTTTTCTGTGCCCAGAAAAATTTTAGAATTAGCAGATTTCAGTCTCTGCCACAGAGCTTTTCCCTACAGTAGAAAGCAAGATTTTCTGCCTTTATCAGCTCTCAAGAGATAACTGTGCATGAGCTAGATATTGCATAAAGGTAACCTGAATAAAGTGAAGAAAATACCTCCTTAGAACATGCAGACAAAGCTACAGATATCAAACTTGGACTAAGCACTTCTGTCAGAGGCTGTTTTCTCCAGTCTCTTAAACTCTCCCAGCTCAGTGGTTTGATGGTCAGCAAATATTTACCAACAGACACATAATACTTGAATATTGCACGTTATTTAATGTAAATCCAGATATTGAATTTAAGAAGTTTGGAAGCACATTGTTATAAATTCATTTTTAATTTTAAATTATCTTGTTTGAAATGAAAGGATAATTTAAAATAAAAATATACATTTAAATTGAAAACATGCACCTATTAAAAATATACAAACAGCAGTTTCAGCAAATTCGATTCTTGTATTAAAAAATTATGCATGACTTCCTATGCAGGCTGCCTGCAGGACAATGGAAAATGCTCTACTTTGTATGGCTATTTGGAAACCCTTGAGGTGTTAAAGAAGTGAAATAGTGGCTTGCCTAAGGCGACAACTGTGTTAAACTTAGATGTTGATTTGTTTATTTAATAAGCATAACAAAAAGGCAAAATACTAAATTAATTATCTTAGTGAAAGTAAACAGAATTATTACTATAAAGAAAACCAATATTATTTCTTATTTAGGGAATTTTGGAACTATATTAAATGGACACTGAGATATAAAGGGAAGATATATTTTTTGCTTCAGCTTTTAAAGATAGCATCCAGGCAAATATATTTGAGTTCTGCTTGGTAGTTATACAATATGAAGAAAAAGGAAGATAAATGTGCATTTGATCTTTGTTTTTTCCTAGAAATGCACCTTGAGTCTTAGATGCTACTCCAGCACCCTAATGTAAAATTCTGTCCAAATGAGTGTAATGGATTTTCTTTCAGATATTTTTTCTCAGATTTCTAGCAGAATTTGTGTAGTAGAAGCCAAATGGTGCCAAATTCTTTGCTGTAGAAAAAGGCGTAGGAAAATTCAGATGAGTGTAGAAAGACTATAAATAAAAAACATTAGCCTCTGACCCAACAATTGTCCAGAAACAAGTGCAATTATGTAGGCAAATGGTGCTGATCACAATCTTCTCTCCCCACAGCGTGGCAATTGCCCGATATAGAGCAATGCTGAATAAATAGATGTGCTTTTGACATCAGCAGGACGGAATATGCCTGCCCACAGTGAGATAGAGCAGTCATTGACTGGGCTGACAGCTCTAACAAATAAAGATCAGGGCTCAACGGGAGATGTTGAGCACCTGTGACACTTGTCTTTGCTAATTCAGATTTTTGCAGTTGAATGCAGGAGTGAATATGAAGGGTCACAGTCTCCTGGTTGGGGCGGGGGGTGGGCAGCAGAGGGGATGTCTGTTCTAGGAAATCAGTTTTAGGGAGCTTCTAATCAGTCAAGAAATGCCCGTGGCACCGACACAAAAAAAAAGAGCAAAAATTCAGATTTCAATTTGTATTCAGGGATTACCTGTGCCCTCAAGATTTTTTTCTGGAGCAGACATTACCTGCCTTTGCCCCCTGATTCTGAACCCACAGGCAGCACCTTCCCTCCCTGCAGCAGCGGAAGCTCTTCAGAGCCCTCCCTTCCTCCCCAGAAATATGTCTGTGTCTCCAGGCCTGACCCTGATGCCTCAAGGGGACCCTTTGAGGGGACCCTTGTGTAATTCCCACTTTGAGGGGGCACTCTGCAGGAGTGCTCGTGGCAACAGGAGGAGTTAAGTGGGCAGGTCCTGCTGGGGTATTGGCTGGCATAGTCTCTGCTCTCATCCTCATGGATTCTCATTCCTTGAAAATCCCTTGAACACAGGCCTATCTAACTTCTGTCATTGTGATGGATGGTCCTAAGTCATGCCATCATCTCACACTCTTCCAGCTAACACAGAGGAGGAGGGCAAGATCTTGAGGGATTCTGGTCCTTGCAAGGGCTGAGTGAGCCTTCCAACATGTCTAGTTTCTTCTTTGCTGGCCAAAAGCAACTGTTCTCCAGAACTGGGAGCTTTGGATAAGTGCCTAAACGTAGGCAGAATCACTGTGCACTTCAGTCCTCCTTCCTGTAAGTGAAGAGTTGCCTCAGCTCCTTACAGTGACTGGCAGGCTGCTGCTCTGCCCCTGCTCCTGCTGCTCTGCCTCTGCTCTCCAGCAGGCAGAGGCATCTGAGCCTCCCAGGTTTGGGCTCTCCCAGCCTTGCTCCCATGGGCACAAAGCATGGATGCCCCAGCAGCAGCCCTTCCAGTGAGCACAGGATTCTGGGCTGAAAGGGTCTGCAGGGTCAGCGTGCCTGTGCCAGCCCTTTGGCTGAGGAACAGCGCTGCAGCACTCACAACATTAAAAATAGCGGAAATCGATGTGGCTGCAGCTGGGATCCCTGGGGCCATGGAGTGCGTCTGTGACACCCTGCCCACAGCAGCTCCTCCTGGGGCTCTGCCAAAGGGCTACAAATTCCCGACAGACCAAAGAATCTGGGGCAGAGAGGAAGTGTTTTCTGTCTTTTTAAGCAGGAGTGCCACTTTTGAAGTATGATTCCCCCATTCTGATAGGACAGGGCAGGTTCAGTCCAGCTTGGCGAAATGCAGTCAGTCCTGTGTAGCTGAACATGCACAGTATTTTTATTTCGTAATAGCAATAACCAGTTAAAAGACAACACTTATTAGGCAGATACAGACACATTATTTGCCTGTCTTGTCAGGGCAGAAATGAGAAAAAAGCCAGAAGTACAGTTCATTAGGAAGGAACTAAGCCATATAATTATCCTAAGAAAATTGTCTTTGTAATTTTTTTCTTTCTCTCTCTTTTTTTTTCCTAATGTTCGTACTATTCATCGAGATTTAGATATTGAATAGAAAAGGAAAAGAAAATATGTGAGTGTACTAGTATTATTTTATGCTGTCATATGGAGTTCAACTGGTTAAAAAAAAATGAGAAGATTCCCATTTCAATGCTATTTGTTTTATAATAGAAACTTTCCATTTCTTCATCCTTCTGCTTCCAGAAGGGTCTTATTCAGTGTATTCAATCTTGTCTGAAAGGTCACTGTTGTCCTACAAGAGAGACTCCCTCTTTTTCCTGTCACTCCTGGATGCTGAGAATAGGGCTCTGTTTCTCTGAGGCTGAGATCCATCATGGGAAGGTGCACTGGGAACAGCTGAGTATTGCCCTCCAATCTTGGAGGTCAAGTGTGCCACCCCTGGATGCTGCAGAAATTGTGGGAGGAGAGGTATGGGTAACCCCACCAGTTCTACTGGCTCTGACCCTGCAGCACTCAGCATCCTGAGCACCCTTCCACTGCACTGCGCCATTAATTTATATTAATTCAGCCTCTTTGATAAATAGTTCCCTAGATACATAATCTTTATATTAAATTTCTTAGTCTAGGCATTTAGCATTTCTATTTGTATACACATTTTTCTTTGTGTAACCCTGATTTTGACAAGGCATTGATGAAGTAGAACATCTGGCAACATGAAGCAAAGGGCTACTCATTCCAACTGAATTCTGACATTTCTAATCACAGTAATTACATTTCATTTTAGTTTTGTCTTATGGTATTCAGTAGGAGTTCTTATTGAGTGAAACTCAAGTCTATGTGAATAATGGGGTTTTTTTCTGTGATACTGGGAGAGGACATGCAAGAAGGCTGTTGCCATTCCAGCTTGTGCTGTGAAGAAATAAGAAATAATAATTAATCAGTATGAAATGGAGACAGGACTCTGCTTGGTGATTTCATTGGTTTGTGATCAGAGACCTTTGGCTGCACTGGACAGATTGAGCCAGAGTAGAACAAAGAGCATCAAGCCCAACACTAGAGGAGGATTTGAGCTCCAGGAGGAAAGCAGAGTCTCAGACCCTCTGGAAGACACATTTATGAAGAGATGGCCTGTACTGCAGGAAATGGCTGTGGGGCATAAAGGGACTTTTTTCTGGTTGTATTTTCATACTTCCTAAATTAAACTGTGCCTGTGTGGCTTTACAAGCATCTCTCTCTCCCTTCACTTGCTTACAAAAACTCAGACCAGCTCCAATATCTTGCTATTAATAGGAAAGAGTAAGCATTTTTGAAGAAAAGAAACAAGAAAGACTTATTACCTGCAGGTAAAAGCTCAGAGGGAATAGGATATAAACAGCACAGAAGAAATCTTTAGAGAGTCTACCTGCTAGTGCTTGGCATGCTTTTACTCAGTGTCTGCAAAAGGAGATTTGGGGCAAAGCTGAAAACACTCAAGAGACAGAGCAGAGATTGCACATGTAACATCAGGGAACTCCTGTCAAAATTAGAAGAGTTTCTGAGGAAAAAGGAATGAGAATAGATAAATACTGTTTTGCAAAACAGCTACATCAGTTTAATTGTAGCCTTTCAAAACATCTAACCTCAAACAGACAAGGAGCCTCAGAGGTTTCATACTGATGATTTGAAAGTATGATAAGGTTGCAAACAATCTGTTCATTTTGGCTTAACTGTAGTCTTTTTTATCCTTAATTATTCACAATATTTTCTATGTGTTGCCACAGAAAAGGAGAGACTAGAGACTCCTAAAACGTGACTCTTGTATGACAGTGAGAGTGTACATATCAAAATGACCAGAAAGGGACAAGATGAGTCCCCAGCAAATTAGGAATGTGTATACACTATGCTTGTAAAATGATAGTATGTTTAATAACATTACATTTAAGCAATTGTTATTTCAGTCTTATGGAGCAAAGAGTGCAATCAAAGAGATTTAAATAGTGGACTTAATTGACACTGGTTGAAGAATATTCAGAACCCTTCAATAGTTGGTATTATCTCTCCCCTTATCCTACGTGATTGTTTTAATTCAAACTGGCTCCCTGCTTTGTGCATAGAATTACTGATGAAAATGTTTCTTTCTTCTGCAAATGATTAGCTAAATCATCCTTTTATTTACAAGCAACACTGTGTCCCTGTGCCCTAAATCTTGCTAGTTGGAAGAGTGGGAGGGGAAGCAATTTAATTAAGTTAACTTTATTGACACACTGGAGCTGTTGTTTAATAGCATGGCTCCTTGGAGTGCAGTGCAGGTAAATTGAATGAATGCCACAGAATATCACTTCCCTGCATTGAATATTTCAAACCTCTGCCAGGCAGTTTGGGATGAGCAGCCAATCAGGAAAAAGGTTTTCCCAGCCTTGCTGGTGTGGCTGGCATTTCCCGCTATGCTCCGAACGAGGTGCCGAGTGTTACCCATGCGCTCTCCTGAGCACAGTGAGAGGGATAACTCTGGGACTGTGTGTTCTGCTCAGCTGCTGCATTTGGAAGGCAACTTCATGGCTTGGCTCTTCAGCCATGTATCCAAAAATGCCTTTTTATGAAGGAGGAAAACTAGCGTGTGAGTCTGAATGAAAGTGCTGTGAGTAAACGATTTAATATTAAAACCTCCATATACTCATTCTGCATGAGAAATCAGACTCTAGAAGGATAAGACATATTTTCTGGAGCTGTGCTTTTCATCAAATACTTGGGAATAAAAAGAAAAATTACAAAACTTCTCTGTTTAGCAGTTTTTTGATAAAACAAAAGCTGCAAAGGCTTCCACTGTTTATACAATTGCGCCTGGTACTATTTCAATTACTGTTTCTGTTGTTAAAATCTTTGTCCTAATGTCTTATTGGTATATAAAATGAGTGTAACTGCTCTTCTGCAGCTGATTGGAACACACACCCTTTTCTGCACTGTTCTTCAACACTGCCCACTGAATGATAGAAGACAGTATCTCAGTGTGTTGTACCTGTCAATCACTCCTTTTAAAAGTCAAGCCAGATACATAGTTCTGCAAGGTAACAGCAACTTCCTACAGCTTTTAACCCTTAAAGAATTTGATTTTCCTTTATTAAGGCTGAGACCCAAAGACCCAGTTTTACAGTTTTTCCTGATGAATTAAACACTCAGCTAGTTTATGTTTCACTACGGAAAATAATAAGAGGTAGAAATTTAATTACAATTCATGCTTTTCTCATACTCATTTAATTCAATGTTCAAAAAGGTTTTTGTGTAATTTTTTATTTTATTGTAATTATATTTTAATTTTTAATCTATAAACAGTTTTTTCTTTACATCAAATGCTGTTTTTAATTTTATATGATGGTGAGATGACAGAGCTGGGTTGTAGGGGAGGAGCACTGTTCTTTCTGGTGTGGACCAGAGCAGTTTAGCGACACAGGCGAGTTTCAAGCATGTAAATCCTTCTTTAGGTCAGACTTGTGCACCTTCTAACAATCACATTTAAAGAGCTGCACTGATTTTTGCCCCTATGGCAGGTTGATGATGAGACTGACTATCCTTTAGAATGTCATTTCTCATGTCACACAGGCACTTTTGGGGGTGGATGGCCCTTGGGGCAATCATTTTCAGTTCCTCTCCTGACCTTTATGCCCTAATATGCCACAGACATCCTCAGAAGTGCTGCCAGGTGCTTTTAATATAGAAACCCAAGCTGTGGTGCAGCCTAGTGAAACTCTAGGCACTCAGAATCTGGCCCTTTGCTCTGGCCCATGATGTAAGTCCAGAAGGTTAAACTGCTTTTAATTCAGTGTTAGATTAACATGGCTTTTGACTGGCACTGTATGTTTGTGTGTTTGCAGAAAATGACAATGTCTTGCATGAGTAACCCTGAGCAATTTACTGGCTGATATTCCTCAGTACTCTAATACTTTATTTTCATTAAACGTGTGCTTTGACAGTCATTGCTTGGAGTCCATATTCCATATTTGTGCAAAAAACTGGAGTTTCTATGCTAATGATTGTGTCTGAAATAAAAATATTCTGAAAACCTTATTGTGTGTCTAATAGAATGAGAAGAAAACTTATTTCCATGATTCCACCCTACAGTTCCTTCCAAGTGCAACAGACAAATCACAGTGAATCACGTGACTGTTTTCCTGTGTAAGAATGCATATTATATTTTTAGATTAAGTTCTTTAAAGGTGTTAAAATACAAATACATTATAAATGCCTTCATTTTAGTTTTACTTGATTACACACTATTAAATCAAGGTTTCTAATACTATTTATTTATTATGTTTAATTTTTACCTTATAATTATTTAATGTATGTGTATATTAGTACAAATATAAATAAATATCTGCTAATTTATGGTTCTGGGTGGGGAACAGAACTCATGCTGGATGCTATTTTAGACTTCTATGTGTGTATTTTTCGTGGCAAAATTCAACTTAAGCATCTCCCACCCCTCTCCACATCCTTCCACCTATCTCTGCCCCTTTCCTTCCCTTTGTGCTGTCATGGTTTTTTGTAGGACTGAACTCTGAACTGGGCTAGTAACCTTGGAAGGTTACCCATCTTCTTTCTTTTTCTGAAATTCTTTATAAGGCAGAGCATCTGGTTTGCAGTGTAGCCTCCAAATCATTGCTCCAGTGGAACTGAACAAGCATCCTGGGAAAGTGAGCTGACTCAGTTCAGGCAGGCCAGGGAAAAGTGCCCATCAAACCATCACTGGATTTTAAAACATGCAATTTGCGTGATGCTTTAGTCTGTAAAATCTACACACACTTAAGTAATAGTAATGGTGTTTTTTCTGAACTACATTTTTGCTGAAAACTTTCACCAGTACAGAAACAACATTTAGGGTTACATTTAGTTTCTGAAATTTGAAGGTTTTTACAAGTTTGGAGATTTTGAATGCCAAAAACTTGGGAAAAGCTTATGTCAGCAAACTTATACCACAGATAAGGATCATTTGTTTATCTTAGAATTGGGTATAAGAAATTTATACCTTCTATACTTAAAAGAGTTTGCTAATTTACTGGCTGGTTTTGGGTTTAGTTGTTTTTTGCTTTTCCCAAGTACAGCATATATCAAGTGGATAGAAGTAACATACTGTAACTTTTTCTCCCCAGATACTAAAAGATGTATGTGGCTGGTCTTTCCCACACCTAAGGGACACTGAGGCAGAAGTTTTACAGCTGCAGAGGGATGGCACCTTCTATGCTCCAGCTGTTCTGCCTAAAGACGTTCCTGCTTTCCTCTGTCACAGCCACCCAGCAGCTGGCAGTGCTGCCCCTCTGGTTTTGCTAGTGGAGTGGCTTGTATGACTGCTCCTCAGCCTGAAACCTGCTAAGTCAGCCAAGCCAGTTCAGATCCACAGTTCACACTGCTTAAAGTAATCTGGTTTGTTTTGCCTTGAGCATTTTAGAGAGCATTCATGTGAACCCCTCTGTTGGCACATCTGTGGGGCAGGGTGTGAAAAACAGAAAGAAGTAATGTTGTCAAAGCAGCGATAAGTTTGCTATTCTCTCAGTCTGAACCACTTTAAACACAAAAGAAGGTGATAGAAGAGGCTGCAGCTTGGCTGTGTCCAGCAGACTTGCATTCAGGCATGATGCTGAGCATGCAGCAATAAGTAAACACATATGCAAATATTTTTGTTCACACTGATATTTAAACATTCATTCACGGTTTCCTCCCTTCTTAAGACTAGAGCTGGCTTATGCCTTCATTTTGAGGTTGGTTTTCCTTACTTCACATTAATTGATTGTTCATTTATTTAAGAAAGAACGGATCAATGATGATGAGTCAAACCGTTGCTACACAGGAGGCAAAACTTTGATTTAGACTACAACTTCATCTCTAAGTCAATCAGTTAGGAACATAAAAGTTGATTAGGAGGTGCTCTCAGCAGCTCATGAAGCTTAACCTGGCAGCAGACAGCTAATGCTCCATAATCCCAGCTATGGAAAGGCCTAAGGAGTTTGAAGAGTTCAGTTTGGTAATTTACTAGGAAATCCCTGATCATTCCTTCAGAAGAAAAATTAAGTATATGGAGAAGATAACATGGCCTGGACACCTCAAGAGGAGCCCAGATGCTGAACAGGATTAATTAGTTTCTTTGACCTCAGTCACAAGACTGTTGTTGCAGTATCTAAGTGGATTGTCTGCCTTATTGTGTATTACCATGGAAGGATGGCAGCACCAGAGTCACAAGAAGATCCATCCTCTGCTGCAAGGTATAGCATCAACAAAATTGCTGTTTAAATTCTCTACAAGTAGATTACAGTAATGTAGAATTAACGGCAGAAGCAGGAGAAGAAATGTAGTGTCTCAGCTTGGAAGTAACATATGATAATTAATTAAACCCACTGGGTTTTGATCTTCAATAAGATAGGTTAAATAAAATCATTGAGAGAAACCTTATTCCCTTGCATTGTAGCATTTCAAAAACCCTCCACAGGAGAGAGGAAAACATCACAGGAAACCCTGTTATTAAAAAATCCAGGAAGTCTGAAGGGAACCCTGTAGTACACTAGCAGTGGAGGTATTCTGATTCAAGAAACTACTTCAAAAGCACATCTGTCAAGTCAGACATGGTATTTTAAAGACTTTTATTGAAGCACAAAAGGCCGGCAATAACCAATATCATAATTTCTGCCAGAGAATAGGAATTAAATAGTCATTTCAGTATTTTATTTTATGATTATCATTAACTGTCTTCTGCACCCAGGTTATTAGATATCCCTTAGCAGTCATCTGCATCCACAGAATCACAGAATCAATTAGGTTGGAAAAGACCTCTGAGATCATTGAGTTCAATCTTTGGCTGAACACCACCATGTCAACTAGGCCAAGGCACTGAGTTCTGCATCCAGTCTTTCCTTAAGCACTTTCAGGGACACTGACTTCACCACCTCCCTAGGCAGCACATTCCAATCTTTAACCACCCTCTCTGTGAAGAAAGGTTAATTGGACACAAAGAGAGCTGCTGGGTTGTTCTTAAAACCTGTCCCATTCCTTGGCCTTGAGGAGAGGCTGAGAGAATGAGTTTGGGGAAGAAAGGCATATTCAGAGGGCCTAATTTACATGTAAATTCCTGTGTCAGCTGTTACCTAAAGTTTTAAAGTCAATAAAGAATAAAGAATTAGATGCAGAAGCTAGTGCTCTTACATAGGCCCTGTGACAATGGCTGGTAGCTGGTACACAAAGAACAATATCTAAACGCAAACATCACTCAGCTACCTTCCTCTTGGACTGGTTTATTAATGGAAGACATGGGAAATGTAGGTATATCAGTGGTGCCACTTTAGCACAGCAAATTCACAGCTTTATTTGTGTTCTACATTACCAGTCACAGACTGTCATGGTGCTCTGACTGAAAACACAAAGTATCTTGTTAATTTGTGTGTGCTAATAAATTTTCTGTGCTGCAGAATAGTAATATAATCTGGAATAACTCTGCTTTCATAATGTGTATAATTTCTACTTTAAGTAACTACTCGTCTTTTAGGAATAACTCTTGATATTTTTAAAGATACAGATTATAACTGATATTTGGGAGTTGTAATTACTTATTGAAAAAAAAGAATCCACTGAAATGCCTAGCCATAAGTACTTTATACATTTCCACGTGCAGTGGATGCAATCGCCATAATTCTAGTTAAGTTAGATGTTGCCTACATACTGGTCTATTTAATGAGTTTTACATTTAAGAATAATCAAAAAGAAAAATCTAATGTTCTATCTCTAGATTTTTTGCTTTTTATTTCAGATTCCACTCTATGGCTCCATTGTGGCAGAAAAGAGATGCTTTTATGCCTGTGATATAATTGTATCTAAAGCCCCAGGCCTTGCCCAGTAGAACTAGTTCTGATGAGTATCTTCAATAATTTAAAAGCAAATCTAGCCCTGGCAGAGGAGGGGGAAAACACTTTTTGTGATGTTTGACCCCACATAAGCATCCATCAGTCTGGAAGAGTTTTAGGGATGTACAAAACCCACTGGTTACCATGGAGCTGCAGTTGGCTGGAATAGTTCTGTAGTTTACAGGACAATCAAAAGAATGGTGGCCCTTTCCTTCTGAGGCACCTGCTGAACAGACATTATTGTAGACTGTGTTTAGATCATATTTAATTATAATATAATAGAATATGCTGAGTTGAATGGTACCAAGATCATCAAGTCCCACTCCTGGCCCTACACAGGACTCCCTAGGAATCCCACCATATATGGTTCTTGCATGACAAAGATTTTTCCCTGCATGAAGTACTGGAAAATATAAAAGCTTATGTTTTTCATCCTTGTGTATATGCTCCATCAAAAGGAACAGCATAAACAGGAGTCTGGATGGGATTAAAAGGAGAAGCAGGGAGTTACTGGCAGTGCTATGTAGAAGTAGCATAGCAGAAACTATGGGAAGAGAGAAGATGAACAGGAGGGAGGGCAACTATATGAGTAGCAAAGAGGAGAAAAGAGATCAACAGACTTGGGCAAGGGAATCATGCAATGATAGAAGGGCCAGAAAACTGCTAATGGAAAAATGAGAACAGAGAAGAAAGAGAGATGGCACATTTTGTGATTTAATGTAAGACTTAATGTGCCAGGTACTCAGAAGAATTTTTAATCTAAATAAGGCAACTGAGTCATCTTCTTAACCTGAATTCTCTAAGCATTCCCTTATGACCAGATGAATGTATGTGTCATCTCATAATGTGATTATGACAGAAGATGCAAGCAAAGCAGGTTTGAATCCCATATCTGTAGCAGATAGGGACAGCTCTTAGGAAAGTTGGGAACAGATGGAAAGTCAGTGAACGCACCCAACTTTTAGAGCAGAATGCTTGAGAAAGCTGTTTTTTGTTTGAAATACTGCTTAAAGATCAGCACCTGCACACACACACACAATCACACACACACACACAGAGCCCCTTTCACTTTCCCACTCAAAGAGGGAGAATTGATAGCTTAGTCCTTTGGGTTTAGTCACATTTCAGCTCAAGCAGCTATGCACATCTCGATCCTGTAATAATTTTTTTTAGCCATAAAGGATACTTTGCCTACTCACCTTATAAGCAGCTGGGTACAGCACAGATATTATTCAGTCAATTTTTCTGCAGAGAAAAGAATAATAAATTCCTGACAATGGGCAAAAAGTACTTAAGGCAACATCCATTTACTTGCGTTCATTTAGCGTGGCTTTATAAGACACTGTACAATATTGTGGCTTGTTGCTCCTCAGTAATGTTTCATATCTTTTTTATGTTGTAGGGGTGAATTTGATTTCTCTGTCTGCTACCCTCCCCCTGCACCCATGTGTGACATTTAGCTGCATTGCTTTGGCCAAAATTACCAAAGTAATTTCTGTAATACAGTCCTTAATGGCACTCTCAGATTTAAGGTCAGATTGTTTCTAAAAATACTTTTATATAACTTGAAGAAGAAAATGTTATAGAAACTGATATTTTGACTATGTTTCCTACAGGTTTCCTTACTTTAATGTCTACATGTTGCACTGTTTGCTTTTCATGCAAGAAATACTGTGAGAAGTATAGGCGCATATTAGTTCAAATCATTTTATTCATCAGCTATGTGTGGAAACACAGGATACTGAGAGAGCCATGAGCAGGCAAAGAGATTATTTAAAGTGATACTGCCAAATTCTCAAGTGCCACTTCAGTATGTTAGTGGATTAGTGTTTAATCATTACTTTAAAATGTGTTGCAGATTCCAAAGTGGTCTGCATTACAAGGGGAGCATTTTGAAAAACTGGAAATGTGAGGGCTAGATAAGAGCACTGCCTAGATGCTGTACAGGTTGTAGCACAATTCAGAACCTGAAATGAGAGCTGGTTCCCTCCCTCCCAATAAGGTTTGTGTGCCTGTGTTGATATAACAATATGTAGTCAACTATAATGTCTGGGAAACTAAAGTAACAAATTAATGACTTTTGTGATTCGAAAGTCCATTGATCTTTCTTCCTGCCCAAGATGGGATGGAAATGTGAGCTATTATCAATGTAACATTTACTGGAAAAAAAAGCAACGCTAGGGGAAGTTAAAATTAGAGCCGTCTTCAGTTCCTTTAATATTAAAATATAGATGATGAATCACAGTCAATGTAGATAAACCACTTACCTTCATAATGCTGATGTAAGATGGGAGCAAAAGCTCTCCATTCAAATATCCTGCTGGATGCCTGTATCCTATCCGACAGGCAGTAATCAGGGCAAAGCATTACTGAAATGAATTCCTATAATACTGAGGGGTTTAATGAAAATCCTGATGACAAATTGTCTTTGTTGTTCTGTTCACCGTTTTCTCTCTTGTATCCTAGGTTAATTACAGGGCATTTTAAGAGAAGCTTTTTGAGTATACTATACATGTAGAAGGAAAAGTAAAATGCTGTCAGTTTCTGGAACTTTCCCAGACTCTCACAAACACATATGAATTGAATTCTAATAGTATTTTAATCTGAGGGTTCATAGTTTATATTTTTACTGTCAAACACTAATTTAGCTTCTCTTAGCATAACAGGTGGGAGCAAAAAACCAGTATTCTCCCTCTTGCTTGTCTTTTGTAAATAAAATGAAAGAAGCAGTAATTGCACATCTCACAACCCCATTTAGGACTAAAAACCACAATTACAGAATGTTTAAATTAGGCACTGCTGTGAGTTGCAAAGCAGGCAAGACAAGGTTGCTGAAAAGTGAAACAGATGTTGATAGGCAGCAAGCAAATTCATGGGATGCTAAGTTGGGAGGGTTCTTTGAAATCTCTCTTGATTTTATTTTACAGCCATATTGTCAGACTTATTCATGGATCATTATGTACCAATTAGTATTTAAAATTATAAATAATCTAAATTATTTATAGGCAATCATCATTAAGCATCTCTACTCCATTACTTTTCATTTCACCTTAGTGAATGAACACAATTAAGTGACTACGACTCCTTGTAAAAGTTCAGAAGCATCTAAATCAACTTTGATAGATTAAAAAAGTTTCATTCAAATTTTTTCACACTTTATTTTTTTGAGAATCTTTTGTCTGAAATGAACAAATACTTTGAGCAAAAACTCAAAGTTTTCAGAATGATAGTAGCAAATGCAAATAGAGCGTTCAACAGCTCAATCTGGGAACTATTCATCAGGTTCCCACGGGAGACTGTATGGAAGGGGAAGGAAAAAGAGGAAGGGGAAAGAAATCATGAGAGGATGCTATTCTCTCAGCAAATGAAAATAGAGGGTTCAACAGCTCAATCTGGGAACTATTCAGCAGGTTCCCATGGGAGACTGTATGGAAGGGGAAGGGGAAGGAAAAAGAGGAAGGGGAAAGAAATCATGAGAGGATGCTATTCTCTGAGGACAACATTCCCAGACCTGGGCTCAGCCCAGCCCACAGCCCCTGAGCCACACAGGCACAACAGACAGGTAGGGAGCTCCATCTTCTCTCCAGCACAAAAGGCAGAGGAGGCCAAAGAGGGCTACTCAGGAGCAGAGCATTGTCGGTCATGCAGGCAGGGAATTAGGGAAGTCAGAACTCAGCTGGATTTGAAATTGGTGAGGAATGGAAATGGCAACAAGAAGAATTTCTAGAAGTAGAATCAAAAGAAGGTCTGTGGAAGATGAGGGGCTATGAAGCAAGATAGCAGACTTGAAGCACACAGAAAAGGCTGAGCAACTCAGCATCTTCTCCTTGGTCTTTCATGGCCAGTTCTGTCCCCATACATGCCAGGCAGAATCTGGGAATATCTCATTAGTGACCAAGTAAGCAATCTGGACACAAACACAAGTCCATGGGACAAGACAGAATGTATCCAAGTATGTGGATAGAAGGAGCTGAGGTCATTGCAAGGACTGCTTTGTATCTTCTTCAAAAGGTCCCTAGGAATCAGGAGAGTATCCTGAAGGCTGGCAAGTGTTACATGTACATGGGCATGAAGGCAGATCTGGGGAACTATTTGCTGATAGAGCTCCCTTCAGTTTCCACAAGGATTTAGGAGGAAACCATCAGATTGTGAAAACCATGTGCAGTTACAGGGAGGACAAGAAGGTGATTTGGAACAGCATGGATTCACAAACCACAAATTGTGGCTGAATAGTCTGAGTGCTTGCTCTGAGGAGATGTCTGGCTTGATGGATGAAAGTAATCTCGGTTTATCTTGGTTTCTACAAGGTCTGTTACATGGTACCCCTACAGCCAAATTGGTGAGGCATAGACTTGAGCAGTGGACTAAAAGGTGAATGCACTATTGGCCATACCATGAGGCTTCAAGAGTTGTGATCAGCTGTAAAAAGTCCAACTGATGAGTGATTTCTAGTATCTTCTTTCAGGAACCAGCACTAGTGTGGACATTCATTCATGCCTTCACTGCATATGTATCCAGTGGGATAAAATAAAGCCCTCAGCAAGTCCACAGATGATACCTGATTATGGGAGCAATTAATGTGCAGGGCTATCATTCAGAGCATTCTCAACAAGCTGGAGTATAAATCTGGCAGAAACTTTTTCAAGTTCAGCACAGGCCAATGCAAATTCCTGATCTGTGCAGCAGGACAGGCTGGGCACCAATTGGCTCCAGAGCAGCACTGCATAAAAGATCCTGGGTGTCCCCCAGTAGACAAAAAAACTCCAATGTGTGTCAGCAGTGCGTCCTGAAGGTCAACACCATCGTGGGCTGTACTAGCAAGAGCGTAGCCAGCAAGCTGAGAAAAGTGATTCTTTGCCCTCTCCTTGACCTAGTAAGACTACCTGGAGGACTGTTCTGTTTTGGATTCCCCTGTACAAGATGGACATTGACATAGTGGAACAAGTCCCTTGGAGCACCAGGTGGCCAGAGCACACGACATACATGGAGAAGCTGTCAGAAAAAGGGTTCTTTCTGGCTGAAGGTGAGAATAAAGAAGGAATCTGATTGTTTTCACCAATTTATTGGCAATGTACAGATGAGATGAAGTCAAACACTTCTAGGTAGTGCAATACAATAGGACTAGAGACAGCAGCCCCAAGTCACAACATATGAAATTTTGTCTAAATATCAGAAAAAATCTTCCCTTTCTTATGTGTGTATGTGTGTGTATATATGTGTATGAAATACTGGCACAGGTATCAAGAGACTCTGTGGCGTTTCCATTCTTGGAGATTGGACAAAGCTCTCTGTGCAAGCTCCTGAGCAACCTCTGAACTCGGATGTAACTTCAAAACTAATTGTGTTTGGGTAGGCTCAGATGAGCCCCAAAGACATCTTCCAATCTGCTACTTCCAATAGAATTTGGTTTTGCTTACTTAAATGCTGCTTAAATGGCTGCTTTAATGATTTAAACAATATTCCTGGAATACTTTCTATTTTGAAGAAAAAGAACAGTGAAAATACAGATCATTATTATTACAGAAATGTATGTAATTACTGCTAAGAAATATTGTAGGAGTGATCATGTAAACCAGGATGCCAGGATAGATTGTGGGTTTTTTAATAACAGAACAAAAAATGTCAGTTATCCCAACCTAATTATTGTTCCTCACACAGATACCATTCCTTACCATTAATTATCTTACTTATCTATAGATCCTTGTTTATATGTTTTTACTTCAGGTGAGTCCCTTGGGGCTTAGAAGATAAGGTATATTTTCTTTGAGACCTTATAATCTCTCTTTCATTTAATTTTCCTAATAATTCATAATATTCCTTTTACGTTAGGCTGGTGTTTTGATAGAATGGTACATGGTTTCACCAGTTGCAGTAGCCAGATTTCAGATTTGTAGCAGCTCACTTACAGCTCATCACTGGGTATGTATAGTTAGGACTCTTTTTTTCTTTTTGTTCCACATTGATCATTTATCAGCATTATTCTTGGTCCATACTTTTATCACCAAACAAAAAGAATTGAGATTATTCTGCAATTTTTCAGACATCTTTGGCTTTTGCCACATTAAATAATCTAGTATGATTTAATCTCACCTCACTGTTCAGCCTTAAACAAATTGTCAAGGACTATGCTGAACAGTGCATTTCCCTACACTAGAAATCTCTCTGAATTGTGAAGAGTGACCATTTAATTTTCTACTCTATGTTTCCTACTGTCTAACCAGTAAAGGGGTTGTGCCCTGAAAAGAAAGTTTCAGCCTGGGGATCTCCAAAGTCTATTCCATAGTGTTCTTTACACCTATATAAGGAATTCTTTTCACTTTCCTGAGTTAGAGTCTGATCTTATTTGGGTTCCCCTTTCATATCCAAGTTATTATCAGCCCTACAGACATTCGGCAGACTTCCTGTTTTGGAAGTGCTTAAAAATATTTTATTATTAGTTTTATGCCTTTGGAAACTTGCTCTTCAAAGTAATTTTTTGGCTGGACTTTCTAAATTTAACTTTCCAGAGTTTATATTCTTTTGTATTTTTTCTGGTTGGGAAACTTCCACTTTCAGAAGAGCTTCTAATAATCACCATTACTGTGCTGTGTATTGAAATGGTGTAGAAAAAATGAGAACACTTGGGAGTTTCTCTTTCCACATTTCCTGCCTTTCCCTCCAAAATGACCTGACATTAACTGAAAGAGGGTAGATTTAGCTCAGCTATAAGAAAAAATTCTCTAGTGTCAGGGTGGTGAGGCACTGGAACAGGTTGCCCAGAGACGTTGTGGATGCCCCATCTATGGATGTGTTTAACAAATTGAATCAAGCTCTGAGCAACCTGGTGTAGTGAAAGGTGGTCCAGCCCATGGCAGGAGGTTTGGACCAGATGGTCTTTAAGGCCCTTCCAACCCATTCTATGATTCTATGATTTTATGTAGTTAAAGTTATTAATTTTTTTACTGTTCTTTTTTTTAATTGCTTCCTCTCTCTTTAGTGCCTCCTCAGAAAAGGCCCTAAAACATGCAGGGAATGCTCATAAAATTCAAGCCATAGGAAAAAAAGAAAAAGAGAAAACATTTGCAAAAATAAGTAGAAAAAAGAGCAGAATGAAGAAAGAACAAGTTGGGAAAACTTACACAGATAAATAAAAAAGTAATCATAACAAAATAATCCCTTCTGAAATGCTAACAATTTCAGTGCTGGTTGCTCTGTAGTTTAGTGAGATGAGTCCTAGAAATATTCTGAAACTATGAAATTGTGTTTTCTGAAAATTATACCCACATATAGATAGAAGTGTATATATGGATATATGCATGTATGTATGCATGTTCTGCCCCAGAAATGAGGAAGACTGAGACAGCAAGGTTTCCATCTGCATTGGTGGGATTTGACTAGCAAGCAGAACCCCCAAACTAGAGGCAAATCTCATCCTTGAGTGCCTGTGAGGCTTCATCAGCAGATTCCAAGCAGTGGGATCTGTCTCCTGCAAACAGGTGTGCACAGATGTGATTCCTGGCTATATTCTGCCCAGCACTGCACGCTTGCAGAAGAAGGCAAGGATGGTACCAGATTATGTCAGTGCCTTTGTAGGACTGAGTCCTGCAAGCTTTTCTTCATGAGCCACTCCAGGAGAGTTGCTGATTTCTCCCTTAGGCAGCTGCTCTGCACAAAAATGATGGGTCTGTTTAGAGTCAACTCTAAAGTAAGCCTTCCAGTAATGTATTGACAACTTTAACATTTCTCCAGATTTGCAGAGAGAAGATATCTTACCTTTTGGAACTGAGAAATTATCAAACTTTAGAAAAGCACCTACCACCCCTTAAAGGGGACTAACACAAAAATGAATATAATTATATGTATAAATAACATACCATTCCTACTCTAGAGTTCTGCTGGATCCTGAGTTCTTATTTGAAAGGCCAAGTTGTAGATGCAGTTGTAAGCTTTTTTTTTAACTAGGCTTAACAATGAGACTTTTAATTTATATATCTCAGAATAGATCTAAGTCCTCCAAATGACTGAAATCAAGGTGAATGACAGCACTGGTTGGTTCTGTCTTGCACTTCTTGAGAACCCACAGCACAGGACAATAAGCAGCTGGGAGCCATCAGCACCTGGGCTGCGATCACCCCATAAACCACATGTCTTGTTGCATGTAGCAGCACTGACTTTGTTTCCCAGTTGAGTTAAAGATGTAAAATTTAACCTGTAAAGCCTCCTGGGGTTTAAGCTGTAGCAATGTGAAGACCTCTGCAAGGTTAGCAACTTTTTTGCACTGAGCACTGGAGAAACCCTTATTTCAGGCAGGTACGATCCCTACCCTGAAGCACTCATTATCTCTGAGGTGTTTTGCACATCACTAAAGGCCTTCATGTATCCTGAATAAAAGCTCTCTGATCATTCACTCTTTCTGATTTCCCTGTCTCCTCATCAATGAATGCTTGCGGGTGTAGTGCTCTCCTTTATCCCTATGAAGGGAGACAATTCCTTCAGGAGCCAAAGCAAGGTGGTTCACAGGCAGGAAAGAAAAGGCTCAGAGTAAGAAGAAGTAAGATACAAAGACCCGACTAAGTTTGAGAATAGTTACCTATTCTCATTCTAGATAGAGTGGCAATATATGAGAAATAAGAAGACTGCAACAGTGGAGAAAAGAAACATTGACAAAAACCTCATCAGAGTTAGATGACACAGAAAAGTGACTGAAACAGGAAGGAGACTATACGAGGAGACACAACACAGTATACAGGAAAACATGGTGATGGAAGTTAGAAAATAAAATTTAAAAAAAAATGTTCAGGAGACAAATTTAGGTTTTGTGTTTTTTTTAAAAAACATTTCAGTGGAAAATGTACACATAGAATGGTACATATAGAAACCATTTTTATCCCATAATGCTGTAATGCTATAGACTATAAATAAGCTGTGCTAATAGTAACTCTGTGAGGTAGGACAGGGCTATTATTTTATGTTATTGGAGCTAAGCACTGAAAAACAAAGTGAATCTCAAGAGGGCATAGTGGAAATCTGCAGGTGTAGAATGGGTCTGAATTTGCTGGGCATCACTGAATTATTTCTTCCTTAGAAAAGTTTCATATATTAAAAATATATAATGGAATTAAAATATTTGATTTGATATAAAAAGTCATTATGGTGTAGCAACATATGATTTTTATTTTGAACAAAATTATTGCTCTTTTTTCCTGTTGTTGCTACTCTACTGGGCAACAACAGTATTTTCAAATGCCCTGATACAGTATAATCTGTCAGAAAAGCTGCAGCAAATATACCTCCATAAGGATTTAATAACTTCAGCTTGAAACACCAATATTTACTGAAATGTGTTATCACCAATATTGATGCAACACATGGTCCAATGGTCCTGTAAAAGGAACAACTGCCAATACACATTTCAAAGCTGTTGCTGATTTTACATCTATAATTTACTCTACAGCTCTCTACAGTAGTTTCCTGATTAAACTAGTCATGCTCTACCCTGACACACTGATAACTCTTAGATTGCACCAGCATATTGAAATATCTCACAGTAGCTTTTTACATCAAAAATTTCACTGCAATTTCACTTTCATAAGGAATTTGAAGAGCACAATATGGACAGCATGTTAAAAAATATTCTTAATCATTAGAGATGAACTATTTGCTTTTTTGAGCATAATTTTATCCTGATGACTCTGGAGATGGAATTAAGATTGACAGAAGGTAGATTTCATATGAGGTCAAGGCCCCTGACTCTCAAGAAGCATTATAAAACCAGTGAACATAAGTTTTGCTGAATCTTCTGAGAATGCAGAAGAAGCATTGAGTTTTCAGCTTTCAGCAGCAACCTGGACTGTCTGAGAGCACAAGCAAAGCAGAAATTGTCTAAGGTGACAGGCTCCTGGAAAGACAAAGTGCACATCCCTTAACATCTGTCCACCCTAATTTTGTCCATATTAGGACAGGCAAAAACAGGTTGTCTGAAAGAGCTGCTGCCCCTAAAGTAGGAGTGGAAACTACTGGTAGAATGCCCAGTGCCAGCAGCTGTGATAGCTGAATGCTATCAGTCCCTGGAGGCAGCCAGATTAACAGCATGAATCCTCTAGATCTCTCCATTGCAATTCCCCCTTCTCTGTAGCAGGCAGAGGTGGCCCTGTCCCATCTGTTATTTTAGGAGGATTGACTGTCAGTTTTGTCTGAGCTGTTGAAAAGTCTTGTGCTGGCTCTAGAATAAAAGGCATTTCAAATGGTTATAGTGAAGAATATTTTAAATGAGGAATAATCATGGCATTACTTACATTTAGAAATTCAGGGAGTGTCCTTGGTCTCAATGTAGCATGCTACTCATTCCAAAATGCAGATGACTTTATCAGTGTTGGATTCTCCATCTCTGACTATCTCAGTTTCTTCTTTTTCTACCCAAAATTCTTTGTAATTTCAGCTGTGTGATAATACAAACAATTTTCATTCATTCGTTCATTCTTTCATTCAGGAAGGATGGAAGGATGGATGGATGGATGGATGGATGGATGGATGGATGGATGGATGGATGGATGGATGGTCTGCCATCACTGCCTGCTTTTGAGATTTGAATCCCAAAGGTTCAGTTTTGACTTTAAAACTTCCCTTGTGTTTGGAAGATTTTGGTAATTTCCATACCTTCTACCAATGGAATTTCCAGACATTACCAATTTGGTAGCTAAAGTAGAAATTGTACGTGGAACTTCCCAAGTTTTTTCCACAACTGTCTGATTAATTTTTGTGCCCTGGAGCTTTGTTCCTTCAAACGGACCCTCAGACCTCAGGAGATGGAAGTGAACCATGTGTTAGATTTCCAAATTGTTCTCTTGGTCCATTCTGGGCTTGTGCCATTCTCCCATGTTGCAGCCAGTGTTTTTCATAATGGCAGAATTTTTGAACACAACTGCTTCTCCAGTTTCACAAATCAAGATAGATTTTTATTTAATTAATTAATACTTTTTACAGCTGTTCATAAATGTCATAGAGAACATATTACTGTATATTATAAAACCCCCTTCTGCCATCTCTGTGAAGTCAAAGACTGTATTATAAGGCTCATGAGGATCACTTTTCTCACTCCTTATTTCATTCTCCTTATGGCTGCTTCCTCTTTGGTATACTACTGCTCTAGGAGAGAGGAGGAACTTCCTGTGAGTTTTGTTCAGGCTCAGTCTAGGGCTGCACTCTAGCCAGCTCACAGGCTTCCTTGTTCTTCCTATTTCTGACATAATTCTGGTTGTTTGTTTTTTGTTTGTTTTTTTTTCCCAGATGCAACTTATTACAAGAATAAGCAAGCTCTGATGTTTGTATGAGCAGATCCTTGCCCTTCTTTGTGAAAACCCTTTGAGCACTGTGGCTAGAGGCTTACTTCAGCTTTTTAGTTGGACCATGGCTCCCATTATTTCAGTTATCAAGGAGCTTGATTGGTTTTTATATTATTCCCCAGTAAAGATTGGATACTTGCTTCCAGTTTTCAATGAACTATAAGAAAGCCACTCCAAAAAAAAGTACTTCTTTGGGATTTTAAAGAAGAAAATGGTAGGTGATTTTAAATTATTTTTAGATCTGAGATTAGTAGATCTGAGTTGTTTGGACTTTATGCAAAAAACAGTAATTTCTTCTTTGTACCAGACAACTAGCAACTCCTCTTACACCCACTGGTATATTTAATCACTTTTTTGCAAATCAGCACAAGCAAACTTCCCAAGGGCAGATTTATGAAATGGCACACTCCCCATGCATGTGAAAAATGACTTGCTACCTTCCCTGTAATAACCAAACAGAGAGTGAAAGGCTGTTTGAAAACCCAGGGCTCACCTAGAGCTGTGGAGTGTTGCTTTGCCAGCATGCAGAAGAATTAGCTCAAGGCTGTTAGAGATAATCCTTTCCCTGCTAGTAAAGTCATCCCAAGCCAGTGACCCTTTAAAAATAGGAAGGAATATTTGCCAGCTCTGGTCTTCTCTGACCCTGCTGGAAGAGACATTCATGTCTCAAGACACCCTATGCACCCTTCTTTGTTTTCTACTGATAATCTACTGGTTTCACTCTGTTTCCTCTTGTCTCTCCACTTCACCAGGCTGGCTGGGTGGTGAGACACTGCAAAATTATGTTAATCAAGACCTAAGGGCAGACATCCAAGTGCAAGACTGAGAGCAAAAGGGTATAAATAAAGCAATGGCAAATTTGCTTCCAGAGTATGCTTAACCATTACTCCACTTCCAAGTATCCCATGAGGGATTTCTTTTGCACTGCTCTGCAGTGAGAGCAGAAGATGGTTGATTCATAGTCAGTTTTCTGACTATGGTGGTGAGCTCACTTCTGCATGGCTTCCATCCCTATATGCCTTGTATTCCTTTGGGACTCTGCTTCTGGATGCACAGGTAAATGCTGAGCATGTCCTGTCTTGAGAGGGACACCTCAGACACTTAAAAGATTACTTCCATGTAAGCCTGGCAGGGAACTGTTAGCAAAATACTGCTGATTTTGCCTCCTGACATTAGAAGTGTTGTGCACCAAGAGTGCACATTCTCATCTTGTCCTTTGGCAGTCTGCTGACAAGCTGCCCCTGCCTGTGAGATCCTTTAATTCTCATCATGCTCCACTGAGGTTATTTATACAATCATCATACCTCTATTATGAGATATCAGTTGTGTGTTTGTGTGTGTGTTCTGCAAGGTTCATGATCACTGTTACCTTAATGACATTCTACACACCTCACACTTTAATAACATGGATATCTGATGCTGTAAAATTCATATGGTATGAGTGTTAATGCAACTTGTACCCAGTGCTTCAGATAGTGTCCTTTTGGAAGATCAGCTCCCCTCTGCTTTGCTGTATGTCTAGGTAGAAAGTGCATTTTCTTCTGATCTAACTGCATGAGAATTCCAGGCAAAGAATATCACTTAGAACTATACCATAATTCCATTAAAAAAAAAATCCTGGCTTTATCTTATCTTGGATGTACAGTGCTCCTGGTTCCCTGCAGATATAGGTTCCCTTGATAAAGAAACCCAGACACTGATTTTGAAGATAGAGTTCATTTTGGACTTTATTGAGGCAATAGACCTTGGTTTTGGCTGCCTTCAGAGGACAGAATTTCAGTGAAGCAGAGCTGATGTTGTAATCTTGGATGATGATGGCATTTGTGATTGCTCAGTGAGCCTTCCAAGGGATCAGCCTACTGCTCTGGGTTTGGACACAATTATTTTCATTCTGACAAAATTCCTTGTGGTGTGGAAGGAGATCACAACTATAGCTGGGGTAGATTTAAATCTTTCCTAGCCATAAGATGTTTCATTGTTTGCATCATGTCCTGCATTTTCAAACTTTTCAAAGTCAGTGGAGTAAAAGGTCTGATTTTCTTTTCAGAATGGTGTATGAGGTCAGCTGTCCAGAAATATTTTTCTCTTTGTAGTACTTGTAGGAAAATAGGTAAATGTGTAAATTTTTTTAATTGTACTAAAACAGACATCATAATGAGATTCTAATTTTAGAAAACAACTGGCTATGAATTAAAGACTTCTCTCTTCCCTTCCCTAATTCATTTTTAAAAACCCAACTTGGCACTTTTTTCCCCTGAAATGTTACCTGTCTCTCTTTATCTGTACAAGATAGCTGTATACCAAAATTATTCAATTAAGTGAATTATGTGATTCAAATGGTGTATATCCCCTTCCTCCCTCCCACTAATAAGGAAAAGAATTCTATGTTTAGGGGATTATACCACTAGAATAATGAGTTTAATGTGAAGCTCAAAGGATTGGCATTGACAGTTTTATCAAACAAGAATAAAATTCGAATGGTAAAGTACATGCAACCTAGAGAAATGAGACAGAAGGCAGAAACCAAGGAGCAGGTTTTTTCCACTGCTAGTGTTTTTGTAGTTGGTAGCCACAAAAGCATCTTTCTGAGATATTTTGCTTGGTGTGGTGGGCTGACCAAAGCAGGAGAGAGGTAGTAGGATCAAAAGTTTCCTCAGGCTTCCCAGCGACATATACTTTCTGATGAGCAGGGCTCCTAACCACTCAACAGAGCTATATGCTTTATGCCTCACTCACCACAGCTTTCTGTTGCAATCTTTGGTTTATTCACCTCTAGTGAACTTGATTGTGCTTTCATTTTTTGGAGAATGAAATTTTTAGTGCTTATCTATTTGAAAGCAAGCTCTTGTAACTCATGGTATGGAGTCAATTGAACAGGGGCTTTTAGAACAGAGTATTGACTATTCTTTTTTCAAAGATTAGATTTCCAAATTTTGGACAGCTTTTTATGCCTTTCTTTCTCAATTTTTTTTTAAACTAGTGCATGGTGCTACCTCATTTGCAGAGTTTGATCCAGAAGAATCGAAGCACATGCTTAAGGAAAAGAATGGCATGAGGTTCATGAACCCCATAATTAGTTACCCTTCCTAGCTCTAAGCAGTAATTAAATCTGTCACTTCTGCTCTGCTGATTCATTTATTTAGCTATTTAATTGCTCAGCTCAATACGTCTTTATCTCCGGAACTGCAACATTTTATTCAGGCTAAGGAATAGCATAACCCATTATTATTTTTTTGTCCAAGGGCAGGGACACATAAAAGAAAAGAACACTAATACTAGATGATGTGGTGGTGCTGTCAGTTTTCACTTATCAAATAAAACAGTATTTAAGGGAAAACTTCAACCAGTGCTTGAGGATAGCTTTCGGTACACAGGTTTCCTTCTCCAGGAAATTATGTCAAATGAAAGGACCCAATGTATCTGATCCAGATTTCTGTTTCCATAATGAGTTAACTTAAAGCACTTCCAGGTAATATATAATTCTCCATAATTCTCCATAAAGTGAGTGCTGTGTTGGTAGAATATTTTATGACATTTTAAAATTGCAAATATACATTAAATTGTTTATAAACCAAATAGTATCTTTGCTGTGTACATTTCAGTTTTAGGACATTGCTCAGTCAGGGAGATTTCTGTCATCTGTCTCTTAGATTTATCATCAATGGAGCATTTTGATCTGAAAAGCAAATGGCATTTGGAATACTTTCACACTTGCAAAGACAACCCTTCTGAATACCCCTTTGTGAGGCATATGCATACATGCAGTTTTTCTTATGTTACATTTTCATCAGTCCTTAAGGGAGATTGCAAGATTCCTCTACCATTTCTATCCATAGGTTGGAAAAGCTGGTGTAGGAAAGCAGCATGTAAAATTAAGAGGAGCAGATCAAGACAGATCAATACAGAGTCTTCTTGCAGCATGTAAAATTAAGAGGAGCAGATCAAGACAGATCAATACAGAGTCTTTTGGTGAAAGGAGATTTTTTTTTAATTTTTATTTTTATAACTTTTTTTTCTCCTTTTTGAACTAAGGAATGACACACACAAAAATTAAAGATAAAACACTCGCCCAGAGTTCAGAGACAAGGATATTTTCTGTCACTTCTAGCATCAGTAACTCAGTTCCACCAATTTGTTTGTCTGCCTGGCTGGCTAAATTTTTTTACCATGCACACAGCCTTGCATTTCACTCCATTAGTGATTTATTTTTGCTGTCTTGTTATTCAGTCACAACTATGCAGTTATTTAAGTCATTGCTCATGTTTTTGCCAAGTAAGCTTATTATTCTAAAAATCTTTTTCCTGCTTACCTGGAGGGGTTTTTGTTGTTGAGGATTATGTTAGGCGTTTTTTATTCCTTCAGTGAGACTTCTGTCCACTCTTTTGCAATGCAATACGTTTGTACTGCTGCTGTGGCCAACTCACTCAGTTGGCCCTGACTGAAACAGAGGCAGGAGCCTGTGTAAAGACCAGCCAGTGGAACTGGCAGGGTTAATTAGCCATATTGCCTGGAACACCTTGGAAATCCAGCTGGATCTATTTCCATTACCCTGGCCACTGTGCTGGGCTGCACAGACCTGCACCATGCCTGTGCCAGAGTGAGGACCTCTGCTTCCCTGCCCCCATCATCAGGGAGGGCTTTGTCAGCCCACGGGCTGGCAGCTTTGGCCCAACAATGCTCAGTCTGTGTTGTTCATGTTGGTGTTGTTGTTTTGCATCTGTGCACTCAGGGTTTCTCACAGCTCTTTGTTGAAATAAAGAATATTTATCTCTCTGCTAAACCTAGGAAGTCTGGAAATCTTGTGGGCAGTTTAGTTCTTGCAAGCCTGCATATAAGATTTTTGGACTAGGGTTTTGTATGAGCTTCACTTAAATATTCTTTCTTTTAAATCAAGTGATCTTCTAAAAGAACATTCTTCGTTGCATTGGACATATGCTCAAATTCAGGGAAATGTGACCATCCTTTGTGGATAAAGGTGTTTTGAGAATAAGTCTGTATGTGAATTGCTTCAGTTTGAGAAAGCAGTGTTCACTGCAGCATGACAAACAAGTGTGATCAGAAGAGGGCATGGGAATGAAATAGAAAAAATAACATGTATTTGTAGTAGAAGTTGATTTTTGAGTTGATGGAAACCTGACAGAGGAAATACAGGGTTAATTTCAGATGGCCTTTATCTGGGTTCTAAAAGAGCATGCGGTTGGTCAATAGGATTAACTACTTTTACACAGATTTGTACATAAACATTGAGGCACGAGACTTGGACGTGAGCTGAGCGCCCTCCCATTGCAATCATTACATTCTTGAACAACGTCTGGAGAGGGAATTAGGTGACAGTGGCTATTGGCTTCCCCTCAGATGAACCTAGCTGTTGTCATCTGGCCATCAACAGGCTGGAAATTACTATCTCGAAAACACTGCAGAGTTTACAGGCAGCCTTATGGGACCGAAACCACTCCCTTCTCCTACTCTGCCCTCCCCATGCTAGAGCCAGTGGCATCCAGCTACTTACACAGTGTGAACTGGGCATTTGTGAAGTGATGTACAAGCCCAAGGTCCAGGCACTGCTGGAGGGGGCACTGTGCTTGATCAAGGGTGTGTTGGCTTTTTGTGAGTTTCGTTGTTTGTTTGTTTTTTGAGTTTTTTTTTTTGTTAGTTGTCAACCCTAGTTCACTGTATAGTTAGAAACCTCAGGCTGTAGTTTCTCCTCACTCAAAGCACTGGAATAATGTTAGTGTAAAATGTGTCTAAGTCAAATTACATTAAATCCTCCAGTTTCATACAAATTCACCCCTGTCTGCACTGTATTGATAGATTGGTTTACTTATTGATGTATTGGGAAACTTGTTGTTACTGTTTTAATTAACAAGGTAAGCCCCCGCCTGTACTATTTGTGTGAGGCACCATATCTGTGGGGTTGGAGTCTACCTCTGCCCAGCGCTGGTCAGTCGACTTGGTTATATAAGGTGCACAGACTTGGGTACCTATAAATATTAGCGAGCAGCTGTCACAAAGGGATTGTGAACGAGCTGCTCTGGACCTCGAAAACATAATAGCTTGGCACCCAGAAATACACAACTTTGATAACATACTACAAGGTCACGTACTGGGGGGAGAGGGTAAGGAGGTGGCGACTGCTTTTAATCTTTGTCTCTTTTATGAAAAAAAACCTAATTTTCTTGCTTGGTGTTTCTGGTATACATCGGATATTTATATTTTTTATCACATTAGGATATGACATTCCTGGCCTTGCCAGTGCTTTTGTTTGGATATTTATAGCAGCTTCTGGTCATTGTTGAGCAAAGGCGATTGCCCTGCCCTCTGGCCCTTTCTTAAGCAGATTTTGGGCAGAAGCTCCTCTCGTGTGGCACTAATTGAAGTGACTAGTGGAGGGGGGTGTTGTGAGCACACTTGTGCTGATTTGCCAGGGTCTAAGCCAAGGGAGGAAGAGAGGATAAAACGGGAGAAGGGAGGAAAGAGGAAGGAGAGGGCTGCGAGGGCTGCCGGCCATCTGTCCGCGCAGGGCGGCACGGCGGAGCTGCGGCGGGCGGCGGGAGCGGAGCCGCTCCGCAGGTGGGTGCGGGCCCGCGGGGGCGCGGCGCGCCGCCGGCCCGGGACGGGCAGCGCCGGGCCGAGGCGGGGAAACTCCAGTTGTGCAAGCCAGAAACCCAACAAGTTGCGGTAGAAGTGCTCCGTGCGGAGATGGGGCTGCGTTGTCCGCCGCACGAGTGAGCGGCGCTGAGGGAGATCCGTCAGGGGCTGTCAGTCGGGACGGGGGGCTGCCCTCGGGTGAGGAACCCCGCCTGAGCCGGGGCTCGGAGGCGGTAAGATCATCCGGAGCCTGCTCGGTGTGTGTCCGTGTGCCCCGGTTAATGGTTTCCTGCGAGTTTAACGTGGAGCGGGGAGAGGCCGAGGAAGACCACAGGGGTTGCGGAGGGATTAGGAAGGCAGAGGTTAGTAAGTTTCTGATGTGCATCACTGACAGAAGCGACCAGTTTGGAATATTGTCCCGTATTTTTGGATTTGTATTGGTACTGGAAGTTTTCGCGTTTCGTTCAAGTGTTGATGTTTCTGGAGGCTTTTCTTGCTGTTGTTTTTAACTTGCTGTGTAAACAGCCTGAGTAAACAGCCGGGTTGTCGCTCAGCGAGTTGTGCAGTGGGGGAAAAGTGAACTTCGAAGTGTTTTCAAAAGAAACATCCTAATCCTAAAGAAAAGTTGGAAAATATACAGTAGTTTTAAATTAACAGTAGTAATAGAAGAATCCGGGCTTCATACCTGATTACTATGGTCATTAATATTATTATTTTTGAAGATGAAAGAAAAATTATTCCTGGGCGCCTAAAATGATGTTTTAATGTCCTTTATGCATCTGTTAGAATGTCCTGTTAGTGGATATGGTTATGTTTAGTGTACAGCTTGTATTTGTGTTTCTGATAACCTTCCTAGTGCCGCTGGAAAAATAAACACTCAGCAAACGCACATTACCTAAACATATTTTAGCAGCTCAGGCATAAGTTATAGGCAGCAAAATGCAAGCATAACTGGCAACTCCTTTGCATATCTATCTTCAAGAGTTAAAAAGAAATAAATAAATATTAGTTACACCTGTGTGTACCATCCAGTCTAGCTGTAGGTCTTGTTTGTTTCTTTTGTATATGGCTCTAGAAGTAGAACAATAGTGAAAAATGGAGTTGAGCAGCTGGTAATCCATTTGTCCATACCTTCTCTCTAAAAAGATTCATGGTGCAAAGTTCATGAACTATCACTGAGAATGGTTTAAAGCTGAGTCCAGGAACTGGCCTTGCTGAAATCCATCAAGAGTTTATAAAAATGAACAGAAAAGCTGAGGTTTTCTTCCTCATAAACCTCTTAAGAAATATGTCCTCTATCCAGTATGCTACTCATATGTATCCAAGGCAAGGGGAAACCTTGATGGATCCTGTGGATATTGCTCCATACCGTCCTTATCTATAATCAGGCGAACAAAAATATTTTTACTTTCTTTAGTCTGGAATAGCTGGTTTCTTACAGAAGACCTTGCCTTCTGTCTTTCTCTCATCTGTGTCCTTGCCGCAAAAAACAAGTCCTCAAGAATATAAGCATTTGTTTTACTGATTATATTTCTTATCTCTCCTGCCTTCCAATTTGTGCTGGTTTGAATATTTCTGTAATATTGAAGTCAGTTGCTATTACTTCCTTCAAGGACCCTATTTAAACACATTTGTAGAGTGTGTTCAGTATGATAACGTGTAGCGCCATGGATATATTTAATTTTATTCTTACATGGCTCCATTTATTTCTCTTGTTACTTCAGAGAAGCAAGAAACATGATGAATGCTCCATTAGTGGTATTGGTAAGAAATACATTAACGCGAGTGCACGGTCAGTAAGAAAGTGTTTTTATTTGAAAGCCTTCTCGTACCACAGAGCATACTAATAATCATAACCTGTGCCACATATCTTCAGTGCTAGATTGCATTTGCTTTTAGCTTCTTTATAAACACAGCTTTTATTCAGGATAGCTGCATTTTCACCAAATGCCCAGGCTCCTTGCTCCTTTTCAGCCTTTGCAGCCTCTGAGTGCTGCAGGAATTTGCTGGGCAAAGGACTGGGTGTCCGTGGGGCAGGCAGTTCAGGATGCAGCACTTCTCAGAAGCCAGCCTCGGTATTGTAGGACACTGAGGTCTGATAATAAAGTCAAGTGAAATGTGGTATTAAAAATATAAGTCAAATCCGAAGACTGCTGTGTTGGTTGGATACCCAAGAGCAAGCTGGAATAGCCACTCTGACAGATAACTGGAAATGCGGTGAGCGACTTTTGCAAGCCATGAGGAAAAGTACTCAGTTTTCTGCACATGAAGCCGCTTTCCACAGATCCATCCCAAGGCAAGAGGCTTTCCTGGTGAAAGGACAGGAGTTTGCATCCCTCATGCTCAGTATCCAGGCAGAAGGACAAGACATGGGGAAGCAGAGGGTGAAGTGGCTGTCCTGCTTAGGAGTGCTGGGAGCCTGGGTCCAAGCCTGCTGGGCAGGGACAATTCCAGAGGGACCCTGCAGCAGGACAAGGGTGTATCACTGCAGCTGAAAGTTGTGGAGCAGCTTGCAAAGCTAATGGGGGATGTGACTTCAGCCACAGGTGTGTGTGGCAGAAGTGGAAAAGAGGTATGTGTGGGAGGCAAGGGTTTTAGAGTGTCAGATGTTGTGGCAAAACACATGGTGGTCATGGTGTCACGTTTTTAAGGTAGAAGAGGGATCAGAGGTCTGGTAGAGCAAGCAGTAAAGGCAGGCGGATGACACCAGCAGCCAAAGGTCTTAATGCTACTGCAGGCAGGCTTTGCAGCTGGATGGATGACCCAGTTTGGGTGCTTTGGAAAGAGTGAGTCAGGAGCTGGGAAGAACCATTGAGGATCCTGTTTGTCATCATGGACCAAGGAGGAAGCATTGGGCAGCTGAGCTGAGGGCAGATGACGTGCAGTAATTATAACTGGGGTGCAGCACGAGGGCTGACAGCCAGGAGACCGGGCACAGTGAATAATCTTTAGCCTTTTCTGTGGCATATGTGACATTGGGAAGACAAACTTAGAGTTCAAAGCAAAGTTTAAGGGTAGCAACCAAAATGATTCTGTAGCACTAAAGCTTTTTACCCTCTTTGTTTTTCTCACCCCAAGATTTTCAGTTATTGGGATCTCCACCTTCAGATGTTTATAACAACATCATGACTGGGGATTGTAGAATGCACAGAAATTAATTTTCATAGACTTTGCCAGATCATTTTCCTTTAAGAGGGACCTAGTTGCACTTTTAATAACAGATGCACTCTGTTGTAATCATTTGCTAAGCAACAGGCTCACTGTGCTGCCTATGAAGCACAAAAGCAGGGGACGCTTTGACACGTCACGTAAAGCTTACATAAAGTTTGTGAGCAGCAGCAGAAAGAGTGAGTGATGAATGCTCTTGGTTTTGTTCCTTACGTGAAAATAGTTTATAGTTGGGTATTTTTCTCTGCTGGCTGCCATCAGCAATAGAAGTATCAACAGGAGAAAAATGGGTCGCTTGGGTTTTAGCATTAAGCAGCAAATCCAGGGCCAATAGGATTTAGCTGGGATGTTAAGGTTTATTCAGTGCATTTAGTTAATGAAGTTGGGGAGGGGAGGAAGAAGGGAAAAGTCAGTGTCTGGGCTTGGGGGAAGGGATGAAATAGCCTGCTGCCACTGAGTGAATCCTACGGTGACTCCTCCTGATTGATAGATGCTCCACAAGACAAAAACAACTCAGCAAAGGAGGTTTTAATTAAAAAACAGCAGCTCAATGCCAGCTCTTTTGGATTAAAAACAAGCAGAAAATCTTTGTAACAGACATCTACTTGGTGTTAAGGGTGTGTGTTTTTACCCCTAAAGGTGCAGTGCCCATCGGCTGGTGAGAGGGAAGAGGGAGATAATAGTATGTGCAAGCATCCTTGAAGTGGCCATAGAGCCATGGGGATATTCAGCAAGAGCAATTGTATGTTAATATTCATCAGTGAGGCACAGAAGTCAAGTTCAGGCTAACAAACTCCCTTTTGAGCATTTTGCCAGATTCCTAGCAGACAGCCCATCATCCCCTACGCACACGGGTGGCCCTTCACTGTGCTTACCCGTATTTTGAAGCCTTTGTGTCCCCTGCCAGAGGCTGTCATCTTGTGTACACACATGCTGTTCAGCATCTTGACTTGCTTTCTGAGCCCTGAAAGCCCTCAGCACAGAGACACAAAAAACAATTAGCATAGAAAGTCATTGTTATTTAAAACATAAAGGGCTATTATCTATATGTACAAAAAAATTTGCAAACCAACGTGAATTGATCTCTTCCCCCAAGGGAGTTAGTTTGTTGGGTTTTTTAATTCTGCTTCTCTGATTCTGGCTCCCACTTGGATCAGACCTTGTTTTCCCCAAAGCTGCAGTGGTCATTTAGAGCTAGATGAAGTTTTTTCTCCTGTGCACCCCCTTGGAGGTCTGTGCTTGACCATAGTACCTCAACGCTGCTGGGAGTCGTTGAGCAGCAATTCACACTGTCAAGACTCAGCCAGTGACCTCAGCAGACTTTTCCTCCTATGGGGGACGTGGGCATCGGTAGCAGGATCTGACTAGCAGTATAAAATAAATAAGCAGCAGATTTGCAAAATTTATAAATGTACCTGGTGTTCTTGGCATAATCCATTTGCTCAGACAGGCTATAGCTTGATACAATTCTGTGAGGAGGATGCTGCAATATTTTTTTAGTAGGATTTATTGCAGAGACACCTGAAAACTTTCACAAAATGGTCCCGAGAAAAACTAGAATGTGTGATTTTTGGTGGGTTTTTTGTTGTTTTGTGTTTTTTTTGATCTTACAAATATTTTAAATTAAATATTTTCAAATCATAGTTTAAAAATAAAGTCGTGAAAATGCTTAGGAAAACACTGTACAGAATAGTTTAGGCACATGTCTGTAATAAGAAAGAAAGAATTTGATTTCATTAAAATTAAACAAACCAACACAAGGACTTGACTGTGATGCTTACAGTAGGGCTTTATGAATGTTCAGCCAACTTTTAGAAAATGGGGGATGGCTGTGTCAGAACAGCAGTCCCAGGCACGGCAGCAGGAGTCTGGGCAGCTGCACACAGAGAATGTGGAGGTCTAGGAAAATACTTCTGTCATCTTTTATATACAAATAGGTATATGTTTGTTGGTAAACAAATACAGATGTTATTGCTGATCTTAGGATTTTATGAAATGAAAAACAGTCTGATTGTGTCAGTGGCAACAAGGGAAGCATATTATCCCACAGGCAGAGCATGCTACAGAAAAGTATTCATTTTCTCTCAGAAAATGAATACTTTTTGGTGTATCTACATGGTAATGAAGTGTTTGGTGCAATGCCCACACCATCTAGTCCTGTATTTATGGTGGCCTATTACCTTTACCACTGTTGGCATATATTTTCTTGTCAGTGGGCAATAAAGCACCTATTCAGCATTTGAGCCTAAACAACTAGAAGGACAGAATCTGAGACTTGAAGACCATAAAATGACTTTTCAGTGATTTCATTCAGTTAACAAAACTGTGTGCATACCTTGAGGATCTCATTAGCATAGTTCTAGCTGCATGCCAGCATCTACCCAGAGGAGGAAACAGAAAATCTCTGTCTGTGTTGTAATATTAAACATTCTATGTAATAACAGCATTTTTTTACATGAAAAGGCTGTAAAACATTGGGGGCTAATGCAACCTTTGTAAATGTTGTAAATCCACTCAATAATTACTATATAGGCTCAATAATTACCATATAGTACTAGATTAAATACTGAAGGTCCTTGATCTGCATAAATCTGGTGGAGGTTTCCTTACATATGATCAAAGTGATTAAAAAAACTATTTTCTTTCTTTAGACGTATATGCTATACCTGTGAGAGTAAATTAAAATAAAATGTATTGCTCCTGCAGATAGGAAGACATGACACTTCTACCTTTGTTCCACTAGCCGAGTTTATAGCATTCATTCACAGCCATGAGAATCAGCTTTGGAGTTCCAAGTCCTTCTAATTCAGAGAAGTTTAGATAGGTGGATTTTGATTGAGTAGTAGGGAACATCAAAAGTTACACCATTAGATTTCTCCATGAAAAACAAGGGCTCTGTGCAGACACCAAGAGAGAGATGCACTGTGTTTCCCCCTTCCTTCTTTCCCCATCAGCATTCACAGTGCACAAGCAGAGATGCCTGCTAGGTATTGAAGAGGCTGTCACTGTTAATTTACTGAGAGCATCCCACAGTGACTGGGGTGGGGTGGAGGAAGCTGAATAAAAATTATAAGCGCTATTGAAACTGGCTTGTAACAAAGTCCAGTGTCCCTTCAGTGTTTCTAATGTCAGATAAGTATCTGACATGGGAATCTGATCCTGTGTTTTAAAATGCTGCTTAAATTTTGGAAGCTTCTCTTTTTTGTGTAGGAATGATACTTTGCTGACAAAAGACTGCAGCATGAGCCATGATCGTGAAACCTCCTAAAGCTGTTCTTTTTCCATTGACTAGAGCAGATCCCCAAGCAGCCCCCAGTCCTGACAGAAACGGGTCTGCACTTGGAAGTGTCTGCTTGGATGTGACCATCACGTGATGGGTGTGGCTTTCCCACACTTCCAACAAGTGTTGCTGTTGGCCTCCTGTTTGCTTACAGGAACCTGAATTGCCAATATATCTCTAGGAGCTTCAGTACCAATTAATCTGTTGGCAAGACCTGTTATAACGTAATATGTGATGTCATGGTATTCCTCCTCTTATTGGTAGCTAATGTGTGTTTCTAAGTAATTTCCCCCATGTCTTGAAAAGCATGCTTGTAGAAGGCACTGATCAGAGCTGTGACACAGTAACTTCAGGGATACCCGTTCCTGTTCCTGGCTGTGGAGCAGAATGCATCAGCTTAAACACTGGAAGTGCAGATTGCTTCCCTCTGCAGCTATTAAGACTGTCATGACTGAGTGTAAGAGTAGCTCACCTATTTTGTTCCATGTTGCTGCAGGGTAGGATCATATCCATGGCCAGTTGCTGAGTTCCAGCTGATGAGTGGTACCCCTCAGTGGTACTTCCTAGCCAGTGGGTGAAACAAGCTCCTTGCAGTTGTGTGAATGTACTTTCTTGTGCTTGGATGACACTTTCTCATGTCTCAGAACCATCCTTCCTCTCTTACTCATTTCTAGTTTCAATGAAAAGATTATAAAAGGCAGAAGTATAACCACTTAAGTGACCTGTCTTGATATTTCCATATTTTCTGTTATTACCCTTTTTCTGTCAATGGTAGCCTTAGCTACAGGGATCTCTTTGTTTACTTTGGTTTTTGACTGGGCAATTGTATGGACACCACTTGTGGTGGATTGCATATATATGTGTGTATATATATATACATGTTTATATCCAGTTTTGCTGGTAGTTACTTCTTGACCCCAGATTTGCTAGCAGGAGATTGATGACACACAGTTTGGACTTTGGGCTGTGCCTTGTCATTCCTGGGTTTCCTTTTAGGGTGATCTGCTAACCAGGACCTATTCACTTTTAATCTTTTTTATCATCTGAAAAGAAATCCCAGCACTGTGACCTTTCCTTGCCTGTTTCACTGCTGGTTAAGAAACAACCCCAATCATGCTGTGAGTGGATGTGTGGCGTTACTGGGCTGCTGGCAATAAAATGCAAGAGAGGCCTTACAAAAAAAGTGTACAGGAATCTATTTTACTGTGCTTTTATTAAACACAGATTGTTCTGCATAGATGGATGGGCTTTTACTTGGCTCAGGTGTAAAGGGCCCGCCAATATATGTCTAAACCTTTCTAAAGCAACTTGAATTTCCCTAGGAGAAATCCATTAAAGTTCCTATGAAAATGGAGTTTCCTTTTACCTTGTGACCTTTCTGATTTCCCATCCCTAGACACGAATGACCCAATCTCCAGTGAATACTATGTCTCCAGTGAATACTATTGTTATTATTATTATTAGTCAATAAAGATAAAAGCAGATCATGTATATATTGAGGGATAAATAAAAATGTAAGTAGCCATAACTAGGGTTGCCTATGGCTACTAATAAAATGTCACCTACATTTTAGCTCTGAATGCCTCTGAGATCATACTTAAAAATATATCAAAATGCAATTCTCTCAATGAGAATATAGCTGAGCTGCCAGGAAAAGAATTATTTCTAAATCATATATTTAAAATATACAGGACAAGCTTGAAAAATTGCAGATACACCTTAAATCAGTTTAATTTTTAGTTCCTGTGCTCCTAATGCAATTGACGTTTTTCAGATACATATATTTTATTACATGAGGGGATTATCTTATGAAGAGTTTGAGATTTTTGCACAATCCTTTCTTGGTTGTGTTGATTTCAAGGATATTAATTCTTACTCAATTGGAAAAAAAAAATTAACTGGGATCTTTAACTACAACTTTCTCAGGTTTATACTCCATTAAATTTTTTACGTGCTTTTGTTTCTAGAATGTGGGCAAATTGGGCAAAATGTGGACCTGTGTTTGCCCTACTTTAAAAGGAAACTAATTTTCACTGTTACTAGTGCTTTCTGAAAAAAAGTTTGAGAAACATTGTTGCTTGGAATAACCACAGAAATGTTTCAGTTTAAGTTGTTTTGGATTGGTACTTTTATTTTCTTAATAGTAATTGCAGATTTTTGGGGGTTGGGAATAGCCACAGAATAAAACCACTTTGCCCCTGCAAATATGTCTAAAGCTAAGGGCAAAGGCGTTTTAAAAATCACATCAGCATAGATTCAGTCTAGTGATGAGTTTGGCTCAGCGTGTCTTCTGCTGCAAACCTTATTTCAAGAGATTATTAGTCAAAATTTGAAAACTGTGCAGACATCTCTTGCAGAAAACTGATAATCTGCCTAATGAGCCTCAGCACTCTGGGTAAAGCCAATGAACAGGGTGTGTTCTTGAATGCTTTTCATTAAGAACATTTATTAGGGCAGATGTCAAATGAATAGGCTACAGTAATAAACAAAAATGGGGTTGTAGCTTGTGTTTGAGGCAAGCTTTCATGTCTGCAGCCCTGAATAGCTGCTGCCTGTAAAAGTCTCTCTACACTTCTCATACAAAAGAAGAACTTACAGAGATGTGTTTGTTCAAATAAATACCTTTTTTAATTTATTTTATGTAATCAACAAGGTATGACATCAACTTTATTAATTTTAACCTTATATTGTTCAGTTAATACTTGGTCAAATTCAATAGTTTTGTGCAAGCACTGAGCACCTAATTTACATACCTACCAATGGTTTGTATATATGCATAGTGACTTTGTGACAACAATGGTATTAAAGGAGATTCTGAGATAAAAATACCTTCCTTTTATTGTAAATCTGAAGTGTCATTGATCTGTATTCCTAGCCAGAAAAGATCTTGTATTTGTAACTAGTTCTATTTTAATATGGTTTACCTGGTTAGTTTTTGCAAATTGAAACAGCTATTTTCAATGTATTCCATTCATTTGCTGCCTTACATCTTTGGAACAGACTGTGAAGGTTTTCCTGAATTTCAACATGTGTACAGAAGACCAAATGTGATAAAGTCCAAGCTGTAGGTAGCCTTGCCCAGTTGTAACAAAACAAGGAAGATGTTGAGGATGAGATGTCCACAAAATCCCTGACAGAATTTCTCCTTGATCAGTCTGTTCAAACAGTAAGATGAGAACAGGTTGCTGTCTAATCCCTGAGGATTTCTGGGATCTTCTGTCCTCCTACATCCAGTTTTTGTGATGACACAATGATGATCCCAGACTCTTCTACTGACTTTGGCTACAAAATGACATCTCATTGTGAAAGTGATGTGTAATTCTGCTCCAGCTTGTATCTGGATAATAACTTTTTCTGAAAGTAAAACATGATTGGACAAGAGGAATCAGCTTCAGTTGTGCCAGGAGAGGTTAAGATTGGATATTAGGGAAAAAATTACTTACTGAAAGGGTAATCTGGCACTGGAACACGATGCCCAGGGAAGGGGTTTTGTCACCACCCTTGGAGGTATTTAAAAGACAGGTAGATGTGGCACTGAGGGACATTGTCTTAGCGTTGGTCTTGGCAGTCCTGGGCTAATGGTTGGACACAATAATCTTACAGGTCTTTTTCGGCCTTACTGATTCTGTATTTCTGTTGTCCATGGAAATTGTGTTTTCATAGGCTTTGTCTTCTTTCTCCATCCATTTCTCCTTACTTTCACTGCCCTCTTTGGATCTTCTGAGTTTTAAACCTGGATGGCTCTTTCTGTTGGGGTAAAATGAGAAAGGATTGAGTTTGCAAAGATACAGTGTCTCAGTGAGACCAGTGGAAAGTGAGTGTGGTATGTCCATGAGATTGGTAATAGAGTGTTAAAATCTTTGCACTGTGTGTGGATAGAAAAAGCTTACCTTGGTATGTGGATTTTTTTCCAGATCCCTGAGAGGAGATAATATTTTTTATTGACGTAGGGAAATCTAGTGGTTAGTACAGAAACGCTACTGTGTCCATCACCACTTTGCCTCGATAGGAATAAACTTTTCAAAACTTGTGTATTTTCATTTGAACCACTTGATACATTCAGCAATGAAATAATTAAAAGATCGATACTAGGCAGACTTTCCCCCTCACCCCCCATTTAAACCAGCCTTCTGGATCTCATATTAATCATGATGCCAGCTTCTTGTCTTTTTGTATATCTCTGGTGCTCTCTTGAATGTGTTAGAAAAGTCACATTGGAGATCAAAGATTATTTTGGAAGCCTGATGTGTTTGCAGGAGAAGCTGATCTTTCGTGTACGTGTATCCACTTTTTTTCAGTTTTGAGCTAAATCTCTATTTACTCATTCCAATTTATATGAGAATGCATGTGTTACATTGATGTTATTTGAAAATTTGCAAGATGGAATAATTGGGAGCAAGTATTTTCTTGCTGTTTGAGGCACATTCTGGGCACCCAATGTACCCAATCTTTATATGTTATGATGGGTCATTTGCCGCGTTAATGGCATTTTTCCTGTCTGTGGTTAGTTTGAATAACCTGCCTCTGTAAGGAGGAGGAGGAAATAAAATTACTTCTTTTAGAAAACCTGTTTTCTACGTTTATACTCAACTTTGATGTCTCCTTTGAATTCATCTCTGCTATTGGGCACCCAGAAGCCAAAACAAACCCTAGTTCACTTGGCAGATGACCACAGGACTGGGTTGTGACCTGTGAGGCACAAGACTCACATGTTTTCCTTGGAACTGCCACATCTGTGAGGTGACTCAACCTTGGTTAAAATGCAATAATTTTGCATGCTGCTGTGGGGTATTCAGTTTTGCAAATGTCTGGCCTACATTCTTCTATGCAGTTTTTTCTTCTTTAGTTCAAGGAAGTTGCTTGTCATCTTACCCTGTACCAGGACTCTCAATAATTCTCTTCTTTCATCCATATTGTTACCTGTAAGTTATTTATAGACTATGATCATATTCTGCTCAATCCTCTTTTCTGGATTATAGAACCTTAGCTTCCTTAGTCTGTCTTCATATTCGGTGTCTTATCCTCCAATTCCTATATCATTTAAGTTAGCCTTCTTTGTATATGCCTAGATATTTTATATCTTTTTTTGCTATGTGTGAAGGTAAGAGCTGCATGCCATATTCCATTTGTGGTCACATCATGATTTTGTACTCTGGAATTATTACCTCCTTGGATTTATATGATATTCATGCACATCAAAGACCAGCAGTTGCTTCTCCTGCAAACAGTTCAAATTTGCAAAATAATCTTTAATCTCCAATCAAATACTGACCCTTTTTTCAGATGGCATCATATGCTTCTAAACATTTAGTTCCCCTTATGTTCCAGCCTAAAGCAAGAACAGCTTTACTTATTGTGAGTAAATATTCCCTTGTTTTCTGCATCGGCATATTTCAAATGTCTGTGGATTGCTATTCTCTTGTAGACAAAGACAAATCAAATGGGAAGGTGGGAAATATTTCCCCCAAAGTAAATGAGCTTAATGTTTGTGTAAAAAAATTAAATTAATAAATAATTCATCTTTACTGGAAATATTTTTGGGTTTTGGTTAATTATCATGTGGATTTGTCTTTTTTTTTTATTTCAGGAGAGCAACAAAATAATAGTTCTAAAATAGAAAGAAGTGAACTGCACATAAGACCAGCTGCTGGCAGAACTCCCACAAAATCAACTTCAGTTTCTGTGCTTAGGATGCCTCTAAATTTTAGATGCTTAGTTAGTTTGGTTCTTCACTCCACACCTATGCCCTCAGTGCATCAAACCTCTGAACTGTCTAATTTATCTATCTTGAATTCAAAATATTTTCAGTTTGTATGACCCAACATTTATAAATCAAATTACATAGAAATGTCATTACATAGAAATGTTACTACATTTGTAGTAACTTTCATAATTAAGAAATCTTTATTTTAGCTTGCTGTAATTTACTCATAGTGTGCATTTTCCAACTCAGTAGTCTTTTTCAGCTAAATTTATCCTACTTGTCTAATTCTTTCTCTACTGCTGCTCCTCCCTTGAGTAACATTTAGAACCTTGTACTTCCTTTCAGAGCTGCTTATCTGTGGAAAAGCTCACACTACTAGCATCTTGTATACTTGCTTGAGTGAATCCTAGAATTTCAGAACTAGTAGGAAATCAGTTTGTTGCTTGATTATCAAATTCATCTCCCCATTCAGTGTGTAAACTCTCAAACGATTATGTGCTGAAAATATCGCCCATGGTTTCTTATTCTTCCCATCCAGATTTAGCACTGTCTTAAGTGGTCTCATTTCTTATTTTCTTCCATACTAGTCTGTGCCAAAGATTAATATGTTTCATCATCTTCAGTTGGAAAAAAAATAATCACTGCTGTAATATTTAACAAATATTTTGCTGCAAGAATGACTCTTGTAATTTAGGGGAAAGTTCAGTAAGGCAAGCTGTCTTTAAAATGTGCCTGCTTCCTCCTGTGGTGGAGGTCCTTGCCAATTCTGGCAAATCCATTTTGACTGCTAGGTTATACTGGTTATTTAAAATAATAATTTAAAAAGTTTTAAATGCTTAAAGTGCTTTAAGATTAGTGCCAGAATGAATGTCATTAAGTAGTCTAATGAATCCAGTGTGTTCCCTTTTGAAGTTAGCAGTCTCTGAGATCTGGGAGAGCAGTGTTAGTACTGAAAAGTTGAAATGTAGTCCAAAGGAAGCACAAGGAAAAGGGAACTACTGCAAAAATTGAACTGGAATTAGAAAGTAACAGGATTTAGGGAGAAAATGTAAGCCATTTGGAGAAAGTTTTCAAACCCCAGCGCTGGATTCTTATACCTTATTGCCATTGAATCTGCAGAGACACGGCTTCAATTACCATCTGCTCGGTAAATGAGTAGCTCCTTCCTAAAGTCTGGCTTGGGATATTAGATGGGGAATTTGTCTTGCCAGACTGTGCTAGGAGCCCAGGCATTCAGGATGGTTATTCCTGGTTTGCTTCCCTGATCTGTAGAGCAGGTCTCTTGAATGCCCATGACATTGATGTTAACAGAAGGATGGGGAGGGGCATTCCAGAGGATGAGTGTGTTCCATGAGTGCCTGAGTTTGGGATGTTGAAGGGGCTAGTTATTTACTTGGTGTACTTACTTGACGTCCTTTCAGATTAGTAGCCTGCCTAGGAGGTTTGTGCTGTAGTACGTAAATAGCAAAAGAAAAATGTGTGGTGAAAGACAGACATGTAGAGATAACAGCTTCTCCAGATCAAAAGAAGCCATTTGGTTTCTACTTGTACAGCTGAAATTCTCTGTATTGTTTAGTTCAGAAACAAATGTTGCTGCCATGTTACCATGGTTGGCTGCAAAAGCTTGGGAGTGCCCTTCCAGCCCTGCAGATCTGTCCGGCATCTGGAGATGAGGCCAGGGAACAGAAAGTGTGAGTGGGCTCCACACCACAAGTGTGCATCCCTGTGGTATTTATAGGCACTTACAGCACTGTTAGAAGGCAAGGCATGGGCAGGGAGCATGTGACCATGCTGCTTGTAGCTGAATTGCAAGATTGAGAGAAGAGGGGTGTATTTTGGGGCTTTTTGTTTTGTGGGTTTTGGTTTGGTTGGGTTTTCATTTTTCTGGATTTTGGGTATTTTTTCCTTTTTTCTCTCCTTTTTTTTTTTTTTTAACAAAACCACCTGGCTTGGTTAGTCTGCTGTGGATTTTCATTTTTCTGCATTTTGGGTATTTTTTCTTTTTTTCTCTCCTTTTTTTTTTTAACAAAACCACCTGGCTTGGTTAGTCTGCTGAGTGCAGGCAGTGGTGCTGTGTGGACTGGCTGTTGGCTTATGTCTGTACCTTCTGGGATGAGCAGAAGTGGCCGTTCCACAGCTTCACCTCACAGACACTGGAAGTGCAACCACGTCTGCTCCTGAGTCAGCAGTTGTTTTTTGAGGAGGATTACTTTGCAAACAAACCAGATTTTCAAGATCTGAGTAGTAATTTGTAGTAGGTTCACTTGCATTGTACTCAACTGCCCTTGCAAGGTTAAATAGGAAAACAGTCACAGAGTTTCCTTGGGAGCAGGGGGAAGCCTGTGCCCATTCAAGGATCCAGAGGTGAATTGGGCATAGGACATGAGTGACCACTGCGTGTAACACTCCCCTTTCTGTTCCCTCAGCTGAGGCTGTGCCTCCTCATTCACAGGCTGAGGAATGAATCCCAGGCTGAGCTGGGACCCAGCTGCATTTGGGACGCAAAGTCCCTAAACGTTGCTGGCACTGGGCTGGGAGTAAGACAGCTGGGACCCACTGACTGTGCATTAATTCATTTTGACAGGGAATCAGAACTGGAAAAGGATGATTTTCTGAAGGGTTAGGACATCAGAAGGTGATACCACTGCACCACTGTGGGCTTAAAGTTGTTGTATCCTGACTGCTTTTTGTGCCTGGGTTATCCTTGCACCTTAATTGCTTTGTCCTTTGGCTTGCAATGAACATGACCACCATGGTGCTTGTCAGAAAGTCTGTCTTTAAATTGGAATGGCACAGGGAATGCTTACAGCGGCAGGAGCTGTTCTATCCCTTCCTTGTGCTCTATTTTCCCTCCCTTGCCCCTGCCATTTACCCCCACACTTTTTTTTTTTTTTGCCTTGTCTGCCAAAGAAAATGTAACACACAAATTAGTAACAATCATTTTGTGCACTTAAGGTAGCAAAAAAGTGGTCAGCTCAAGAGAGTTAAGTTGCAGAGTGCTGTGGAACAGTCGCAGTTTGAGACTGGTGGAAAGTGAACTGGTTTATAATGCTGGGAGGGCTAAGTGTCCAGGGTTAACTCTCCATTTCTCCTCTCTACCCACTGATCAGGCAGTTACCAATGGGAAGGTGGCCCTTTCTGGTGTGATCTATTTTACTCCATGTGTGGCAGTGTTCTTTGCAAAGACAAGCCTTTATATTTCAAATTGACTTCATTATTATGAACCAAGGGTAATAAATTTTAGTGCAAGTTTCAACAGCATGTGTCTTTTTTTTTTTTAGTAGTAGTTTTATTCACATGACTTTTGATCTTCTCTAGCTAAGCAGCCCAATTGCCAAGTAACAAAGATACTAAATAAGTTTTCATAGCCACATAAAGGAAAGTCATACATTTTATTTAATCCAAAAATAAGAAAGATTTTTTCTGAAGTAGTAAATTATTCTTTGAAGCCACTCTGGATCAGATTCTTAAAGTCAAGTATTTATTTGAGCTCTTTGCAGGTTTATAGTAATACAAATATGAATATTAGATGTTTTCGGATGTTATAGCTTGTTGGAGAAAAAAAGTGTACCAGTCTCTGTTCTGCATCTTTTGTTCTTAATGAAGATTTCTGGTGTTATTTCATGTGCTTGAACTGGATGTCTCTGATGTCATGGTTGCTCCCAGTTGCAAATGAGAGGTGTTGACTCAGCCGCAATGTGAGTCAGTCAGACAGAGACTAAAAGACAACAATTTTATTTTTCTTGATCAAGTGCAAGAGTAGATGCATACAGCTTTTCTGGTTGATGTGCTCATGAATTCCTCTCCCCCCATTTTTGATCCATTTTTGATCCTCACAAAGAATCTTGAATGTGAGCCAGATTTCTCTGGGAAATTGTCCCCTTGATGATGATATTTGCCAAGAAAGGGATTTCCACAGTGTGTTAGCAAGGGAAAGAACTGTTAACACTCTGTAGATGGGGGAATGGCTAACATGAAAACCACCACGGAAAAAACAAGATTAGTGTTGCCTGTATCATATAAATACATAAGAATTCTTTCTGGTGATTCTATCAACCTACCAAGGTTTTTTCATATTTTCTATCAAATTGCACTATCTCTACGTTAGAATTGTTCTGAGTATTTTTTTAATTATTATTTCCTGTATAAAATACTGAGTGGAGGGGTTTCTGTTATTTTAAAGAGCCTGCATAATCATCTAGGTTGGGCCTTCACCAGTGTATGGTGGCTGTATTGTCCTTTCCTCTCTGTAGTCCAGTGTGTCACCAGCAGCCATGACATGTCTATGACAAACACCAGAGTTAGAGCTGAAGCTCAGACCTTCAGTCAGAATTTGGAAAGGGATTAGAAAAGAGGAAGTACATAGCCAGGAAGAACCCTGTTCAAATGATTGTTTCTTTTAAATGCCTCAACCAAGAACACTCTATAAAGAGCAGTAGGGATGCATGTCTTCAGAAACAAAATGTGTACAAAACATGAATTGAACTAAATGTTCCAGGAACTTCAATGCTTAGTGGACAGAAAGATGTTTTTGTTTTCAAGTGCCTGAGGGGGTGTCTGTCATGTAGAAGAGTCTCCTTATAGACCACATAATCCTGGCAGGGCGTTTTTTGTGAGTCGTATCTGTTGCTAAATAGGTGTATGAGATTCTCCCAAAGGAAATACAGAGGGGATATACATCTGTCAGAGCAGCAGGCCCTCCCCTGGCTCTAGTGAAACTAGAAAGAATGCTGCAGGCAATTAAAATAAATAAAAAATAAGTGTTCTATTGGTTGGTTCCATGTCTGGTAATTCTTGGGCAAATGCAGGTGATGCTCAGGACACTCAGATATGCAGGACTTCTCTGGGGTAGCAGGTATGTACTTCCATGGGCCCCAGATTGTGTATTGGCATTTCACTTGGTGCTGGAAATTAAGTCCAGACATTCTGGCTCTGAACCAAGACCAGGTGCACATCTCATGTGCTGCAGGTCAGTCTCGGGTAGACAGACATGGGTGCTGTCCTGTGTAATGGAAGGCTGATAAACTGCACAACAAAGGTTTGCAATGCAGTTTGTACCTAAACCCATCCACGGCAAAGAGACCTGAAAATGTAAGCATTTGTGGCTTCAGTTCAAAGAAATCTTTTCTGCAGAACATGAGTAGGTTGTCTCTTCCTTCCCCCTCCTTTTGAGGAAGGCTGTGATAGAAGTTTTCTAAGCAAAGCAGCTAAATTCTGATAAAAATATGTCTTTCAAAAAATGTTTTTCAGCTGATTCGTATGTGAACCATATCTCAGAAACCCATGGCAGGTAAAGATGAAAAGCAAGCATTTTGCCTTGGGCTTAATGTTGCTATTCAAAGATCGACATAACCACTGGAAAATATTTAGGGATCTGTGAATTTAAAACAGTTGAAAATCACTGACCTGAAAATAAATTTCCTTGTTTTCAGAAAACCAGCAAGACTGAGTTAGCAGAACATTTCTTTATGGTGGTATTGATGTCTTTCACTCCTACCCCCATCCTACAAATGGATCACATGATTTGTAACTGGACCATAGACTTTCACCTTTCATTTCTTATGGTTCATCTCTAATGAGATCTTTCTGTGTTGAAACATCAACATGGACCTTTCCTAGACTGCTTGTACAATTATCCAATGTACTGCAAATGTAAATGCAAATTAAAAGTTTGATTAGTTTAAAAAAATTGTTTTCCACTTAATTTTAAATGATCAGTTTTGCCAAAGAGATCTCCCATTATAATTAAGATGTGTTACAGTTCTGGTATCAAGTTTTATTTCTATTTATGTTCAAAAACGCCCCAAAATTGACCACTGTAAAAGGAACAGATGTGTCTATACTAGATGTCATAATTATCCATGACAGTGTAGGCTGCTTTTGGAACACATGTGCTACAGACACAGCATTCGAATATTCCAGACCTCTGACCTTAAGCAGATGTCATTATTTTAGTCATATGGACAAGCCAGAAGGAAGGTCAGAGCTCATTCATATATGTTTATAGTCTTTTATTTTATGTATACATGTGATATTTTTGCTTGAAGGTTTATAGGAAGAGGTCAGGACTAAAAAGTGGTTAGGGTGGAATTTGGCTTTTTTTCTGACAGAACACAGTGGTTTTGGTGGTGTCCATTGTTTTTCTTGATTTGGGATTCCCTGCTGCCTTTTTTTTCAGCGTGGAGCCCATAGGAGGTTGCTGTTACCTGAATTATGCACTGAAATCACTGGGATTGCCTGGAGTGGACATCAGCCCAGACTTTGTTTCCCTTAAAGTAGCTGTCATCTCACGTAACTGTCATCTTCATGGAATGTGCTCATGTCTGATCATAGCCTTTGGCAGCAGTCTTGAGCAGGAAAACATTATTTCAGTTCAGGTGACTGGGGCTTGTAGGTGTTGCAGACCACTCTGAATGCAGGTAGGGAAGCTGCAGCTCATGGAGTTTAATTGTACTGCATTTTACTGGAGCACTGCTGTGATATTGGTGACCTTCCTCCTTTCATTTTACTGAAACCATATAATTTCATTTTGTGATGTTGCCTGAAGCCAGCAGGTTATCTAAATAGCCTAAATATGCCAGCCTCAAAGCAAAACTCTCCCCTTTTCCTAAAGATCCTTTCACTGCTGGCAATCTATCTTTTTTTTTTCTGGGAGTGGGGGGAAAAAAGTCATGCTAACCTCAAATCATTTTGCAATTGCTAACACAGCAAGTGAGTCTAATAAAAATAAAAGGACAGCTGAGCAACAAATTAAAGGAAAGGCCCTGAAAAGAAATTAAGATACGAGTTCCTTTATAGAAATCACCTTTTTCTTACATTATATGTATAGGGTGACAGTGGCATTTTAGCTGAGTAATTAAACTCTGGAGTACATGCTTATGATGCCAGGAGAGCAGAATAAATGAGGCTGAGAATTTCTCACAGCTAAATCACAGACCTATTAGAGCTGAAGCAGCAGCCAGGTAACACTGTGGTGCCATATTACTGGTAAGAATAGTCAGAGGGATTCCTGACAACTTACTGCCATGAATTTATTGAAACAAATGCTGCTTTCAGCTCTTTAATGAAAGCATCTGCCTTTAAACATTGGTCAGAAGATGCTTATAGGTTATGAGAGGTACTTTGTTAACTGTGTACTTTCCTATCCCTACAGAAGGTGTAAAATAGTTTTCTGTATGTATGATCTTAGTTTTGAAGATCACTCATGGAACAGCACAGTTACAGGAGTCGATGTGTTGGAGCTGATTCCACCCATTATCCTGTTAAAACTCTGGGACTGCTTGGTCCTCTCTCTCCCATCTGGTCCTCCTGGGACTGCTGGGTCCTTTGCCATGTGCTGCTCCCAGGCTCAGTGCTCAGGCAGAAACCCAGGCAGGAATGACTGAGCTGACACCAAGCTGCAGCTGCCCTCTGGCTTTCTTACAGTCTCTGCTTTTTCATGCTCTTCATAAAGGCAGGGTAGTCAAGCCTGTCTTATTTGTAAAAGGTTTGTTACTTTATTTATATATTAGGGGGAAAAAATTCTTAAAACCTTGGAAACTGTAGAAATTGACAGCTCAATTCCTCCTTCTGCCAAAACTATCCTATTTCTTGGATTATCCACTCTCCTGTTGTGCTTTGGGGCTGAAAGTAACAGAGAAAGTTAAAGGCAAACATTTATACTGTATGGATCTGTCTCTGTCCTTAAAGGAGCCAAATGAACTGTGCTGGGTTAAGGTCTGTTTGATTGTATTTTTTGGCATGGTCCTGTAGAGCTGCATTCTGTAAGGCTTAAAGCTGTTGAAGTTTAAAGAAAAAGAGATGAGTCATGGAGAAGAGATATGAGAGCTCACTTGAAGTTACTTGGCACCTGTTTCCAACTACAGGTGGAAGCAGTGTAGTTTGGCAAAAAGATACACAGAAATAACCCCAGGCATTGTTTCTGTGTGGTGCTAGACCACATCAGAATTACGCAGGGCATGACAATATTTAGATCAAAGCATTAAAGCTGAAAGGTCATCCAAACCTTATTGCACCTAAAAAAGATCAAGTAATCCTTGTAAAAGCTTTGGCACAGCATTATTTTGGTGGGAGGTGGAGATAACTCTTGAAAAAAACCCAAGGTTTGCATTGATTGAAAGTAAAATTGAGATTTGCAGGTTGGCAAAAGCCACTTTTAAGGGATGAAATTGCATTATGTGTTCTTTTTTTATAGAGAGAAGATTAGTAACCTGATAGGAAAATGTCATTTAGCTTCTTTGTACAATATGTGAGTAAATAAGTGTGCTCTATGAGTTAGCCTTGCAATATTCAGCATTGCTCGCACTGCTGGGTATAAGTCATTTAGGTTCCAGAACTTTGCAGGGGCCAGAGTAAAACGTGTTTGAAAGTCACTGGTATTCTAAAAGCCCATTTTCTTCCCAGTTCATGCTGTTCAAGTTCTTAATACCAAAGCAATGGAAGTTTAGGGCATGATTTGTGTTCTCTCATAAGTGTGTTACACATCACAGTTGCATCTAAAACATAAGAGATCCATGGGTGGAGGGAAGCTTTCGACTTTCTAAGGCCCCTGCTGGTAAGAAACTGTCCCTCGGTATTAAAGATCCTCATTAAAGAGAAGAAGCTTTTAACTGGGGATTTGCCTAGGAATGGGGGTTTAAGAATTCTGCTAGCTTTTCCTGTAACTTTGCTTTTTAAGAGTATCTTAGTAGTTTAACCTAATACAGTAGCAAGTGATGTTTGATCTAGAGGAAAAATAAAGAAATTACAGGAGACAAGCCAGTAAGTTGAAATGGGATAAATCCTTTGAACAGTTTGCAGCTTTAATTTCTGTGTTAGCCTATAGAGAGACATGCCCCTGTGTCTCTACTGTAAATCTTGCAACACTGAAGCAAAAAATCTGTCTTTGGGCCACATTGGAAGAGCCCTAAATTTTGCTTTAAATTTAAAGCCAGCCACAGTCTGCAGAGATGATGATACACTTCTATGAAACAAATGCTAAAGTGGGAAGGATCAAAACAATGTGACTTCAGTTCCAATTTCTTGTTGATGTCCAGACTATAACAGATTTTGAACTGACTCCACAAGATAGGTATAAAATAATGCTGATACAAATTGGTGATGTTTTACTCTCTTTTTGCAATGTTATATTGCAAAAGAATAAAGCCAAGCAAGTTCTGTTATCTGTGCTGCCAGTAGGGAGATTTTCACTGACTGAAGACAACTGCTGTAAAAGCTTTAGCTGGTGGTAAACCCATCCCAGGAACTGAAGGAAAACCATTTTTATCCTCACTTTGGCACAGATGCCATTCTTTTCATGGAGAAGAGCATGGGGAATCTCTTGGCAAGTAAATTTTGTGAATGTTGCACCTTTTAAGATTTCTCTCATTTCTATAAATCTCACAGAACAAGGGTTTTTTTTTCTGAAAGGGGATTTATCGCTGCTATGTCCTAACTGCCTGTAAACAGTATATACTTTAAATATTTTATAGCTACATGAAGAGATTAGGGCTCAGAGCACTATGGTTTTATGCATATTATGGTCAAATGGCTGTTATGCCTGTAGTTCCGTAATATGTTTTACTTAGAACTTTGATTATCAGGACACATTTTAATAGATAACTCCATTACAGCAGGAGCAAAAAGTGAATTAAATTAAAAAATATATAAATTTTAAAAAATCCTCATGAATCTTTACATGTTGGTCCCTTGTTTGTTTTTGGGTCATGGAAACCTTTAGCAATGCATGAGAATAATCTGATTTAATGGCATGAACAAAGAACTAGCTCTCTGTTTTCCAAAGTTGCAGCAGATGTAGAGAGAAATTATAAATAATTTTCCAAACCTAGTGTATAAATTCTTAGCAGTGACATCTTGATCTTGGATGAAAAACACAGCATATAGATACTAAACAGAACAGTTCACTCTAACCAGATGCAGGGTCATCCATTAGGAATACTTTATCTGATTAGTATTGTTAATGGAAGGGCTTATCCGGCCATTCCGTAAAAGCAGATCTGCTGTAGATCATGATTTCTTGTCAATACAATCATCAAGGCTATCATGGTTGTGACAGCACAGTATTAACCTAGTAGAGAGAACTGGGCAGGATAATGTACCAAGCAGTCAGGGAAACAGAGACCCTTCCATTGATTTCTCCTCCATGCATAGCATTGCCCCCTGCACTCTCCTTTTCTGTCATCCCACTTGGCAAGATAGATTACTTCAGCATCTTTCTTTACTCCACTTCTGATATATTCAATGGCTTTATTGTGATAATTTATAGTAGTTTTGATTTTTGTATTTATCATGGCCTTGATAAATGGAAAGGTAATACAGAAAGGGCATATTTCTGGAACTGATGGAAATACCATAGTTATATTGTGGATTATTCTAAAACATGTAAATTAGGAAGCAAACCAAAAACTCAATCTTCTACCTGAAAAAAAAATGATCTTGAGATTTGGGTATACTACATTAACTTTGAAGATGACTATCTAATATTTTAATTTTGTATAACACACTTCTGTTGTTTTTTGAAGTATTTCTGACAATAATCACAGTATTTAATGATCTGTCTTCATTATAAATAATATGTTTAGATATTGACATCTATCTTCATTATAAATTTTATGTTTATATATTAACAACTAAGCATAATTTTAATCAAATAGAATTTATGTAGACATCAGTTCAATAGGTTATATTTTGTTTGAAGTTATCTGTGCTATTTTTGAGTTGGTCTTTGAAGCCACTCTTCAGTTAAAATATGGTGGATTTCCTCTTTCTTTTTAATAACCTGGGAAAAAGAAATATTCTGTTTGGAGGAAAGATACATGTTTTTAAACAAAGCATGTTTTCCTTTTCTATTTGTCTAACTCTGAGGAGAAAAAATTTATTTTTAATGTATGATACTGATAGACTTAAAAAGCTGTTACAATTGTAGATTCCTTGGAAAAGAATCCTAGACCAAGTGAGGCCTACTGTGACTGGCATGCATGGTAACAAACACAAGAAGTAGCTGTGCTGTAACAGAGCTCTAAAACCTCTCGGTGCCGATCATGATCCCAGTGCTGTAGTGCCTTTGCAGCTCCCATGTGAGATCCCGGCAGCAGGAAGTCAGCTCTTTGTTGCCATGGTTGTAGAGCTGCACCACTGACTTGGAATAGCTGATCAAACCAAAGCCATTCCTTCCCTGTTTTCAAGAACAAGATAAAGATTCAGAAATATTTTGAATTTTATATACCTCCTGCTAAGACAAGGTGATTTTCATTGACATTTCATTGTATTAGGGGGTTGTATTGCTTTTCCTAAAATTGTAACTAGCTTACCTACCTAATTTTAGGGGGTTTTAAATATATTTTTAAGTTTCAAATATTTCCCCTGCTATTTTTTTTTGTTTTTTTCAGCTTTTACTGCATACATTTTCCATTCCTTTATTCTTGTCTTCTAACTGTGTTTGAATTTCTTATATTCTTTGTCCTTTTCTTTCTTTCCATATCTTTCTTATCTTTGCTTTTTTGTTTTTTCCATTCCATGTTTTCCTCCCCTAGATGGGATAAAGGACTTTATGTCCCATGCACTTGGTGTGGCTGAATCTGTCCCTTACTGTTCACCTGCCTGCCTCTTTCACTGCTTAGGTAGGAGTAGGGAGTGAAATGTGAAAGTTCTGAGGAAGGGTCTGTCAGAACCACAAGGAGATAACAATTAATGAAATCCTGAATGTACTGAGAGCTGTAAAAACTAGCAAAAATACCACACCAAAAAAAAAAAAACCTCACCAAAAAGATGATAGTAAAGCCTTCAGTGAAAAGCCAGACAGCAAGAGGTTAAAGAAATAGAAATGGAGGGTTTGAAACAGTGTTTGTAAAAATGCTCGTGGGAAGTGGGATATCTGGACAGTTCCCATACTTTGTAATGAGGGAAAAGAACAAGTGAATTCAGAGTGAAAAAGGTGGAAAAGAGGGATGATCTTCAACTGCATGCACAGGGGCAAAGGAATGCAAGAATAAATTTCTAATAGGCAAAAAGACATCAGGGTTCATGACCTGAAAATCAGTGAGACATAATGTCAGGGAGGAGGGGCTGATGCTCTGTTTTGGCTGAGATGAGAACATGGAGACAGCTGGGGAAGAGAAGGCTCTGGGGAGACTTACACTTTCCAGTAACTAAAGGACTACAAGTGAGCTGGAGAGGGACTTCTCACAAGGGTCTGTAGTGGTACTACACTGAAGGAGGGTAAGTTTAGATTAAAACAGGAAACAATTATTTACAGTGGGGATGGTGACATACTGGAGCAGGTTACCCAGAGAAGTTGTGGTTGCCTCATCCGAGGATGGATAAAGCTTTGAGAAGCTTGTTTTAGTTTTAGTTTTGTTCTAGCTTATGGAAGGTGTCCCTGCCCATGGAAGGGGGATTGAAACTACATGGTCTTTAAGGTGTCTTTCAACCAAACTCTGTGTTAATTCTGTGAATGAACGAAGATGATCGGACATAACAGATAGAAACCAACAAAAAGTTAACAGAAGAAAGCAAAGGGAAAAGAGCAATTGGATCTATTGTAAGGAAAGAATAAAGGAAGCAGATGCTCTGAGGCAGTTTGGGTTGTGATGAGAGCCCTAGGAGACTAGCAGATGGACCGGGGTTTTTTAAAAAAGCAACAAACAAAAAAACCCCAAAAGCTAAACTCCAACAAAATAAAACAACAACAAAACCCATTAATGCTATTCAGGGAATTTGTGGGCTTAATCTACCTTCCGGAAGAAAAACTCATAAACAGCTAGGATATCATAGTCAAATAGATAAAATGTGAATAGTTGTAAAGTGCATGGGTAGACCCTTAGATGCAGTAAACTAAAAGGTAACTGGCACTGAAATTTTAGCTTGGCACAGCTTTTCCTGTTACCAGAGTGTGAATGCCTTGCTAGAGCCTTAAAACTGAAGAGCAGCAAATCTGAGTTTCTGTGCTGCAGAAGATATGCAGGATGAGCCTAAACTCATGCAAAATGCCTTTTGTATCTAGTACCTCTCATGTCTTGTATCCTTTGTGCCTTTTCTACGTTTAGCTTCTGAACACTTCAAACCAGAGTTCCCCAGTGGAATCTCTGAAAATCTATCCATGAGGTGAGAATTTTACACACTTATCACAGTATCTCCTTGCATTTGGAGTTCCTCATGATCTAATCAATGGAATTCGCTGAACTTCTAAGTCATTGTTTATAATCAAATCAGGAGATACGAACGCAGTCAGAACTGGTGTGCTTTTGATGACTGTGCTCTGAATTTGCACTAATGTCCTTCAGAACAGAATCCAGCCACTTGGTCTGCGTGAATGTACAAAGCTTAGGAGTTTTTCTCAGTGAATAAATTACATATTCCTTGCTAGACACACTGAGATACCAATTTCTTTGAGGTCTTTGTATTGTAAGCTTAAGGGACTAAAAGTGACACAGCAGTCATCCGTGCCGAATTATATACAGAGTACAGCACAATAGGAGTGACACCAATGCATCCTCTAATGTGTGCTTAACCATCCTGATGCCATATTTGGCTCAAAAGCAATTGTTGTCCTGTTACTGGGAATGATAACTGCACTTCCCTACCCAGCATCTTGACTGCACAGGCTACTGAATGGAATATTCTCTAAGTGGCCGTATTTTATATTAAAATTTGATTAAATCCATTCTGTAGGCCACTCCAATGTGAATCATAATTATATTATTCTGTCAGTAACTGAGGTAATATGATAAGAAGAATGTCACATTCTCTGGACTGCTTTTAGTGGAGTATATATTATAGCTCTGTGCTTCACGTATTCAGCAATTCTCACTTAAGAAAGAAATTTGATACTAAATGGCAGCTTAAAGCTGTAATACTTGGTGGGTCACACTCTTCTAGCTCATGCATTAGCATCATTGGGAGTAATGGAAATTATGCAAGATGAAAGTCCAGTGAAGGATTTGAAAAGTGAGGGTGGTGATAAAGCTTCCTCATATTATTAAACATTTTTCATACACACTCCTCATTATTTCAAGGCAAGTGGGGGCACTTTACTATCTTGGTTGACTTCCTCTGTGACTTATTTTCAGCTGACCGCCCTCAATAGATGAGAATGGACGTAGCTTTCTGTGGCAGTTTGTCTTGCTGCAGCAGAGCTGGCAATAACATTTCATTATTGGCTATTTCATAGCCTTCCCTTGGAGAGTTCAGCTCCTCACATACCGACATTCTTGCGTGGCTCTGTGTTTTCAGCCATCTAACACAGGTTTGGGTTTTATGAGTGTCCTTAATAGAACAAAAGGGGAAGATCTTGGTGAGAAACTAGAGATCTGAGGACAAGGTAAGCAGTTAGCATCTGTCAGGTTAAAGAATGTAATTTCCAAGTAGGAATTCTGTGTTGTGGCTTCATCGAGCTGTTGGTTACAGCAATCTATTTCAAAAATAATGATTTATAGTTGGTTATCTGATGCCAAATCACCTGAAAATCAAATCTACAGTTGTGAATTCCTACACATACAACATACAGTTGTAGGAAAACAGAGGTTAAAAAAGATAACTCCTTGAAAAAATGTATTGAATTTAGCGAGTCAACTGCTTAGATGAGCAGTAGGGTTATTGCACATGCCAGGTTTAGAGTTTCCTTTACTATGCTGCTGTTTCTGGGAGGTCATTTTGTCTTAGTCCTCTCCGCACCGTTGTTCTCTTTTCCTTGAGCACTTACAACAATAATATGCATCGTACAAGCATTCTCAGACAAACTTTCAAGAATAAAGGGTTTGTGCTTTTGATCCAAAGAAGACTTGCTCAAGTCCATTGCAATTAGGCTGTGAAGGGCGAGGCACTGGAGATAACAAAGGGGGTTAGTGGGGCTCTTCCTAACTGAAGAAATCAATTTTCTGTGTATTACCAGTAAATGTATCTGGCTTCTCCTAGGTTTGGGAGTTCTGTGTACGAGCATTAACAGCTATGCTCTGAGCTCTGATGGAAAATGTAGTATGTTACTGTTGGTTTGTGTTTTCATATCTGTGCCAAACAAGCTAAAGCTGTCAGAAAAAAAATAAAATAAAAATTAGTGACCTTGTCCTGCTAAGCCTTGAAATGGGATTGGAGCAGCAGCTGACTTTGTCCAAGTTCTCTTGTACAAACACCCTCAGCAACATTGCAACATGTGAATAAACAGTAAGTGTTGTTCTAATAACAACACAAAGGTTGAATATAAAAATAAATAAAATCAAGGATAAAAACTGCTGACCTGAAGCCCAGTTCTCAGTCACAGAAGTCAAGGGACCTTCAGCATGTTCCAAAGCAAGCAGCATGTCAGGCTGACCGTGATTTGTATTTTTCTTGGTCCCACTTGTATTTGCTCTCAATTCAATCTTACGGTGATCGGTGTTTACAATGTGATCAGACATTATTAGCTCTACTAGATGTGGTTCTTCTTTCACTGATATTGGAAGTGTAAATTTTTAGTTGTAGGGAGTTTTATTTTCACCTCAGCAGTAGAATCACCTTTTGCAATAATGAAATTGTCTCTTCGTTCTAGCTGGTGCTTCTTGTGGCTGTGTCTCTTCTTGTTGGGCTGGGTTCTAAATGTGGGATGTCACTGAATTCATTAATACATGGAAATTATTCATTTAAGGGAGGTTTCTTTCCCCTCTGTACATGCTTGCTAATTAGCAGATGAATTTTGATGTTCTAATTGATCTGCTGCAGAGAGACAGCTGTGTGCCCCAGCTGTCCCCGGCTCCGGTGGGCCTCCTCTGCAGTAGGGAGGCAGCAGCCCCGCTCCTGACAAATTGATTTAACTGGAGTGCCGTGCCTTGGGGGAGCCGTGCTCCACGCTGTCGCTGCAGATGACTGCAGCCTTTGCGGATGGCAGACACTGGAGCGCTCTAATTGCCCAACAATGTCCTTTCCATTGCCTTGCTGAAATTCAATTTTTCACGCCTCACCAAGTTTTCCAGTCCCCCTTCCTGCCCCTAGTGTGGAAATACTGTATTCTGCCTGACTGCCATTTTAGGTAAAAATTCAGATGCTTGACAACAGGGCTAAAATTGTACTTAATATGCTAATACTATGTAATGTAATGTGCTCAGTCACATATCAGACTATTTGCATTTAATTAATAGGAAATTGTTCTCTAATGGCATTGTATTTAGCAGGTACTCATTGCTAGGGACCTTTCACACTAATCTTAGTGCATCAGTGTTCTTCCCAGTGCTGTACAGCTTGTGTAGGAATGATGGCTGTGGTGTTTTAAACATTTGCTCTTTCAATTTTAAGTATAGATTTTTAAGGCTTCATGTCCTCTTACACCCCATTTTGTCAAATCTTGTGAATACTTTTGATGTAACAGGTGCCTCTCCACAAAAATGACAATTGTGGTCCCAGAAAGTACAGCTATCTAATACATCTTTCATGTCACTCTCCCTCATGAATGGATTTCCAAGCTGTGCACAGCATCATCTACCCTTTCTGGAGGCCATTGATTTGGCCTCAATATACCTCTGGGGGGAAAAAAAACCAGCACCACAGAAAGTGCAGTAATGAATTCTAATGTGTGCCACACCACTACCTTTATGCATATCTAATAGACAACCAAGCACATCCAGCACATTTATGGGTGTGCAGCTTTATAGACTACTAATAGGTAGCAGCTGTTCTAGACATTCACAGGTTTTGTGTGGAGGAGGACACAGAGGTTTCCTCAGAAATGGCTGTCCATTGTGTTTGCAGAAATGGAATGTCATTACTTATTAGTATTACTATTATTTTTTCTCAGTATGTAACTCTTTGTGTAAATGTGTGCAAGTGACAGGGAATCAGCAGAAAGGAAAAAAGATGGGGGTTTATACTATTGTCTGTTAAGGTAAGACCAGCATATATATATATGCAGGTATTAAGCCATAAGGCTGCTAAAGATTTTGTCAAACTGACCATATGTTCAGACATAAGTGAATGCCACTAAAAGTTTTGAGAAAAATACTTTTCTGAATTGCACAGTCCCAAAGAGCAGCAGAAAGTACATTGGGGGGAGAAGTCGGGACTTCATCTGTCTTGTATGCCACAGTTCTCCATCCCTGCACACACAAACAGAACAGTATGGGTTAAGCTTAAGCAAATATTACTTAGGTAAATGTGTATTCCTTGATGGGAGACAGTTTTCTTAATTGGCAGCGCTCTTCTCAAAACTCCCTATCTTTAGGATAAATACCTCTCTCTCCTAAGGTCAGCCCCTGTACCACATGCTACTATTATTTTCACCCTTCAATAGCCTTTCTTGTTTTATTTGTTTTATTTATTTCTAGTGAGATATAATGTAAGTAATTAGGCATTTTTCCCTCAGAGAATGACAGAAGCATATCTTGCATAATGAGTAAGATGTTTTGTGGTTAGAAATAGTGCTTATTGGTCATTTTATTTCATTTTATAGCTGCAGCTGAAGATTTACTGAGTACTGCTTGGTAATGCTACATGAAATTCATGGGCTGAGGAAGCAACCTGAACTCTTAATCTTTGGCAGTATTTAAAAAAATTATGCCCAGTGGACCATCACCAGTAGAACTGGATTATGCTGAGCTCATTTTTAAGCCTTAATGGGTAGAAGGATATTCTTAGGAATGAGGTTTGCATCCCACTACTTTGTGTTGTAGCTCCAAGGGGTGTAGTAGAAGGTGTGTGTTCTCCTGACATGCCTGGGATCTCTGAATTGCTCCTTGGGGACTTCTGTGTTGATGGTTGTGCCTGCAGATGGCTGCAAGTCACAGTTGCTGCTTCACTGGAGTGGGAATGGTATGGAGGCTGTACTGGCTCACCTTTGTCCTGCCATCTTGTGCAGGGCACTACTCTGTCAGCCTGCTCATACCAGCACTGCAACTACGGCTGGTAACAGAAAGCAGGAGGCCACAGTAGGGGGACAAATGAGAAGGTCCTGTATTCTCTCTGAATACCGTGAGTTTTATCCCAGAAAGGCTTGAATGAGTAAGGCAGAGATGCACCCTTTGGCACATTGCTCAGGATAAAAGTTCTGAAGCTGTGACCACATCTGGCTGTATGAGTACCACATGCACATACACTGACTCGAGGTTGTTGGAGTACAGGGTATTATTTGTTGCAGGAAATACTGCAGGTCTTGAGGTCTCATGGGTGGTCAGATGTTTGTCCTGCTGTTTGTTAAACTCTTTTTCACTGCCTGACATCAGAGGGCAAAACACCCTAGTAATCATGTTTTGTTGTTAATACTGTGCCCATGTGCCCCTCCACAGCCCATATTCTAGATTCTGTCCTTCCCTCCCTCCCTTCCTCCCCTCCAGTTGGGATGAAAAGCCAGCAGCTACCTCTGGCTGATGTTAAACCTCCATTTGCTTTAGTACACACTAACAAGGCAGGCTGTTTCATAGGAACACTGGAAGTTGGAAAATGTGGGGGTTTTACCACTTTAAGGATTAATTTTCTGGGATGGGATTTTTTTTTTCCCAACAGCCAAGATGGTTTACATTGAACATTTTAGGCTGTCACATCACTACAAAGTGGTACTTAGCTACTTAGCTACCAGCAGGGTGCTGAAGATTGCCCATCCTCTTATACATCTCCATCATAATGTTTGGCTGTTGTGTATCAGAGAGGTGTTTATTCCAGCATATGTTGCAAAGTACCATTTTGTGCTGCCATTATTTAGTTTTGTTTCACAAGAAGTGAAGAAAATGGTAAAGGTACACCTGCAATAAAGCTTCCACAGTGTATTACCACAGCTAAGGCATTAAGGAACTGCCACTTCAAGAAGGTAAATGAGTACAGACATGAAAGAAAATGCAGTGCTTAGCTCTTTTATTTTGACCAGTGTAATGTAATTACTTATACTAATCTTCCATTATATTTCCTTGACTAGCAGAGACAGGGACCTAATTGTGTCTCTAGCTGTTGCTACTGCAAAGTACCTTTTAAATCATATTAACATCCATACTTGATCTTCCTACTGGTTTTGACGTGTAGATCACAATATCCTGTTAAATTACTCAGCAAGAGTGGCTGGCTTGTGGTGTATCCAAGCCGCAGCATAGCAATGTATCTAGTGTGAGTGATTTGGTGGAAGTAGAAGAGGCACTGACCCCTTTTCTCTGGGAAAGCACTTGATCTTCCTTTTTCAAAGGATTATGAATTCTGTACAGCATTCTCATCTAGCTGGTTCTTCAATACCAAGGTGCCAGAAATAGTCAGAAATTAATTATTCTGCTTCTGGCTGTTCAAGAAACTATGCTCCCTTTTCTTTGGCGTCGATCTAGTGGTAGTGATGAACACGTTCTGCACAAACAGGCTGGATTATTGTAACTCACTGAAGCTGAAGATAAAAGCTCCATAGAAAGTTCAGCTACCGCAGAGCACAGCAGCCGAGCTCATTAATAGGTGCAGCACTGCGAGCACACAGCGCCGGTGCTGTGCATCATCACCTGGCATCCCATTTACTTCAGCAGCCAGCTGTGGGCTCATTCAGCACATAAGATCACCAGAAGACTGGTATGAATGCTGTTTGTCTACACATTGCTACATTGCCTCTGGTACAGGGCTGCCCATCATGTGCAGAATTAAAACTCCCTGGAACTAGACATGACCAGTTTTGGCCAAAGGCCTTTTCCAGAATCTGAAAGGCAGCTACCAAAAAAAAAAAAAGTCTCTTCTCTATTTATAGCCTTTATTTCTTTTGAAGGAATCCTTCCTCCTACAGTAGGAGAAGAGATATTTAAAGATAGTAAAACTTGGGAACAGAATAGAATTCACCCTGGAGAAGTCAGTGAACTTCCAGTTATGACATAGCCATGTAGCAAAAAATGTCACAAGAAACTTGTGTTTTACTGATAAATACACCACAGTGACCATGGGTGGATCTCAGTCTTGCTGTCAGGATAGGCATCAAGAGGTCATCTAGCTCCTATACATAGCCTGATTCCTACAAGAGCTGGAGACTGCTCCCCACAGTCCAAGGGGAGCTGTTGTCCATGCAAAAATTTGAGAAGACTTGGGAGGCCATGGCAGAGGGTCACAGCAAAGGCTGCAGGGAGGATCAGGAGGCCTACAAGAAGGTAGCCCTAGGAAATGGCAGATGGCTTTTGGATGATGTGCTGACAGAGGGCCTTCTGAAGAAATTACATTGTTTGACTCTGCTGTGTGCAAGGAAAGAGAAATTCTGACATTCATCTCTGTTATGCTGCCCTATCTTGTCAGTCTCAGAAATACAAGACTGGAGGGTAGAGAAGTTGTGAAAGTGACTCCTCTAGGCCCTTGGATGGGAGCACCAACCCCTACCAGTCTTTCTTCTTCATCTGGGATGGAAAGGCATGCTACAGGAGGAGAGGGGCTCACCTCTTCCCATTTGCCTTGAGGACCACCATGCTTCTTACACTGCTTCTGCTAGAAGGGACCTCTAAAGGTCATCTACTTCTGCTAAGATGAATTATTTATGGCTACCTTATCTCCTGCAGAATTTCTTCCTTAAAAATCTACAGTGAAGTGGATTGCATGCAGTAGTATATTTCTCTGTTTTGTGATCCTTATAGTTGGAAGGTCTGGTCTCTTACTAATCAGAATTACAACATTATTACTTTTTTCTCCTTTTTTTCCTTTTTCTTGTTTTTTTTTTTTTTTTTGTTTTATTTTGTTTTGTTTCATTTCGTTTCATTTTGTTTCATTCTGTTTTGTTTTGTTTTTAATTGCCAGTTAAATCAGTGGGGTTTTTGTCCAGATATGGAGAAAACCACCACTGTCCTCATTTATAAAACCTTTTTCTCTTGGAATGCTTTAATCTTTTAATAAGACAAGGAAACCCCACATTTCAGTCTCTCCTTCCTGATCAGACCTTCAGGAACACTCTTAAATATGTTGCTTTCTTGTACATTTTCTTCAGTTTCTCCACACTTCCTGCAAGTGCAATGCACCAAAACATCAAATGTGGCCTCCTCAGTGCTGAGCAGAGCACAATAATTGGTTCCTGTTTTCTTCTGCTAAAATGCCACAGAATGAGAATTGTCCCTCCATCACCCCAAACAAAAATCCTTACAGTATTGGTTCTTATGCAAGTCATAATTCATTGTCACTTGCACATCCAAGGTTCTTTGTGGGTTTGGGGTTTTGGGGGTTTTCTTTTCTTTTCTAGTTTACACTCCATTGTGCATTTCTTGTATTTTGTACCAAACATGAAGGTGTCTGCATCTAAGGATGTCAGATTTCTTTGTGAACTTTTTGTTCTAATGAAAGTAGTCCTCTAAATTTTGATGTATTGTTAAGGTCAGAAAGGGATATCAATAATTTTCATGAGGTATAGTAGTCTTAAAGTGATGAATAACACAGTCATTACAGCATCTGCTTTAAAATTGGTGAGAAGAAGGATTGATTCTAGTGTTTTGGGCCATGGTACATGTTAGGGTAGAAACAAATGAGGATCAGCTGTTGTTTTCCATATGAAGCCAAACTGTGGCAATGAGTCAGAAAGCCTGACAGAGTTCAAGCAAATTGTGTGGGTTTCCTGCTGAAATAAGTGGCATGCCCTGCAACATATGACATGTCTTCTTCTGACCTAGGACACCTTGCTTTTAGCAGCATTCATCTCTGCAATTTATACAGGCATTCATATTTCACTTTCTCCATTTAATCCTAATAACCAGCTTTTAGAAGAACATGACAGCATAACATATGGGTGGTAAAACTGCTCATAAACCATAATAACATGGCAAAAAAAGCTTAGATAGATAGATGCACTATGATTATTGTGACATTCTCTGATTAAGAGGTATAGCTACTTATTACAGCCATTAGCTTGGTGACTTGGAAGCAGACTGAAGCCATTATTTGAAAAACAGGTTGTAAGTCCAAATTTTAAACAACTGTGTACTTAGTAGATGTAAGAGATATAATTATGTTTGCAATTCTGTTCTTCAGTGTGCAGATGGTAATTTTGTTCATTTGTGGTTTGCACACTGATAATGTTTGCTGTAGAACTGGCCTTGGCAGGATTATGTGTGTGTTAACAGTAAGTAGGCAGTCTGTAATACATGGTTATAATTTTGTTGATAGGGTTCTGGTGGGATGAAAACCAACCAGAAATGTTAGTCTAAATAATTTCTTACTATAAACAGGCTTCCTCTGTCTCTGTGTGTGTGCATATGTTTTTGTAACTTATTGTTATTTTTATTGTGTGAAGAATTCTTTCTTTTTTCCTTCTCATTTGGAAAATTTTATGTTAGCTTCATTTTCAGTGTAGGCAGTATCTGCAATCTTGTGCCTTTAGGAATAAAATTCAATTTCTACTCAAAGTGATTTGAAGTTTCCCATTAGTTTTAGGGGTTCACGTATGTAATATACATTTATGAATGTGTATATGAGGGAGATATAAAAAAAGCCCATCTATTAATGGTACCCTTTTGATTTCATATTTTCTCAAGAGTTATTCAACAGATGCTTGAGAACAATTAACGGTGTATTTTCAACAGTGTATTTTCCATTTTTCCAGATTGAAAGGGGAACAGATAAATATGCAGATCAAGTCTATAAAATGCTTTTATGATGTTGAGGTTAGGTGTTAGATTGTCGTGGTGCAGTACACCTATTTGTACAGTTCATTGTTCAGGTTTCCACTTTTAGAATTGTGTGGCACTCTCACTTTAATTAAATAGATGTAAAAGAGGAAAAAAAGTAGTTACATAGCAAGCCCAAGAGGCATAATAAATAAATAACATTTTCTATTGTTTCTTGTTGTTTAGCCAGTACAAAGAGTTTTGCTATGTACTAAGGAAAAAGGGCATAGTACAGCATACTGTATATAAAGGTACATTAAATATATTGCATACTATATAAATTATATACAAGTGTACTTATAAAAAAATAGACTGCATATTATAATTATCTATGCATGTTTATATGTTAAAAATTCTGTATAATAACCACAGATTTCATGGGTAAAAAATAAAAAGTGTCATAGGATGTATTGTCTTAGAATGGCCCAAATGGTATAAATTCTCAGAATAAATGAAAAAATCTCAGTCTGGGCTTTGATATTATGCTCTAGCAACTCAAACAAGATTTTGCCAAAAGCATCATAACTACCAGAGCCACATAAAGCAAATATGATTAAAAGATCTCATTTAGTATCACCAAAAGGCCTGGCTACTTAATGTTCTTTTATTATCCTCTACATCCCTAAGTTTGTGAAAGCAGCATTATGGGTAATGAGAGTGTTTCATCTCAGTTTGCCATGCTCATAGGAGAAAATAATCACCCACAGTGCCCTTTGGATCCTGTTAGGACCAACCCTAAAGGATGTCCCCTTTTACCTGTAACTCGTGGGCTGCAGCCTGGTGTGAGCAGACCTTCCTCCACGTGAGGCTGCGAGTGGCACTTCAGGAAAACGCACTCTGTAACAGCACTGCACACAGATGTGTTCAGAAATGTGTGTGCCGTGTTCCTGCTGTCTTTCTGCTCTCACTCTTCTCTCTGAAGACCGTCGCCTGCCAAGGCAAGGATTTCATCTGTTCTCTAAAGAACTTAGTACAGTTATTGGCAGGGTAAATGTAAAAGGAATATTAAAGATCACTTATATTAATGTGAGCAAATGTATTCCGAACTTAATCAAAACTAATTCTTTCTGAGACTGAAATGGTTACTGCGATTTTAAAGGAATATATTACTGTTGAGAGAATGTTAGGCCCTTTGGCTTTGGATTCCAGATATGTTAATAAATCCTTTATTAGGTATTATTAACACCAATTTATTATATGCTTTATAGATGTAGCCATTTCACTTAGAATAGGCTCAGATAGTTTTTAACTTTTGTTTCATAAGCCAGTATAGAGTCAACTATCTGTGAATTAAAAAACCAAAACCCTGTGAATTAACCTAAAATATTCTGAAAAATCCAGTTTTAAGAAAAGGAGTGTTAATTTTGTATCTGATAAAAAATTACACTTTAATACAGTGTAGTTAAACATTTGAATATGATCAATAACACACAACATGCATTTATTTTCTGGACTGTAAATCAACTTGCCTTTCATTGCTCCTTGTTGATCTAATTATTGATGTAAGGCTGTTGGTACTTCCTTAAATTGTTACAGCTTTGGGCAAATACTCCTAATAGAGTCTTTTTCCTTCCACTGAACAGCAAGATGTCTGTCCTGTATTGTTCCCCAAAGAGTAACAGCATTAAAAAACATATCCCTAAACATATATTGCAAGTAATATTTTCTTCTCCTTCCATCCTGGAGTCTTCTGAAATTCAACAAACCTACCTGCCTGTCATGCAGGCCACCCTGAAAAGTAGCAGCTTTAGAAGGCATAAGCCACAACCCTCCTTATTTATTCCTATGCATTTTTGCTCCTCTGAGTTGCCTGCCTTCCCAATTTTGAATCCTAGGCAATGCTTTCTTTCTGCCCTTTTACTCTTCCCTCACTGTTGCCTCTTTTTGCAAGAGCAAAGTCTTTTTTTCAGACTAGGTATTCAAACATCTGACTCACTGGGACTTTGATTGCAGAGAAGGATGTGGCCACAAAAAAACCCAAACAGGATGTTATAATCTGTTTTCAGACTGTCAGAAGAGATATGGTTGATTTTGAATCAGTCAGCAAAAACTGGCTTTGACCATCTCTGAAGCCTAAAAATGTTTCCTGAGAAATACTGATTATTAAAAGAAAATATAAACTTGATGAGGCAGCAGATGTTTATGCAAGAAAAAAAATCATGTAATTCTGGAGATTTCCATAGTATGTTTTTTATATAATCATTAGCAACTATCTCCTGTACAGTAGGTTGCTTTGTAAGTGAAATGTTGGAAGGCATGTCTCAGACACTTCTCATTTATTAGTCACCAGCTAATAAGTGATGCTTTTTGGCCCTGTTTTCCTGTGAATAAAATTTTAAATATCCATGGAAAATAATCTGAATTGTGTGTTAGTGACCAGATGAGATAGATAACCTTATGTAAATAGCAAATCAACAGGCCGGTAATACTGAGTGTAATACCTAGGAATGCCAGCTCTGCCACAAATGCTACCCAATAAATGGGGCTTTGCAAGCAGAGTCATAGGGAAGAGTGCTGCAAGGCACCTCAAAAGGGCATCTAGTGCAGCCCCTCTGTCAGAAGGATCATCTTTTTCTTAATCATACCCTGAAGGTCGTCATGTTGCAGTTTGTTTGAAAAATGTGCTCCCTTGGTGGTATACAGTTTGTTGCCCTGATGAAAAGTGTGGGAGTTGCAGTCCTGGGGTTTTTTTGTACAACAGTGAGAATCTACTCTGTAGCTATGGCAAAAAGGTACAGGAAGAGGGACAGTCAATTGAATGCCTCAGACCTGGCTCGAAGTTACTGGAGAAGGAAGGGGAATGAGATTTGACTTTACTGCATCTTGTGACAGGAGAATACATTTTCCCCCATTTCCCAAAGCTGGGCTGAGCAGTTGTCTGATGCAGACATATGCAATATTCATACGCAATAACCAACATCTCAAGCTCTGCCTGCAGTCTGATGCAGACTTCTAATCTTTGGTGTGCTCAGTTGGCATGTTGCTTTTCTCCACATTGACAGAAAGGTAAATGATATCTGCCAGAGCCCCACTGTTGCTGGAGGTGGTGAAGCCATGGAGCATGAGTAGCTAGGCTGATGTATCTGGAAGAAAAATCTTCATGTGCTCAGGAGCACGGGGTGGGTATGAGGTTGTCTGGAGTAATGATATAATATGGTCATGTACCAGCAGCTGAATGGGGAAGAAGGAAGTAAATAATTCTAAAAGTACATAAATGCCCAGCACACATTGGCAGATGGGACATGACCTGTTTTCCCTCAGTTGGTAAGGTGGATGGAGAGCTTTTGTATGGTGGAGTGGAGGGCAGGGCACTGACCACTGTGCTGCACATGTGCTGTTCTTCAGGCTTTCTGACACTGCCTTGGGGAGGCAGCAACCCTCCTGCCTCCTAATGCACATTATCCATAAGTGCTCGTAGCTAAACACAAGGAATTGTCCTCTCTGCACTGTGGTGGTGCCCACAGGTGCTCTGTGGATCAGGACTCTGTAGTGCCTTGATGCTTAGGGGAGCCCCTTTGGCAGCTGCAGTTGCACGCAGAAGGTGCAAAAGACTGGGGTGCCTTCAGGGAACACTGATATTCAGCTTGCAGTACCTTGGGAGAGCGCCTGGTCTTCCCTGTGACCTTCTTGGTGCTGATTATTCCTTGTTACAAGGCTCAACTGGATTTGTGTCACGTGAAGAAAAAGCAAGTTCATTCATGATCTCAGCAAATGCACTCCTGGGTGAAGATGGACACAGCGTGCGTGACGAGCGGAGCTAGCAAGGATTGCGAGGCTGGAAAGGACTGGTACTGAGAGCCAGTCCTCCTATTGCTCTCTGAGTCAGACTCCTCAAGGCAAATGCACTGAATTGCTTCAGTCAGTTGTGCCCTGTACCACAGGCTGATTTCTGTTTGAGTGCGTGATGTGTGAGTAACTAACCACCACCTTCTGTGAGGATTTTGTGCATTCCCGTGGAAAAGGCTGGAATCTGCAGTGCCCAGCTGAAGGGACAGTAAACTGCCTTCCTTTGATGTGGGTTACATCCCCTCAGCATTGAGGGGGAGCATTGCTGTTGCCCCCCAGCTCCAAGGCTTTGTACACTACCAGGTACTCAAAGTAGCCTTGTAGTAGTTTCCGGGTTTCTGTCTCTCAGGTGAGCACTGCACACATAATGAAAAAAAATATACTGGAAAGAAACAGTATGGAAATAAATGTATCATAATTTAATCCGAATAGAACTGCTTAATTGTTCACTTTCCCCTTTTATTGGGATTTTGAACGCTTTCTTTTTCCTGAAAATAGAATTTTTCACAAGTAATTTCAAGCTTTTCTTTTCCTACTAAGTTTTTTTTTTTTTGCTCTTAGTTATGCCTTCTCAGATGTTTTCTGATGTCCTTTCATCTTGATAGTTGACATAAACTTGCTTGTGAATTAGAATGTATTAAAAAAATTATATAGACATGCTGTCTTTAGTGTGTAAGAGGTCTTTATCCCCTGCAGAAGCTAAGTGACCTGTGATAGTTAGTACATTTCTTTCGAAGACTCCAGGGAAGAACAATCTATCAGCTTGTAAAATAGATAAATGAATTCACTTGACAAAGATCAAGCAAAAGTCTTTGCGAGAGAGAGCACGAAGCAAGATTTCTTATAAGCCTGTTTTGGTAATGTGTGTCCTAAACTAGCCATTGTCTCTGGTGAAGGCAGTCAGAAGCATTCAAAGGGATGCTTAATTTTGGCAACTGCAAAGGTCATTTCTTGGAAGCGAGTATTGTCTGTGTCAATTATTTTTTCTTATATTTCTATTCATCGTTTGCTTTTGATCACAATTCATTCTTTTGGAGGTTATATTGCTTTGAGGGGGAGTTAATTTCATGATATGAAATGCTAGTGCTTCATCCAAAGAAGGGCTGAATTCTGGTACTAACGTCTGTAGTGTCTTTCGTAACAAAAGTAGCATCAGGTCTCCAGTTGATGTAGATCACAGGGAAGTTGAGCATTGCATTTGAATTAGGTTGCATCCTAGGTTGCATCGCAGACCTTTGTTGCATTTTATCTTTGCAATGGGCTTGTAGCTGTTCAGACCTGTTCAACGCTGATGGTTGTCTCAGAGGCATCAGCCAAGGACCTGCCAGGCCAGCAAGTACACACTTGGTAGGTTTTGCACTCCTTGTGCTTCATTCAGTGAATCCAAGGTGAATCAGGGGAGTCCTGAGGTTTCAGTGCATTGTTACACACCGGCTGCAGCACCTCATGGGGGAGGGACAGTAAAAATAAAAAGGCCCCAGCAAGGGTTAATGTACTGGAATGACTGAAATGATCACTGTTGATAAATACTTCATGTAATTAGTATAATACTTTCTTCTGTTAATGAGCTGAAGCTGGGGTGCAGATGCTTGGGGGCAGGGAGCACTGAGGGGGGATTTGAGACTGTTTGACAGTGCACTCAGCCTCTAATAATCTACTAGGTCATTTTTAATTCATAATAGTTTTTCGGAATATTTGATGTAGTCCTTTTTTTGTGCTTATTGAAAGTGCCCCTAATGTTTTAATTCCCACCCCAACGGAACAGAAAGTGAATAAACAAGGAAATGAATGGAGATGTATGAAATTATGATCTTAAACTTAACAAGCATGTTTGTTTTTTCAAGCTGCTGAATAAATCCTCTGTGATTTGTGCTGCAGAGGTCAATGTTCTGCTGTAGGAAATGACTGGTTACATGTCAGTATTCTCCAAGAGTTCATCTCAATTACTGGATTTGTCAAACATGACAAGCCTGAATGACTCTGTGGTGAAAATAGCACACAGTTTGACTATTAAAGTAATTGGTGCATTGACATTTAACCAAACTGCAAGAGAATTGCAGTAATAAGTCTGAAGAGCACTACCACAAGCAAAGCAGAGACCAGTATTTTTATAAAATAAAATATTTTATATTTTACCAGTTAAACTGGTGCTTTTTTTGTGTTTTGATTAAGGTATATTTCAGTATATTTTTAATTTAAATCATACAATTAAAAAATGGCAATTCCTTTTTGCTACTTTTTTTAAGAAGTATTAATATTTGTATAATTGGAAACTGTTAATTTGATGCACACCCTGGGTCAATTTTAATACTGTTATGAATAATTCATGTGTGTATTTTTAATGTCCTCATAAAGTATGTATGCTATAAAGTTAAAAATCTATGTACATATATACATGTATGTGGAGATCATCATGTGATGATCATCACAGTATTAGGTTATAAATGTGTCTATTACTTGATCTCCACTTGCTACTCTACCTTGCTAAAGAGCTATTTCTGGGCTTTCAAGCCTGACATGTGGATATTAAAACTCATTGCTTTAGTAAATGCAATAGAGCTTTTCTAAAATCATTTGGAAGTCATTTACTCTCCATCTGCAATGAGATTTTAATTTTTTTAAAGATACTATTTCTGATGGTAAATTCTACATATATCAACTTTTTCAATATAAAGGATTTTGAGAACAATACAACTGTCAGTCACTTGGCTAATTTGGATTTATACTTGTGGATCAGACGAGATTTTACAGTCACCAAAATTGTGTTTCAGACAATGGCTTAAACGACAGCCTCTTCCAGTGTCTGGAGTAGGGACTGAAGTAATGATGATTTATGACAGTAGTCTGAGGGGGCTCATTCTCAGGTGAGTTACCTGCATTTTGGCACATTAATTTTACCTTATCTGAACTTGAAAATCTGTTCTCTCCCAATTACGGGAGCAATTCTTCATGTGGAAATTGGGACTCATCTGTTCCTGGTGAAGTAAATCAGACAAAATAATCCCAAAAGACAGGGTCGGGAGCATGGTACAACCAACAATATGTCTGAAGTACCTCAATTACATTAAGTTATATTTTTTGTGGGGAACTGAATATGATTTGCCACTTCTGCAGCCACATCATAATTATTGTGCTATCACAGAAGCAGAGAGCAGTACTTATTGATTTAATATGTTACTTGCCTTGACTTGCTTAAGTCCCATCTCCAAAGAGCTCTTGAACACAATGCTTAAGTCTGTCTCTCTTGTGTAAAAGTAAGTATGTGTTTAAATCCATCTGATTTCAGTGAGACTCATACGTATAGGTGAGTTTTTAGCTCAGCAGTAAAACCCAAAATATAAATTTAACTGCTTTACTGAACTTGGAGCTTGCATGATGCAAAGAAATACTTAGTCCCCAGATTTTGGGAAGTCTTTGTAAGGACAGACTTTCCTGTATTTCCCTATGGAAAAAACAAAGAAGAATTCAAGGAAATACAGATGATATTTGTCTATCTGTTTGCTGATCTTAGTGTGAAAATAAACTATGTGTTAGGACCAGAACAAAATCTATGGAAAAGCAAAAGATGCGAAGAGTCGTAGTTTTGGTTTTCCCCCTGAATTACATCCTGGGGATCTGTATGGGCTCAGGGCTGGGGAGAGGAGACCTAGAGACTGCTTCAATTCTTTAAGTACATTCTATAAAACCAGTCATCTTCTCCTCTGTCACTGATGTAAATCCATTCCATCTTCATGTTCCACTTCTTCACTTCCACGTCTTCATGTTGCTCCTGATTTTTCCCTAGTGTATTAGAGATCAGATGCACTTTCCCAAAGAACAAGCTCCTCTTCCATAGCTGAAGTGGCACTATCCTTACCTACTATAATTCCATTTACTTGGAGTGTCATGGCATATTGCAGTTGTCCAGTGTTTTGTCAGTTTCACCTGTAAATTTGCTTTGAAGATCCTAAGTCATACTGAAGTGCTCCTGACAAAAGTGCTTCAAGTGAAATGAAGTAAATACTTATAAAGGAACAGCAAGCTGTGCTCTTTTCTGGAGCTCGAGAGTCTAAAAGCGGAAACCTCACATTCATGCATGAAAGAAGAAACTTCCTTGTTAAGCACTAAATTGTTCAGACAGTTTTAGCTGCAAAGGTTAATGTAGAGCCCAAATCAGTTATATGGAACATCAGGAAGGGAGAAATGATTTTTTTTCTGTACCATACAGTGGAAAAGGGAGAAACATCCATCAGTTACATCCAGAAGAAACATCCATCTAGGAAAAAAGCATCATGATTCTGAATGAATAGTAAAACAGGAAAATGGTTTGGAACATTTTGTTTTTTTTCCAAAGCTTCTGGAGTAGAAAGAAATCAGGTAAAAACTGAGAGCAACGTTACCTTTCCTCTCTTGGGCAGGGGGATGGAGGCAGCGTGAACTCTGACATTAGGAAAGCAGCATAGTCTATGTTAGCCATCCAGCCTGTTAACCATGTTTTGAACTTCCAGATGATGGAACCTATGCAGAAATGCCAGATACCAAACACAGTAAATCAGCATCTAGCAAAAGGCTGCTGCCAGAGATTTTTGAAGCAACAGGAGGACTTTGTGGCAATTTTACCTAACATGTAGGCTTAAAGTCTGAACACAGTGAAATAATGTGTGGTTCTGGATGTGTTGTAAGAACGGAAATGCTTGGGAGATTTGCCAGGGAATAGCTGTCACTACAGTCACTTGAACAGGTGCCAGTTGTGTTAGGACTTTTGAGACAATCTGCATAAATCCCAGGTGGAGTAGCACTCATTCCAAAATACCAAGTTTTTCTCTAGATTGCTGGCCCTGCAAGATGACAATTTGTGAGGCCTCAAAATAGTAGCTCTAAAATGCAAGAGTACAATTACAAAATACACACAAAGTTCTTTCAGTCAGATTTCACTCTGATAGTTCTGCAAATTTGCCCAAGATCCAAAGCCATCCACGTTGCTGCTTTACTGAGCAGAGCTGTCTGTCCAAGAAGTTTCATCTGCTTGGTGAAATTGAGTTATAAAAAGTTTAATTCAAGAGATATGTCAGTGATTTGGCCAACAAAAGAAAGCAAATCCCAATATACTTCAGCAAATCCTATTGTAGGTGACTTACATGGAGCAGATGGGGAACTAGGCTGGGTTTTGCTCTGTGGACTGTGATTGAAGAGCCCCATTGATTCAGGCTGAAGCAGCTTAAGAAGTTACTGCCATCTACTTTGCCCTGCCTCTGTTGGAATTTCTTATCCTTGAGGTAAAAATAGCAAAAAGTATTGTGCCTGCTCCCCAGCCACTGCAGCTCCTGGCTTGAGGGCAGTGTGATTCACCTTCACGTTTTATTTGGTATTGAGGCAGCCATCAGCTGAGGCGGCGGGGAGCTTGGAGTCACTAACTCATCAGATTTAACTGTGGCAGTGGAGTGGTATGGGAATAGGATGGGAGGACCAGCAACCTCTTCAGTCCCCGCTGTTAAATCCAGTAGGAATTGCTCTGCAGAGTGCTTACAGTCCCAACTGGAGAAGTTGCAGTGAACCGTTCCTTTTCCTGCAGCATGGTTGACCAGTGCTTTGTTATCTTCTGGGATTGAAGGAGCCCTCTGTTAGCTGGTAACTGTAGTCATCTTCTTACTGAGCTCCTTTAATGAGTTTGTTTAGAAAGCCTTGATGGTTAATTAGAAAGCTAATACTAAATACAAGCAAAAAATAAATAACAAATATGGAGCACACTCATTTACCTACATTGTTTTAGTGTTTTCTAAGAGATAATATCTTAGTTTCCCTCCTGTAACTGATTCAGGGCAAAAGTAAATACTCTCATAGGACAAATGACTAACCATGCAGTCAATAGCTGTAAAGGAGTTGTACGGCTCCAAGGTGCTTCTGGAGTAATTTTTAAGAAACTGTCAAACTTGTCAAATGTGGTAAGCATGAAGGCATGTTTTTGTTCTGTAATTCTTCCCCCTTTTTAGCAAATTTTGAACTAGAGATTTAATTAATGTTTTTGTTAGTTTGGGAGAGCATCTTTCAGATTTCCAGAGGACCTTCTGCAGGGATTTAAGTTTTGAATTTACAGTAGAAGGTATTTTGTGATGCATCATATAATTTTTACAGAAAAGAAAATCTGTAAATCCATGAATCTCATCCCTTTATTCATGCTTATACAAAACTAAACCTTTTAAAGTAAACCATCTCTACTTGTGAGGTTAACATAGGCTTGATGTGGAAAGGCACTGTGGCATTAGTATAGTGCTTAAGCACATGCTTAACTTTGAGTCCAGAAACATTGAAGTACCTTTCTGAAATGGAGCAGTAACCTGGGGCTTTGTTCAGCACAACTTAGAAGCTTTGTCAAAGCGTAAAAGGTTTGATTTACCTTTCTTCCCTGTGAGGGGACACAGCCAAGATTTCTTTTTTAAGGATTGTTACTGTAGCACTCAGGGAGAAGCAGGAATGTAGGAAAGGATGTTTCCTAACACATTCTGATACACTGCTACCATGAGACAGCATAACTTAATCATTGTATTTTTTCACTAAAATTATGTGGAAATGCTTTAGTTTTATTGTATGGAAACTTCAATACTTATACTGAGTTCTGCTTTTGTATTTGGTATCCCACAGCACTTGGGTCTGTGAACTTGTCACCTTCACTCATAGCCAAAGACAGTGTTCACTTATATAAAACCCTACCAAGTCAGAGCTCTTTTTCTTATTCTGACTTATTAACTTCTTAATAGCAGAACTTGCAGCTTTCTTTGTTGTTATTTTTCTGTTAAGGGAAAAAACAAAAGTTGCTTTCATTTTTACATAAGTTCAGTTATTTAATCTGAGTGTGACACTCAGGCTTCAAAGAATTCTGTGCAGTTCATTTTTAATCTGTTGTTTTTAATGAATTCTAGTCACTAAGAAATACTGTTATCTAGGTCAGATTTTTTGAATATTATTTTACTGTGGTTACACATCCTGCTGTGCATTCTCTAAATGAGCTCCCCAATGAGGTCTTGTTGTTTTACTTTCTCACAGCTTTGTGGAGTAACTTTTCTCACTGTAAATGTAGGTTGTGCTTTGTTTTTCAATAAAAAATGTATTCTTAACTGAACCAACATCCACCCATCTAAGACTTCAGTCTTAAACTTTCTTGGGGGATGAGGGAACAGGACATAAAATATGTCCAAATTTTATCATTGATATTCTTGATCCTTCCTATCTGGAAGGAATGGAAAAGAGATGATCAACCCAAAATTTATTACTTAATTTCAAAGGTGTAACTTTTTTTATATAACTGCTTCTCAGCTAGTCACAGCAAAATGGCCTTGTCCAGGAGGCAGGGCAAGACATAGTTTGATGTCATGGAGAGGTTCTGAGGTTTCTGAGCATTTCTCTTTCTGGACCTTTGTTGTGACATCTCTGTCTTTACCCTAACTTACCTCTTAGTATGTTTCCCCAAGAGATTTCTCCATCCCTTTAACAGAAAAGCATTGGCTCTGTTAGCCATGCCTACAGGAGGGGACACTGAGCAGTGGTCAGCTTAGCTCACCTAGATCAGTGACAGAGTAAAATTGCACCAGACTTCCTTCAGCTGGCTATCCTACCCTTTTCTGACATCATGTTTTCTTCAACATGTATGGATTGGGCACATACCTCCATGTTCATTGATAGAGTATCACCACTCAGCTGCATAGTTTATTTAATTGAAATCCTTCTTCACTCCTGATGGAATGATTACTTACATAAAGATATTTCTAGGTACATGTCCTAACAAAGCAGTTCATCTCTCAGGATTGTTTTCTTCATCAAAGAAATATTAAAGCTTATAATTGTGATGATTTTCCATGTGGAGTGTGAATTTCTGACAGTGATGTCAGATCAGCTTATAGGTAGCTGAAAGGAAAAGCCAGTTTTGTAATCTAAATGGGTAAGAAGAGAGAAGCAGAGGAATAATGTGGAGTTTATATCAGAAGGAGGATGCTGAAACTGAAAAGATTAGAAGAAAGCTGGATGACAGCCAGGTGAAAGCACTTCTGAAGCAGCTCACTCGGTGCACCCTGTTCTGGAGCTCAGATGTTAGGGTTCTGAACTTCCCATCTCACTGAGGTTTATGGCAGTCCTCAGCAGTCTGAAAACAGGGGCTGTAACAGGGCACTCAAGGAGCAGTTGCCCTTAAAATTTGGGCTTAGAGAAATTCTGGGTAGAGTCACTGGTGCCAAAGCTAAATAAAACTGACTGATCCCAAGGAGTTCTGAGCTCTGTGAATGCTAGCTTGGATTAAAAAGCTTATTTTTAATCAATAATTAATTAATTAAATACAATACTGCAGCTTTACTAGAAGTTTGCAGCTCGCATTAACATACAGCCAAAAAAGAAAAAAGAGATGTGGACTTCAGCCAACAAGAAATCCAGCCATTTCAACTGACCTGACCTGGTGTAATTTCATTTTCAAGTAACACAAGAAGGACTTCAAAAGGCCCTTGAATAGATGGTGGATAATTGACTCCTAGCAATGAGTGCTGAATATGGAGGTGCCTGTGCTGGTTATTATTAGATGTATTGTCAGCCTTTGACAGCACTGATCACAAGGCATGTTGACACGTGTGCTGTATGATCTACTTCTTACCTAAGTTAAGCATTCAGGCAGGTGGTCAACATAACAATGATGCCTCTCCCAAGTCTCATTTAAACCCTAGTTTAAAAGTTCAAGAGGGACTTAAAGTTGGCTTACTCTCTGCAAAAAGGGAAATTACTGAGGTGAGTTTTGCTGTCTGGAGGAGCCACTGGATGTGGATTTGTGTTTCAGTAAGCACCTGCTTCTGATTAGATCTTCTAGCACTCATTACAGAAAAGGTAGTGCATTGGGACACATCTATGGAAATGGAGGCTTTTTTTAGCAGCAGTTTGAAGGTAAAGCAGTCTTTTTCAATCCTTTGCCAGGTCCATAAACATCCAATTCTGCTTTTGTAATGTAAATTAAGTGTCATTAAAGACCATCTGTGGTGCTGGATTTGTTTTTTGTTTATATATATTATATTAGTGCTGAAGACATATATCCTTAGAAAGTACTTGTACCTTTTTATTAAAGGTTACAATTCTTCTGAAGCATATTTATTTGGACATCTCTGACCAGTGACATTTTGAGATCAAGACCTTTGAGGTTCAGTGTGTAGAACAAAATGTTACCATTCTTTTGTTTCTGCCATCCCATTCATTCATTTATTGAGATGGCCGAAACTGTGCCCAGTGAATTCACAAAGATCTGTGTCTTGCCCTCTTCAAAGCTGGTGGGCAGGAATGGGAGAGGACAGGAGGGTGGCATTTAGAGAAATACATCTTTTTCTCCACAGTGTTGGTTGTTTTCCCTATGTAAGCTTGGTGATGCCTCTAATAGCTGGGCTAGTACTTATAATGGGCCTGGTTTCTCCAGGAAAACGTCGGTTCTTGTTCTTTACTTTCTGTTCCTGTATCTATGTAATCAAGCAGTGGGAACAGTCTGTCTGTCACTGTTAGTTAAGCAATAGGACTGGGATTCTTGAGGACTATAGCTGCACGAAGTCATCCAGAGAAGTTTTAGGGCATTTCAGAAGTGTGTCAAGCCCAGCACAGGTCAGGGTCCCTCTTCACGCTGGGCTGTTAGCACACTCCATCCCAGTTGGCAGGGAGGGCACCTCCCTCAAGTGCGGCAGCCTGGGCTGACACAGCCCCTCTTCGAGGTGTGGGAGTGGGAGCTGACAGGCATCCAGGCTTTCTGCGAGTTCCCAAAACCTATTGCCCTTTGTTTTGGAGGTAGGTGGTGGAAACACCTAGCTCTAGAACAAGATAAAGAAGCATATGCCTCTCAAAAGGAGCAAACAATAAAACCTTTAGGAACTGAGATGGTTCATTGCTCAGAGCTGTTCACTGGGGAAGGGATCAGAGAAGCAAGCAGGGCAAAAGACATTAGCACACAATGTTTAGGCAAAAATGCTGTGTCCTGCTGCCGAGTTGTTTAATATATGCTAAAGCAGCAGTAGGGACATAGCTTTTTGCTTAGCAGTTCATCTTTAAATGAGGAAAACAGCTGATTAAAATGTATATCTTATTTAAGCATTGTGATGGCAGGCTGATGCTCACACATAGAGGTTGACTAACAGTAGCCTAAAGGTAAATGTCTTTACATGTGTAAGAACACCAGAAGCAATCTTATATTTAATACATCTTAATTGACAGTGATGGATTTACTCTAACTTTTTATTTCACTAATGGACTCTGTAACACCTAACATCTACATTGTAACAAATCAATCTTATCCTGACTTCTTTTTTTACAATAAAGGCATGTTTGTAGGCAATTAATTTACTTACTATTTCCATTACCATTGATGTGGCTACCATTTATTCTTATGGCAGAGTTCCTGATGCTTTTCACTAGAGGAGTCTTGGTGATTTAATCCATGTTTTCAAAATCTAACTTTTGCAAGAAAGTGTGTATTTAAAGGAACTTTAAAAATGTTCCTTTTCTTTTAAAATGAGACTCTATTTCTAAAATGCCTACAGCAAGTGTATTTGACTATTTTTAGTACTGTAAATTGGAGCCTAATCTGCCTTTCCCATCCCTATGCAGTAATACCAATAAGATAAATTAATTTACTCTAGACTTTTATTAGTCCCAGTGAAAACAATATCTAGTGAGATCAAGTAGTAAAGGTTTTGTATATGTAATTTGGATATGTATTTTCAGGAAAGAAATGTAGAAAACAATTCTGCTGGCTTTTTTTGGCCAAATTTGTGTACAAATATAACTATCAGATTAACAATGCATAATGTGCTCTGTGTGTGTGAACTTCTGAAGAGCCCTCGACTCTCTATGTGTGACATTTTCAAAGAAGGCAACACCTTCAGCAGGGAACATCATATCATCATGTGTGTTCATCTATTGAAATTGTTTTTAAAGGTATTAATCACATATTTCATTGAAAAAGGCTCATCCAAATGTTCAGTTTCAGGAGACAATTTATTATTTTCAAGATCTGGTTCAGAAAGTGCCATATTGTTTGGATGACAACTGGATATATTTTTAGGTTGTTGTGTTATTTTGAAGAACTGTGACTCATTGTAAATTGATTTGGAGCTCTCTTCTTCCTTTGTGTTCTTTTCTCCACGCCTTGTTAACTTACTCCTCATGCACTCCAGATATTGTCTTCATGCAGTGGACTGGTTTATGCCTTTTTCTTAATATTGTACAATCTCCCACCACTTACATATGGTCAAAAATGGCATCATCAGTTTTATTCTTGTTATAACATTACCCTATAATCTTCCAAGCACATTATCATATGTTATCAGTGTAGCAGCAATGTCCCTGGGGCTTCTCTTCCCAGGCAGTATCCTAATAATGTGTTCTCCACAGCATCTTTTCTCTCTCTTTCTCTGTCTAACAGTGGACAACTGTTCTGAAGAGTGCTTCTTCCCAGACTTACAGGTCCAGTCGCCTCCTAATTTCTTTAGCAACACAGTCAGTTCTGCTGTTCCTAGGAAGATGAATTTCACTGCTCTGTGGATACAAAAATACAAGCCACAGATGCCTCTCTCTATTGGAAAGTGAAGCCTTAATTAAATAGGAAACACAAACTTTCCTTACTTTGGCTGAACATTTAAAATGTCTTTATTAAAAAAAAATCATCTCATTGAAGCAGTTTCACACTGGTTTTATGCTAAAGCTTGCCAATTTCCCAGCTGCCTGCTATTCAGTAAAAGACAGGTAGCATCCTCTGTTGTTCTTTTTTGACCCAGATTCCTTATTCACTTATATCAGTGTTTGCAGTAAACAGGAATTTGCAATAACCAAGTGCTGAATCCTGTTGTCTTGTGACTGAACTTTTCAATCTTTGAATAACTACCCAACAGCAGAATAAAAATGAAGCAGTGGAATAAAGCTTGAAGTACTCAATAAAAATACAAGTGAGGATCATTTCAAAAAATTGTTTATAGGCAGCTATTCTGGAGAATTTGCATATGTTGCAATTTAAAATCACATCTGCTTTGCGCAGTCCACTGTCACTTTTCTATCCCATATCTATCATAGCCAATGCACACAAGACTAAGTGTGGGAAAAACCCGACATCTGAAGAAATTTTCTTCCCTGTCCCCTCCTCTCTGCATTTTTGAGACACTGTTGTCAACCTAACTGGATTATGTGTAACTTGGTAAAGCATATCGGAGTGTCATCGCCATTCTTGAGCTGGATTTATGCAAGTTGGCAAAAGTAAAACAAATTCTACTTTTCCAAAGTTTTAAAAACAGTAATAAAAGGAAATCAACTCAGAAGCTTTTAACTAATTCAGAGTAAGCTCATATATCTCCCTGGGAGGCAAAGCTGCGATTAGCATGTTTGAATGCCTTACTACAAGTGATACTTTGTGGAAATGCAGCACTTTTTGTGGGAATGAAAAGTGCAGTTGCGAAGCAGGCTGTTGATTAACAGAAGAGTTAGTGTAGTGTTTGCTGTGATTTCATCCTAGCTTAACAGAGCAGAACCAAACTGAACAGCCAAAAAATCAGGCAAGCAAGAGCCTTGTTGTTGTTTTTTACATCCTGAGAATTTGACTTTATACATTATTCTGGTTCCCTGTTGTCCTGGGAACAGGGGGGCTGGGGGGCAGAAAATACTGGTGCTGATTTTAAGTCAAGCTTCTAAATGTTATGGAATAGCAAAATAATGTCTGGTTTTGTGACATTATTTCTAGTTGTTGCAAAGCTTGGAAGTGAACAAAGCAGTTTTATGTAGTGGAGATTATATCCATGTTTTAGTCTGAGCAGAAGAAAGAAGAAGAGAGTCTCCATAGGGTAAAGGGATCATGTTAATCATCTCTTGTGCTGAACTTATCTCACTGCCTAAGCAAACTCATGTGTCAATGCTCACCTGACATCATCTTTGTGACACACTTGGAATTGTGCTTCAGGTTTAAGTGTGTGGACACTATTTTGACACTGACCCAATGAAGGTTGCTGTGGTCTGCATGTTTTCATGGTTTTACAGAACTGCTGTGAACAAATTAGGTGAATTCTGACATCTGATAGACAACATCACTAAATACATACACTCAGTGAAAATTAGTATTAATAATGCCAGAAAAACACATCTAATTTTATTAGTAAAGTCCTCCTAGGACTGGATCCTTCTACCTATCCTTCTAGATAGGCAGTCCATTACAATTTTTTAATTTATACCCTATTTTCTTACATGTAAAAAGCAATATTACCAGAGCCTGTTGTCAGATGAGGATAACTGATGGATGAAGTTTGCTTTCAGTGTTAAACTGTATGGTAATGCAGGGTGACAAAAAGCGAATTATAGATCAGTGACAGATGAAAAGTGCTCCATCCATAGAGTCATTGATATTGTGCTATAGCAAAAAGACTCTCTGTGTGCTGCTTTATGAAATTATTTGCATTGCTTGCTGTTCCTGAGCTACTGAGCCACTTTGGTGCCTCACATCATGTATGCTCATGTTCCAGTAGAGAACAAGACAATACCTTCACATCCTGGGAATCTTAAAGCAGACTCTTAGCACAGATTCTTTGGGAAGAGGATTGAGGAATTCCTGCCTCTCCAGCCTGAGATTCACGTTTGCCCAGCAATAACTGGATGAAGGCAGTGATAGCTGTTTTTCTTTGATTCTAGCATTAATGAAGATGGTAGTTCATTGTGGTCAAAGAACAGATAATACTGTTCCCAGGTTTTGAGTGTCTTACTAAAAACCCCCTCAATAGCAAGAAATGTTTGGGGGTTTTTTGCCTCAGCTTCTGGAGTGACTTCACATATTCATGTCTCTATTTCATTTATTCTTAAGCAAAGTACACTTTGTAAACTAATTTTCCATAGTTTAAGGCCTATTTATAAGTAAGTACTTAAACCTACATGACTGCAGATGAAGACACCCTGTGCTGTTGAAATGCCCAGGGTTGTCCCAGGTCTGGTTTGAGGCCAGAGAGCTCTTTTGACTGCTGGTGCACTCTCACAGCTGCACAGCACGGCAGCAGCACACTGTGATGTCTTCCAGGGTTTGAGTAGGTCTTCTCTGCCCCCAGCTGTATCACTCATGACGCAAATCTGCCCTGAGAGCATGGTTTCTCTGAGGCAGCCTTGCCTTGTGCTATGGAGGACGTCATGCTATGTCCAAAATGCAAAGTAAAAGGCTGCTGGCGACAGCATGGGCAGGTCTGGGATGTGGCTTGCGCTCTGTGAACTGGCTGTGAAGGGGCACAGCTGCATGATGTGTAAACCATCACCCACTGCCTATGGCTGGTACCACTTGGCATCTGAAACACCAAGAAACACTATACAAAAAACAGGCTTCCAGATGCATAAAGACATGTCACTTGTACTGCGTTGTATATTAATTGTGCAGCACTAAACATTAGCAAGAAAAGATTGTTTCATTACTAATATTGGTGAAAAATCAAGTGATGTCTTTGTGACAACTCTGAACAGGACTGTGGTTGTAAGCCCAAAAAATGCCAACTACAAAGCTTTCTTGTTTCCTGTGATCAAGTTATATTCTCACATGAATGTGCATAGCAACAACTTCAGAAAACAAAAAGTCTCTGTTCAAAATAAGTGATTATACAGTTCTTTTTAATTTAGCATAGAGTGACCCTTTATATTGAGAAGCTCAAACATATCTGTGAATTTTTTGAGTGCCTAAAATTCTCAGCATATTTAAATTGCACTTATTAGAAAGGGAAACAGTGAGCATAGCAGTTGCAAGGCTTGCAAGGAAGAAGAGGGCAGAACCAAAGGTAGTGCTGCTTTTTTTGTATTGGTCTTTTGCATGCAGCTCTGACTCTCATTTTAAAAAGTCTTGGTGTGTGATGTTATGTGATGGTAATTGTAAAGCAGAACAAAAGTGGATGTGCTACTGATTAGAATTATGAAGCTTAATGGGGTAAATGCTAGGGCATAGCCTTCGTACTGAGGAGGCTTACAGTGCAAGCTTTTGCTCAGAAAGAAAAGCAAACCAATCCAGACTGTGTTTATGACTGAAGACCAGTTGAACACTAGGATTTAATATCCATGTTGTAAGAGCTGCCACACTTGATTGGTAACAATATACACTTAAGTTGTGTTTAGCTTTATTTCCAAATGAAGAAATCCTTGTGTGTCCCCTAGTAGTGGTTCAGGGTTGTGGTGCCTGTAGATCCTGTAGATTTTACTTGGCTGGTTGTGGGAGGTGATCATGAAGTTCTGTGAGGCCACAGGGTTTCAGTCTCTTTTCTTTCTGCATCTTGTTTTGCTTGAAAGGATATTTCTCAAGACAGAGGCTCTCTTTATATCCGTTTTCACGGTGGCATTAACCCCACTGTCAGTGCTTAAAAACGAGTATGTAGCATTGCACTGAAAACCAACATGAAAAGAACTTTTAAGTGGCAGAAACAATCTCTTAGAAGTTAGGAAAAGCCAGATGTGTGGTTTCTTCTGTGCCTCTGATTTGGCCTTATTATTCATACATATTGTGTTACAGTCCTGAATTACATCATTGCAGCCGTTTTTCCAGAGGACCAGCATTCCCTTTGAGCATGAGATGAGCAGTGTTCAGAACATGAATCAGTTTGGTCTAATGAATGAGGATGTTGTCGAAGAAGTTAATCTAGGGGTTGAAAATGGTGTTATGAAGAGCAAGGATGGCTTCAGGAAAGGAAATTGTGTGTAAATAGATGAACTGTAGACAGGAGACTGTGCTACTGGCACTGCCCCAGGCTGGCAGGGAGAAAGATAGCATTGGGATTAGGAACTGACTCTGAGCAGTGTGAGACGGGAGAAGTGCAGCCAGGCTTATCTGTCCCTCTTGGCTACTGACCATAGGCAAGCCAGACTGCTCTGGTCCCCAAGGTTCCAACACAGTGTGCACAGCTGTGGCAACAGCAAGCAGGGTTGGGGGAAGCTGTGAGACAGGCTGAGCTTTGGATGTTTTGTTGTCCCAAGTCTGGAGGGTGCAAGGCAGTGGTGGGTAATAATCATTCTCTGGTTTGTTATGCAGGGAGAGGAAGTGTCTGTCCAGGTGTGAAGATGTGGAAAAATTCATGTTGGTCCAGAGGTAGTGTTGGCAGAAGGCCACCAGGCTACCATGCCTGCAGAAGGCAGCACGGGAAAGTTTGGACCTGAGAGCCAGGAACAAGTGTCAATGCAGGTTTTGTTTGTGTGGGCAGGATGTGGGTCATGAGGTTGGATCAGAGGGCTGCTGAGGACAGCAGGACCACTGGGAGATGTTAGGAGCATGCAGTCCTTAGATTCTCAAATCTTTGTGGTTTGTGGTCACTAGCATACGCTCTCCAACTGGCCAGAGCAACACTCTGTTCCTGATCTAGAGATGCTTAGTGAGGAACTGCAGATTTTTTGCAGATCCTTATTTGCATTGGGAAAGGCACTGCAAATTATTAAAATATAATCCTGGTAATTATAGTGTTTGATGGAGAATAAAAATAGAAATAAAGATAAGGCCCAGTTTTGAAGCTTAAATCTTTCTGTTGGGCTTTAGTGGAAATACTTCTAATTGTCAGCAGAGTTAGGAAGAAGCAACACTTCGGAGTTTGGCATTCCCAGCTCAGGTCTTGATTTCAACCCATCTCCAAAAGCTACATTAGCAAAATTGTAGGAATAAGATGGTTGTGCAAAGACATGCTGGGATTCTGGCATAGAAACAGGACAGTAAAGTTTGCTTGTGGGTCTTTGGGAAAAGCAGGAAACCTGCTACTGGTACCTGTTCCTTGCCTCACACTTCAATATAAGTATCATCTTTATTCATTCCAGGAGCGTCTAAACTAATCAGATTACTCTTATGTCGTTCTTCCTGCAGGACAAAAATGGGTTTAAATCCATTCCAGGTGAGCCAGGAGAATTCAGTTAATAACACTGAGCCATTTACACTGGAGTGCCAGCAGATCACTAAAATAAATTCAAGTTCCTTGGCATGCCTTTGATAGGACATCTGCTGCTGAATTTCACCTGGTAACATCTGGGCCCAAGTGATTTCTAAAATAGAGGAAAAAAGTTGTCTTGGAGAAATAGTGTTGGCATTTCTACTGCATTAAAATTCACTATAAGCATTGTGTGTACCATTTCTCTAAGGATGAGCAGGTGGTAATTTTAACAGTAAGGCTTACACTTTGTATTCTTTCTGGGGATCTTGAAACAATTTTGAGATGTGAAAGATCATTTTCATTCAGTAATCAAAATGTGTTTGCAATAAAGCTTTCATTTTCTTAGAAAGTTATAATTAATATATAAGAAGGCACTGTAAATATGTTTTTCTTTTCTTGGCTTTTCAGCCCATATTGAGCATTTAGCTATCACAGCTTACTGGAAAACAATGCATGCTGCTCTTTTCAAAAGAAAAGAGATCACACCTATGTTTTGATGTGTGAATTGCTGAAGAAAATCTGCAGGTTAATTTAGCCTCGCGATTTGACAGATCTTTTCAACTGGGTTAACAGTGAACATTGCAGCTCTAAGAGTGATGAAGGCGGCAGGAGTAAGAAATGACCACTCCTCTTGTTTTGCCAGCAGAAAGGCAGGTCATGGCACATTGCTAGGACATTCAGCTCCTCCATTCATGGAGAGGGTCAGTGTGATTGAGAAACAGCAAGGAATTACAAACAGATAGCAAGCTGTTGGAACATTCAGCTCCTCCATTCATGGAGAGAGTGTGATTGAGAAACAGCAAGGAATTACAAACAGATAGCAAGCTGTTGTGTGGTCACATGAAAACAGCAGAAAATTTTAACCCTGTCCAACTAGAAATGGGCAAAATTAGTAGGGAAAAATGTAGCGTCTGATTCTTCAGTACCATCCATTCTGTATAGACAAGTGCATTTACACAGGTGTTTTCTCAGCCAGCAAAGCTATTTTAAGACTAGGGAAAAATGTAGCATCTGATTCTTCAGTACCATCCATTTGCATAGACAAGTGCATTTACACAGGTGTTTTCTCATCCAGCAAAGCTATTTTAATAAGGCAGCATTCCTGCACTGTTTTTCACCCACTTCCATGTTGTGCTGGATGATTATTTGTAGGGTTGTGCTACAAACCAGACCCAGACTTTGGGTTTATTTTTTGGTTTGGTTTGGTTTTCTAATCTTTTCTCACTTCAATACAGTTTTGTTCAGTACAGTTGGTTTGTACAGTGTATGGTTTCATCAGCATGACTGAGGGGATGAAGGACTGCAGGAAAGAAGCAGAAAAAGGAAGAAAAAAGTATGAGGACTTCTTAAAACTGCATTTGTCATCACATGACATGTTTCTGTATCTCTGCTTTCATTTTTGCAGGGTGAAGGTGTGCAGTGCCACTGTTCTGATGTGACAGCACCTTTTTAGTGTTTTCTAATGAAAGAGAAAGGGGAATTGTCAGGAAAAACAAAAAAAAACCCAAAAAAACATTATCTGTCACTTCCCAAATAGTATATGGAAACAAAGCAGTTTCAGCATCTTGTAATGAAATATTCCTTGTTGTCTGTCAGGTTGTGGAAGGGGGCTGCTAAGGATGTGAAAGCAATAGCGTGTGTACAGGAGATAAGGATGTACAATGTGTACATGGGCTTGCCTGCTCTAGCACCAGAAGATTGGGATTCTGAGCTGTAAGTGGCTCAGGGTCACTTACGGTTTTTTAATATATATATTTTTTATATAGAGAGAGAATATATATATATACACACATATAGAGGGGGAATGTTTGATTAATTTGAAACCATTTTTTATTCTGTGGCCATGGAAATTTTGATTCAGTTTCATGACCACATTTAAAGACTTTATCAGTGTGTAGAAGGGATAATTACATTATGCATAAAGCCATAGTTTGAAACCAGCAACTTCTAAACAAACTGTTAAATTAGAAACTTTTTATTTTGATCTCTCAGTGCCTCAGGTACTTATAAACCAGGTTGTATTAAACTGATTAATACTATTTTGTAATGTTAATTCAAGCTACATTGATGGGATAAACCAAGTTGGGTGCACACACAGCCATCTTTGAATGCCAGATATTGTATGTTGTCCAGTCAGTTTGTTATTCACTGTGAACAGTTCAGGATAAACCTGGAAGTAGATAAATCAAACCCAGTATGCCAGAGAATGGCAAACACACTTAATAAAACTTTATTTTCTTTACGGACAATTTACCAACAGGATAAAAACATGGTGTTTGTCTAACTGCTGACAAGTAGTGGTTGATCTAGATCCATTGTTCACAGTAATCCCTTGACTTCTCCAGAATTGCAAGATTTTTGTTTAATCTTCTTTGTTGCCAGTATATGACAAATTGTAGCTCTGTCACCAAATGTGTGTGGTCATAAAGCACCTTAAAGCAGGGATGTGTACCGAAATAAGTGGATTAGCTTTCTACATACCAAGAACAAAAAGGACACAGAATCCTCAAAATTAAATTTATTTGAAAAACAAACTCAAATGAAGCCAGCACTTTTAATCTACTGAAGATGCAAATGGCTGCTCACCTTGCAGAGTTCAAGGTAATATTACAAGGATAAGACCCTGTTCTTTATACTTTCAGTCACAGTGAAACTAAGGGCACCTGCTGTGTTTACAGCTTTGAATATCAAGTGAACACATTACAGCTTGTACACAGTAAGCACAGTAAACTGCTTCTGGTAGGTATGTGGCTCTGGCCATGTGTTGGCCTGGAAGATTGCACTGGCAGAGCTTCAGCACCCAAGAGCTGCATATTCCTGTCCCTTGGTAGCCCATGCTGGCAGAAACCTGCAGTATTGATCTAGTTAACCCTTGCTAGAAAGCAGACTAATGCTCTCACTGCTAAGCCTACATACAGAACTTGCTGTAGTTTCCATTTGCTATGGGCCTGTGTAGCTATGGGGGCCTTGGTGCCCTTGGTCTGAGCTCAGTAAGTCCCCAGATAGTCTGTGTGATGTTACTGTCTTCACTGGCTGCAGAATTCACAGCACGGGGCTGTAACTTTTTGAGTCTTGAGATGGCAATGATAGGATGTGTAGGTCTAAATAGCAGGCCTGGGCTTGGCCACAGTTCCTGCAGGATCTGGGGGACAGCAGCAGTGTAGGAAATGGCATAGCTGGTTGATGACTTCAGCTGCACCTGAGAGCTTAGACTGGATTCTCTATATTCTGACTGCATGCAGCAGAGGAAACACTGGGCATGGGCTTTTGCCCATCTGAACCTGGGTTTCAGAGTAATTCTGCCATTTTCTGTAGTGTGTGTGCTCAGTGCAGGGCTTTGTGCCTGTCTCTAGTCAGTGCTAGCTGTGGGGTGAAGGGACAGGGGACAATGTCCCTCTTCCACATGGAGACACAACTCCTTCCTTTCACAGTCCAGAGAAGTGCATTTATGTTCAAGCAAGGAGAGAACAGGCCAAGGAAAGGGACATTTCCCTCAAAGCTCAGACTGAAACTGCCCTGGACAAGATCTGAAGAGGAAAGGGAGAGAGCATGGCTATGGGTTCCTGCTTTGGTATTCTACCAGCTACATTATATTTCCTAGCTGCCACTTCGTCCAGCAAAGACCTCTCTCTGGGAAGAGCCATTGTTATTCTAATACATGCTGCAAAACTGTTTTGTGATTAAAATTGGAAAGTGGGATTTGGAATGTCCTTCATGCAAAAAATAAGACTCTTTGTTTAAAATCATAAAGGAAACAGCAATAGAATAACTCAGTTTTCCATGAAAGAGCTTTTTTCATGGAAATCTTGCAAGCAGCCTGTCTCAGTTACTTAAGGGAGAGACCAACAAGATGCCTTTTGTAATAGACTGTGCACAAATTTGCTTTTAGCCAAACCTACATGTCTCAGTTACAAGCCTATATTTTCCTAGAATATGTGAGTCATTTTATCCTCCACTACATGGATTCTTAGTTTTTTTTGTAAGTGTGTCATCTGAAAGGAATTTCATAGCCACAAGTAAGAAACTGGTCTGATGACTCTGGTGACAAAACTAATAACCGCGGATCTCAATTTCTGAAAGAATGCAGCTGTTAGTGTATTCAGTCTGCACTTAAAAGTCTAACCAGCTAGGTTGTGTTAGTAGTCCATTGGGAAGGAGGAGGTAAGATCCACTGAGTTTTGCATTTACTTCCAAAAGTTGGATGACAAAACAGTAATTTTCAGAAGTGCCAGGATGTCAGCAACAGGGGAGTGATGTGAGGGCGTGTGTGGGGGAAGGAGGAGAGTATGGAAGCTGTAAATATTCCTCTACATCAGCTTCAGGGAATAAAAAGACTTGGATTATGTGTTTGCATGACCTGAAAAGTACTGCTTCTTAAGTATTTAGTCATCTTTGCATTTCTCTGTTGTTTTTGCTATTATTTTTGCTATTACTAATAAGAGTGCAGTAACATTTGAGTATTGCAGTTATCTTGGTTGTCTGTACTCCTTGGAGAACTGGCTTCCACTGTTTTGCAGCTGCAACTGATATTTGACATATTTAGGTAACAGAAATAGGACTTTTAGATTAGTTTTTCCTTTAAAAATTCTTAATAAAGCACCTTACAGAAATTCAGACTATTTGGCTTTGAGTCCCTGGAACTAGCTGGCAGAGACCTATAGCAGGGAAGAAGACAGGCAGCATGGCTCAGAGTGAGGAGAGTTTGCCTAGGGCTTGGGCATCACAGATATCCCTCTATTAAACACATACCCACCTCATATAAAACACGGTGCCTTCGGCTTTAAAACTACATCTTTGAAGAAATACTCTGGGAGGCAGTGATGTGATTTTGGAAGTTTTGGGGGTTTTTGTTTAGCTAGCCATAATAACAAACTACCTGTGTAATTATTTTCTAACGTCCTAATGCTTCAACAGAATTTATGCCTGTCAGACTTCAGGGAAAAAAAAAAAAAAGAAAAAAAAAGCCAAGAAACACACTAAATTATTAAAATGGTTAGGTTCAACATATCCAGACTGTCTACATGGTTTTTCTTCAATTTTGCCATTAACCAAATCTGTCACAATGAGAAATTGTGAAGTACAGCCTTGTGGAGGCTATCAGTAAAGCCCAGTAAATCCTTCAGACTGGTTCACCACCTTTCCTATTTAGAAGACAGGGAAATCAAGGGAAACAGAAGGAAACAACACATCAGGTATGTCTGATATATCCTTTCCTATATTGCCTTGGTTTTCATCCAGTTATTTCACAGACGTCTACCATCAGCCTTTCATAATCAACAGGTTGCTGTAGAAACTGTAAAGGAGTGTTTCTCTGTAGAAGTCACCCACCAAATATTGTGCTGTTCTCCTTTACATGGTTTTTAGATGCATGATATCCTCCTGAAAGGCTCAGTTTGTGCCCAGAAAAGCTGTCCCTGTGACCTCTCAGTCTGCACTCACTTGTGCCCACAGATCAGGGAAGCTGGATCATTAATTTTATATAGCCACAGAAACTGTGCTTCTGCAGCAGTGCTGCCCTGCTTTTGTTTGGTGCTGCAGTTTACGGGTCAAAAGTGCATGGACTTAATATTTTATTTGTGCCTCTTCCATGCCAGAAAGGCAAGACACGTGTACCCTTGCCCCTGTCACTGTGGCAAAGGCTTTTCATCCTGCGAGGTGCTGAGAATTTGTGCCTCAGCTCCATAGGGGACCCAGAATAATCTGGGACACGTCTGCAGCCTATGGCCAATCCAAACTGACATCTGCATTGGGAAGAACAATACATAATCTGACATTTGTGTATAGAATGACTGTGTGAAGAAATAATGGCTGCTGCTACATTTTATGTGATCAGAATAATATCTCTGAGTGCTGGAGGAGTGCTGGGGCTGATACAAGCAGTTTTATGCATGTAGGACTCCATCAGAATGAGCAGATATATATGTATATGTGTATTGCATGGCTGATCTCTCAATTATCTTGATTTTACATTACAGTACAGTCTGGGAAGATTCTAGATAGCGTGACTGAATGCTGTTGCAAAGACAGAGCTTCCACTTTATGGAAGCAATTGAAAACTTAGATGATCTGCTTGGGGCTGTTGCAGTCTGGGGAAATCGTGATTTGTTTTATAAAGTAATGCAGACTAGTTCCTCTTGGCAATGTTTTGGTGCCATATTCCAATTTATAGAAGATACATCAGCCCTGTTACCAGTGCACATCGGTTCTACAAGCATGTGTGTGGGCATGAAGGTGCACACTGCTGTGTTTCTCTTATTGAACAGCAGCTAATTAAACAGAGAACAGTGAAGCCTCCCACACAGATAATTTTCCTTTTGTATCTTATAACTTCTCCTGAGCTGAAGGATAGCCACAGACAGAAACTAGGTCTGCCTCTGACAAACAGGTCCAATTTTATTTCAACCACTTTTAATTGATTTCACTTCAAGGAGGTATAAGTAAGATCAGAAAGCAGTTTTATGTAGATTTTCATAATATTTGCAAGAAAAATGGTTAATTTTGATATAGCATGTCAGGGGGAAAGGGATGAGGAATATTTGGTATGCTGTAGTGAGGCTCTCCTTTGGTGCTGACCTAAGCGTAATAACATGGAGCATCTCTTCTGATGCATTGTTGGCTGTACCTAGATGATTCCAGAAAGCCTTGGACAGTGTCTGTGGGCAGCTGCTGGGAGATAAGCGTCTTATACATAAGATCTCTCAGATTGAATGACTGCAGACAACATTTTCTTTCATGACAGCAAGATTTGGTGTCTGTGTCCACACTGGGCAGGCTCCAGGATCCTTTATGTGCTTGAAATTAGGAGCCTAAATCACTCAATTTCATGATCAGCTAAGCAGCTAAAGACCTGCCAGTATCAAGATTCTCAGGAGGCGTCTGTGCTATTTCTGCTGACACACAAAGATTTCACTTTTGGAGAAGCTATTCCATGTTACAGTGTAACCTTTATAGTGTCTTTAAAAAATTGCTTCTGTGTCCTGCCTAAGACAGGATTGGTGGGTTAAAGGCAGGCTGTGGTTCTACATAAACTGAATTTCTCTTGTTGCTGGAGTTCAGTGGAAATGTCTTAGAGCATGAGCTGTTCTTCCTGAAGCTCCCTGAGATAGGTCTCAAGTGCTCTGGATAGGAACCTGTGGTTACAGGAGGAGAGCTCTTCCCCGGTGAGGACTGTTGATCATGTGATAAGACCCAAACCAATTTCCACTTAATTTCCACTCTTTCCAAGCTGGTTGTTCAAATTTGCTCAAAACTGAAGTTTTACATCTTAAAAAATTGGTTTTAAGAGCGCAGACTGGCATCAGCACAGGCAACAAGCTGACACCTCTATTGTTCTCTTAAGTAACCCGAGTAAAGAGCCACTTGCCCCCATGCTGCCCTGTCCTGACTTGACCCTGACCTTATAAACTGCTTTTATTATCAGTGCTTAAGGGAGTGCGTTGGCTTCTCTCTCTTCAGTTGCTACCAGTGGTTTGAAAGCTTCATTCCGAGTTCATGTGGCTAAGCTAAGGTAAGTGTTCAAACACTTACATTGTCCTTAAGAACATTTTTTTATGGAAGAGTTGCTGCCGAGCCACATCTGACCAGCAGCACAGCACAGGCATCCACTCATTGTCCAAGAGTGGTCACTAGCTGGTGCTTCAGAGGAAAACCAGTTTTCACCTTTGCTGTTAAACAGCACATCCTTACAAATTCTTTAGGGATAATTGCTAATTAAGCATGATGGCTTTTGTTCTTTGGTAATACTGGCAAGACAGCAAAGCCTTGTCAGGCTGTCTGTGTCTTATGCTGTGTACATTTTACATTGAAGCTCTAGAAAAAGCAATGAGTAATTTCTTTGCACGGCCACTGGCCCTGTGCAACTGCTGTGTTACAGCCAAAGGTTGTGAGATGGAAAATGAGGGGAGGACCCAAATTTTTCTAAATTAAAAGGAATAAATAAGAAATTAAATAATTGTTAATAGTCTCTTAATAGGATTTTCACAGTATGCTCTGTCACTGGAACGTATCTCTCTTCAGGGCAGCTTCCCTACCTGAATTAGCTGATTGCAAACCTTCTGTGAATAGTTGATATCCTCTATCAAATCTTCACCTCATCTTCAGACATCAGAGAGGTATCAGAGACCTTGGTTAGGAAGGAGGGGGGAGAACCTTGTTCTATTGAGTTTCAAGTAATTCATCAGCAAAATACACTATGATTCTTTTCCTTTTTGCTAAATGTGAATTTCTGGTTTGGTCTGTTTCCTTCCAAAAGTTTGAGTTGTTTTCTTTGGGGATTATGTCTTTTATGAAAATAACCAGGCTTCCAAATGCAGACTGTCAAGCTTGCCAAGTTACTAGCACACTGGCTGGCAGAGGAGTTTTGCTTCCTGTATTGCCTCTAAGCAGATCAATAATGTGAAAGCTTTGATTTTTTCATGTCCTCAGCTCACCTGCTGTATTTTGCTGAGGAAAGGTGAGGCAGTGCAATAAAGAAGAGGAGGAATTTTTGTCTTTCCCTTTTGTGACCCTCTCATAGGGAAAATAGCAAAGAGCATGGGCACCACTTAAGAGCATGTCCAGCTATTATGTGTTTACATGATACCTGTTACTTCTGGGAACGATGATTTTTCTTCATTGTTTTCCTGAGAACTACAGGGCCTCCCTTGGAGTTGTGTTTAAGTAATTCCTAGGAAATATATGTGTCCAAACCACTTAATTTCTGATGTGCTTGCTGCAGCAATATAGCCCAGTAGACCAGCAAATAACAGAAAAAATCTCCAAAAAGAAAGGAGCACAAGACAGGCAAGATTTGAAACTCTCAAAAGTAAGACAATGTTAGGAATTGTTCTGCTTGTTATCCTTATGGTCTAGCACTCTAGCACTTAGAATTTTAGTGGGCTTTGTCCCTAAAGCCTTGCTGTCTGCTTCTTTTGCCAGAGCTGCCATTCTGCAGCATTCTTGGGGAGGCAGTGGATGTGTCTTGACAAGTATATGTTCACCTTCCACAGAAAAACAGGCAAAGTGAACAAAAGAATGAAATAAAACCTGGTCAACACCTGTAATCTTTTAGAGGGCACGTCTTTAACTGCTTTAAATGGTTTGCAGGTTAACAAATCCATCTATAATACAAAAGTAAACAGGAGTCAGCAGTGCTGGTTTCCATTGTGTTGAATCAAAGCTCAGGCAGGCATGGGCATGTTACAGATGCCTTGAACTTGGTCATCTGATACACAGGTGACCCAGCTCACGAGTGCTGATATTTGGGAAGTTATGCTGAACTGTATGCTCGGCCCATAGCTGTGCAGTGGCACTCAGCAACAGGTGCTGGCTGTAGCCGCCTTTGGAAGGATGTCAGGTCAGGCTGGAGCCTGGATTTAGCTCATTTATTACAAGGACTTCTGTCAACTGCTGCAGATCATTTCAGACTGCATTGTGATTCTCAGTGGATGAGGTTGCAAATGTAATTCATGAAAATTTTATTAAACTGATCAAGCACAGCACGAAGCTTTAGCTAGAATGTGTTGCATCTATGAGCTACCCCTAAACATTAAAAGGAACTGACTCAGTGACTCATCTTTTCATGTATCATATCGTCCATCAGATAACAACATTTGCAGAAGCACAGGAAGAGGAGAGATTATTTTGATGTCTTCTGCAGCATGCAGCCTAGATCTGCTTTCTCTTTTTCCCTGGTCTCTTCCCTGTCTCCAACTCCGTCTCTGTGTCTCTCTCTTTTCCAATTTATCTGGATTAAACAAGTCTCTGATTATTCTTTATGCCACTGCAAATAAAGTCATTTTCAGAAACAGATGTCGAAAGAGCCCAGTGAAATAATCCTGGAGGCAGATGCAGTCTTCCATAAGCTGCCAAGTGCATGGTGCAATCAAAGTGATGAAACAAAATGGAACAGGCTGCAGAAAAAGTAATTAAATTATAGTTCCATTGTAGAAGCACATTTTAAAATTACTGAGATTCAGAGCCCATAATGCTGGTATTATAGTTGAAAGAATACTTGCCATGGGTCATGAGCATTTTTTTTAACAGTTATTAATCATGCTTGACTGGAAAGACATGTGTAACCTACAACAAGCAGTGGCTGTAGTTGTGCCAAAGGAAGCTTTTGTTCCCTGAAGAGAATTGTATCAAAGGCCAGTGTGTCCTATTATTACGTGTGCAATAGCAACGTACAGAATCTGAAACGGGCTTTTCAGATTTCAATGCAGAGCACTGGAGGGGAAAAAAGAAAACAAGTATTGTATCTCTTTGAATACTATATGACCTCCTTTTCCTCTTACCAAGTTAACTTGCTTATTCACTAAATAATAGTAAAAAAATGTCAAAAATATCCCTCCCCTCCCCAGCTTCAATAAAAATAATTCCAGTGTTCTAGCATAAATGAAAAAGAAACAAAAAATGTACAAAGTCTTGGAGACTGGAGATTTGTTCATAGGTTCATTTGCTTCTGTTTCCTTTACATTCGACTGAACAGTAGCTAAGATCTACCTCCATCTTTCTGTCAGCTTTAGTAAGCAGGTTTTTTTCTTTTCTCCTGTAAATGAACTCCTTTTTCTTTTTCTATTTTCTTTTTTTGTTTGTGATCATTTGCGTTTTTGAATTGCATTGGATTGGAGTTTTTTGAGTTGCTTTGGTTATGGATTGTCCTGGTGCAAATATAAAATTGGAGTTGGTTGTGAGAACATAGATGCTTCCTATTCCCCTGCTTCAAAGTACAAGTTTTAAACCTTTAATTTGTAGCCTGTGTCATCCCCAGGTCTTTTGTATCATTAGGGCCTTCCAGATGTGGCTCATTTTTAAGAACTGAGTTTCTCAGTTGTTGTATTTGTATTATTGCTTGTATTGTAGATTTATTGTCACTTTTTTTCTACTTCTCTTTTTAGTGTCTGCAGTTAATCCAAGTGACAGTCATTAATGTGATGGTAATACCTTCTTCTAGTTATTGATGTAGACAGTACCAAAATTTTAGTAACGTTTTTAAAAAAAAAATTTTAGAGAGGGTTATTTATTTATTTATTTATTTAGTAGTAACCCACTCCTGGGTGTATATCCACAGTATATCTCTGGCATTTCTGCAATAAGTCAGCAATTATCTTCTCTTGACCTTTACTTTTTTCTTTTGAATGAACTAATGGATCGCTTTGTGGTCCCAAGCCAAAGGTGGGAAGGTTAGGGCATCATCAAATCATTCACATTAGCAAAGGTCCTGTCTTGTTTTCCTAAAGAAAGTAGAGCACAAATGACACAACTGGCTATGTCCATGAAAATCTGTTAAAGGTAGTGGGACTGTGTACGAGCCACAAAGCTACTGGAGCAGCTGTGGGGGAAAAAAGAGGAATATGTGTCCTGTGTATGCTTAAAGCACTTCTTGTTGGGAATTTCTCTGAATCTGTGGGCTTTCAAAGGCATTCTGTTAGTCACTCAAGGCTATCACTGGGAGAAGAAGCTCCCAGTGGCCTGCAGTGGAGCCATGACCTTGCACCTGCTTAGTCTGTGTCCCGGTGAAACTTGTATGAACTTGACACTTTGACTTCCCTGTTAACTCTTAAAAATGTTGAAAGGGTTGGGGAAGCTTGTATACATTCATGGACATATGTACAGGTACATGTGTATGTGTGTGTTTGTACAGAGAGAGATTGAAGGTTAGACAAAATGACAGACATTTCATGAAGCACTGTTTCAGCTGAGCACCTTGGAGAAAAAAATGAGTTGTTTCTTCAAAAAGAGGCTTTTTCCTTTGTAAAGGTTCCACAGAAGTAACAAATGGATGGCTAGGGCCAAATGCAGTGCTAGAGCAAGATACAGTGGCTCACTTTACATCTGGCACTTTTAAGTCACTAATAAACTATTTTATGTTTTTCTTTGGTTTTGAGTGCTTCATTAATTAGACTGGCTTTTGAGTTTTACAGATTCTCCTGGTTTAAATCAGTGACAAAAATATTGATTTAAGTGGCTTAAATCTTGGGATGTGTTTGGCTCTTTACTCTGAGTATTGACTGCCCATAAAAAAGTCATTTACTGTGGGCTGAGTTTTGTTTTTTTTGATTGGGTGGGATTTTTTTGTTAAATCTTTTTTCAAGTGAGGCTCTGGAACTTACTGGATTTTCTTACCTACTCCATAGTCATTAATTTTATAGTGAAATCTGCGTAATGCTGTATGTTTTCCCTAACAATCAGTGGCTGAGAACTTAAATATTCAGGTAGTGGCTTTTGAAGGCAACAATTCCAACGCCCTGGCAGGACATGGCAACATTGCTTTTTGTTTTCCCCTTTTATCTCCATGAACTATGGAAGTCTGCAGCACTCAGCCCTATTTGCAGCTGTTACAGCTGTGCTGCTGTTGGACTGGTTTCTGAGACAATTCCTTCTTTGCCTCAAGCAAGCACAAGTGTGGCATCCCAGGAGGGAGCCTGTGACTCACACTCCAGAGGCTGGTACTCATCCCCTTGCGACTGAAGGATTGGAGCTCATCCTCTTCCCTTTCTGAGAGGCTGTGTGAGTTTCCCTTTCTTTAAATAAAAATTTATTTTATTCATTGGGAAGCTTGAATGGATTTTCAAATCACAGCCTTGTAAGATGACAAAAGTGATATTTTGGCTTGTTTTTGTCAGATGTTCAGTTATATCAATATGTAATATTTTTATGTTTAATGAAGTTAAATGTATCATTATTATTAGCCTCATTTCACTGACCAACAACGATGTTTGTCATTTGAGAGAAACAACTGACTCATGTTTATCAAATCAGATGTCTTGAAAGCATTTAATTTACAAATAGGTTGGACAAAGATATATTCTACGACAGATATAATTTCAACACCAATGGAAATATAAAACCCCAAATATATTTAAATATCTGTTTGTTCTGTAACCGATAGGAACATACTTGATGCGTTAATGTTTCCTATTAAAGAAGCTTCTGGATTTTCTTGACTATTTTTCTGGTTTGGGAAATTTTTTCCTTTGATCAATAAGAAGCTGTCCTTACTCCTATATGTACTGGCAAAGAAAATTATAGATCTCTGTGTCTGTGAGACTGTTTTTATTGAAGATAAAAATCTCATTTAAAAATCATTCTGTTCTTAATATTTGTTTATTAGATTACACCCCAGCGATGTGGTGCATAATGTTTTAAAATTTGTCCACATCTGTCATGTAAAAAATTATATCTTACTTACTTGTCATTATTTAACCATATTCTGTGCATATATGCAGAGTATGTTGAAATGTATCTTCTTTTTTTTTTAATGTATGTACATAAATCTTACTTTAAATATATTGGAAATAGACTGTGTGGGCAATTTCTCTATTCTCTTTTACTTATTTAAAAATGGGAAAGAGACCTAGGCTTTACTGTCTTCTTGCAAGTACATTTATTTCTAAATCAACAAGCAAAGCTGTTGTTTTATTTGTTTTAAATTGTATTAAGGTAAATTTTAAAATTTAAACACTATTCCAGAATGAAATTATTTATTGAGGAAGGGTCAGAGTCATGCATTTGACTTTAGGGGGCAGAGATTATTTAACAAACATACCACACATTCACACACATACCACACATTCACAATGTTTAGGTTATCAAAACATAGGATTTTTCCAGGAATAGGTGTGGACCAAACTTCTCTTCTTATATGGCAGGCCATTCTTGTAAGCAACTCTATGCTGGACAGACCTCTAATGCTACTTGTGCCACTTGTACCTTCCCTGTGACTTACATGTACATTTCCTTATTAGATTTATTATCTCACACAATATGGAATGATTAATCCAAGTTAGGTGGAATGTTGTTTCTTAGTCAAACATAAGCAAGTAAGGCAAAATTTCCGTTTGAAACAAGCAACATAAAAAATCCCAGAAGTCTGACAAATGTGGTGCTTTACTTGAGGGTTTGGAGCCGCAGGATAAAGTGGCAGTTAAAGCTGATTTTATGCTCAAAGCTATGATTAGAGCTTTAGAGTCTTTGGTAAATAACTGGCCCACCATATGCATAAATTGTCTTCCCTGATGTTGCGAACTGGCAGGTTCGTGATGAAGCTTACTGTTCATTTCATTGCTGCCATTAGGAAAGGAGAGAAAGCACCTTCTGTCCTCCTGCTCATCCTCAAACCCTTTTGGAGAATATTTGTACAGAGTAATTTATAGTGGGCTGCCACAACTTTCCTGTAGAAGCATTTATGTTGCATTAGTGCAGCATGTCAGCTTCTATCTAGAGGAGCTTTTATCTGCCTGGCTCTTGCACAGATGCAGAAGCACTAGTTGGCTGCTGGGTTTGTACAAAGTATTGGCGTGCTCGCTCTGCTGCTTGTCTTGTAGTTCATGGGGAATTGTAAAGATGCTCTCTGCATTTCTGCCAGGGTAGTTCTTTCCGGAATAATTGCAGAAAGAAGGGGAAAAAATTAGAAAGATGGAAGATACCTTTGGCAAAAGAATAACTGTGTTTTCCATAGCCTGGGAATTATTTACTTCCATCATATCCCAGATCTGTTTGGCATTTGCTGCATATCATTATGTAGTTTTTCTAGATTTCCTGATCCTTCATTTCCAGACATTTGGTAGCATTTTTTACCTGTTTGGCATGTGATGCTTTCTAATGGGATAACTTCCAATATTTTGGCAGTGTGTAGCTGTCTATGCACAGACAGAATAATATTTTGGCATTAATTTATGTTGAATAAGTAATTTGTCATTAAGTGTTGATAGTAGAAAATTTGTGAACAAGACAATAGTCTTTATTGTGCTTCTGTGATTTTTCCTCCTGTAATAAATTCACAACATCTTATAGTTTATTCAAAAGGCTTTACAAAAAAAGCATTATTAGTAGAAGAGTCAATAAATATGTTGCTGTTTACTTCCTTTAATAAATCAAAAAGGGAACAACCAGTGTAATTGCCTAAAGCTCATGCTTATTGACTAGCGTGAGGAAAAGTGGTCCATTTTAAGAGCAGCACTCATATACATCAAGTTCAGTAGCTAAGCACTCATCAGTTGAGAATATAAAAAATAAGTCTCTAATCTTTTGCTGTACCCTTCAAAGACTATTTGACATTCAGTGATCTTCAGAAAATGAGATGTCAGTTGTATAGGGTGAGGGCATTTCTCGTTTTAGGGAGAACACAAAGGCAGCTGCAGGGAGAACGCAGCTTCTTCTATAGATATAATAGGTTCTTCCTCAGGCAAAACACCATCAAACATATCAAGGAAAAGCTAGTGTCACTTCACATACTTCATAAAATTACATTCAAAAGGCAGCATTCCTGGAGTCTTGCCAGTTTTTATACTTTCAATTGCCTGTAAAAGTTGTCCTGTTATTTTTTCATCCTGTTCTTTCCTTATCAGTTTCACATCTTTGGCAAAACTACAACTTCCAAACATCTGTAGTAACTACAGAGCTTAGCATATGACATATAAAGAGATTTTTATAATAATTAGTAAAAGGAGCACAGGGCTTGGTAAGATGTGTAACTGCTTTAGGTTAGTGGCCGTTAGCTGGTGGAAGAATGTGTTGGTCTTTAATCCCCTTTGACTTTTGCACTAATGTTTTACCACTTAAACCCCCTCCCACAAACATGTATTTTCTGTATCTGTTTGTGTACTCAATTATTGTTCTCTTAGTAGCCCATATTCAGCTTACTTTTATTAGGTGTTATTTGTATCTCCTTAAGCATGTAATTTATGGATTTCCTGAATCCTTCTTCTCTCTAGTGTTTAAATCTCATTCTTGAGCTGTTGTTTTATCTTATTTTACCTTTTTAGCAAAAACCCATTGTGCCAACTGACACATGTAAGCTTTGTTCTGGTAACACAAAGAATTAATTTTCTCATTTCTGGATTTTTGGATTCACACCAACTATCCCCCTACTTAAAATGGGCCATGATACAACAATTTAAGGGAGCCAGGATCTGCAGATCTTGTTCTCTTTATGAAAGAGTTAGAGATTAGCATTAAATCTATTTTGGGGGCATAAATTATAAGGATGTGAATAAAATGTATAATCTTATTCCTTTGTGTAGAATCCTCTCTAGTAATTTGGGAGATGGAAGAGATAAAGTAGAAAGGTTGATACTGCACCTGCTTCTTTAGTTATTGTTCATTAATCAGGTTCTCCTGGTGAGGCTTCTATGTAAAACTGGAGTGCTCCAAAGCCTGATTTCTCCTTTGCAAGTAATTATTACTGGGAGAAAAATCCTTTGAAGAATTGTCATTATTATTACTGTTATGTTATTGTGGGCTTCCTTTGAGTTTTTTTAGTAACCTCACAACAATATAGTTTAGTAACAGTAGATGTCTTTATCCTTCAGTTGACACAGAAACTGAAGAAATGTATGTTTAGCAAATACCCAGTTGACTTCTTTTGCTTCAGCTGAGACTGTAAATATTGTCAGATCATTATCTCTTTCAATAATTTTGGAAAAAATGTTCCTTGAAACAAATTAACGCAACTGCAACTGAGCTGGTTTTGCTCTGGATTTCACCTGTAGTTGTGGTTGTTGCTTTTTGGCCAGTGGGGGGACAGGGTGGTTTTCATTTGCCAGTGGTTTTTTTGGGTAATTACACTGTTTAGTCCTTTGACATCCAGAGATGTTACTTCCAAGTGAAAAGCCATAGATAAGAGCTGCCTAGCTTATCAAGGAGCTTGTAAGCAAATTGATCATCTCCTCGTTTGATAGCACGAACCTGTCTGTGGCGGATAACTTATTTCTAATTTTAAGCCTTACTGTATGGCCAAATACGTCGACTCTACTGATATTGTCATCAGTTCTTGTCCTGTGGCAATTTTATTATGTTCCTTATCCCTTCCTGTATTCCCTCCAGTTTAAATGAAAGACTAAAATCATGTCAGTAGTATAAATCTGCCTCCAAAGAACTGTGCTCTGCTGAAAGTACAGGTTATTTCTTCTCATCGTGATCCCTGGCAGTGTGTTTCTTCCAATTCCTGGGAGGTCTCCCTTCACCTAGAGTCTTCTGATCAAGAGGACTTAGCTACAGCCTTTTCATGACTTCCTGTGTTTCAGTTTTCTCTGTTCTTTTTTATTCACTCTTGCTATCTTCTTTTTTTTTCTTCTTTTTTTTTGACATCAACACAGTAATGTGAAGATGAACAAAGAGATTTATCATGACTTGTGAAGAACTGAAAACTGGACAGAAATGCTTCACTTATGAAGAAGTAGCATGTTTCTGTCCAGTTTTCAGTTCTTCGTAAGTCATGATAAATCTCTTTGTTCATCTTCACATTATTCTGCTGATGTCTTAGTCTTGCTTTTCATACCCCCATGTCTATGGCTTGATATCTGCCTAGTTACCCCTTCTTTGGGATATTTCCATATATTATGAAAATGACATGTTTACTGTGAGAGACTATGAGAGAGCATTTTCTCATGTTTCACTTAAGAAAAAGAAGTTATCTTTTTCTAAACCTACAGATACATGGAAACTATATGACTGAGATTAACCATCCTCATGTGAATTAGAAGTGGTTTCTCCTGAATCTCAGTCACTATCATTTTCCCATTCTTTTTTTTTCTTCCAGTGGAACAGCTGGAATTTGCTTTTTTCAATTTTATCAGTAGATTCTCCCTTTCTTTCTTCATAATTACATTTTTCAGTTTGTAGTGATGAAGCATCATAATTAGGTTCAAGAGGTTTTCAGGCCCAAACACAGAGAATGCGATGCTGGATGCTCTGGCCAGTTTCCTCATTCCCAACAGCTCAGATTTAACAACCATAAAATCAAGATTTCACATAGCAGAGCAGGCTTCCTCCTTTAATATTTTCAGGTGGTTCTTGCTTCCATATTGATTTTTCTCACACTGTTCCCCGTTTCCCCATATCAGCTATCTGAAGCTAAATTTCTCTCTTTCTCCCTGCCTTTCTCCTTCTCTCTGCATCTCTCTGCTTTCAAGCACGCCTCAGTGACTGTGCAGCTCCACCCCACCTCACCCTGTGCAAACGCTCTTCCTCTCGCTTCTCCCTTGCATCCCTCTGGATCTTTGAGATGAGTAGTTATCTTGGCAGATTCACACATAATATATTTCAAACAATATATTTGGGCTTTAAACTCAGAGATCAGTTGCCTGGTGTCTACCTTGGTACTATGTTGATTTTATTCATCTTTGGCATCCCTGCCTGCTGCTTTCTTACCCTACGTGCCTGAAGCAGTCGCCTTAACATGCGTATCTTTTATAAAGCACTGTGCAGCCACATTCTCTGCAATGGCCTTCTTATTTTCTTGGAGGGAATTAGCAGGCTTGAGGGGCAGGAAGAAAGGGGGTTATGGGGTTGGCTTTCCATGTCTCAGGCTTCAGGCAACCATCTCACACATCCCCTCAGCCACGAGGATTCCTAACTTCCATGTGTGTGCATGTGTGGGGGTTGTGACACTGCCCTTCAGCTGTATTGTTCATCTTGTAGCCTTTATTAATTCACTGAAATCCCCAAGAACTGTGTTGGGGTTTTGTAGTAGTCTGATGAACATGAGGCTTAGCTGCTTGTTGTTTTATTCACCTAATCTACCCACAATTACCAAAAAGCCATGTTAAAAAATTTTGTGCAATAAATATTGAGCATGTAGGACCTGTGGGTATATGCCAGCTTGAGATAGTTCATATTAAAAATGTATAGAAACATATACTTACAGATAAAAGGCCTTTGCATATGACTCCACATCCATTTTGTTGAAGTTTTAAAAAGATTGTGGTTTTTAAAATGCATTTGGATGTCTTATTCTACCTGAAGAAAAAACGTTTGCTTTTTACATGATAAACAGCAGTGGAAATGTCCACAGGACAATGGAAAAGCCCAAAGGAAGTAAAGATCTGCAGTTTGCTGGGAACTACCTGATGTGAGCTACTTTTCTTTGTTCTGTGGGCATGATATTTTTTGCTTGTTACCTGGAGCTGCAGAGTCCCAGATCTTGGACTTTGTGCATTCTGGTCCAGACTCCCAAGGTCAGGAAGAGGATCTTGTCCGGCTGTCCTCCTGTCACTGCCAGCTCTCTGCTGAAGGCAGGATAAAATGCAAATATTTTCACTCTTAATGTTTAGCTGTGCCACTGACTCTGCCTCCCTGTACAGTACTCTCTGCTCACCTGTGGAGTCCCCTGACTTTCCTCTGGCACCAAGAAAAGCGTGAAACACTGATTTTTTTTCAGTCTGAGACTCAGCTCTCCCAGCCACCAGGGTAGCCATGGGACCTCACTGCACAGAGCTTGAGAAAGGAAAGCTGCCTGTGTTCAGCCTCCTGTTTGCTCACAGAGAAGCACACACAAGGCAGGAACACAGTAAATTGTTCAAAGTGCTGACTTTGCAAAGGAGAGGGAAATTATTTTACCAATTAAATATTCACAATGCACTTGTATATGACAGTAGTAGTTTATAAATACATGGATGTCTTGCTGTCTGGAGGCTCTGTGGAGGGAGCCATTCTCTTCCTTGTGAATGTGATGATCCACATGCACACAGAGATCAGCATGTTTGCAGCATGGTCTGCAGAAAAATTTCCTTTAAAAGATAAAAAAAAATTACTTTAAAGTTAAAAGTAATGAAGTACAACAACACATTTTGTTTTAATCTTTAAAACCAAAACAACCAGGTCATTAACAGTGCTGTAGGTTTATTTTGTAAAGCTGTAAAGCTGTTTATTTTGTAAAGCTGTTTTACCCAGAATACTTGCACTCTCAGGACAACTGAGGCAGATGTGATTGACCTGGCATAGTAAAAAGTCTTCTCTCTTTGTAGTGTATGTGTAGCTTTTAAATATTTTTCCTTAGCATGTGAGACTGCCTTTTTGAATTAATTCCTTTTGTATCTCACACAGCTGCCTAACTCCTTGCAGGCACACACACTCCCAGCACTCCCCCAGACATCTGTTCTGATTCTCAGTGCCAGGTGCCAGAGTTTAAGCTTGTTGGGAGGAGGGACAGTGACAAAATCCTTCATAAAATCAAATAGCTGTGGTTTTTTAACAATATTTGTGGTGGAATTTATTTTCTGATCTTTGGGTTTTTGAAAAGCAGCCAGAAATTGTTAGCCTTTACTACTGATTTTTTTCAGGTTTTATCTGGAAAAGGTCTGGCTTGGGTGGATATTGGTTTGTTGTTGGGGTAAAGATTTTCCTCCTTTTTTTTTTTTCCAAAGGGATGCTCTAGCATCCCAGTAGTAAGAGGCAATGGCAACTGTGAACCTGTTTCTAGTCTGGAATTATTTTTCCCACATGGGAATACATCTCATTAGAAACACAACTGTACCTTCATCACTGAATTTTGATCCACAGAGGTCTTACATACCTTCCTTCTACTTGAAACACAGCTGTTGTTGAAATCTTCCAAGCTTGCCCTAAAGCTGCCATCAGTTTCTAGAGGTCTCAGAGGGCCAGTGTTGCTTTCATACAGTCCAGAATGACAAGGTCTAGGCTGCTCTTTATGTACCAAAGTGCTCCTGTTTGGCATTTTGGGTTTGGTTGGGTTATCTTTGACAGACCAAAAAATGCTGGGCTGTCAGAGCCAGGACATTTCCCTCATCAAGGAGCAGGTGAGCAGCATGAGACCATTCCCTTTCTCAGCCTGGGAACAACTGCAGTCATCTCCTCTGCTCCATGCTCTGAACTTCTCAAAAAGGCCTGTCATGGTCATGCAGTTGCAGGTTTTCCCCTGACTCCTGGTCTAATCTTAAACAAGTAGAGTACAGCTGATACCCTTCTCTGCCATTCCCTGAGATCTGCCTTGGAACATTTTCCTGTCATGTTCCTACACTCATGGTGCATCAGAGACATGGCCAGGCTGCTTCTGTTTTCTGCCTTCTCACCCAGGCACCTGGCTTCTTGTCTCCCTTTCTCCAGTGAGATAGGGAATATGTAGTGTAATAATAAGCCTAGAAATGTGAAATAAATGGATTTATATCAGCAGCTATGGTCTGGGTGGTGGAGGACGTGGTACTAAATACCCTGAGTCCATGCTGGGTTAGGGCAAATCAGGAAGGTGGAATGAGGAGTTTAAGCTGCTCTTTCTCACTCTTTCTTTTCATCTCTCCTTAGGCATGTCTGCCACTTATTTTTGCAGTCACTGAAGGCACAGGAACTCTCTGTGGCCCTACTATTCCTGTAGAGGCTTGAGAGAAAACTCTTCCAGTTTATTTCCCAGGGGCAAAAACATCAGGAGTGGCTTGGCCACTCACAGACCCCAGCTGAAATGAGAAGTTTCAGCTTCAGAGAAATGACTTGGTGTGATAGTCTTCAGATAACACACAAAGGGCAAAATGTGTAACAAGAGGAAATATCAGTGAGCAAATTTAAGCCACATAGAGTGAAGAATGTTTTTCCATACTAATATTAAATGTGTGACACCCCCACTTTTGGAGACAGATATATTGATTCAAGAAGGCGCTAAACAAATTCATGGATCTGTCCACCGATGGCTATGGGAAATGCAGGTCTGGAGGCAGTCTCCCAGGGTGCCATGAATCACTGATTGCTGGCAGCTCAGCAAGTCCATCAGCAATCACTCAACACTTTTCTTGGGCTCTTTCTTTAAGAATTGCTGTTGATGTCTCTCACACATAACATGTTCAGCCAATATGGGCCTCACCTTGATCTAGTAAAGCACTTAGTGGCTCTTAGGGTAGAGCTTAATCAAATGGTGAAACAGCCTCACAATACTTCCTCCAGAGTTTTTAGGAGGATGATCCCATAGGCCCTTCCAACTGTTTAGTCCCGTGCCTGAGCAATCTCAACGAGGGGAGAGCAGCCTGCCACTCCAAAACACAAAATGAGTGTCCCTAGGAGTGCTCAATAGCCAGTGCCCTATTTATATATAGTGCAAGGTAAATATTTGGGAAGCCTGAAGATGCAAAGCTAATAGGGTTGTTACAGAGGATGGGAAACAGAAAAGGGATGGTTACTGAGAGGCGTAATATCTAAGGGTTTTATGCTCTATAAAATAAGCCTGAAAAGGACAAAACTAAATAAGGAGTCACTAAGCCTTTTCTACTACAGAATTTGTCTGCCCTTGGTAATATTCCTTCCTGCCCGCATTTTTGTTTGTGCTGATAAATGTCCTTGCATTAATAAACTCATAATGCAGCTTGTTTATCCCTTCAAAGCCAGCCCTTGCAGCTTTCATTAGCATTTTAGGATATTTATGGCTTTGTAAATGACTGGAAATCTGCAATTTGTCATTAGGAATTAAGAAAAATCTTCCTTCCACTTAGGGCTGAAGCTCAGCTTTGGCCTTTGAGGGACTGAGCCACCTCTGGGCCTCATAGACAAAAACAAAGTCAGACAGTGCCCAGATTTACAACAGAAAGTGGCTCTTAGTTATTCAGATGTCTTTGATAATGTGTCATCCGCTGTTGCTGGCAGGGATCAGTGTTTAGGCTCAGAATTAATTTCTCTCTAGCTGGAGAGAAAACAAAAATATCTCTTCTGGAAGAGCAAAAAGAGAAAGATGCAGTTACAAAGAGAGAAATAAAAACAGCACCAGGCACATGGAAAAAAATGCATGTGTAGATATATGTATGTAGCATATACACACTGCAGAGGTTAACAAAGTGCTCTTCAGAGGATGTTGTACTTCACTCTGCTGTGCTCTGTACTTTCAACTTTGAAATACAGGAAGTTAAGAAAATTTTAAAGGTTTCAAAAGGGAGTTTATCTTGTAATTGGTAAAGGGCTAAAGAGTTGGATGGGGAGGGATAATAATCAAAGGAGCCTTTTCAGCACTAAACTGTAGTCCAGAAAATCAAAGGAAGGAATGTTAATTGGTTTGTACAACATGATATTCTCAGCTCAGAGTAGCTTCAGCCACTCAATAGTACTTTTTCTTTTTTTTCTTTCTCTCTCTCTGTAGGTTGATTGAGTGAATAGAAGAAAAAAAAAGAAAAAAACGAAGCTACCTTCAAGTATTGAAGATACAAGGCCAGGATGAACACGAAGGACGGAAAAGTGTCTGAAGGAGGTCTCAATGTCACTCTTACCATACGCCTTCTCATGCATGGCAAGGTGAAGCATTTCCTGTTGCCTGTGTGTTGAGTGTGTGTGCAGCTACCAGCAGAGCCTGGCACTAACATTGACAGAGGGTCTGCTCCTCCTCCACCTTGAGTCAAAAGCACCATTGCCACAGCCAAAAAATCACCCCCTGCCTTTCAGGGAATCCTGCTGAAGTTCACGCTGCAGCCCAAGCTCATTGAAACAAACCCTGCCTGTAACGAACCCATTTTAAGCGAATCTGGCGGCAAAAAAAGAGGAGTTCTTCCATTGATACTGAGCCAAATTGGGCAGACCCTTGCAGGAGGCTGACCTGCATACAGCTTGCCTTTCTCAGCATTTGCTGGGTTTTGCAGGGGTTTTTTAGGATACCAGAACATTGACTCATGTGAAATAATTGCCACAGAGTTGGTGTCTATTTCTATTGAATGCAAATGGGGTCCAGTTCTTCATTATTCTGGTGTAACATCTCATCAGAGTGAGCCCCCTGATATTCCAGGGGTTTGTCCAGGTCCTGGCGGGTTTGGGTTGGAAGACTGGTTCTCATTTCCTTTCTGTCCAGTGCAGCACTCAAAGCATGCAGATAAGTGGGAAATCGGTGCCTTAGACAAAGTGCCAATTCAGTATTGTCAGATTTAACAGTCTGGTCACTGCTTATTTCACATCAACAGATCATAAATTGGGCTTTTAATTAAAAAACACATTTCATAGGTTTGTTTGTATTATTTGCATCAGGCAACTCCAGGCATTTTTAGGCTTAATGAATGAATGTTATAGAAAAGAGGTGGTTTAGTTTCATCCTTAACTGGGAACAGTGAATATATAATGCATGTTATTCTGGAGATTGAATTTATATATATAAATCTAAAAAAAAAATTTACTCCTAGAGTTTAATTTTGTAACTAAAATACTTATACATTTTAAAATAGTGGGTGTTTTCAACCTATGGTATGAACACACGTATGATAAACCCATAGCACAAATAGGCCCTAAGGTATCTCCCATTCTATTTTACTTATGGAGAAGTGTGAGGGGGTACAGCCTAAGTTTGCAAATTAAAATCCTCAGAAATTAGGTTATGTCAGATCAAATTATGTTTTTTCTCAGAAATGATCTAACCATTTTGATTTTTTCCCCCTGAAATATTCAGCTTCAGGCAGGCATCTGGTGTGTAAATCTGCATCTTAAATAGGGATCTGTCAAACAAATTTAATAACACTCTCTCTTACAAAACCCACCTAAAATCTGTACACGTGTCTGTGCTCAAAATTAGGTCTTCAGGGTTGATTCTACTGGTTTCTGGTCCCAGTCCATGAAAGCATTTGAACACATACTTATCCCAGTGGGTATAAGCAGCCCTACTGGTTGCAGTCACATTCCCATGTGCTTAAGTGATGGTGTTTTGGGCTTTTTTAATCATTGTCAGACAGCTCTGCTTGTTTCAGAATCCTGCCTTTAAAGCAAAAATGAAGTATCTGTCATTTTCAAGACATTTTATTTAAACTGTGGGCTAGGGTTATTGGGATTTTTTAAAATCAGAAATTAAATCAGATAAAGTTCATTTTCTCTGTTAAACATAATTGATTTTGTGTGCAACCACTTTTAACAATAATGGATGTTATGTGTCCAGACTTCAATGCATATGTAGCCCCAAGGGTCTAAATTAAACCCACAAAAGCTGCAAAGTTCAAATTTTACCTGGATCTATACCATGCATCCTCAGTTAACAAGGCACGATGGGTATTCTGTTAGCTCCACTATGCTCTAATCATGTATCCTATTGTGCCTAAGTATTGGAAAGAGTACATTAAATCAGAATTTATTTTGGTGATAAAAGTCAGATGCTTTCCGTTTCTTTGATGTAATTTCTGTGATTTAGAAATAATACAGAGGAATGAAGGATGTCTGAATCAATATGAACACAATGTGAGAAAGCATTCTGAAAGCTGTATGTTCCTCTGGAAAAGAAGAAACACATTTCTAGACTCTTCCTTGAGATTTGTTGTGGTGATGACATCAGTGGAAATTGTTGATCTCTAATTAATATTTCTAGACAAAAGAGTTTGTCTAGACGTAGGTCTGTAAATAACTGGTCATAACTTGAGAGAGAAGAGGAGAAATAAAAAGGTTTCTAAAACTGGATCAAACTGGATTCAGTTATTTTTTAAAGTTAAATAGTTTTAATGTTATTTTTTAATGCATTGCATGGAAAAAGGAGGACCTCTCCCTACTAACTTTAACTCAGTATTTCTAAACCATTATTATCAGTGTACCTTTGCACAGGGAAGGCCTGTGTGCTTTGTGTTGTTTGCATACATTTTGATTGGAAATCCATAATTTTGTGCTACTGTGCTTGCTTATCTTGACTGTAGGTCCTGCAGACTTAGGAAATTTTCAGCATGTACTTTTCATGTGGTTTGTATAGAGGCTTTAAGTCAAGAATAGACATCTTAATGAAGCAATTAAGGTAAATTCTATACCTGCAGAAAAATGAGGATTTGTATGAGTGGCCAGACCTCTGCAAGATGGTAATAATAAAAAAGCCACCACAACAAACAAATTATTTGGCAAAAACAAAAGACATTATCATGAGTTGAGAGGAAAAGAAATAGGAAGAGTCCTGAGCTCTGGGAGAACCAGGGCCAGTGTCTCCCCAGTGCAGGTAGGACACCACTGATCAGCACCTTTGCTTTATCTTGCTTTGAGGAAGGGAGTGTCTGTGCATCCAGCTGAGCTCCTGCCAGGCTTTGTGCAGCCTCTGGCTGAGGAGCTGGGATAGCTCCTGGGAGCACAGCCACTCAGCCACAGCACAGCAAGGGCTGGGAGCAGCCAGCTGGCAACAAGGCAAGGCACAGCCTTGATATTCTCATGGCAGAAAACGTGGTGTTAAGGGAGGGCAAAAAAAAGCAATTTTTTTATCAGTGATAGTAGAAAAAGAATTTTTGCAGGCCCTACAAAAAGCCAACCACTGCGAGGTATGAAAGGTTAACCTTGGGGTAACCTCAGTGTTTCCAGGGCCTGATATGAAAGGTGTCATCCTGGGCTGGGACTTTCAGAGATTTTGTGATGATGTAAGATGAAAGGCTTAATTTTCATCTTGTGCCATGTTACATCAGTGAAAAAGTTACAATGGTGTTACAGCCCTGAAGAGAAATCATGAGCAACACAAAACATTTGTCACATTTTCTTGTGATGAATTAGAGGGCAGGTGTTGGTGAGGATGCTGCAAGGACAGTACTTAGGCATTCCTTGCATCCACAGAGAAGCAACTGTCAGTGTTTGTAGGTAATCTAAAAAGCAAGATTAGGAAAAACTTGTTATGAGGATGTGTGAGGAGGGGAGGAGGCTGCCTGGGCATGCTGCACCATCCATCACTGAAGGTTTCTAAGGACAAGCCAGACAAAACTGAATTCATCCTGTAAAGTTGCACTTCACAGGCACTGCAGCCTCTTCTGCTCAGCACCTTTCTGACCGCGTTACCCCACTGCTCCAGAGGGGTCAGAAACAGAAGAGTCTTTTCAAAGACATACAGTTAGAAATATAGAATATGTTAAATAATGCAGATACACATTTTCATCCTTTATTAATGAGAAAGATGCACCACATTAAGAAATAAAGCTGTTTCATACATTTCAGTAGAGAAAAACAGAGAATATGAGTTGAGGCTGTTTACAGTGCCCTACTTTTGTATTTTCCATCTGATTCTTGCTGTTTCTTGAAGTAAAATAAGTAAAATCACTGTGTAGGAAAGAGACGTGAATGAATATGGATATTTTATTATCTTTGTCTACTTCAAAACTATAATTTCTGGGCAAGATTGGAGTATTGTAGGGATTGCAAGATTTCTGCTTCCAGCAAAGGCAGGAATAGCAATATTTTCCCAGACCACATCACTGGTTTTGAAGGGATGAGGAAGACGAATGAAGTGTGTGTGCATTCATGGGCAACAGCCCCCAGTCATCAGAGCCCTCTGTATGGAGAAGCAGAGCTCATGCCCGAAAAGAACTCTTATGTTTTACTTTTTCTTCCTTTCTAAATTTTTGTCAAGATAAAAATTATTTCGGCTCTTTGCATGTCATAGGGTATAGGTGTAGACCTCCATGTTTCTTACCATTCCTTGCTCACCTTTTGCTGAATATTCTATTCCCATGACTTGTGGCTGATTTTTCCTTGCTTACTGCCTCAGATAATGAGGTTGAAAGACTGGAAATTGTAGCCTTGCCCACAGGTATCTGCCAACATATTAGCACTTGACATCTGCAATGGTCTTGAACTAGGTTTGGTCAGTTCATGCCCAGAAAGAAATAACTGTTGATAAAGCACCTATTTTGACTATACTGGATAATGATTACATGATTTTGGACTAGTTTGGTTTTGTACACAGCCAGTGTTAACAGGCTGATTAACACTCTGGAGACTCAGCATTAAAGTTTAATTTTAGATGTGGATGGTAAAGAGACTGTGGCAGTAGAAAGGTCTTAAATCTCAGGAAAGCAGCTTAATGGAGATTTAAAAGCCAGGTTCATGAGGTGTAACAGGAGAAAATATTCATGTGGGTCAGCATAGAAAGGGCAGCAGGTCACAAATCCACTATGAGATCCACCTCCATCTCATAGTGGTGGTGCAAGAATCTCTGCTTCCTCCCTCCAGTACAAACCTGCAGGAGAAATAATGCATTGTTTCCAAAGGCACTGTGTGAATGTGTGCATTGATGAAATCATATTGGGTGCAGTGAAGTCTGCAACAAACCAAAGTAGAATATAGTAATGTATTGAACCTGAGGAATATTTTGGAGAAAGAGAATGGTGTTCAGCAATAAAAACCAAAATGGATTAATGAAGTTGAATGGTTAGGAAGAACAAGGAAATAATTTACAGGTAGGATGAAGGAGTGAGGGGAAAACTAGCAGGAAAGTAGGACTCTTGCCAAATACTGAGAGCTGTAAATTGGAGAGTTGAGGCAATTAACTGGAGAAGGTAATTTAGAAGATACATGTTCAGTGACAGAGGGAAATCTGGAAAGCATAAAAGGCTAAAAAGCATCAGATGTGTCAGTGTCTAGAGAGTGGCACATTTGGGATATGCTAAGTTGGAGAGGAAAGCTATTTCAGCAAAAGTGTGTGCAATTTTGGATGTGTGGCGTTGGTGCATCATGGGGCAAGGAGAGGTAATTACCTTATTGTTCTTCTGGCAGAATCACACCTGCAGTTCTGTGCTCAGCAGCAGGTGCCACATGTGTGAGTGACGGTGAAGACTGACAGAGGGGGAATTCACAGAAAAATAATGAAAGTTTTAGGAGACTGAGGAGACTATGCCTAGCTTTCTTTAAACATTCTCATAAATACATATTATCAATACAAATGTTATGGTATTTTGAATGCCATAAGTGCTTGTAGTTGGAAATAATTATATAAAATACTATTTTGAAAATAAATCTAATAAGGGAATCCCAAGAAAAAAATCTGGTATAGAGACTTTTGTTATGTTCTGTAAGTCTCCTATGCAAATTTTAAACATGTCCAGTAAAGAGTAGCACGTGCACTATAATCTGCATTGATGGAGGAAATATATGATGGCTGAGTGGAGCTTCTCTTTCCCTCATACCATTTGCTCAATGATGCATTTCTCATTCAGCAACAGTGAATTAGAAAGATGTATCTGCAGTCAAATGTTTGGGTTTGGACAAAACCCTATGAGTGCCTTAGTACTTACAGCATAATTTTACATTCCCTGAGGAACTCTAGGTATCTGAGTTCAAAATAGTTTCAGCAGGATCAATGGGTGACTTTGTGGCACTGGTTACAGTGACTTACATCCAGCTTCAGTGGTAGCTTTCAGACATGTTGGTGATTACTTTGTGATGCTACATACAGAATTTTTACAAGAAAAAGAAAGAAAATTTCAACTCATGAAGTGATGGCTTATACTTAACAGCTCAAATACAGAATAAAATCATTAAGAAAAATTGCCTTATTTCTGTTAGTGGCCACTTTTTGGTGCCTGCTTAATTGCCTCTCTGAAAGACCGTAAAACAAGTACAGAAATTAATTTTCCCCATCTTAAAGGGAATGACCTTCTACTTTTCCATTTTTTTAAATTTTTTTACTTATTGAAATGCAGAATGCAACAAAGTAACTTTAAGAATCACCTTGTCAGTAATACAATCCAAGCCATAAAATGCCAATCAAGCCAATGTTTGTTCTGTTCTTTCCAGTTTCCACAAACACTGTCAGGGTATTATGAGGATTGACTGTCCTGCCTATTGCTATTATAGTTCTTGTTTTGTTTGCTTGCATTACTGTGATACCTGAGAGCCCTGGTCATGGAACAAAACTCTGCATGCAGATGCACAACACAAGATGGACCTCTTCTCAGTGTTTTTGTAGGAGCAGCCAAGATACTCCCACTAGCCTCAAAAATCAGCAGAAAGGGAGAGAGAGAGAGTTCCCCCAGCCCCAAAAACAATCTCCATAGCTCTCTACTCCCAAAAACAATCTCCATAGCTGAGTCTTCCCACTTTTACCAAACAAAATCTCCTCATCAGTGCGTGACTGTAATGAACTGAGATTGCAGAAGGTACACACCCTGCTCAGTGCTGCTGCTTCACCATCACAGGTGCAGGGACAAGCACAGGAACAGAACTGAGTTTTGGGCTGGTTTTAGCAGGGAAGGCTGGGAACTTAGATGTGAAACTGAATGTTAGCTGTCTGCTATCAAAAAGCAAAGGAAAAATGCCCATTGACATAGCACCCAAAAAAATATTAGATGCACATGCAGAAGATACATAATATTGGAATGTCCATTAGAAAAAACATAATTTTTGGATTTCCTTATACACTACCATATTTGTTAGCAAAAGATCTGCCTCAGTAAGGAAGGCCTTGGACTGCAGTGCCTTTCTAAATTAGGGCTGTGGGCATCAGACAGTGACTACTGAAGCATCACCTAGGAACATGAGATATCCCATGGCAGTGAGGCTAATCCCACGTAATCCCAGAACACAAATCAGATTCTCATTTTACCCATTTTACTCATGGTGGCTGTTTTTTCTCTGAGGCTGAGAGATTTCTCTGAGGCTGACAGATTTCTCTGAGGCTGTCATGTTTCCAAAAACTGACTTCTATACCAGTCTTTGAAAAATGTTGATGCCCCACACGCTCCATGCAAACGGGATGTTCAGAACAGCTTTGTGGAACATGTTCTTGGGATCTTCCACGCAAGCATATTCATAAGCTTAGGTGACTATTGGCAGCTCTGTCCTCAGGTTAAGGTGAGGAGAGAGAAAGCTGAGTTATGTTACACCTCCTTTTGGATGGGAGAAAGACAACTGGTCTGGGTCTGGAAAACTTTATCAGCACAGCTGATGTGTGCTGTTGCCTGGACCCCTCCTTGTCCCATGACAGGTGTTTCCCCATAATGGAAGGCTGTATTCCTTTCCTTTCAAAGCTGTTTTGTTTGTAGACTCAGCCGTACTGGTTCTACCTTATCCTTGCTTTATAGGAAGCAGATTAGCATGTGCAATCAGAGCATTGCCTAAAGGAATTTCAGGCTTTAGAATGGAGCCTGTGCTTAGTTGGATGTTTTGAGGTGAAAGCATATATTCCTACATTATTTCTTAAATGTGTTTTCCTTCTAGACATGGCTTTATCTCAGGGATTCTATTAAGTTTTTGTTCCATTTGCCCCATAGCACTGCTAATAAAAGCTGCATGATAATAGAGCAAGACCTGTGCGTTTCTATGGTCCCACAATAGCTACCTGTTTTTGTTTTGATTTTCCAGGACTCAGTAATTATTTAACCAACCTTACGCTTTAAAAAATTCATGGAATTTCACACTTTATGTTTACAGATCAAAGGTTAATCTTTAAACCAATGTTTGTTGTCATTTGTTAAGCTTCTTGTTTTCTTAATATGACTGATTTCTTTCTCTTGCTATTCAAAGGACTCACAACATAATTTATTGGGAAAAAGGTTTCTTCTACAGCCAGTTTTATATCTTTGTTTAGTCATTCTTACCATCAAGAGCCCTGCAAAAGCCTTGACTAACAGGAATTTTTGCTGCCCCGTTTGGTTCTGCTGATGTTGCCTCGTCTTCACCACAGATGATGCACAATCTGCAGAAATAGTTTCCAAGTGTTCATTAAGAACAAAATTCATCACATTTTTGTGAATAAGGTGTGCAAATAGTATATGGTACATTGTAACATGCAAGAAACCATCCCCTGTTTTTACCATTGCTTTTCCTTAAGTTATCTTCAGTGAATTGGCTGGTTGATTAGAAAATACTTTACTGATGCTGGGCAGTCTCCCAGGGTTTGTTGGTGAGGTTCAGCTCTTGTTTTATCTACTTGATTAGAAATTTCCTACCAAAGAAAATCATAATGACAACTCTGTCCCCCAGAGAGAATTATCTTCAGGCCATCTGAAATCAGCACGTAGATTTCAAATTTTCCAAGGCTTTCCAAAACAACTCATTGAGCACAGGTGTGCGACTCTCCTGCTTGAGATGTAGTCACCAGGTGGGATTGTCCTTTGGAAAGCATTACCTGGGCTGGGTATGCAGCACCATCTAAAACTCAGGCCCCTTTGATGAATCTCAGGATAGGCACCCCAAATTGCTAGCATTCCTTCAAGAAATGTTCATACCCAGCTGTTTAGTGCCTGTGTGTGTATATTGACTTTAAACACAAACAAACAAATATACCTGTGTGTGTATGATGATGGATCAGTGGGTGTAGGCAGACATATGCAGCATTTTGGAGTCATCCAGTATGGGTGCAGTGGCACAGCTGCTTCTGGAGAGTGGATGTTTTACATGTTGAGGCCAAGGAGCCTGGGTAGTACTTCTAGCTCTGGCATCAGTCTGCAAGATGGGTTGGCTTGGACCCGTCTTTCTCCCACTGAGTTTTAATTCCCCCCTTTATAACTTCTTTTTGTGCACTTCTTTTTGATCTGCTGTTCAAGTGTGACTATGCGAAACTCAGTAATTGTTATCATGTGACTTTTTCTACTATATTTACATGTGGATGGTTAGTCAATAAATCAGTCTGAAATTGATGATCAGTAGTTACTGCTAGTTTATATTCCTGAGCACTGGAAAACAACAAATAGTTCAGGAATTGTTAGTCTGTTGTAATAGGCAATTATTTGCTAATGCAGCTAGATCAAACACTTGTCTGACCTGCACTGAGGCTGAACTTGACATCAGCTGTAGGCTCCTCTCACCAAACTTTGCATATGTTACTGTCAGTTTAGGCTGCTTCTGCTGCAGATGGGAAAAGGCAAAAACCCTTGGGAGTACACTTATTTCCTCCTTCTTTAGGAACAAAATATCCTCCACTGTCTCTCCCTGGACGGCAGTGAGGGTTGCTTGCCTGACTTAAAGTGAACTACAAACTTATAATGAACCAATGTAGGTGACAGACATCTTATGCACTTAACTATAGCACATTTGATGTCTGGCAGATCTAGAAACATTTTCTAAAGAAGATAAAGCCAAGTAACCTTGGTTAGAAATAATGCTAAAACTTGAGTGTCATAAAAATTATGTTAGGTATCTCATTTAGCAGCAAACTTATTTCATGGTGATATGAGAAACTGTATGAAACAAATACTGCACTATATAAAGAAACATTAAAGGTTTGGTGAAGTAGCTTTGGTAGTTTGAAGAATGAGGTGAAAAGAGTCTTTTGATTTAATCTGTGGCTGAAATAGGTTTCTCATCATAATTAAAGACATGATCTGTTGTCACCAGTATTTCTTGGGGCTTTCCTAGAAAAAGCTAAGGCCCCAGTAAAGTCTGAAGTGACCTATTTAAAATCACTGGGGTTTTTTTTCTCTCCAGTAATTTGTATAAAGCAAAACAAAATTCTGAAATGTCCATGTGAAGTTAGTGCTTCTCTCTGCCCCTGTGACCTTACCTCACATGGCCAAGCAGAATCCCATCTTCTAGAGTAGAGGGAGAGGTAGCATTGGCTTGGATGTTTTGAAACTGGCTTATAGAATAAGCTCTAAAGTTACCCTTTGATGAGGGGGAGATTTGAGGTACGCCATGTGATTACGGTGACATTTGTTGGCATGTTCCAAGGAACTGGTCAGCAGTCTTACTGAAATATTTTTTTCTCAGTTGTATTCACAGTTCTTCCACTCATTACTTTGATAGCTTGTGCTCTTCATTAATAACTAACAAGGTGATGATCGGTCATGTAGTATTCCTGTCCCCACTGAAATCCAAAGCAAAACTCACAGAGAATTCAGTGAAACAATCAGCTTGAGAATCTTTTTATTCTGTGCTCTCCTTTGCTTGTTTAAATACTCCTAATTTCCGCATTGGAAATGGACCAGCTTTTTTTACCAATGCTACAAACAGTACTTCTGTTCATAAAGCAAAGTATGTTCTCCTATGTCTAAGGAAAATATTTTTGCATTTATCACTCATGACCCATCCATTCATTTCTGAAAGAACAACATCTCTCATTGAGACCCAAGATGATCAAATGGATTGGGACAGATTTTGTATTAAGTTTATACTGACAGAGCCTTGGAGGTTCAAGACTAGGCCTACATATTCTAATGAAACTGCAGGTATACAAAACCTGAAGTTATACCATGGATTGAAATATAGTTGCTTGCCCATAGCAACTGACACAGAACGCTCTCACGCCTAGCAAAAGGTCCTTCTACCTCCTAAGAATTTGTTTTATGAAAATAATTATTTCTGAAAGCTGGAACTGAGAAGAATGGAAGAAGTTTTTAAAATAAAATTGCCAGATGTGCTAAGTGGTCAGATAGGAACTACTGGACATGGGGGATTCCCAAGCCTTGTCATCGCTGAGAGCCTTGCTCCCTGTATTTCACGTTCAGCAATCACTGTGAGATTGACAGTTACAATGATAATGTAAAAAACAGTAAGATCTTAAAAATCTGGGGGAATGGGTGTCCCAGATTTGTGTCACTGCTAACAAAAAAGCTGCATTTCACTTGAGAACCTACACAGCATGCTGGTTTGGCTGTCTCAGCCACAGAAGAGGCGTGTCCTAAACCCACATATTAAGAGAATATTACAATAATTTAGTTACAAGACAGAAAACTGCAGTGAGCCCTTTCATGCCCATTCTCTGCATTGTATGTACAGAGGTGCAGATCTCATAGTCCCAAATGGACACAAGCAACTTTGCCAAAAAAACTCACACAACTGTGTGAAGTGTAAAGGTCTACTCTACACTGGCCAGCAGAACTGTAGATTTGTAAAGCAGATAGCCCTGGAAGATTTGTAGCTCCTGTCTGGACAATATCTGTTCTCAGCTCAGTGTGTACAAGAGTGCAGAATCTTGTACATCTTAAAAGAGCAATTGTAAGAGAAAGGAAAATGGCAAACAGGAAAAGCACAGTTTGAAAATAAGCCTGAGAAGGGGCCTCAAGGATTTAGGAACTTTGTGGCTATTAAGGCATTGACTTCAGTGGGAATAAGGCTGTGCCTGAAGAATCACAGACCAGTGAGGGTTGGAAGGGACCCACAAAGCCTCCAGTCTGACCTCCTGAGGCAGATTGCATTGGATCAGATTACACAGGGCCTTGCCCAGGCTGGGTTCTGACACCTTTAAGGATGATGATTCTCTGGGTGCCTCTTTCAATGTCCAGCCATCCCCATGGTAATTTTTTTTCCACACTTTGAGTAGGAATTTGATATTGTAGCTTGTTTTCCTTATTGTACATTGCAGTAAGACTTCCCTGTCAAGTCTTTTCTTCTTAAGAACAAATAATAGTTCTCTCAGCCTCTGCTCATGTGTCCTGTGCTCTGGTCCCCTGACCAGTTTGGTGGCCCTGCATTGAATTCACCTGAATGTGTCTTTGTCTTGTACTAGGAGCCCAAAAGAGGCCACAGTCCTCCAGGCATGCTCTCATAAACAGAATGACAAAGAGCCATTTGCCCTAGCCTGCTGCCTACGCTCCTGCTAATACAGTCCAGCCTTTGCTTGATCAGGGGTGCACTGCTGATGTACTCATTTATTTATGTTGAAGTTCTGATATAGGACCCTCGGGACTTTTTCTGCAAAGTCAGTTTTAAGGTAGCAAGTTTTTGTCCAGCTTGTCCTGCTGCATGGGCTTTTTCCATCACAGACATCACAGACAGAGCTTTTCATCTGACTTCGTTCTACTCCCTGAGCTTTCTCCCAGCCCAGTTTTCCAGCCTGTCCAGCAGTGTATTGACTGTTCCCTTCAGTCAGGTGTTGTGTGCAGACTTGCAGAGAGCATAAAGGAACAGTATGCCAGAGTTCATTGAAATAGGTAACTTCATCTCACTGAAAAGTCTTCATGTCTTGTGAGCAGGATGTGAGGAATTGCAAGCACAAACAGCTTCATGTTATGAGCTTATAAACAACTGGCAAAAATAACTCAAGGTCACTGCAGGTAGTTCTTTCCTGCAGAGTGAAGTCACTACCACTTTATCACGAGTCTATCACTGGATAGAGTGTTAGAGGACAAAAATTTCAAAAATTCTACACTTTGGACTGTGTTCCAGGATGGATCACACTGAAGTGTATGGACTGGCTGGAGGGAAGTGGTGTATCATACATCTGAGACAGCTCAACCAGCTGATGCAGTCTTTAACGGTAGAAGTGGATTTCACAATCTTAGTATAGAAGAGGAGTTTATTTTCCTTTAGCTGGTCTCTCCATCACATGATTTCCAGTCTGATGTCACAGCTGCATGATTTGTGTAACATGTCCAGACTATTCATTTTAGTGTTAATAGTTTCATTTTTGCTACCTGTTGGTTTTATCCACCAAGACTTTCACCTTTGGGATGTTGCCAGAACTGCCACATTGTTCCCCTACTGTATGTCCACGGCCACACTTCTCAGTATTTTCTTTCCTTTGGTGGAAGATTGTGGGAGTCCAGTAGCAATTCCCAAGTCCCTAAAAAGTGATTAGTAATTAGTGTTCTCTAAGTGCTTAATAGGGAGATTAAGACAGGCCACCAGGTGTTTACACAATAACACTTGGTAGCGTGGAAATTCAGCTCTCACTGTTACAAGGCGTAAGGAGGGTAAATGCCTGCCCCTGCTGGAGAAACCAGCAATTATTTTGATGCTTGTATTACACCTCATTTTCTCCAGTAGATTGTGCAGTTCTGTTATTTCTTAACTTTTCATTCCCTGACAGGGGTTTGTGTGTGTTTAAAGTAGCGGGATTGATCTGTAACCACGAGATCGGTTTCTGTTAAAAGTGTTTTTCTTGCATGATCAGTTGGCTGCAAAGCTACGTTTTTAGTCCATCCCTTTGTATCTAACATGGCATATTTGTATACAGCAACAATGGAAGGGAGCTATGCTTCACACTGAAGGTTTGAAATAAATGATAGTGAAATAGCTTAGGAACAGCACAAATGCTCTTCTGTAACAAATCGTATCATTCATGGTGTCTCTTTTTTTCTGTTGCAGGAGGTTGGAAGCATTATCGGAAAGGTCAGAAAATAACTTTATATTCATGTCAAACTATTGTATATCATTTCTCTTTTCTTAGCCCGGGCTAACGGGGTTTTTTATGCTTCTTTAACAGAAAGGTGAGACAGTGAAGAAGATGAGGGAGGAGGTAAGACAAGCTTTGATGTCTTCACTTGCCTTCCTTTCCGGCTCGGAGAACTGAGTTCAGCATGTGCAGACCGATGCTGCCATCAAGTGGGCCGATCGTTTAACATCCCCGTTCTTTGCGAGCAGTGGGGTATAGTGCTGGCCTAAATTAAACATTGTTGTTAATGTAACCTCCTTATCGCTGCAGCAGTCTGGAGCCCTTCATTCCCCTAGCGATGTGCCTGCTGCCGCCTTATCTCAGGAACAGCTCACAGCATGGCTCTGTGCATCAGACCCACTGTATCTTTCATTAGCATATCAACATCAGTCCTGCACATGGCTTGGGCTCCTGGTAGAGTTTCCAAAAATCTGAAACCAAGCGTTAGACTGATGCACGTCAAGTTTGAGGGTAGACACAAGCTTCAGCAGAGCTGGAGCCAGATGTGTGTAGGCCAGAGCATCTCTCTGCCAGGTCTTGGCAAAGCCTTGCTTTTCCTCATTTTGCAGCTGTGAGTAGGATGTGGGCAGGGTAGACCTGCACACCTGCCATTCACATCCTTTGAAAAGGCTGAAGACAAATAGGATTAAAACAGGGCACTGCATAAATCGCAGCCTCCCCAGTGTCTGCGGGCTTCTTTCTGTGCCACAGAACAAGCTGTGCTGTCTTCAGAGGAGTGTGCTCAGGTGGAGGCTACAGACCCACACTGGTCCTGCAAGGCAGCACATCCTACCTGGAGATCCATGTAATTTTTCTGCTTTGAAGCAACTGCTAAAAGTATAAGTCAAAAGATAAATCCTACTGTTTTAAACTTTAGGAGTGCAGTGCATAGAGGATGCCTCAAGGAGAGTCAGTTTGGCTCTAGTAAAGCTGCAGTACATTACTGTGTCAGCTGCTTCGTTGTTTTCTACTCTGATAGAAGGTCTGTGGCAGGGAAATGTCAAAGTATTTTAGTAAAGAAAATTGCAGACATCCATCTTTAAATATACACAATAGGGATTTCATTGTCAGGCTGACTGAGTCCTGAGCTCCTTTTTTGATGACATGTTTTCACCCATATTTTCACACGTTTTCTAAGACTTAAAAAAAAAATAAGAAGAAAAAATGTTCCAGTGTACTAGGTAAACATAATTCAACACGTTTTAATGTAATTGTTAATTATGATCATGAGCAGATATCTTTGTACATAAATTGTGTGCACAGAAGGGAAGCCATCATTGGAGAGTGCTCCTGACTTCTGAGTAAAACATCTTAGAGAATACCTATGATACTTGGTCTGTCTTTCAAGATAAATATCAAATGTTCTTCTTCCAATCCTGAACCCCTGCTGTCATGTATATGTAGTCAGAAGACACTTCATTTTCTTGATTTTTTTTTATAATAGAATTGTATGTATCTTTGCATCAGCACAAGACTAAGAGGCTGTATCTAAACATGATGATAACTTAGTCACTCTTTAAATTACTACCTTTTTCAGTACTTCTTTAAAAGGAAAATGCAATTTTATTTTGACTTCCCTGGCAGATGTGGCAGGGTGCATGCCATCTTTATGGTGTGAAATGTAGCTCTGTCTTTGAGGAAATGTCAGAGACAATGCTGTCATTGAGAAAATGTCAGAGACAACTTCAGGCCTAAAGAAAAATACAGAAACCTCAGTTCTGTGCCCAGGTCTCTGGCAGGAAAATTTTTCTATCAGTAGTGTTGAGCCTTGGTTTTTCCATGTTGTGTGGGGGTGCTGTGATATGAGGAAGCACAGCCTCTTGCAGTAGAGCAGCAGCATGGGGTGCTTAAGGGCTAGGACACAGCACATCAGCAGCTGTGTGGTGACCCTGCAAGCAAAGGGCCAGACTGACCCAGCTTGTCTCACATGTGCTTCAGGCCCTGATCCCCAAGAAGGTCAGTGCCTGTGGGTGAGTTGAGGTTCCAGAGCCTTGTTAGGCTGCATTAACACATATCCAGGACTGAAATCTCAGAGCACACATAGGGTGGCTCTTACCTGAACTGGATTTGATCATTACCTATATTAAAGAGCATCTTAAATATGTATTTTAAAATATATAACTTCCTTAATAAATAAAACCTCCTGGTTGAGACATTTTCTCTGCACTGCCATGGTGACATAAAGAGGACTAAGTATACTTGAGAGCAGCATGGCTTCTCTAAGACACTTCTGGTTTTCTACCTCCATCCAGCAGGCTCCTTGCCCTATGGACAGAGTACTGTTGGTGTGTCCTGTCCTACCACTAGTCCTTTAAAGGGATGCTCAGTGCATGCTGGCTGGCTGCCTTCACATGAGAAACATGTACAAGGAGCCTTCTCCACAGTGCAAAGCAAGGCCCCAGTAGAGAGGCAGAGAAGCCAAGCCCCCCCTTTGGGCCTCCAAACCAGAGAGGTGCATCGCTCCTGGGAAATGCTGGTGCTCCCTAGAGACAACCACCGTCTCTTAAATCCTGCAGCTCCAGTCCTACTTAAGGTTAATCCTGCAAGCAGGAAGGAAAAAGACTTGATTATGCAATTATTTGCAACTTTGAGTTACAGAGGTGCTATTTGCATGCTGCAAAGAAGGCTGCAGAAGTATTTACCCAGACAGAATCCGGCTTCCTGCAGTTACATGAATTTTTGGAATGTGATCAGTTTATGCTGAAATTATATGATGTTGGGGCTGCAGTTGTAGGGGAGGGAATTAGATGCCGCAAGGTATTCCTTCCCAAACTATATTCCTAATCCTACTTTGTTTGCTCCCTGGGAAGTATAACTTTGAAAAATATTTGTTCCTTTTGACAGAGTGGTGCTCGAATCAATATTTCAGAAGGCACTTGTCCAGAGAGAATTGTGACAATAACAGGCCCAACAGATGCAATTTTTAAAGCTTTTTCTATGATTGCACTAAAATTTGAAGAGGTAAGCAAATATTTTTTTCTCTCTTCAAGTTGAAATACAAACACTGTTTGAATTTTCTCATGTTTGCTTTAATGTTAAATAGGATTTGTTTAATGTTCTATTTAATAGCAATGAAAATTGTTATATTTTTATAAATGCTTTTGGCAGCAATGCTGAAGAAAAATAATGGGTCAATTTAGAAGATGTTTGATCATTTCTTTTGCTTTTTGGAGGCTTCAGGGAAAAGCAATTGCTTCTAGTAATGTGTGTTAATGGTAGGAAAAATGTCTTGGAAATATTCTATTCCCATTGTGGGTTTGATTTGAAAAGAATAATTGCCTAACTTTTAACTCCATTTCTGTATGAATCCAGTTGGTATTGATGTAAATGTTATATATGTCAAAATGAATATATAATTCATTTAACTAGAATTTTTTTTATTTTAGAAACAAGCTATATGATTACCAGTTACCACATTTAAGACTTGTCTTTTAAAACAAATTAAAGGCAGTCAGAGTAAGTAAGGCAGGAGTTCAGTGTAGACGAAGTATTCTGTGCAGATATACATCTAAATTGATGAGATTTCCTTCAGTTTCGTGGACCACCTACACTTAGATAGAGTCACCATTTTAATGATAAGGCAGCAGAGTACAGAACATGAACCCTGGTCACTCTGGAGAGGATTTAACTCCCTCTACTTTTGAAAATCCTAATGGAGGAGCTTGCAGACAGGCAGACTGAATCACCTGCAGCTGAAGTGAAGGGCAGGGTCTTTCCAGAATGGATTAAATTAGAGGGATGTTAATCCCTTTCTTAAGAGCTCTTATTTCTCCAACCCAGCAAGGTTAGTCTCCACATCTCCCCACAGCACAGGGAGATGGAGGAATTGATGAGAATTGTCAACATGTGCCTTTATTTACACATGGCAAATGTTCAAATTTAGAGCAACATGATTAGAGGAGAGCTCATAAGTCACCAGATGCAGTTGTCTTCTAGAATCAACTGTATGGCTTGGACTTGAAACTTCACAGCATGATCAAGAGCTAGTTAGATTTTTTTCTGTTTGCTGATACTGGGTCCACAACTTCAGGTCTCTGATGATTAGACACCTTTTCGCTCCTCACCTGAGTTTATTCATGAACAGTTCATGCAGCTTTGTTTCTATGCCAGCACTGGCCATTTGTTTCGATAATTCTTGCCTTTCCATCCCTGAGGATTTCCTTTCTAGATATATATTTAGAAACTGATTTTATCCCCACATACCTTTGCTTTTGCCAGAGAGAGTGATCCAAGCACAGTCTTTCAGAGGATGCATTCCCCGCCCCTCTCATGACTCTAGTAGTCCCTTTCCACCTTTTTCCAGTTACATTTTATCTTGAATGTCTGTGTTAATTGTGGACAGGTTGCAAATGAAGTTCCACAAAGGCTTATTTAACAGCATTAACAGTCCCCTGTCCTGCTTATCACGCTGTCATATCCTTGCCACTGCTGAAAATGCCTCACCTCCTACTAGTTTAATGCTTTGTTCACACCTATGCTTTGCCTGATGAGTGTCCCCAGCTCCTGCTCAGGTGTTTCCACCTCTTCAGTCTTGGCAAACATTCCTGTAAGGCTCCAGACAAATGACCTTTTTTTTATATACTGCAGGTGTTATTTATATTTCTTCAGTCCTTCATGGGTTTTCATATCTTCCTGCATGATATTCCAGACTTTCAGTATGTTGATAAAATGTCTCTGTTTTGTGGCATGGCACATTTTATAAGAATGCTTGGGGAAGTTTATGCCAATTGTTAATGAAATAATAATGATTTTGAGGTTTAAGCCTGCAGAACCAGAGGTAATTCTATCTAACCCAATTTCAAAGCCTCCTATTGTCATCTCTTTCTCCTCTTCATCTCCTGCCCATCATGGACCAATCCCTGTTTCTTCTAGTTTGAGGTAGCTTGGTGCACAGTGCCATACCCCCCAGTCCAGAGAATCCTGGAGAGAGTAGTGTCTCTGCCCTCTACAGGAAAAACGTTCCTCCTGTAAAATTCTGAGAGAATCATTAGCACAGATAATCCCTGCCAGTTCCCACCAAAATGAGTACCCAGTGGAAATAATGCAGAATTTTTCATACAAACATCAAACACTGCACGGCATCAGATCCCCAGCCCACCACCCAGTGCAACATAGTCTTTGAAAGTGCTGTAGGTAGCAATAGGCAAAGAAAGCTGAAATTCAGGCATCTGGCTGGATTTTGCACTTATTTGCACTTGCAGGTTTTAGAAGGTAGCCTGGGCTCTTCATATGAGCATTAGCAAAGGAGTATTGGCAATCTCTGCAGATCAAGTACTGCTCTGAAATAAATCTTAAATCTGTATTTAGTTTTAACATAATTGGTTTGTGGTATATTTAAAAGAACAGCAGTAAAGAAACATATATATATATATAAAATCAGTTAGGTTTCCTATAAATCTTTCTGCCAATAAAATGAGGCAACTGTAACACTCTGGAGGAAAAATAAAGTGCTGCTTCGTATATATCATACATATTGTATATATAATACATTATATATATATATATATAAATAAAATCAGTTAGGTTTCCTATAAATCTTTCTGCCAATAAAATGAGGCAACTGTAACACTCTGGAGGAAAAATAAAGTGCTGCTTCAAAAATTACAAATTAGCTAGCTACCAAGTGCTATTTTTCATATCTTTTTTTTTTTTTGGAGATTTCTTCAGCCATTTAAAAGATTCAGTCCAGCTCTGGTTAATGCAGCTATGCTGAAACAGAAGAAAAAAGATGTATGTGTGAGACTGCTGCTTTGAGGGATTGTTTTGTTATTTGTCATGCATGCCCACATGAAGACCTTGGACCCTTAATTTCCACCGTACAGCTGTATACCTAGAGATAAGCAGGTGTAGGAAGTCCTGGAATGCTTTGCTAATGTTAGTAAAAGTTTCAAAATTTGTCAGAGAGATAGAAAAATGAGAAAGGTTGGGTTTGTCTTGTGGTTGTTCTGTAGCCTTATATTACTCTGCTTTGACAACCTTCCTAATGGAAGTTGTTTTTCTAGCAGTCTTATGATGAATTTATGAGCTAAGTAGGTATTGACATGAATACCTAAAGTGTTCACTGCAGGGAACGAAGAGAGTTGTTAGAAAATGACACTAACCCAGGCAGACCCCTGGAACTACAAGAGGGACATTTTAGTGGAGTCATTTTTGGACTGGAGGCTGAGACCCAAGATATGCAGCTGTAACTTCACTGGCGACCCTGTAACTTCAATGGGGCAGCTCTAGCTTTGCTTGTAAGTCTGCATAATCCTCTGAAAGCACGTGGTACTTAAGCACAGAAATAACCAGCAGGCACAGCTCAGTAGTAAGACCATCTCCAGATGAATAAGAAAAGGAATTTTGGAATCCTTGTTCTTCTGTAAACATCTATGAAGCACTTCTTTGGCTCTAGGAAGAAGAAGAGAAAAGGAAGATGATAAAAGCAGTTACAGTGATACCTTTCTGACAAACATAAATTCTTGCCAGTACAACTGTGATCAGTCCTTTAGTGGTCATTTCCAAGAGAGGAGCCACCTCACAGAATCCTCCTTGCTGTGGAAACTGGACAGTTTAACATTTCCTTTGAAACCAGAAAAGAAGAATTTTGGTATATTTTTTTTTCCTTGGAGGCTTGGTAGAATTCTGAGCTGCCAGGTTAGTTTGTCTTGGGAAACCTTATCTGCTATGACCCCAGGATGCCAAGAGCTTCTGCTGGCTCTTCAGCACTTCCAGGCTCCCAGTTAGCCTGTCTTGGCTGAGGTGCAGCCCACCAAGCAGGGAGAAAGCCACGCAAGGTCCAGCTGTAGTGTCTGCCAGAGCCCTGAAGAAATGGCTGCAATGTCACAAAAAGTTAGAGGTTAAATAAATAGGAATCTCCCAGTTTGAAAGATGACTCTTCTGTGAGAAAGTCTTGAGCCATCCCTCCTTGGAAACCTGCAATTCTGAGGGGGATTTTTTTCTGCTTATTTCTCCTTTGTCATGTTTTTAAGCTGGAATAATTCCTGTATGCACTCCAAGCTGCTGAGTCCCCATGTTTAGATTTTGCTCTTCTTAAATAGTGAGGACAAAATAAAGAGAACAGTGGCTTCCAGTTCCTGAAAAGTGCTTTTGAAGGCAGAAATTTCAGTGAAGGCTTTGAGGCCAGGCTACATATGACATGGAAGTAGGAGACATGATTAAGTTTTGTGCTGTGTGGCTGAAGAGGATTATTCATCTACATGTGCCTCTATCTGACACAAACATGATACAATGAAATGTCATCTTCCAGCTGAAAAATCAGCATAACTTTATCTCAGATACATGGGTACTGCAAAATTATGTTATCCCTCTGGCTTTATTTTGGATTGCAGTCTCTCACTGACACAGCCACTGAACAGAATATGAGTTACTACTGGCTGGCAGAGGAATGATTTGGTAGCTGTCTTGTCACATGCAGCAATGCCTTATTCCATTCAAGATTTTATTTTCTTAGCTTTTGAGCTAATTAAGGTCATACCAAGCCTTTTCTTGGATGGAAGAATGCTGCCATCAAAACAGGGGACATACCATAGGAATCAGTGCTGGTGTCACCAGGCTCCCACACTGGTCCAGTGAGATGTGCAGAGTTGCTTGAAGTGCTGAGTAGTTTTGTTGTTGATTGTTTTTTTATAATTTGCGGTCTTGATTGCACAATATAGGCACTTTTGGTTGGTTGGTTTGTTGGTTGGTGGGTTGGTTGGTTTTTTTGGTATTGTTCTTGGTTTTTTGTTAAAGTGATAGTCTTTATAAGCATAGGAAATCGTGATTGTTTTTTTATAATTTGGGGTCTTGATTGCACAATATAGGCACTTCTGGTTGGTTGGTTGGTTTGTTGGTTGGTGGGTTGGTTGGTTTTTTTGGTATTGTTCTTGGTTTTTTGTTAAAGTGATAGCCTTTATAAGCATAGGAAATCACATCAGTTCTGTCTAATGGACTTAATAGGAAATGCATGTTTTCTCCTTCCTGTCATAATCTTTGGTAACATTCCTATGGAGAGTATAATAGCTGTGTCATGCCACCTCACGGATGAGTCTTCTCAGTTCACAGCTAGTGTTACCAAAACTCTCTGAGATTCTCCTGAGTTGTTGGACAGCTGCAGTGCAGCTTGTGGCTTTTTATTTTTCATCCTAAGTTACCTTAAAGCATCCCACTGATCAGTGGAAAGATAAGCTTTATCTTTTCCTCTGTGATGAAGTCTTTAGAGAGATTGTTTTGTCTTGCCTAGAAGATTTTGAACAAACAAAATATATTTAAAACAATTTAAACCTTGCAACAAGTTGAAGTGCTTATGGGAGTGTCTAATGTAGTCTCATTGGACAGTGGGATACATGGATGTGTTTCATTATCTGGACACAGGCAATTACTGTTCTGCTGAGCTTTTTGTACTTTGGTTACATAACCATGATGGAAAATATTTTAGAAGTTGTGAAGTGCTACAAATATTTATGGACCTGCTAAAAAAGAGAAATTAAATCTAGAGGACGGCTGAAGACTTACCAAAACCATCTGATTTTCTCTGCTTCAGATTACTCACATGCTCTTTGTCATTCCTTTTTTTAACCATTTTCCTTTGAATCCAATCTGGAAAGAGACATGAAATGTAGAGACATATTACACATTATAAATTTTCTAACTGAGGTGGTGAAAAAGAGACCAAAACAGATCAAAACAGGTTTTGGAAGCCTGTGAATCCAAAAGCCTCTTTGCCTTTTTCACCTGTTTTGGGTTTAATGGCAGACACCACCTCCTCCACCTCCTAGTCCTGCCCTCTGGTCCCACAGCACGGATCTTGCAGTGCCAGACATCCAAAGGGTTCCTCTGGCACAAGTGGCTTCATGCTCACAGTGGATCACTGGCAGAGCTGTGGTGGGCTTTCCTTACCACCAAAGCCAGCCACAGCTGGTTGCACAGTCCCCTGCTCTCCTCAGACAGTCTGGGCATTTGCTCTGAGCCCTTCAGTGCTCCCCAGGAGTGACAAATCCCCGCTAATGCTCGCTGACACTGTGATTACAGGACATCAACGCTTCGATGACAAACAGCTCGGTGACAAGCAAACCGCCTGTAACGCTGCGGCTCGTTGTCCCAGCAAGTCAGTGTGGGTCCCTCATAGGAAAAGGAGGTTCCAAAATCAAAGAAATCAGGGAGGTAAGTCTTGGGATGTGCTGGGGACACTGGCTAGCTCAGCATCCTACTGCAGTATGCCCTGCCAGCATCACCCACTGCACTTCACTGATCACACCAACATAAGTGTGGGTTGACTGAAAAACCTGGAAAAGCCTTGGTCTGAGAGAAGCAGGGTGTCCAGTACTGCTGCACTTGTAGTTTTCTTGACAATAGAGACCACATGTGAAATAGAGAAACAGCTTTACAATGTATACAGTCTTTCATGCACAGTTAAGCAAAGCAACAGTGACAAATGGCTCTTCAAGTTTCTTTTCCAGCACAGACCCCTGCCCAGCCATACTCAGGGGGCAGACTTGCAGACATTTCCAAATTAACTACCACCCTTACAGTCAGAGAAAAGCCCAAGCAGCCCTGGGGATTCCAAGCTAGTAGATCTACTTTCTAGTAAATTATGATTTTCATGTTCCTTCTCTGTTTCTCCTTAATGTCACTGGGCCACAAGTGACCTGATCTGATGCATTCCAAACACAGAATTTATTTTTAGTTTAAACTTTAGCTAGAGGTACTCATTTGGTGTGCTAGGAGACACTTTTTTGTCTAAACAAAAAATGCAAGGAGTACTGTTAACAATATAGCACATGCCAAGCCAAGGATCTGATGTTTGTAATCACTCATACAAGAAAATCAGGTACATGCTCAGTTATATAGAGAAAATATTAATAAATATTTCAGAAAAATTGATTGTTATTCTGGAGGAAGTGACAATATTCCTTCTAAATCTGAATTCGTTCCAACATGGGATAAAGTGTTGAATACTAAGATAACATGTTGATCCATTTTTTTAATTTACCTGTGTCAATACAAAAGGCTTTTGACAGGCTCTACAAAGCTGAAACTCTGTTTTTTTTAATCTGAAATGTGGATCCAAGACAGTAGGTTTTATGGAGCTTTTAAGTTGATTTCTTAGTTATGTTAAAATAGAAGCAGGCATGAGTGTGAACTGTGTGCTAGTGATTGCTTAGTTCTAGGTTTTACAGCTATCCATACTTCGGATTTTATATTAAATATTGGTAACTTCACTCAGAGCACTGTAGAAATGTGCCCAGGTTTTTAAAGGTGAGATTGGTCTGTTGGTTAAATGAAGTGACTGAAGTGATTATCCTGGTGAGCACAGTTTCAGAAGCAATTGCCCATAGTCTGGTACAAGGAGGTAAAAGGATAGTGTTTGGCCAAATAGGTGTTTTGATAAGGCTAATGTAGCGAGAAGTCACACTGCACATCTTCCTAAGCATAAGGGTAATGGACAAAATATTACTTGTTTCTTGCCACTGATGAATGACCAAAGTCAAAGAATAAACAAGATTAGCACTGGGACTAAATGCATAAATGACTCTGGTACTTGGCAGTCTTTTGTGCTGGCTGTACAGATACCCAGGAATGTACATTAAAAAGCAAATATCAGGAAAGAGGGGGAAATCAAGGAGCATCCAGCCCAAAATGTGGCCTAATTTCATCATCACACAACACACTGAGCAGTTGCCAAAGGAGGGGTCTTTTGTGTTCAGTCATGCACCCAGGAACAGCATGTAGGGTTGCAGTACTATTTTTGAGATAAGATTATGAAAAAAAAAGAAAGTAAAAGCATGAGGGATTGATCAAATTACGGTGAAATTCCAAAGTCTGTTATAGGGCATGGAATTGATACTTTGGCTTTAAACAGCACTAGTGAACAGAAGATGAAATCAGTACATTAATCAGTCTTGGGAAAGAAGAATAAAACTTGTTGTTTATAACTAACAGGAAAACAAATTAACTCCTTGCTGACTGACGCAAAGTCAATGGTTACTGAAAATACTTGTTTTTTAAAGCTCAAATATTGCATTGCAGTAACAGTCAGGAAGAGATCTTTTGTGCAATATGTTAAAGAGCTTAGTCAACGTCAAATGCCTGGGTTTTTCTCTGTTGGCGGAAAAGGTCTTCTGTGTTTGTGTAGTAATGTCAAGGGTTGTTTGGGCCTCCTGTATTTTCTTCTTTCTTTTCTTTTTCTTTTGTTTTTGGTTTGTTTGTTTTTTTTGTAACTAAGACACACTAGTGCCAAGATCAAATTTAAAAAACAGTGAAAAAAAAAACCCAAAAGTGGCTCATTACTTTCTTGGGTTCATTAATGAGCTAAAAGTTGATGATATGCATATATTTAATCAACACTAATTAAGATTTAGAAGTGCTTCTGTACCATGTAGCATAAGGAAGCCTCAAATTTCAACAAGAGACACAAGTCAGCCATCAGTAGATTAAAGAGCCATTTATCAGTAGTTTAAAGAGTGATTCATTTGATTAGCCAAGCTTCTTCAATTATTGGGATTTTTTTCTTATTATTTCTTTATTATTGAAGAGTACTTTTCACCATTTTCACTTTTTAGTCAGCATTTCACTTTTTTGTCAGCCTTTGAGAGGGTTAAAATGCTTCTCCTAACATTCAGGTCAGTTTGATTCCCTAACAGTTAGTGGGGACTAAGCTCCCTGGGATGGTAGTGCTGGCAAACTGGCTTGAACAGCCAAATCCATGTCCAGGGTAGGAGTTTCCAAACATGCTTTACCACATCCAGCAAAGACAAAAAAAAAAAAAAAAAAAAAAATTTTTCACTTTTTAGTCAGCATTTCACTTTTTTGTCAGCCTTTGAGAGGGTTAAAATGCTTCTCCTAACATTCAGGTCACAGTTTGATTCCCTAACAGCTAGTGGGGACTAAGCTCCCTGGGATGGTAATGCTGGCAAACTGGCTTGAACAGCCAAATCCATGTCCAGGGTAGGAGTTTCCAAACATGCTTTACCACATCCAGCAAAGACAAAAAAAAAAAAAAACAAAAAAAAAAGTTTAGGGGTGTACCCCCTCCATTGTCTCAGTGAAAGACTGCAGAGGTGCCGTTGCCTGCATGGCAGTGACAGTGTCTTTGCTCTGTCTCTGCTGAAGTCCACAGGAGCCCAGGTGCAGGTGGCAGGGGACATGCTGCCCAACTCGACAGAGCGCGCAGTGACCATATCCGGCACTCCCGACGCCATCATCCAGTGTGTGAAGCAGATCTGCGTGGTGATGCTGGAGGTAAGCGGGCACCCAGCGTGTCCCTTCTCACTCAGGAGAGGCTCAAACACATTATTAATAATTGTCAATTGCCATGGGTTCCCCTGGGGAGCTGCCTGCCCTTCCCGTGCCAAGGATTCCCAGAGGCTCTGTTAAACTCTGCGTCTCCTGGTGTTTCAGAGCCTCTTGCAGCAAGGTTTAGCAGTCAAAGGCTGTCTTGACATTGTCGAACAACAGCCAAGTCCAGAACAGAGCTGCAGTCATTCTGAAAGAAAGACATTTTATTCTGATGTAGAATAGGGTAGAAAACATCCAGCTCTTGTTTAAAATAGAAATAATTCTGACCAGCCAGGACTTTTTGCTTCTTTAGGTCAGGTCATTGCATATGACCAGTAAGTTTCATTTTGATGGCAATTTTTTAGCCCCTAGATTAAATGATACACAAAATAAATGTATATAAAAATCTGGGCATTTTAAACCCTTGCTGAAAATGCCCATAATTTCCAAATCATTGACCGTTTTCAAAATTGTGCCCCTGTTTCATGAAATGCCTTAACATGCTCAATGAAGCTTCATAGGTTCATCTGACAGTGGCAGTAATGAAACCACAGGTGTCACATTGCCTGTTTTGGCCATGCACTCAGGTCCTCAGCTCTTCTCTTGAGGCCCCGACAGGAGGCCTCTAGCATGATTTTTGTCTGGTGGGGTGGAGGGCAGGGTGGGCTGGGTTATCTGCATGTGTTGTTCTCTGAGGTGACCAATATTTGTAAAAAGAGACATCTTTTTAATACAAGCTCTGCTTTGTTTTACATTTTGACCACTTTGTGTTTTTGTCTGCAGTCCCCACCCAAAGGTGCCACCATCCCCTACCGTCCCAAACCTGCCTCTGCACCTATCATTTTTGCAGGTGGCCAGGTAAGAGCAGACACCATTTTGGCTTCAGCTGGAAACCACACCGTCCTGGCCCAGCCTCAGCCAGCGCCTGTTAGTTTTCAACTTTTACTCTTTCTTGCCTGGTATAGTATTGATGTGCTTTGTCTACTGTGTGTGCTTACAGTTTGCAGGACAGGAGAACACTGCATTGCAAACTTCACACAAAATTGTGACAATCTGGTATTTTAACAAGATTTAACATTGACTTCTGTAATTAAGAAAGGTTTGTCCTTCTGCAGATCAAGAGGTCTCCAAATCAGGAGCTCATTGAGTGGGGCAGCCCTGCTTATTGTAGTGGTTGAGGGCTTTTTTCCTTAACTTGCAGCTTCACTAGCAGTATCAGCAGTTTCATCAATTTTCAGAGGTGATGAAACAGTGTGACATTTCTGCTAATGAAAAGTGTAATTTTTCTCTCATAGTTTTCATACTTTTTGGGACCAAATAATGCATTTTGAAGTAAGGATTTACACACACATAATTTCCACTGCTTGTAGTTCCTTGGGATCAAATAGCAATGGAATTCTAAGGTGGCTACAGCTACTTGCATGCAAGTGTAGACCTTCCAAACCATGGTGTGGAACAGCCTGATTGATAACACAAGAACAGCATTCCTGTTTCATTTTTATGTGAAGAAGTTCTGATGATTTCCTCTTCACCTTAAGTGTATCATTCAGGGTTCTCATCTGCCTTTAAAAACCCACGTGCAATTTGTTCTTCTGTGTCTGTTAATAATATCTGAAATGGGTCTACAGTGTGTGACGGAGGCATGGCAGGAGTGCTGTGCCATCATCTATTGCAGGGGGAATGCAGCTTTCACTGAAGAGCCGATGATGAACAGAGCTGATAAATACCCTAAAAACACCATGGGAGAGTCACAAGGGGACTTGTGTAGGCACCAAGCTTCAAGCAGTGGTGGAGAAGTGAGATGCTTCAAGCCCTGCCTAACTCAAAGGAAAATCAACCCCATAAACCCAGCCTAGAGGAAGGCAAACATCTCTCTACTCAGGATTAACATATGTAAAGCCCCCCTGGCAGTAAGGCACCCCCACCCAACCAGATCTTTTCCCCAAGGTGATGCCAAGGTCTCTTTTTAGGCAATTACCCAATTACCAGCAGATCTGCAGGCAGGTCCCCCCTCCCACCCCATCAGCCCATCCAAGGTCATCACCCTGTCACAGGGTGTGGGCTGGTGGCACACACTGTGTCCCACCTCGGGCAATTTGGACATGGAGTTCCTGGTGGGGCTGAGTGCCCAAGGTGCTGCTGGCATTGTTGGTGTGACGGCCTGTGCCATCACAATCTGCTGGTGTGTAAGGAAGCTCCTGCACAGGAGCACACACCTCCCAAGCATATGCCAAAATGCTTCTGACAGCCCTTGTTATGAACTGTCTCTGATTTTTTTTTTTGTATGAGACTTTTACTTTCTATTCTCTAATGATTTGTTCTGGTGTATATCCAGATTTTTATAATCTGGATGTAGTAGCTTTCATCATGTTTGAGCCTACTTCTGTTACTTGTTGCCATCAAAATAAGAAATCTGCTTCCTTAGTGACCAAAGCTGAATTGAAATGTAAAATAATGTGCCAGAAACTGATCTATGACTGAAAGTTCAGAATAATTTACTCCAATTATGTAAGTTTACACTGCAGTGCTGTCCTTTAAGAAATATGTGTGTGTATATGTATGCAGCAGCTCATTCTATCAGTGTTGTAATTGCCACTGCCTTCAAAGACTGTATATGATTACTCAAAAGCATTGAAACTGTTTGCTAGAGGGTGCTGAGCAGTTCGTACAAATAATCGAAAGTATCCTATTTTCAGGTCTAATAGCTCTTGTCATCTTCAGTTTTATCAGTTGAAAAAGTGTTCTCACTTTTCTAATGCAACCTTGTTGATGTGACAAATAATGTAAGAGGCGGACACCTTCTGTGTGCTTTGAATTTCTCTGTGTTCTGGCTAGCAGAATTTTTAAGAAAATGTTTAAGGTGTGTTTGGACACCACTATGGAAAGACGCTTTAACCAGGTTTCATAAGTGGAAATTAATACCAAAAATTAAATTTTATTAGCACTGTTAGTTCCACACAACCTTTCAGCTAAGATATCAGAAGTTATTCTAAATCACATCATGGCTATCTTGAAAGGATTTTGTTTGTTTAACACTTAGTAAAATAAGTAACATTAGCAAAATATAATCTCAAGTTTTCTTCCGAAGTTTGGGTTCTTCCACTCTAAGTATTGCTTTTAATTCTCTTGTGCTTCTTTGATACTGCATTGCATAACAAAACTAAAAGGAAACTGAACACTGCCCTGCTCTGCCCCTATTGTTATTTAGCATGTGCAATGGTTAAATTGGGAATTTCTACCCCGTGTGCTACATTGGTGTTTAAATGGGTACTCAGAGGGGGCAGTTTTGCTCTCTGTCTCTCACCAGTATCATGGTCTAAATCGAGGGAGATGTGCAGAGCAGGTCATCCCTGTTGTCACTTACATCAGTAAGTTGCCCATGACTTTGATGGAAGCAGATCCATAGCCCATGTGCTCAATGGAACAGTACAGGACAGATGTCTCAGTAGCCTCTAATCAGGCTTGAGCTTAGCAAGCCCCAGCCCCAAAAACATATGGTTCCCCTGACAAGGGCTGTTTTCCCTGACAAGCAGAGACTGTTTTCTCAAGCTAAATCAATCAAGTGACCTTTTGGCAGCCTAATAAATTAAAACCTTTCCTTCTCAGGTTTTTTGAGGGGGGTTTTGAGTTTTGGTTTGGGGTTTTTTTGTTTGGTTAGGGCTTTTTTTTTTGTTTTTTTGGTTTTGGTTGTTTGGTTTTTTTTAGCTGGGGCAGAAAATTCAAGGCCCATCGTGCCCATTCTGGTTTGATGGTTTTCATGGACTACCAAGCAACCAAGTAACCTGGTCTGAGCACTGAGTGTTGATTAGTTTTGGTTTTTGTTACCTCTCCAGTTTGTTTGCTTCCTCCTTTGTACACATGGAAGTATGAGGGAGCAGAACGATGATGGAAGGGGTGGCTTCTCTTAGGTTTGCTGGTGACTTTTTTGTAATGGGTTCTTGCTGGTTTGCAGACCACTGCTTGGAAAGCAGCTGTGTAAAAGATGTTCTCTCAGCCGGGTTTGAAGTACTGCTGGGACCAGAAAAGACACTTATGATCCAGCACAGAGGCTCAGACACCAAAGCATGGTTTCCAAGCCCACTGTTTGCTCACAGACCCAGCTGGAACCTCCCTGAAGCTGCTGCTGTGCTTGGCTGAGCGCAGAGCATAGCCCCCTTCCCCCTGCCCTGCCCCACTGAGGTCGTCCTCATTTGGTGAAACAGTTAAACAAGTTTCACTTGCTCAAATACATGTTTCCTTTAGACCCACTGATGACAGGGATCACTTGTTTTTGTGGAATGGAACCTATTCTTGTGATACATAACCCATCAATGATGCCCATCCCCTACAGAGGCACATGCGTGTTTGCCCATGAACCTCCCATTGAGCCTGGTACACACACTTCTCCCTGAAAACTGCTCACGTGCATAATGTTTTCCAGATTTTGGCCTGGCTTTATAACTAATTTAAAAACTAAATTAAATGTTTCTTCTCCAGAAGGGAAATTCTGCTGCAGAAGTGTGCATCGTGCAGTTGAGACATTAAAGGTTTTAATATCCGAACTCCATTAAATGAATTGTTTTATCATTTGCAGAGGATTCATTACTTTCTAAGAGGCCTTTTGTCAAATAAGCATTTTGCAAACTAAGCCAATCAGCTCTGTTCCTGTTTATAATTCTCCCACTACAAATATTTATGTTATAATTTGTCCTTCTGCTTTCCTGCCTGTCTAAGCACAAGCACATTAATTTTTTTGACATGCCATTTCTTTCATACATAATAGAAAACCATAAACTCTCTGTAGTTTTTTGTAGGCCACTGCAGAGAGTTGAACAGGACCAGCAGGAGAGACAAAGGGCTGTGCTAACTGGTGTCAGGCATGCCACCATATCCCTCCTCACTCGTGTGCTTTTTTACCCCCACACCTCACGCCGGTGCTGCCAGAAATGATGCTAGAAACTACATCCCTTGCACTGCTCTTGTGGTGCAGAGTGGCTGGATTTGGAGAGAGGATATCTGGCTTGTTGTGGAGGATAAGACCATGCACTGTGCTGGGGGTCTCCCTGATGCTCCTGTCTCCAAAGTGGCCTGCTGGCCCTGTGCCCAGGCCCTGCAGGACAGGCTGCCATCAGCACACAGGCTCAGCTTCCCACTGGCACGGCAGCCTGGGCATGAGCTCCATGAGGTGCCCCAGCTGGCACTTGGTGTCTGTGGCTGTCAGATGAGGTGGCTCAGAGCTGGCTGGCACGTGGCCCTGCACACCCGTGGCAGTCAGGAGCTGGAGGACAGGGCAGGGCATCCCCTGAGCAGGCCTGTCCCCTCCTCACTGTGCCTCTTGCTGCTCTGGCATCAGCATCTCCCTGGGTGCCTTGGAGTCACTGGGGACCCCCTGTGCTCCTTGACCCCCCAATGTCCTCAGCTCTGCTCCCGGCAGACAGAGCTGGACTAAAGAGAGCTCCTGAGGGCCAGGAGCATCAGAGCTCGGGCGGTGGCACTTGGGGTTCTCTGCTGCCAAGGGATACATGGGCAGCCTGACAGAGCCTTTCTGTAATGTGCCAAGGGTTATCAAGCAGCACAAGACAATTAAACCTCACTCAGTGTGGAAAGCAATACAGGTGGCGTTTGCTGGGGGGGACCATGAGAAGCTTTTGTGATGAGAACAGGAATGTTGTCCCACCTGACTAACCCGTGTCTTAACTGTGCTTGTTGTTTCCAGGCGTTCACGATTCAGGGGCAGTATGCCATCCCTCATCCAGACGTGAGTCCAGCACATGTAAATTATTCCCTTTTTGTTCCTCTCCCTCTTATTTGTTCTGGGCAGCATTTGCTTTCTGCAGTTAGCAGTGAAGACACGGCCTAAGGACACCTTTCCTGACCAACACGTTCTATAGCCAAGTGTTAGTCCAGCTGCATCTCTTGTTATTAATTATTGTGTAATAATTGCTAGAAAGTACAATGGCCCAAGAACAAATGACAGTTATCTTGGTCTTTTTGCATGTGATATATTTGAGTTCTTTTAATATGTAATTCTACAGTAATTAGTTAATATTAACAATAGCCATTACATGTAATAACAGTAGAGATGTCATTTATAACCAGTTTGTTTTTGGTTTGTTTTTTTTCTCTACAGTAGATTAGAATGAATTATTAAACCTTTTATTTTTCAATATAATTTTAATTAATCCAGTTTTAGAACACGTAAGATGGTTTCTCTGCTCTGAAATAATTCCATTTGATTGGTTAGTTCTAATTTCCCATCCTGCCCTGCAGTTGACCAAGCTTCACCAGTTGGCTATGCAGCATCCCCCCTTTACTCCCCTTGGGCAGACCACCCCTGGTTTCCCTGGTACGTACCCATGACCCCCTGGGGATGTCCTTCTTCTTAACAGCTTTGTTTCCCGTGGTCATTACATCATTTTAATAATAAATGTGGTCAATGACCAGCAATCCTTCTGTTTTTACACATTAATCTCTCTTCTTCCCTCCCGTACCTCTGTTACAGTTCCTTTCATCATTACTAAAACGTGCTTTGTTTGTTACTTTTGTTAATCACAATGGCTTCATTTGTGCCCTTGGCTAAAAGCCCTGAGTTTCTTCTGTTCAGTCCTTGCAGAGTTATTGTGGACCATACAGTATGTACCAGTTGGTTCTGAGGGAAGTGCTTGGGCATTTTTCTATCCATGCTTTGGTGACATGGATCTCAGAGAGAAGCAAACATGGGAAAACAGTTTGTGCTCATGGCACAGAAACACCAATTAAAGAAACCATGGCATGATAAAGTTGAATTCCTGTAGAGCCAAATGTCTTGAGAGCATCTGTAATTATCACTGCTGGGATAAGTGCCTCACTTCCTACTAGATAACGCAGATATAGCTACAAAATGCAATGGAAATTTAGTTAAGGACTTAAAAATTTGCTCCCTACTTAATAAAGCTGAGGCTGAATTCTTGATTGAAGAGTGAGAAGTCACTTAAGCCTGCAAATGAACATTTTTACTGTGCTTCACAACATACATGCTTGGCATCTAAAAACTTCACAGAAGTGCATCTGTACTGGTACATGCTTTGTATGGCAAATAACATTTTATCACATACATCACAATTCTGTGCGCAACTTGACTATTTGATACTCAGTGTGAAATAAGCTTGTGCAATTCATAATTGAATATAAACAAATAAAATCAGTCACTTTTTATAGAATATTTATTTTTTGTAAATTCTAGTTAGAAATTACTATTTTTGGCATATCTTTACAGATAATACAATAAACACCAAAAAAGAGAAAATAAGAGAAAGATTCATGACATCAAAACATACTTTTGTTTCTTTGTGATGTATCTGATAAAATACATACAAGTAATACTAAATGGCCTTTCCTAGCTTTGTGTTTTCCTTATTCTTGTCATTAACATCCTGCTCCTTAATCTTTTCCTGGTTATATTTGTGAGATGTACATTTCTGTAATGTTACTGTGTGTTAGAACAGTAATTCCATTTTTCCTGAGCGTTTTCCTTTTGTCCACCCAATTTACAAACAAATGTATGCAGCTTAGAGTACTTTGTCCATTGCCCTTCCAAAATTACCCTTCCCAACATTTCTTCAGCAACTAATCCCACATATAATTTCCAGATTTCTTAGGTTAATTTCTTTGTCTTTATTTTAATTTTTTTGTTATTTTTCATAAACATGTATTTTGTTCAGCTAATTGTTCATTTGACATCCACTTTAATTTTCCATATTCTGGAATTCCTAGTAGACAGGTCCAATTTCAGCCATACATGAATTTCTCAATTGATGTGTTTAGAACAAGCTTCAGAGACATATTTTTAGAGGAAACCCTTCATTTTCTAGAAGCTTTTTATGATGACCCTATGGAATCTCATGTGACATTTGTTGCTTTGGTGGGTTAAAGGTTAATTAAAATAAGATTCATTTAAAATTAGTCCAGCCCTCTGAGTTTTGCATCCTTTGCTTTCTTTTCTGTTTCACTATCAGTTCTCTATTTTTCTTTGCTCCTTTCTTTTCTCTTTTTTACCCCTCTCCTTTCTGTATGTTTCCTTCTTTAAAATTTCATTTGTTGTGTCTTGCCCTTCTTGCAAACAGCTGGCGTAACATTTTCCCTCTGTCCCCTGAATAGGACTGGATGCCACTACTCCAACCAGTTCCCATGAACTTACTATTCCCAATGATGTAAGTGGACCAATAGTCCGTATCTCTTTCTCTTCTCTCGCTCCTCTGGCACCAGAGGGGACAACTCTGACCTTTGGCTGATCTGTAAACACCGGCCCCAGAATAAATGGTGCAGAAGTCAGTCTGTGGGGAGGGGTGTGAGGGGTTGGTGAAACACTGGATGGCAGCGGCAGGAGTGGCTGTCCCCTCTCGTGCCCCTTGGTGACAGTGCCACGGGCTTCACTGGCTTCATGAAAGCCTGGCTTCCCAAAACTCATCTCTCAGGTGGCACTGGCACGGGTGGTCTCAGCAGAGGGGCCAAAGGGGGTGGAAGAATGTGCAGCCCCATGTGCTGTGTGTTGGGCTGGAGTCCTCCATGCCCATCTCCACTGAACCCCACACTTACCCAAGAATGGCATTTTTCCTGAGCCAAAAAGCTACTTTGGAAATGTAAAGGTGCAGTATAAGGATTTATTTTAAAAACAAGGGCTAGGAACACTCCTGCTCCAGCAGCTTTGGGTTGGTTGTGATCAACAGGCCTAGTGTCCATGAGCAACATGGTGTTGAATCTCAAAACAGTTCAAAATGCCCAACTGATATGCTGGGCATCACATGAAAATGCCTTCCCCTTTAATTTGATTTCATTGCAGACGGAGTTGGGGTCTTTTTTCCATTTTCATTACAAATGAGTCATTTGGAAAATGGAAGTATTCCCCTCCAGTAAAAAAAGCTCTGAAGCATGAGTGGGATCACAAATAGCAATTATACTATTTAAGAGATACTTACAATATTGTGCAAGCCCTATTAAACTCAGTGGCAATGATTTACAGTAAGAAGAATATACAGAACCACAAAGTGGAGGTGTGAGTGCTGTGATTCATTCAGCTTTCTGTTACATAAAAAATTCCCTGCTGATTTATCAGTTCCTGCTTTGCAACCAAATTCATATTAAGTTGTGAATTTTTTAGGAGCACCTTCTTTACCCTTATAGAACAAGTTTCTTAATTTCATTTTCAGACAAATGTTGTTCTTGCCATCAGAGTTGCAAATCCAAGGTCACTCTTCTGACTTATCTTCTTTTGGGGTTCATGGCAGAGAAAGGGAGGGAGAAAGTTTGCCCTGGGTCCTGTAGCGCCATACAAAATTTTTAAAAACTATCAGTTTCTCATCCATGAGGTGTGAAATACCCCAGCTCAGTACGTCCATGAACAGCAAACACGTATCCACACAATGATTCTCACAGAAGGTTTTTCTGGCTGTGCAGTCTGTGTCTTGCTGTTGCTGCTTAAGGAGCAAAGCTGAGGCTAAAAAGGGGTTTGGCTTAGGAAGAGCCTGCAGGAGCTCTGCAGGTGGGGAGAGGGAGCTCTGATGTTTGTGTGGTGTCAGGGTGTGCGTTAGAGGAACAAAAGCTGCCCACCTGAGCTCTGTGTGCTGCTGTCTGTGTGTGCACCCAGGGCTGAAAGCAGAGGCAAGAACAGGCTCTTGTCCTGTCAGGTAGCAGGAGCTGCTTGGGAATTTTGCAGGTGCCTTCCCTTGGGTCTCCCAGTGTGACCATGCATACTGGTGTCCCATGTCCCCATCACAGCTGCGCTAGGGCTGCTCTTCAGGCAGCCCAGTGCTAAAAATGTATTCTTTTTGTCAGCAGTGGTGTGACCAGCAGGACCAGGGCAATGAATGTCCCCCTGTGCTTGGCTCTGGTGAAGCCACACCTCGAATGCTGTGTGCAGTTTTGGGCCCCACAGTTCAGGAGAGGTGCTGGAGGTTCAGAAGAGCACATTGAGGTGCTGGAGAGAGTCCAGAGAAGGGCAGTGAAGCTGGTGAAGGGTCTGAGCACAAGTCCCACAAGGAGCTGCTGATGGAGCTGGGGCTGTTTAGCCTGAAGAGAGGAGGCTCAGAAGGGACCTTATTGTTCTCTGTAACTATTTGAGTGGAGGCTGTAGGTGGGTGGAGGTTGCTCTCTTCTCCCAAGTGAGTGATAGGAAAAGAGGAAGTGGTCTTAGGATGTTGCACCAGTGGAGGTTTAGATTGGATATTAAGAGAAATGTCTTCACTGGAGGGGTGGTCAGACATTGGAATCACCATCCCTGGAAGTGTTCAGAAGGACATCTGGAAGTGTTCAAATGGACATTGTGGATGTGGCACTTGAGGACTTGGTTTAAGGGTGAAATGATGGTGCTGGGTTAATCACTGGGCTCCATGATCTTAGAGGTTTTTTTTCAATCTTAATGATTCAGAGAGAAATGAGGATATGAGGGAGACAGAGAAACGAGGCAGTGAGGGAGCAGGATGGGAAGGCACCAGCACCATCAACCAGATGCTGTGTCAGAGGGAGGTCAGGGTGGGAGAGGCAGCAGCAGCTGTGCAGCAAAGCCTGCGTGGGCCATTTGGCTTTGCTTTCCCAACAAGCATCTCCTAGTCTCAGTTTTGATGGGCAGGCTGTCAGTGTGGCACAGTGATTTATCTGGCTGGAAGCTGCAGGCCCTGGCACGGAGCTGCAGTGCAGCCCATGGTTTGTCCCCTGCCTGCTCCAGCTCCAGGGATTCCCTGTGCTGCATGAGCTCCACAGCTTTCTTTTCATTTGTGCTTATCTGTGTAAAAGTTCAGCACACATGAGAACACCATGAGAATACCTGTGTGCTTTGCAGCTACCAGAGAAACCAGAATATGTGCTAAATACTTTTATATACTTTTTAAGACCAAGATAATGATAAGCATACCTCAGTAAGAACATGATAGAGCAAAATCAGATATAAAGACAATGAGAAGATGAGAGTTTAGCCTAGTCTATAGCAAATAGATATTAATACCCTTTTACAAATTGTATAGCTTCATATGAAAATAAATTTTCCTCACTCCCTCTGGCATTTAGGCAGTGACAGAAATTTATTTTTCTATTATTAATAATTTCTGTAAAAACGTCATGCTGCTTTCTTCATACAATATGCTGACAATTGCAATTAACTTGTGGCTCAACAACAAAGAGGTACTGGAGACAAAAAAAATTCCAGAAAGTTATTTTTCACATGCTAAAACTGAGGCTTCCTCTCCAAATAATGAATTCAGAAGATCTGCCTTTTTAGGTTTTTTCATAATTTCTATGTAACTCCAAAAAGAGAACAAAGAGGACACTTCTCCCAGTCCATCTCAGAAGTCACCTTTGTCTTTATCTAGTGTCTCATTTTGATCATCAAAGCCTCCTGCGGGGGCATTTGGTTGCCTTTCTTTCCTTGCTGGGATCTTGTCTGTCCTTCCACTGCTGCCCAAGTTGCACAATATAAGTGTGTTTCACCTAAATCCCAGAATAAAGTGGCATAAACCGGTCCTTAAAAGAACCTTAAAAGAAAGAAGAGATGGCACCCTTAGGTGTAGATAACAGATGTCTTAAGATTCATATGTCAATACCCCAAAAAATCCATTGAGAATAAATGAACAGACCAATAATAATTTCAAAATCCATCTCATAAAAATTAGGCAGATTTTGCATATATTGGGAGCAGCAGTCAGGGACAAGGAAAGCAATTTGCCCACAGAAAGCACCAAGAACATTTTGAGGCAGCTGTAAATCTGATCACTACTCCACAGAAACAGAAGTGTCAGTCCATCCAAGATGGATATGGCAGACTCGAAGAATTGCCTTTATTTCCCTATGGTGCCTCAAATACTTCCCTGCCAATGATTGGGACCCACATGTGCAAAATGTTCTCGGAGCAGCCCATGTTTTCTCAGTTTTCTATATGGCTTATTGCAAGGTCTGTGCAATTACTATGGTCCAGATTTTGCATTGTGGTGGCAAGGAAATTTCTTAACATTATTATTGTTTTGTTCTTAAGAGATACAGAGTATTTAAGCATCTTTTTCCAGGCCCTGCTGCAAGTTTGTAAAGAACTATAATCTGCCTCAGGAGATACTTCCCCCTATAGTATTCTCTGCCCCAGACCTTCTGGTTAAAAAAACCACAAAACAGACCAACCAAACCTGAAACCAAGAGTTTCAGCCTCTATCTTTCTGAAAAGAGATTGAAGAGTCTAATTTGTGATGAGCACCTGCTTGCTCAGCTAATGCAGAGGCTTTGCCAAAGCAAATGGACTGGCTGTTGGCAGCAGGGAACCAGGGGGAACCATGAGTACCTGTGGTCAACCCCTCTGCTCCTGACAGCAGATACCAAGCTGCAGAGGACAATTCGTGGCATCAGTGATTTGGAGATGGGAGGAATTATAGGAGACCTTTGAATCCCACCCTTTAAGAGTCCAGACTCCTGACTCAGTTCTGTTTCCATTCGTGCCAGCAGAACTTTAGCAAAGATCAGAGCTAGAAAAAGGCAAAAAAGCAGAACATGTGTTTCAGGGTTGGTTTGTTTGCAGTTTTTTTGGCACAAGGAGAAATGAGGTATGTTGAGGTTGGGGAAGACAGACAGAGGTGGTGTAGAGAAAGTGGAAAGGGAACGATTTTTGCCTGGTGCTCACAGATCAAGGAGGGTACACCAGATGATATTTTGGGTGTACAAACAAACTGTGATACTTAACGCATCAGCAAGCTCTGCAAGTCACTGCCATGGCCCTTGGACAGCAAAAGGAGAAACAGGTTCAAAAAGAAATTGTCAGACAGATGGACTATGGAGCATAAAGGCAGAGATAGCAGCTGCTGCTCAGGTGGTCTGTAAGCCTTAGGAGGGAATTTGAAATACCAGCAGAAACTTTATTTTATACCTCACACTCGTTTTACCTTTTTTGTTTTTCCTTGTAAGGGTGGGCTACTGCCACAGTCAGAGATAGACAACTGGGCTTGATGCACTTCCAGCTCACATCAAGAGAGAGAGTCAAAACATATCTGCATATACATGTACACACTATGTACATATGTGTATATTATAGGTACTTAAAATACAAGTATTCACAGAGTGGGTGAATCAAAGAGTGGTTCAGGTTGCAGGGACCACAGGGCCATCTGGTCCAACCTCCCTGCTCCAACAGGGTCATCTTAGAGCACATGGCACAGGATTGTGTCCAGATGGTTCATGAATACCTTCAGTGAGGGAGACTCCACAACCACTCTGGACAGCCTGTCCCAGAGCTTGGTCACCCACACAGTGAAAAAGTTCTTCCTCACATCCAGGTGGAACTTCTGGTGCATCAGTTTTCGCCCATTGATTGCCTCTTGTCCTATTTCCTGGCACCACCTAGAAAAGCCTGGATCCACCCTCTTGGCACCCTCCCTTCAGATTCTGACATTCCTGAGGTCCCCTCTCTGTTTTCTCTTCTCAAGGCTGAACAGGCCAAGTCCCCTCAGCCTTTCCTCATAAGAGAGGTGCTCCAGTCCGTTACTCATCTTTGTTGCCCTGCGCTGGACCTGCTCCAGGAGCTCGATGTCTCTCTTGTCCTGAGGAGCCCAGAACTGGACACAGCACTCCAGACATGGCTCACCAGGGCTGAGTAGAGGGGCAGGATGACTTCCATTGATCTGGGCAGTGTTATTTGTTCCTAATGCTCCCCAAAATGTCACTGACCTTCTTGACCCCAAGGGTACACTGCTGGTTGTCCACCAGGGCCCCCGGTACTTCACCACAGAGCTGCTTTCCAGCAGGTCAGCCCCCACATTTGTTGAATTTCAGACAGTTCCTCTCTGCCCATCTCTCCACCATGTTGAGGTCCCTCTGAAGGGCTGCACAGCCCTCTGGAGTGTCACCCACTCCTCCCAGCTTTGTGTCATCAGGGATCTTGCTGAGCAGGCCTCTGCCCCTTCATCTGAATCATTGATGAACAGGTTAAACAGCACTGGGTCCAGTGTTGAACCTTGGGGGACACCACAAGTGACAGATCTTCAACAGGACCCTGTGCCAGTGATGATTATACTTATTAGTAAGTACAGTATTAGACTACAGTGTATAGCAGGCTTGGTATAGTCTGTGCTAGGTTTGGCTCCTCTCCCAAATGGGCCAGAGGTGTTTGGATGGAGTTTGACATGATTCCATCTCAGAGCAAGGCATCTCAGGCAGATCTCTTTATGTAAAACCAAATGCCCATAATCAAATGTCCCTTGAACTTCTTCAAGAACACAACAGGTCTTGTATACTCAAGATACTGCTCAAATTTCAGTGTAAGTAACATGTAATGAGAAAGGCACCTCAGAGAGAGCCCAAGTCCCCAGCACTACTATCCTTCCTGCATGGAGTTGTATGTTCTGCATGAGCCACAGGCTGTGTCACAGCTTGCAGAGGGTGTCCAAGCATCTTGTTGTCACAGCAATGAAGGGTGACTTTGGAGAGCTTCAGGCAAAAAAGCTACCTAACCTCTCTTTGAGGCACCAGCATTACCAGTGTCCTTGACCAGTGTGGACTGAATCCTCACTACCTAACTCAAGCTCAGCTAGGAGACGGCACAGTCTTTGCACTGACCCACATGGTTGACAAGCTGGGCATCACTGAGGACCCCTAGCAGATGCAAGTGGCAGCTTAATGAGTGACCCCAGCAGGTTCCTTCTCTGCCCATGCTCTGGTGCTCCCCTCTCCTGCACCAGGTTCACTCCCTGCAGCCACAGAGGCCAGTGAGACTGAGGCATCAGAAGAAGAGGCTTAGGGATCCCTGTGCTGCCCACAGGTAGCCAGTGCAGGCACATTGGTGTGCACACAGACAGGCCAGAGGCTTCCTAGTGGAGCACACACCAGTCCACTGCACTGGCATATAGTCACACACTCAGAGAGATTCCTTGGGATGAGGACAGGGAGCTCAGCAAGGCCCTCCTGTTGTAACAGGATGGGAAATCCTGTGTGCATTTCCTGCCACCCCATTTTTCCCCCCTTGTGGTTGCTCCTCTTGTGCTCGTCAAAACTTGGTCTTTGTTTCAGCTACTTGGGTATCTACTTTGGCTTTCTGTTTGTCCCTGAGTGTGAAGCAAGGATTGCATTTGGAGGTTTTTCTTCTGTTGATAAAATATGTGGACAATGTGAATCTGTTTCTGGCCAGTTGCTCCAAGTACTACAGTACCACAAAGGGTAACATGTCAGGGCCTGAAGCAGTGGGAAGAGTGGGAGGGGAAGGGCAGTCTCTGCATCTTGGCATATCCTTCTGCAAAACCGGCAACATTATCCCAGCATCAACAGACCTGTAGAGCAAAGTTTCTGTTTTCTACTCATTCTGGCCATGGCTGAGCTTCTCAGCACCCAGAACAAAATCCCCCTCCTCACCCATACAGAAACCAAAACATCTCAGCCTCAGCTGCTGGTTCCATGCCCATTTGCTCCTGGGGCTCCCCATCCTGGAGGAGAAACACCCTGGGACACACATGCACACACACACAGCTCAGGCTCAGCTCTACTCACAAAATAAGAGTTTTGGTAAGTTTCTGTAAAGGAAGGCAGACAAATTTCAGTATCTTCCTATGCTTGCTTCTGCCTGCAGTCAGAGAGCTGTAAATCCCACTGACTTTAATGCACAGTACCTGGCCAAGCATTCACCATGTGTACCCAGGGAGGTGTAGGGTTGTCAGTGCTCTGGAAAGGTGCAGAGCCACACACAGCAGCTGTGGATGGTCAGCCTGGCTCCCAGCTGCTGCTCTTGGCTTGCTGCTGCCAATGGCAAGTGGTTTGGTTTTCTCAACATCACAGCACACTGTCATTTTCTGCCACTGAGACAGTGAAATAGTCTTGAAACACCAGAAATGTTTCAAGGTGATTTACCCATGTAGCAGAAAAACTGGATCTAGAGGCGTATGACCATAGAGACAATAGACTGCACTAGAGATTACTTCCAAACAGCAGAGCAAAAATCTTTTTGTTTTGCTACTGAGCTGCTCATAACCCTCTTTTTAGCAATACTACAGATTGCAGTTAAGTGGTTTTTGCTTGTGTCTGTGGCACTAATCTCAGTCTTTGTCCCGCTCCAGTTAATAGGCTGCATTATTGGCAGACAAGGCAGTAAGATAAATGAAATCAGGCAGATGTCAGGAGCGCAGATCAAGATTGCTAATGCCACAGAAGGCTCCGCAGAACGACAAGTTACAATCACAGGATCCCCTGCAAACATCAGCTTAGCACAGTACCTCATTAATGCAAGGTAAGTTGGCTTTGTAAGTGATCATGCTTCTGCGAGATTGCTCTGTCTGCTCTCCAGCAAATGTCTGTCCTGGGTAGATCCAGAAAGTTGCTTTGCAGTGTCCATTTTGCATAGTATTACTCAATTCCTAATGGTTTATAAAGCCTGTATCATTAGAACCTGGGTTTGCTGTTGGCTTATATGAAAAGGAGCTTAATCCGGTGCAATTCCAGCTACATGTTGAATGATAAAAGCTGCAAAATCTGAATACTCATATTAGCATCTACTTAAAATATTGGTGGATAAATTAAATGAAATGAAAAGCATAAATTGTTTAGAGGAAAAACACTTTTCACAGACCCATTTTACTATCCTGAATGGCAAATATAGTGAAACAGATTGCAAAATAGATTTTATTTGCCAAGTGGAAATTGCCATTCAGAGTTGATAAGCTGACATCAGGTTGCTGAAGAGGCACAGGATTTACTTCTTCAGAGACAGCACCACAAATCTGTAAGAAGCATTCCCTAATGAGACAGGGTGAGACTATGCTTCTCCACTTCCTGGTCCCAGACTTAATGAAAGCACTGGCTGTTTACCTAAGCCATGGTGATGGCTTACGTCTCTTAACAGTTTTTACATGATTATTTAGAAGAATATTAAAATTGATCCCACTTTTATTTGCAATTATACGGAGAAGAAAGTGCAGCGGATATAGTGCTGTCTCATAGATCTACTTGCAAATGCTGGACTGAAGCAATATATGGGGGGGAGGGGGGTAGCTATGTATTTTATCGGGTTATTTTTCTTTTATTTTCTTTTTTTTCCCCCACAAAATTACTGTGATATGAATCAAGCTTTGTGTTTAACTATGTTTGCTGTTAAGGTAGTACAAAGTATGTGATTTATGTGGGAGCTGCAGTCACAGCAGGTCTATGGCTTCCTGTGGTCCATCCCAGTTTTGTAGAGCACCACTGCAGTGGTTGCAGTGGAGGAATGGGATGTTTGTGCAGCTCTGTGTTCTAGCAGACAAAAACACTGCTTTTCATAACTGAGTCTGAAAGCAGCTTCCTAGGGAAAGATACATGTAGGGGTGGCACTGTGAAAACTAGGATAAACCATTTCCAGAATCGTAAAACAACCTACAGCTCTTTTGATTTATATTCTTTGTAGCAAATATAAGTCACTTCCATAAGCCCTGTAATCAAATAAAAATGTGTTCCCTCCTTTAACCCTTAAGGATATGTTCTTCTCTTGGTGTTCAGGGATTCCCCACACATCGAGACGAGAATAGACCCCTTCATTTTTAGTTGCACAAACACCACATGGCATGCATCTGGATCTCGGAAGATAACAATTTAGGATCTTGAAGACAGCTAAAGTATGCAAAAAAAAATAATGCACTTATTAATGGAGTTGCAGTGAGCTGCTCACCAGAGACAGAAACTCTAGTGAACAAAACTGTTTGACTCACTTTAGAAAAATCTGTGAACTCTCACACTTCTGTTGATTACTGTTTAATGGTTCTTGTGGTGGAATGGGATCTATATGAGGTCTTTTAACATACTTTCGCAAAGAAGAAAACTCCTCAGCAGTCATATACCACGGATCTCTATCTATACCCTGTGAAACCAGAAACAAAGTATTTTGTTCCTGTTAAATTTCTAGATAGAAGTAATTTGTTACCAGCATCTACAATAAACCATCATATATTATTATGTACCATGTGTTGGAACTGTATTTAGATGAAGTGACTTCATTTGTAAATGAAGACTCTTAAAGTAACGTGTACTAAATTAAGCTGTAAGACAACGTAGGCAATTAAGGTGGCTTTTTCATTTTAAAAAGTGACGCTGTTCCAGACCTCTCCTTTCACATGAGACATTGCTGTCCAGACAGGTGCCACCACAGCAGCAGCGCGAGTTCAGTCCCACTGGGGGAGGACTGAGAAGCTGTGTGACAGGCGAGAGGTTTGCTCTAGTGAGGTTTAGGTGCTGGGGCAGGACAGAGGTGCAGAGCCAGGCTGCTGCTGCTGCCTCTGTGTGCTGGGAGCCACCTCCTACACCTGCCACAAGTGATGCTGTCTCTTTTAAAAGACGGTGGCATAAAACAGCTTTGGGGAAGAGACGAGTACCTAGACTGCCCAAACTGTGGTCTGGTATGTGAAAATAATAATCACAAAAAATAACAGCCCTATAAGCGTTCAGCATAAGGTAGATCTTTTTCTCCCTTACAAGATCTATTGTTCATGGGAATCGGTTTCCAGGGCCAGTGTTTCTGCATAAACCCGTGTTTTTCAGCAACATCAGATGTAAAAAAGCAAAATTATCTATCCACAGTATTCCTGAAATATATTGCGTGTATCTTTAGGCTGTCCTCCAACCAAAGTTGCTGTCTATAGAATAATTTATCAGCTTGTTTTAAGACTTTTATTGCAATCTGGTGTTGGATATGTACATAGTATATTCTAAATTATAGATATATAAATATATTGATATCATATCAAGACAGAGATTTAAATCTTATAAAGTATTGGTTTGATTCTGTATTGCTTACCCGAGCGCTGGCCTCTGTACAAATAGAGTGTGTCTTAGCTTGTTTGCAGTTGGAATGTCCTTTTTTCCTGTAAAGCCTTCTGTCTCTTTGGTCTCCTCTGTAGTAACAAGATTTTCATTACCCAATTCCATCTTCTTGCTTTTATTAAGATTGAACTGCAGTTTAGTTTTTCTGTGTAATATCTGACTTTGGATTATAAATTAATTTAGCCAGCAGCACTTTCTCCTTGTTGAAGGGCAGTTTCCCAAAGGTATTTTTTACAAGAGGTTCATTCACAGACCCAACAGGACTGCCAAGCCACACCTGCTCTCTTCTCTTCACCAGTTTCAGGGCATGCAGGATGTGGCCTTCAGTGTATATATTCAGAAGGTGCAGGCCTGCAGAGGGACAGTGTAAAATTGTCACTGTGAAATTTTGTATGAAGGCTGCCTCACCCCCTTTTACATGCAATGTTGTTGCATCAACAGTTCGTTTGGGAAACTGCCACTGCCATGGGACAGCTGATAGCTAACCTGATGACCTCCCACCTTATGTGTTGCCACTAGTAATAAACAGGAAATGGGGGCATTTCTCTCTCGTACCTATGAGAGTAAACCAGAGACAGGGAGTTGGAATGGCTGCTACCAACACCAGCATTTTGGCCTGTAGAATCTGTTCTCCCTGGTGGTGCAGGAAAAAGCTTAGGCTCAAATACCACCACCCCCCCCCATATCAGTAAGGATTTTTTTGGTTTTTTAAAATGTACAGTACACAAATTTGGAGTCACTGAAACACAGTCCTGCAGTACCTTTCTGTGGACCTCTATCCCAGAATAATACTGAGTAATACTAAAAAATCCAACTGTATAAACTGAGTTTTTCAAAACATCCTAAGGTATCACATGTAGTTCCTACACCCCCAAGTTGAGGATGTGCAATGGAGTTGGAGTCTCTGATTCAGTGGTCTTGACATAAACTCCTCTGTGTGAGTAGATGGCAAGCAGCACAAGGATGCATTTCTCTCTGCTTAGAAAAGCTGAGTTTCTCATCCATGGGGACAGATAAAGACTTCAGGGTAGGAAAATCAAAACTTCACCTCCCTCAAAGGAGTCTGAATTTCATGCAGTCACCTTCCTTCCCTCACAGATGTGCTCCTTCCAGCTTCCCAGCAAAAGCTGCTGAGGTGTTTAGCTCCAAGAGCCCTCTTTTCTTTGTGGAGAAGAGGAGCTCAGTGCTCAAACATTTCCCTGTCTCCTGCACACTCCTCTCCCCAGCTCAGACCCACCTCAGGTGTCCTTCAGACTCACCATCAGCAGCAGTATTTTGGGAAGCTCTAATCCAGTGTCCCTATTGCCTACGTATCCTGGTAGATCCTTGCATCCTTGCATGAGGCAGGCAATGTGCTCATCATTGCCTTTCTCTGGCAATGAATGGCAATGGCTGTTACTCTCAAAACTGTGTCTAAGGTGAGGAAAAGAGAGGCTTTTCCAAGCCCTGTGTGGGGTGACCATGTTTCCTTCCCAGCCTGCAGCTGATCTCCAAGCCTGCTTACCCAGTCCCCATCAGGGACCAGCACAAACCCTGTGCTGGGAAGCCTTCCTGAGCCTGATGGGGTGTGGGAAGAAAGCACCAAGTCCTCTGCATGGCCAGCCAGCAGCTTGCTGACACTTCACTCTGGAAGCAAGGAGCTGCTACAGCTCCTCAGCTCACCTCAGGAGAAAGCCCAGGAGCCTGACAAGTTAGTAATTGCCAAAAAGACGACCCCAAACTGACTAGGAATGCACATGCAACTGTAGCTACCAAAGGTTTTCTAACCCACAGTCCTATTTCTATGCTAGGCTGCTATAGCTCCCAGCTGGTCACCTGCAAAAAGTGTCCTGAAATTTGTATTTGTGTTATTTGCCAACCCAAAAGCCAGTGCACAAGCTGCAACAAGCAAATGGGCAAAGGGAGGGTTTATCTAGGCAAATATTTTGCCATACAAAGAAAACAGCGTATCCTTGGAATTACTGTATTTTAATGTCTAAGATGTACAGAAAAGCAGAAGTATATGGGCCAAACTCATCTTGCCTGCTGATGGGTGGAGTTAGATTAAAGTGAGGGTGGTTTGATTCCTACACCCTCCCAAGAGCCCAGCACTGCCCTGGGCTCGGAGGTCAGGTCAGTCTGGAAGTTGCTGGTGCTGGTGGGGTCTGTCTGAGGATGTGTCTGTTGTATCCATGTAGTACCTTGTGTGTCAGCTGGAAAGCTTTGTCATGTTCTCTGTAACCACGGCACAGGCTCAGAAAGGATATCACTGCTGAGCCAGCCGGGGTGTTCTTCAGTGTTCCTTTTTACTAATTGACTTATAAGTAGATTAATATAAGGAGATAAATATTTTGTTGTGATATTAAAAAAAAAGTCTGGGAAAGTATAAAGCGAAGTGAACACACTGGCTAATCTGGTTTGTTTTATATGAAAAATGCACATTGACCTCACAGTGAATGAAATTAAAAACTAACTCACTTAAAAAACAAAAAACCAAAACAACCAAAACTTTACGCCTTAAATGGAAGCAGCAAATTGTTGCTCAGTCTCCTCTCATCCTAGCAAAATGATTAAGGGTATTATTTATGTCACAAAACTGACAAATTGAAAAAAATTACCAAAACCCCCCGCGTCCCCCTTTCAAAAATACCCTAATTTTGAAAAGCAAAATTCACCATACCAGTGCTGGGGAGTAAACTTCATAGTTATTTTAAGTTTTCTTTTAAGTTTCATTTTTTTCCATCTTTTTGCCATTACCTGCATTCCTTAGATTTCTTTTTTTCATATGTAAAATGAACTAGCAACACCTCCATACCCTCTTCCTTTTTCTTTTATTTCTGTTCTGAAAGAACTTTAGAGTCTCAGTAATGTTTTCCCCATCAAATCATGGAAAACCCTTTTGTTATTTCTCTTCTTTAACACATAACATGTTCCTCCTTTGACCCTCATTTTCCCTTTTTTTCTCTCTCTCCCCCTTCTCCCTCCCACTCGTCTGTCCCCCTCGTCCACCGATCTAATCCTGGATCCTGCCCTTTCGTGGTTGCTGTCCTACCCTCCTTCCCTCCTCCTCCTCCTCCTCCTCTTCCTCCTCCCGGTCCCACCACCCTGGCTGAACCCTCCCAACCTGTTTGTTCCTCTTCCTCTCTTCGTTTGCAGCTTAGAGATGGCTAAAGTCAGCACCCAGACCGCTTCCGTCACGACCCCTGTTGACCTCAACATGAACCTCTCTCAGTCTGCCACCCCTACCTCCACCCCCACCTCCATGGCCGTGCTGGCGGCCGCCTCCGCCGCTACCGTCAGTACCCCCCCTCCCCTACCAACTCTGCCAACCACCCACTATGCCGTTCCTGTCTCCAGTCTGCTTGGCATGAAAACTGTCCCACTCCTGGCACTAAATGCCGCGGCCGCCGCGGGGGCCACGGGGAGTTTGTCCGCTTACACTGCCAAAATTCCTTCGACGAGCGGGGTTAAGAAATCTGACCGCCAGAAGTTTGCTCCATATTGAAGGGATGAGACACAATGCAAGCTTTGCCAGCTCTGCCAAGAGTCTGTGGTAGATCCTAGTTATCAAGGAAACAATACGGCATCTTTTATTTTCTGTTCAATTGCTAGTGTTAACTGTTGCCGACTCAAGTCGTCTTCCGCTCTCCATAACACCTAACACCAGGCACCACCTACCAACTAGTTCCAACAGCCAGCAGGTGCCAGCCCTGGCTCCTTCTCCCTGGACACCGTCCCTCCGACGGGGCCGTGCCCAGGGCTGGCCCTCGGCAGCCCCACGGCGAGGCAGGGCTGCAGCCCAGCAAGGGAGGTAGAGCGAAGGGAAGGGAAAAAAGTAAATGAGGCAAAATGGTGACAGCCGGGTCCTGCTCCGGCAATGCTGCCCGGCATAAAAATACACTTAGATCCATTACAGAACAATTCCTTATGGCAAACTGGCACCTCTGATGCATTTTTTCTATTGCTAGAACATGCAAATCTGGCACTTCTGATGATCACTAGTGCCCCTGCAATGCCCTGTGAAGTGCTGCCGGCACCCTCAGTCATTCTGCTGCTCCCAAAAGGCCTGGAGACCCCCATTCCCCATCCCAAAATCTGCCTATGAGCAGGAGGTGGTGGTGAGGAGGTACCAACTTCAGGTACTTCTGCATACAACAAATGAAGCTTTCTGGTCTCAGAAAAACTGCTAAATTAAAATTACTGTAAAACAGTAAGGAAAAAACACCAGGTACCTGTGCCTTTCCAAATTATTCTTTTAAAGGGTACAATCATTTTTCTCCACTTTGGAAAAATATAATTTTAAGAACTCTGCTTTAGGGAGGGAGGAAGGGAGGGAGGAAGAGAAGGGGAGAGAGAGAGAGCGAGCAGGCTCCTCCTTTTGCACTCAAATGTTTTACATACACCGGCACAGTATTTATTCCTGTGAGTACTCCAGAGCAAGTACAAGCCAGATGCCGTCACTATCTCGTATTTCCTCTCGTGTATGTTTTATTCAGCCAAAATGACCATTTTTTGTTAGGTTTCTCTATAAAACACATCCCTGTTTAACTCCCCACTAATCGTGCAGTCAGGTTGTATGGTAATCATGAAAACATGTAGGGTTTTAGAGGTCATTCAAAGGCTGCTGCCTGGACAGATCCCATCCCTTTACCAAGCACTTCAGGATGTTCAGTTTAACTAAAACGAGACAGGTAACGGCAGCCAAAGCCAAGAGGGCTGGGGAATGGAGTGGCTGGTTGCCAGCTGTTGGAACTAGTTCTTAACTGCATTTTATGTTTGTCCATCCACCTTCTTTTTAATTTCTGTTGCATAACTCAGTAATGCAATATTGTTTTCCTCACCACTGCCAAATCCAGAATCCCATTAGCCCGCCATGTTCATCCACTCTGCACTCCTTGGACACAAAGCTTTAACAATTGAACTGTATTCAGTGCATTTTAATATAAACTAAAAACACAATGCAAATGCAATACTTTTTAAAACATGGTATTTCAAAGTGTGTTATTGTATAGGGCTAAGTACTATCAGTATTTTGTGTCATTTCTGTATTCTGTGGGCTTTTCTTCACCTTAGCACCTTTGCACTAAGTTTTGTCACTGTAACCATTTGTAGAACTGCCATTGTTACAATTTGCACTTATCCAAATGGGGTTTTTGGTTGGTTTTGTTGGGATTCTTTTGGTTTTGTGGGTTTTTTGTTCGTTTGTGGCTTCCTTTCTTCTTTTTTTTTCTTCTTTTTTTTTCTGGTTGCATATAATGAAGGAAAAACTGGGAATAATGTCAAGGTACCACAGCTATTTAAAAGCTCTAGAAAACTGCTGTAAAATTGTTCTGGATTATTGTAACTGTTTCAATAATTGACATTTAAGACAAAAAAATCCACCAACCTCTGTGTGAGAAAGCTTGCCTGCACTGAAATGCTGTTCTATGCTGGTTGTACTCAAGTGGTATTTTTTTAATAGTGAGAAGATTTTTTTTTTCTTTTTTTTTTGCCTTTTTTTTCCTTTTCTTTTCCTCATTTTTGTTCCTACATTTTAGGCTGTCTTCAGAAGTTACTGGCCTGGGGGCTCTGTAATGTATCTCATCATGCCCTAGTGCATTAGCCACCAGACAGGACTTTTCCAAAGCCCCATGAGACAATGCTTTCTATGGACTAATCTACAGAGGAGTTTCTGCCATTTCTAACTTTCTTATTATTCTGAGACATCAAAAGAAAACACTTCCTTTACTCTTTAAGCAACTGTGCTTCCTAACTCTTGTGTTGCTTTCATTACTGTTCCAGTTTTAATACTGTTGTGGCTCATAACATAAAGCAGAGACAAGTTATTTTCGGGGGTTGATTTTCATTGATGTTCATGCTTTGGCTAATCTGTATAAAAGCATGGGCCGTTAGTGTTCTAAACCACTGTATTCAGCTAGAGACTCGACAGTAAGTTAAATGAGACGTTTTTATAAATAAATTTTTTTCCTGATTAAAAAAAACAAAAAAAGACGTGGTAGCTTTGTGCATACAACTGTTGTGTTGTTTAAACTTTGTTCTTTGTAACCAAGTTGCTAACTTGTCGTTGAAGAAGCACTATTTTATGGATTGTCAAACTAAGATCACAGACAAATTGCTTGTTTTCAATTCATGATTAAAGGTTTCATATCATCACGCTTAAGGTCCCAGTGCTCATTGGGAAACAGTGTAACATCTGTGCAAGACTGGCAACCTTAGTAAGGATGTTAGCCCATTGTCAGGCATGATGAGCCTCTTCAGGACTAGAGGGAGCCAGACTGTGCAATTAGTAGAGTCAGCAGTATTTCTACAAAACTTGATTCAGCTTTTAACAAAACTGCTCAGTGAGAACTTCCCACACTGCATAGAAAAGACAAATTTGGCTTCATGTTACAAGCAGCCACTGATTTATATCTCTGGTCTTTTCCCAGATTGAGCTATAGATCAGATACTGGGGAAAGGAAAACAGGAACAAAAGAATGAACTTGGATGCTGAGTACTGTATTACTAAGGCCCTTTGTAATACATTCCCAGCAGCACTGCCCTGTGCAAGGCTTCCAGTCATCACTTCCACCCTGCCAGGAGCCAGCCCAGCAGTTGGGAGGAGCACGGCAATGTGCAGTAGGACAGGGAATGGAGAGCAGAGCAGGCCCAGGAGCTGTCTCCTGCTGCCCTGACACTCTGCTCCAGCTGTTCAACCCCTCCCTTGGATCTGCTGAAGCACTGCAGTCACAGCCTCGAGTCTCTCTTGACACACAAGCCAAAGGAAGGGGCTGGCCCTGAGCTGCTGCTGCATTACAGCACCCCTGGCTGTGCTCTGGCCACCTCTGCTTTTGGGACACTGTCACAGGTGCAGCTCTGGCCTCAGGAGAAAGCAGGCTTTCTGGCCGTGCAAGAGTAGCATCCTTAATGACACAAGACTGTACAACCTCCTTGTCCCTACTCAGTTAAAGGTCTCTACCTGCCTTCAGGGATTGAGCTTGGGGTCCTGCTTCCCCTTCTTGCCCCTGCATATGGCGGCATCTGACGATTATTCCCCATGATCTCCAGAGTACGGGCAGCTCTCAAGTCTGAGCCTGGAACCAGGGCACAACCAGGATGTGCATGCAGACTTGGAGACCTGTAGAAATCAACAGCTTTCTCAATACAGATGCAGCCACAGAACAAGCCCTGATGATGAAGGGTGCCAAGGGCACCCTTACAGAACAGTTTGCTGCACCTCTGCACCAAGGAGGCATTGCCCAATGTTGACAATTAGCTATTGCAACCCTAAGAAAAACTATAGGCTGTAATACTAATTTGATAAAATTCTCTGTTATTATTACTTGCAATATATTTTTATTACTTAAAATGTATTTAACTTGTCATTCTTGAAAGGAGAGCTGAAGCTGGTTTCACAGCAGAGACCTCCATAAGTCTTCATTTCTTCAACAGCAATTTTCTATGGCTAGCCTGGATACTGTAAATGAAAAAAAAATATATATTATTGCAGCTCAACACTAAGTAGGTCAAAGCTTTGCTCTCCCAGTAAAGCTGCCAGGCAAAGGGCAGCAGCAGCTCTGGGGTGTATAGTATCTTTCACATAAATAATTCACATGTGGCTTGCAGAACTGAAAGATTTGAACAAACTAGTGCAGGGGCACGTCTATGTGAGGAATGAGGAGAGGTAAAATAAAGACATATGGACTAAGAAGGAAGTTTTCTGAGAGGGTTTTTGCAAAAATACAGGCAGAAATGTGATAAATTCTAAGCTTATTTTCATTAGTTTAATATTATTTCATATTATAGAAAATTATAATAATATAATATTATATAAAATATTTCTGAATGCAAGAAAAAGCTTCTCATATCTTTAATATACAAAACAGCCAAACAAAAGACAAGGTGGTAAAGAAAAAAGGGGAAAAAAAAGGATAAAGAATAATAGTAAACAAGACAGAAAAGTAAACCACTCATGCCCAAAGGTAGATAAGAGGCATGTACTCGCTCTGAAAAGGTCACTGCCCACACAAATGTGACTTTCCAGATGAAAGACAGCAGAAATTCAGCAGCTTTTGCGTCATCAAATTGGAATTAGGTTTCTGGAAACATCTCAAATGAATTGAAGCAGCTCTGTTGTGTTTCTCAAGTGAAAAAACATTGACAGCATGAATGCTGGCTGAAACCAGAAGGAAAATAAACAAAGTTAGTCCTCTGCTAATACACAGAGTGCTTTCTGTTTTCAGGCATAGCCAGAGGGCATCTGTGAGTCCCAAGGTTCCCATTTGGGCCAGTCAAGCTCCTAGGAAGCAGCACAGTGTCAGTGGTGCCATGAACAGAGGCACCTGGGAAGTGCCTCAGCCTCAGAAGGCTGCACAGGCAAAGTGCTGTTTGTCAGGTTTCACAAGACAGACTGAAAACCCAATTTCTTCCGCAGCCTTAACACCAGCTGAATGTATTTCAGCACTGTTTGTATTCTTGGGACAGGACCTTCTCCCTCTGAAGTGAGTGTCATGACTATCTAAAAGTCACAATGCTCACTGATCCAGTGGCTCAACAGTGGCACAGCTTCTGCAGGAAAGACTGTCATTGTCAGGCTGCTCGACTGGGTGACACAAAGTGTGTGTTCAAAGGACAGCATTGAAAGGGGGGATTTCAACAGAGATCCCTTCTATCCCCTGTAACCTCTGCAGTCACCCATGGTGCAAGGCATTAGTGCCTCCACTGTATTTTTGGAAGAAAGACCTGGCTTAGATGTCTACACAAAGGAACTGCTCACATTTGTTCTCCCAGCTCTTGGGCCAGGATAATTCTAATGAACTGATGAACAGAAGATCAAAAGAAGGCAAACACTGAAAAACTGCTTCACACATGAAATTTCCATCTCTTGGCCCAAGCAACACTTTCTAGGGATGTAAGTCCTTTCTAGGGATTGATAAAAGTACACACTGCCCTTCTTGGCACTGAAGTGTACTTAATTCCTTGGTTCCAGGAAGGAATGCAGTAATGTTGATTAAGTCAGTTTCTGCATCAATGCATGTGTCCTGTCCCCCTGCAGACTGGCATGTGTCTTATGACAGTAACTGAAATTAAAGAGTCAAAGTCATTTGATGGTACCTAACAAAAGGGAATTTCTGTAACATTACATACACTGTGGTTTCTAATGACACCTACAGCATGATTCATGCAGGCTGAATGTCTGATTTTCTAGGGCTACTTTTATGAGTTATCAGAAAAAAAGTATTTTTAAGTGCTGAAAATATTTAATAATATGGCTTTTCTCATTCCTAGTACAGTGTTTTTAAGATGATAAAATGCAGAGAATCTAATTATAGTGGAATGTAATAAGCAAAATTTGTCTCTCCTCAAATTGAATTATTGGCAGGAGGCCTGGCCAAAGCTGACATTAATGTTCTTTTCAATCAGTATTTGCAATTTGAAGCAAATTTTAAAATTAAATGCTGTAGCAGAGGAAAAACAATCATGTTAGCAAATGAGAACATTGGTTTGCTGTTATTTGGGTTTGTTGGCTTTGTATGGTCACTTTTGGGCTCCTCTGTACCAAATACAGACCTTGTTCCACACCTCAGCCATGACAGCAGCAGCTGATTTCTTCAGGGCAGGAGAGAAGCTGGCACAGCAATTACCATTGCCAGAGGAGAGCTCACTACCAGCAGCTGTAGCTATGGTGAGCTGCTCCCTGGAACTCCATTTCAAACATGCAGACACACATTCTGCCCCTGGAAGTCACTTGCCAGCTCCAAAACCACTGAGCTGGGGAATCTCAACTACTTTTTGGTGGCATGAAATTCCACAGCTCCTAAGTTTGGACAACTTTCCATTATTATATGAATAAATAAGGATTACAAATGTCTTCCTCCCTAACTCAAATATTTCAGTTTTCTGCAAGTCTTGCAGATCCAAGAATTAAAATAGTCTTCCTAATTCCAATTAAAATTTCATTTTTAATACAGAGCTAGTTATTAGGATTACTTTAATCTTTATTGTTAAGAAACAGAATTCAAAGAAGTTAAGAAGTGAGAAAGAAATTAAGTACATATTTTTAAAACAATCATTTCCTCTGGTTTATAATCTATCTGAATAGCTCATCAGAAGTACATAAAATTGTTTTCCAAAACTGAAGACATACTTAAGATTACAAAGTAATTATCCCAATGTTTTTCTAAGATACAGGAGATTATTTCCTTTAATAAATTAGCTTGATTACTAAATGAGGTTAGGATACTTCTTTCTTATAGCCATGCTTCTTCTCATAGCCTGCTAAAAAGCAGGATGATTACTTGCCCTCTTGACACAGCACATGCACATCAGTGGTCACAAGAGACAAAGACACTCCCATCATCCTCACAAAGCTCTCTAAAAGCTTTGTTTCGAATGCTGAAGAAAGGTACAGTTGTATGCAGTAAGCTGTAAAAAACTTGGATAGAACACTAGAGATCTGTGAGACTCCTCCAAGGAAAAGAGCACCAACTCCTAAACAAGACACAACCAAGAGGGATGGATCCTGTCACTTCCCCAGGAATGCACACCCGCTGGCTGGTCCATGTTTCTCTTTCAGCAAGTTATGCAAGGAGAACAAGTAGAATGATGAGTGATCTGGCAATTATTCCTGCCATCTTCTCCTAATAACAATGGGGTGCACTGGTTTGGATTCAAATGTTCAAGATCCCTGCACTGTAACTAAACTCACTGCCTTTAGCTTCTTACCACAAGATACCTCTAAAGATGAAGGCAACTGGACTAAAACAGCTGAACTGTTTTAATACTCAGTTAACTTCCTACTCATCCACAGCTGAAACCATAATTTGCAGATTTCTGTGCAAGATGAAAGTAAAATTACAGAAAAATGTACAAAAAGGAAGTGTAATTTATAGACTCAGAGATTAGCATTTTTATACTGTCAAAACATGCATGTCCATGATGTAACCTGACATTCATTACACCTGTTTCCCTGAAATTAAGCCAAATGCAGAGTGGTTCTGAAGTTTTAAGTGTTAACAAGCTTGTGTGCTTTGTTGAGTGGGGTCAGTGAAAAGCCAAGGTAAACAGAACCATCAGAAAGTTAGCTTTTCTCAGAGGGAAACTGGGGGACTGTGTTTAGGTTTGTTTTGAAAAAGACTGTCCTGTTAATACTGCACCACCCTCTCAGCTGGAAGTTCTCTTTGCAGGAATTAATGGATCTAGAGATCTTTCACTGCACCTCAGACATGGATGTTCGAATGTTTCATGCTATACAAAGACATTTTATTTCAGTTTTGGTCCAACTAAGTTTTCTCCAACTTGTCCAAACATTCATTACTTATTTCAATATTCTCTGAACACTTATTCTGTATTTCAATACTCTCTGAATATTGCCGTCTCAGTGACAGTCCTAACTCATGTAAGACTTCAGCGTCACATCAAACATTGCAGCAGCAGCAGCAGCCACTTACACTTCCTCTTAACTAACAGCTGTAAGCCAGCATTTGTGAGCAGCAAGGTGTGGATGCAATAAACCACTAGGGAGCATTGCCTGAATTTTGACAGCTTTATAAATAGGAAGAGCTGAACCCAAGGATCACAGAAATTGGGAGTGATAAAAAAGCATCTCACTATAAGGGCTTCTGCCATATCAAATATTTCCCCCAAAACAGGCAAATCAAACATCTAAGATTTGTTCTAATCTTTATTGCTTGGTTGATAATCATCTCTGAGGCAAAGAACTGGAATGCTTTCATAAGAGCAAAGCTTGTTTTCTCCCTTTAAAATCTCACTAGCTTTAAATCTAGAATATCATTTAAAAAGGTTAACCTGTTCTTAACAACTTCACTTTTTTATATCAGTCAAGCCACACATCCCTCTTATTTTTAAAAAGTCGTCAGCAAATTTGAAGTATTTGATGATTTACAAAATTAAAAAAAAAAAAGTAGACACTTACCAAAGGTAGTTCTGCTTTCCATATCCCAGTCTTGTCAAGTTTGTTGGTTCTTGGTTTTACCTAATCTGTGTTTATCAGAACAGAATCAATTTTAGATGCTTTCTGTGCCTAAGACAGTATTTTAAGAAAATTTCCAGTATTTGTAGTTATTATTTTACCTCCTCAGTCTCCAGTGCAGTACCTTCCTCTCAGGCATTCTGTCACCTTTCATTAAGTGATGCAGATATGCAACCACTGCGTTCTCATCCCTCTGGTTCAAGAAGTGTGAGGTATGCTACATGATGGCTGCACTAAGCAAAAACAGACTATAAAGAAAAATATCCAGCAGTGCTATGGCACATTACTGGCTATACATTGTGCACAAACTGTAGCTCAGCATTTCTGAGCTTAGTCCTTATATACACAGAGAAACTGTAACAGACCCTAAAAAAAAAAAAAGTACATATTTTATTGGGAGCTGGGGCAATGAACAGGAGGGCACCTACAAATTTTAAGAAAACATAAATGCATAGTATTTCCCTTTCCCTAAACCCTCAGTCTGGGAAAACTTTGTAGACTGTGCACTCCTATAGACAATAAGCCAACTCTCAAAATTACCAAACTGAGCTAATGCTTCCAAAAGCCTAGAGATTCTTTACAGTTTTATTAATCCCACTAAAATACTTCTGGTAGGAAACCAGTCATTTTAATAGGAAAGGTGCATTCAGTATTGTAAAACATTTGCAATATACAGTTTTTACAAGTAATACACCACTGTAGATCTACAAAATTTTTTTTAATAAGCTTGACTCTTTACCTCACAATCCTCTTTAATAAATATTTAACAAAAGAATCTCCCTTCTAACAATGGAACCAAGACCACAGATAAAAAGGGTGTCAATCACATTGCAGAAATGCTACAACAAAGCCCCTTTCACCCGCCAGTCCTGGGACAGCAAATCCTGCAGTTCTTCTTCATCTTCACTACCAACATCCTCCTCCTCTTTCTCTTGTGCTGCTCTTAATCTCATGGCTTCCTTTAACTTCTCCTTCACCTCGTCCTGGCGGTTCCGCAGAAGCTCGACACGGCGGTAGCATTCACTGTTGGAAAGTGAGACACCTGTTAGCATTTGGGGCCTCTCCACATTAATGTGATCATCTCCAGTGCTGGATTTTGCTTCTACAACTTTGGATAAAGAAGCTTTACAGCTTCCCAACAGTGAAAAAGAAATAAGCTTTCAAGATGGTAGTGCACCTTCTCAGTATTCATCAAGTGAAAACAGACCAAAGAGAGGCTTGGTCAATTCTCTAGCAATGAGATCTAATCCAAATACTTAACAACTGCAATACAGTCACAAACCATTTTTCAAAAGCACAGAACCAATATCCACTTCCACACAAGAAAGAACATCATTCTCTGCTCCATTTATGGTTTTCATGAGAGAAAGGTGTGACATCAATTATCAATTTTGATAACTTAGTGGTGGCATCTCTGAAAATAAAAAAGCAGCACAATGTGTTCAGATTCTTTATCTGCTTCCTCTGTGCTGTAACAGAACATTTTAAGTAAACACAATATAAAAGTTTCAGGTTTCCATTCACTTAAAAAGTTCTGTCCTTGAATTGTGTTTTATAACCATTCTAGCCACTTTAAACAGGATATTTTTTTGAAAATACCAAGCAGTACCAGCCTGATTTAAATTCTCCTTTGCCCCTTTCATTCTTATTTGCTCAGAAGGGTCAACATGGAGGGGTTATTACCAATATGATTCTTACAGGCAGTCATAGCTGAAGATTTGAAGGCCAAGGAATTTATTTAATTTTCAACTTAATTTGAAATAGCCTGCATTTGAATACACTCAGAAGTCAAAAGTTACAAAAAGTCTTTAAAAATGTATTTGGAACTTTTATTTTGGGGAAAAATAATTACAGTTAAAACTTGAAGTACTCTACAAATTTCTGAATTTGGTTCTGTGTAGCTAGTGAGAAAAATAAATCCTCAAAGAGAGGCAGGTTTAGCTCAAGCTCTCTGCAGAATTACAGGAACTTTGTTAAAAGGCATTCCTGTAATAGCAAAGTTCAGTTTGAACCCAATGCTGTTGTTACCATACACTGGTTATGTGCAGCATGTAAATCTGCCCAGATGGTTGAAGTGTTGCTTTAATTTCCAGTGTCTTCTTTTTGTTGCATCTCTTTCTTTTCAGCTACCATTACCTCTATCACTGTTAATATCAGTGTGTCAAGCTACACAAAAAGGGTAACAGCTGTTCCACTGAGCTGTATTTCGGGTTCAGTTTAAACCAATGCCCATCCAACCACCACACCCACCATTTCTGCACAAAAAAACCAAACAAACCACTTTGTGCAATGAAGTGCATCACTCCACAAAACCTTTAAGTAAATTTCTACTAGAATTAAAGAAGGTTTGCCACAGGAGAGGACATTTTCAGTACAGAAAATGTTTCTTTAAAATGTTCACATAAATTCTACATCCATCAATATTCTCAAGGGAAATACAAACTAAGACATTAATCCACCTGACAGGGGAAGAGGGACAGTTTATTTCAAGTATTTGCCTTGTGTACTTTCAGTGATTCCAGTGCATTCTCTCTTTGAAGAAAGTTACAAAACTTTGTATCAAAATCCACGTCATTATTAGGTATCATTCTGCAATTTGAGGGAGTCTGTCCTTCAAATACTCAGATGATTAATGAGAGGTAGTATCACAGATTAAAAGTGTTTTTTATCACTCTAGTCAAAGAGCAATCCATTGCTGCTAGAGAACAGAGAATTTGAGGAAAAATTGATCTACTTACATCTGCTCATCAATTTCTCCAATCTGGCGATCTAGTCGTCCCTCCTCATCATCTTCTGCCACTATTGCTTCTGAAATCTAAACCAGAAAAGCACTGAGAAAATTCACCTTCATCCTGAATTCCACTTCCACTCCTTTACAATGTCTGTGTCCTCCCCTGCTCCCCTCTACCTGAAGTTAGTGTCAATCTCCTCTGTGTATATTCCCATCTTTACAAGGGCAAATACAGACAAAAAAATGGTCTGGTTTAATTTGAAATGGAAATGCTTTTTCTTAAAATCAAAAGAATTTTGGCTGCTTTGGGGTTAATCTTTGGAAATTTTCAATACACTACGATTTGAAACTGAGCATAAACAAATGACACACACCCACAGTCTGAGGCTGAAACGAGAGCTCTATCCCAGTGCTTGGGACTTAAATACACACCAGTTATTGAACATACTGTTTAACTATTCCCACTAGATCCCGAAGTGTTTCTAACCTGTTATTTTTTTCAGCATATACTTTCTCAAATCTGAATGTCTGGGAGATGCTATGCAATCAATGGTCCACGCATAACTGAGAAGATTCCTCCTAAGCTGAAGAATTATCTGAATGGCTTATGCTAGCAAAATGTATCCACCACCGCTTTTGTATGAACATTCGCTCTGTTTATAGTGCTGACTGCTTTAAAATGAGCAATGATACATTTTTCTGCACCACTTTTCTCAGCAGTTAACATATGAGTAACTATTTACAATTAAAATAATTAAAAGAATAGCAAATACTCTAGGGAAAGACCAGAACACCAGGTAATCTTTAAATTGTACACAAGGGCAGATAAACACCTGCTGCAGGAAGACTTTCCATGCAATGGTAAACAGTGAAAAATTGAAGTACAGAAAAACTGGCCAATTTACGTGTCTCAAAACTCTTTTGTCACCTTCCCAGATTTTGGAATTCCTTTCCAGTGCATTTAAATTAAACAAGAAATCCAGGTTACCTACACTTTATAGATATGTTTTTAAAAAGACAGACAAATGGGTAGTGTTTTTAAAAGTTAAAGTATGAATATAGAGCTAAAGAAGAGTCCATAGTTGGGTCCTGTTTGGATACAGGACACTGATCTGAGGTATATGTTAGCTAAATAGTATTTAAATAAAATACAGTGTAACAAATGTAACTAGATACATATGACTGGTTCTTGATTAGAAGTTTTCATCTTAATTTAATTTAAGTGGAAAATACAAAGAACCATTTGCTCATTTATAAAGTGCATTTAACCACACACTGCATTGAAACAAACAGCTGACAAATGCAGATGTCAGCCATTCTGCAGAGCTGCATGAAACTTGTTTTCCTTATTGTGTATAGTATTTAGAATCAATAAATATAGATTCCATTACTTACTGTGTTGACCTGTCGCATTGCCTTTTGAAATTCATCCCATTCTTTGTCCATCTGATCCTTTGGAGCATCAACTTTTCTCACCTAAGGAACATGAAAATTTATAAATTAACAATTTAAGTCTAATGACTTTTTGGGGCACTGTAAAAAAAAAACCAGGAGAAATATGAAAAATTAGGCTGCTATGTTATCAGAGAAGTCTGGTTTATGCATTTCAGTTTAAGTAATGGATATGAGTGAGAAAGTGCAGCTGCACAATGGTTTCGGAAGAAAAATCTGACTCTGCTCCTGGATTAAACAACATCTGTGACTGCAGCATTAAAGAATAATTATTGACTGAAAGTGGCTGGTGTGGAATGTCTGGAGTAACAGAAGTGAGTCTGATGGTATGCCATTTCACTCTGTCAGGTGATAACTATTAAATTCTTCTGTAAGCTGCCTGTACAATTGCATACAGTAGCCATTTCACAAGCCAAAAAGCAGTGAATTGTTTGCCTTTGGCATAACATAAAATATCAAACCTTTCAGTCACTAGTCTGCTGGTGTTAGGTAGCCTGACTGTATTTCAAATCTAGTCTAATTTTGTTGGCTAACAGAAGAAACTGTACAGCTACAAACCAATTTTAATGACATGCAAAGCTTTTTATTCTGTGGTAGATGGCATTTAGTACAAAGACATGAAGTCTGAAAAAGTAGTAGTGGTAAGAATGTGTTTAACATCTACAGCCAAGGTAATCAAAGCCAGATTGTGCTTTTAATGCAAATAAATAAACAAGGTGGTCTGTCTGTGTAATTGAAACTTACACAATTCAAGACTGGGAGATGTGGCATATAATGTATTTTAGAGGACAGATTATGCCTGACTCAGGACTGAGTAGAAATTATATAGCTAGGAGAACTAAGCAGTTTGAACATAAGAAGTCATGACACCATATTTTTGCATTAGTTTTATTTTCCCTTTATTCATTCTGCTCTTTTGGTGACATATCAGTCATCACCTTAGTAAAGACAACAGTTTGGTGTGTTTTGTTCCTGAGTGATTATACAAAATCAAGTAGTATGAATTAAGTTTATAGAATAAATTAGAAGCTTCCAAGCAAACTCATACTGGGAAGTAATAGTCATCATTTCATTTTTCTGTTCTGTTATTATTTCTATCATATGTGTATGTACTGTGTTATTATGCATTGTGGTTGTCTTTTGTAATTCATAATTATTTGTATTTCTTACAATAAATTTAAACACTAAAGTTATTATTTTTTCTTGAAATATTTTTCTAATCCAGAATTAATATGCTTTACAAGTACCTCATGCAAATAACAAGCATTTTTCACACCCACAATCTCCCTTTCAAATGCCCAGTTGATTCTTCAAATAATTCTTTTGTGTATGATTCCAACACAGAACCACCACAGCCACCTCAATATAAGTGATGTCACAGACATTTTCCTTCCTCTGACTTAGTTACACTCAGAAAGGGCTGATTAAGAGCAAGAGCCTCTCCAAGCAATTCAATGGAACAAGTAACCACTTGTAAATTTATCACTGGAGGCAATACCCAGAACAAAGGTTCCTAAACCAGTGTCCTCACAGAGATAAGCAGGTTCTCCTTTCCTGATAGGCATTCCTGCATTCCCTACTTATGATGAAACTAAGTATTTGAAAAATTTACTACTTCAATTAGACACAAAACAAAAAACAAAACACAAAAAAAACCCCACACACACAGAAAAAAAAAAACAACCCAACAGCCAAAGGATGGCTTTTTCAGCTACATATCTCAATATTCAAAATATCATTATTCAAAACTATTCACATATGGCAACACCGGGGCATGAGTAGTGCCGAAAGAGTCTTGCCAGAGCAAATAAAACTAGTGGGACTAACTGAACATGAAGAAGCATTATTTGGAAGGTCTCTAAATTAGATGTCATGGCTTGGCCTCACAATGCCATTTAAATACACCAGCAGCCTTCCACTGTGTGAACAAGGAAATGTACTCAAAGAAAATAAAAAAGACTTAGGCCTACAGCACTATATTTCAATAAAGAAAGCAAGAAAGCCATCAAATCCGTGGCAAATTTTACAAAACAAACAAAAACAGGTTTGTATTTCAAACACCAGTGTTTATTTTGGTCATTTGGCACCGTGGAAGCTGAAGGAAGTATGAATGTTTTTGAATTTCAAGATTTTTAGATGTGGGTTTTGTTTTTTTTTTAGAAACAGGTGAATACCCACATTTCTTTTCTTTTCCGAGCATCATAAAACCCCAAAGTGGTAAAAGACGAGAGGGCTGAAGAGCAAGTTCACTCTTGTGGTGTAACCAGCACCACAGGTGACAGCGTGTGCAATAACGGAGCTGTTTTCATTCCAGCAGGATGCACCCTGTCAGTCACACAGTGACTCAACACTTTTCAGCAGGATCTCACAAAGGACATCACAGAACTGTTATATCCCCAATTCCAAAGCAAAACCAAATGTACAAATTAAGTGAACTGCTTTTCCTGGGATGACTCACAGAAATAAAGGTAGATTGTCCAAATCTCAGTTCAGTATTCCAACCAACAAATGACATTTCTTTAAGAGTCACAGAGCAACCATAATCAAAAACACTTTCCAAGAGATGACTTTACCAAGCTCTTCCTGCCCACCTCCACCCCTTTTCATGTTTTCTCATTCACACAGAATGTTTAAAGCTGCACCAGGGGAGGTTCAGACTGGGCAGTAGGAAGCATTTCTTTACCAAGAGGGTGGGAAAACACTGGAACAGCCCTCCTGGAGAGGTGGCAAATGCCCCAAGCCTGTCAGTGCTTAAAAGGGATTTGGACAGAGCCCTTAATAGTAAGTTTTAGTTTCTGTTCAGCCCTGAAGTTTTCAGGCAGTTGGACTAGATGATTATTATAGGTCACTCCAACTGAAATAGTTTATTCTAGTCTTAATAGTTCAGTAATTTTCTTATATTCCAGTATGATTCATTACCTGGAAAAGCATCCTTACTACTCAGAAAATCATTACCACTGGCAGAAATAAATCCAGTAGCATAAAACAAGTAGATCACTTACTTTTGCATCCACTTCAGGATCATCAAAGAAACCTTCTGGCAAAGCTTCAGCAGTGTTTTCTTTCCTGAAATATTTGATTACTATTAGCCCAAGTCAACACTTTACAATCTGCTTTACTGCAGAGTTAAAAATAGTCAAAACCAAAATTCATAATCCTTTGTGTAAGTATGTAGAAACACAGCAAGTTTTTTAAGCCCTTAGTTTTATCTACAGCCATCAAAATCTCCTCCTTTGGCTTGATCTTTCCTTGCTTTGAAGGAACTGCACAGAAAGGTTTAAATCTCACTGTTAAAACAAGAGCTGTAGCTTATGCTCCTTAAACTGTTCATTCCAGTGCACTGAACACCCAAACATTGTAACAGCACGGTTTCTACTTCAGAAAAACTAAAGCATTGTCTAAAGGAGCACTCAAGTGAGCTGAACCATTACCACACAACAAGCAGTTTCCTTTAAAAAGTGGAAAGCAGTGGTTGACATGAAACTCCCACAGTACCCTGTGTTAAAATTTCCAAAGAGATGTCAAGCAGACTCTGTATGACATTGCTCCATCTCTTCTCCTGCCCCTAGGGTGCAAGATACCTGTCTGAAACAATGCCTGAGGCTCACATATATACAAACTATTCTGAATGCAACCTAACAGTAAGTTCTAAGGGGTCTCTATTTCCCGGAAGATTTTTGTAAACAAACATTTGTTTGTTTACAATTGCTCAGACTATCAATATTTGATCTGACTGCTTACCTTTCAATTACCTTCTCTTGCACCTCTGCTTTCTGTATGGATCCTGAATGAGAAACTATAGGAGCAGCTGGAGTTTTGGTGTCAAAAAAGTCTATAGGAAAGGACAGAAGTCTATGACAAAAAGAACAGCTGTTCAGGCAGTTCTAAAATTCCTACTAGACAGGAATTTCAGTTAGTACCTTACAGAATCAAGGGAAGAACAGCCAGCTGTTACTTCCCTTGGCAGCCTCAAACAACTAGAACACAAAATCAATAAGCAATCACCACACAGTAACAGGAGATTCTTTGCTAGCTTAGCTCTACTTCCAGTATTACACATCCTCACCATCACCTAATGGCAATAATTAGAAAAATAAAATAAAAACCTTTCATCATCAGTTAAATCACAGTTTCTCCTTACAGAAGATTACTATTAATTACTAAGAATTACTAATTACTATTTCAGTCAGCATTACCTGCAGGCAGAGAATTAGCTATTGCTTCTTGAGTTGGAGGTGGAATTTCAGTTTTATGCACAACAGAAGATTTGCTTGATTGCTCTTGTTCATCCTCTTCATCATCATCGTCATCTTCGTAATTCCCTGACAATAAACTGGGACCTGGGCCCTTGGAAGGGTGTACACTGGCCCTGTCTTGCTCTGCTTCATCAAAAAAATCTGCTGGCAGCCTGGTAAAGAGCCCACAACACAACTGTTTGAAACTTCACAGCAATGAGTCCAGTCCAGCACCAGCAGCCCAGTCCCTCTATGAGCAGTGCAGGCTGTGAGATAGTGAGCACTGAGCAACAGCCAGAACTGCACAGCTGCCAACACAGCCACTCTGTGAAGACAGCACACACTTGGGGCTCTCTTTTTAAGCTCCCCAGAAACTCACAGGTTATTTCTAAAAGCATATTTTAGATCCATTGTTCCATTTGCATATTCACATTAATAAAAATAACCCATAACAAATTGGAATGGTGGTTAAAGTAATTTTTTTCCACCTACTAAGTAATTTGCTACTTATTTTGGGTACCTAGTGCTGTCCAGGACTGCAATTTAGAACAACCACACAGGATCAGCAATGAGAAAGCACAGATTTGCTGGAATAGCTGCAGCCTGCAAGCCAAACATTTTTCCACAATATATTCTAAACTAATTGTACCAACAAGTTCAAAAATGGACAAACCTCTTAAGTGTTAATTTTGCACACAAACTCAAATTCCTACAAGGAAACAGTACATGGTACCTATGCAAGATAGTAATTTATCCTATGAAGTGCAGAGGAGACCCACAAGTGTCACCTGACATCTGCCAACCCTGCAAAGATGTCTGAATACCATCAGAAATTCTTAGGGGCAGTTGAGATGCTTAACCCAACCCCCTGAAGTCAAATACAGTCCTGTATTTGTACAAGTTCAACTGCAACATATGCTCCTACATGAATTTTAGGTGACAAAAACCATCCTAATGAAGATCTTGTTAGTCACTTGTTAGTAGTTTTTGTTAATAAATATAATTTAATTATATATTCAAAATTTGTCTTAATTTCAGACTGCCACCTCTTCTGTAGGATGTCAGCAATATTAGAGTACATGCAACAATCTAGTTATGTTTAAGCTGTGTAATAGCACCACATGTCAATCCTTTAAACCTGTCAGTGGCAGTAAAAGAATTCCTGTTTTCTCAGAGAGTCTTAAGAGTTGATACAGTTATCTCCACTCAGGAAGATGTTGCCATGTTCAGGAATATACAACTCTGTTAGACAACCAGCAGAAGCAGGGATCTGCTGACTCTCTGAACCTTTGCCCTTGTCTAGGAAGCAGACACAAGGAGGAGCTGGATGAGAATGCAGCCATAGTTAGTTAGAAAAAATTCCTACGTTATAACAAGATCTACTTACCCTGACGAAGACGTGTGTGGCTTTTCATCCGTACCTGTACAACAGCCAAGAGTCACTTCTTAAAATCCATACTTTTAAAAGAAACACCCCCCTGACTTCTATGACAGCACCAAGTCTCCAACTCCATATGTATTTAACATGTCTCATATATTTACATGTCTGGTAGCACCAAGGGAAAAAATTAACTGTCTTTCCTTTGGCAACAACTTTGGTGCATGGTTTGAGGAAAACCAGTGACTTGATTCCACTGAAAAGGAATAACACCACTTCTAGGCAAGTGCTCCTACTGCTTAATTTACACTCCTCCTCAATCTCTTTGGGCCAAGCCCACAGTTCCATGACCTAATTTAACCCAATAACCCAGAAGAAAACCAGGTAAACTTTCAAAAGCACTGTTTTCTCTTGGCACAGAACTCACAGAGAAAGAGCAAATAAACTTTTCCCCTTTTCAGCAGCAATGGGCTGACATTAACTGAACAGTCTGGTGTATTCATACTCACTTCCACAGGAACAAAACCAAAAACATTCAAGATGTAAAACAGACAGATTCTGGCAAGCATTTCTCTCTCATTACCTTTTATTCTCTTTAGGTCTGTACTTTCTGTCTCAGCTGTTTTTCTCTTGACAGGATGAGATGACGCACCAGCAGCTGAGCCAGTGGCTGTCTGTTTTGTGCCTTTTAATTCTGCAACTCTCTGTAAAGAAATAAAAATTCAGAACACATTACTAACAGTAACTTCTGGACTGCAGCTTAAAATACAGAGCTTTTACAACAGCTCACCAAAGTGAGCAAATACCTTTCTAGAACAGTATCACTGAAATAGACACCACAGGTACCAAAACAAAGACCAGTGTTTCTGTCAGCCTCTGGAATGATGTGACATGGAGGAAGAGGAACTGACACTCACACAAGGGAGGCTGTACCAGTAAGAAAGAAAAGACAGAGCAGTAACACTGACAGCAGTAAGGCACTGGAGAAAAGAGCAGGAAGGCTGGATTTATTCTAAGGTCCTGGAATATTAAGTGTTTTAAAATTAAAGCATGGCATTTTAACAGCATGAAAGTCGTCTCCCTGCCTTGCTACAGTCATCTAGTCTGAATGCAGGCAATGAACTGGAACCTTTCCGTTCCTTTGGCCTTTCCCTGAATACTTGTAAAATTAAACACAGCCTTTCAGTTTTTTGCTAAGAAGTAGCAGCAGAACTAAACTAAAAGGATTTAAAAAAAAAAATGGGTCGCATTCAAGTTCCAAACTCCCTGACTTGCTTTACAAGTTCTTCATATTTACTACTGATTTACAAAGAAAAAAACCCAAAAAATGGTATTTTCTTAAGCCCGCGGAATCTGTCACTTGACAGCTCACAGATCGTCCAGCAAGCCCGGGGAGAGAGGGGCAGGGGGGGAGGTTCCAAGCCCGAGCTGCAGACAAGTGACAGCCAGAAGCTGTCCCTAATGTGGGAACTGCTTCATCGGAGGAGCGCACCCCTGAAAGACAGACGCGGGAGCGCCTTTTTACGGGCTGCCTTTTCAACCCCCGCACGGGCTTTTTAAGAGAACAGAAGGCAGACGGAACAGCCGGGCTGGCTCCCACCCCCATCCCGGCGGGCGCTCCGCTGCTCCCGCGGCCGCACGGGATGAGGCGGAGCAGCGAGCCCCAGCCCCGCTCCGGCCTCTCCCCGGGCCGAGCGCTGTCCCGAACAACAAAGCCCGGCCCAGACCCTCCGCACCGCCGCTCACCTCCCGGTGCTGCTTGCCCAGGACGTGGGTCTGCCACAGCAGCTCGCCCTTCACGGGCGCGTTGCACAGGGAGCAGCTCAGGTGCCCCAGGCTGTTGTACGTGTCGGCCGCGTTAAGGGAAGCACCGTGCGGGGCGCGCTCGCCCTCCCTCCACCCACCCCTCCCAGCCTCCTTGCCGGGCGCTAGGGAGCCCGGTGCCGAGGATATTTGGCGAAGGGCGAGTCGATGCGCTTCTTGCCGGCGTTCTGGCGCTGCTTCTCCCTCATGAGGCGCCGCAGCTCCTCCTGCCGCACCTGCTTCCGCCCCGCGCCCGCCCCGGCCGCCGCCATCTTCCCCCGGCGCGCACGGGCGGGGCCGGCGCGCGCCGTGACGCGGCCGGGAGCGCGCCGGGAAGGGAGCGGGGGAGGAGGGAGAGGAGGAGTGGGAATGGATCCATCTCGTTCGTCGCCTTGCTCGGGATGTTCCTTAGTTAAGCCTAGTTAAGCACCAACAGAGCCCGATGGACACAGCAGTCCAGCTGTGGGACACAGCTCTGAATAAGGTGCCTGAAACATACCCCACCCCTCACGCCAAACCACCCAAGTAAGTAAAAAAATAATAAACATTATATCCCACACGTCCAGATCCAGAAAATGCAGGATCACAGGGTGGGTCAGGCTGGAAGGGATCTCAGTGGGTCATCCGGTCCAACCTGCCTGGCACAGGACTGTGTCCAGATGGATTTTTAATATCTTCAATGAGGAACACTCCACAGCCTCTCTGGACAACCTGTTCCGGAGCAGCACGGTGTGCAACACAACTGTGTAAGGTACTTTATGTTCTTAAAAAAAACCAAAAAAAACCAAAAAAAAGGAACACTCCACAGCCTCTCTGGACAACCTGTTCCGGAGCAGCACGGTGTGCAACACAACTGTGTAAGGTACTTAATGTTCTTAAAAAAAAAACAAAAAAACAAACAAACAAACAAACAAACCCCCCCCCCAAAAAAAAAATTAAAAAAAAAAAATAACCAGCTTTTTTAAAGTTCCATGTCCTTTCCAATCCTGGGAACACTGGAGGCCCCAGATCACGGTGCCCTCCGGGAGGCCCTGCCCTCTGCCCTGCACAGCACACACAGCACCAGCCAGAGCCCAGTGTGCCTTCTCCACTAAAATACAGCCCAAATACAGAATTTAGTGACTACAACATGACCGAGGCCAGCAGAGAACTTTCCATGTTTTATTTTTATCTTTTCATTTATCACAGTACAATTGTGAGTTAACCAAATAAAGAAAAAAATAAAATCTAGTGCCAACTTCCACGGTGTCAAGTGCTCCACTCCAAAGCATGAGTGTCCATTAGAAGTCAAAAAGTGTTGCTCCAGGTTCACAGCGACATTACCTTCCAGAGGACTTGGTCATGGAGGATGCCATTATAATTTTGTGCTGTTTCCAGAGAGCAACTCATCCCATGGCTCCAGACTCCACATCTCCCTGAGTTGGGTTTTGTTCTTCTCACACCAGCCCACGGGATCTGGGAGAGGAAACGGGCCAAGGGCATGTGCAATTCAATTTCCATTTTGATAAAAGACAAATCCTGCGGTACAATTTGCCAGGATGGCAAATCCAAGGTCTGTAAACACAGCCAGAGCAACACAGCAACTGGAGGAAGACGATGGGTAAGTGCAACTAAGGCAAAAGGGAGTAACTTCTGTCTTGACGTGATCATGGCAGATTGTTGGGCTGAGGAAACGACTCAGTAGTGAAACAGGTATCACAGTACACCTGAACTACAGAATCAGTGAGACTATAGCTTAAGCTTGATTATTTATATTTACAAACTCTGAAGAATATTTAAAATCACATCTTCCTTCCCCTTCCTCCCACAACTGCAGTCTGCTGCACTTTTGAAAAGCACAGACGCTGGCTTTTACTGAATTTAAGGCTATTTTGACCAAAAAATGTTTATGACTCTCCTCTCCAAAACTAAGTATAAAAGGCAATTCACTCTAGAATGTCTTGGATTACTCTAAATATAACCATCTGTTTTCCAAAACAAATCAACTCATTTTTATATTTGGAAGACAAAACAATTTATACTGCAGAAGTTGGGTCTTCATACACATACTTTTGTCCTAGAGACCAAACCACATAACACTGCAAGGTAAATTTGGCTCAGGACACCCACCCTCTGCTGGATACAGATGTGCTGGTGGGAGAGGTTCACCATCACTCTCTTTGCCTCAAAGTACCAGACCATCAAAAGATCTGCTATGGAACATCCTGAAGTTAATCCACCTTGCTCCGAGACAGGCTGAGGATGTACTCACACAAGCACATCCAAGGAAGCAGCAATTTCTGGGAAAGACTGTGGGGAAGACGATGTCTGCCTGTAAATGTTCTCACCCAAGAGAGAAAACTGCACAGGGGTAGTTAACCCAACTACAGCTGGGTTTAGCAGAAATGGACACAGTCCTAGCCATGACCACAGCTCTCAGTTCTCTCCATGGGCACAGGGATTCCTTGCTTATTGTACGTGCACCTGTGAAAGCTCAGTGCATTAGAGAGCCCACATTTGGGAGGGTGAGGAGCCTTTCCATCATAGGAAAGTGGCTGATTTTGCGTTCCCTGAATTAGGCAAGTGTTGCTGGTGGTTTAAGAGTCAGCTGAATCTGCTCCAGAAGCAGCCACAGGATAGGCAGGGCTTCACAAAAATGACTACAACTTGATGCTTCCTCCTCTTAACCTTAAAGTGCTGGGGAAATGCAGCATGGCAGACTAGTTAGCCTAGGGAAAAATCTTCCACAGTCCTACCATACCAAATCCTAACATGACAGATAAGATTCCTAGGAGTTTAGACTATTAAATCCTCCACAGATGCTGATAGGAGAATTTCATAAGGAAAAAACAGAAGCTGGGAGTAACTGGTTAACAGCAAAACACATGGCAACTCAAATCCTGGTATGGTCAACCAGCATTTTTAGAATGTAAGTGACCCTCTGTAATGCACACTATCACTTCATTTGTTTAATGGCATTTTTCACTAAAAAAATGTTCCTCCAATTACGAACATCAAAGACAATACTGTAATAATAACACTTAAGGTATTATTTAAACTTTATAACTTATCAGAAGTTAAGATCTTTTTATGTACATTTCCTATTTTTATCTTGAAAGCGACAGCTAAACTTAAAACATATGGATAATGCCTCACTACCTAAGGGCCAATTCCAAACATTCTCAGTCTGACTAATTTGGGATGAAGAGTTTATTTCTTGCACAGAAAGAGGCTCCTTCCCAGACCCTGCTTCGCTGGCTGCTCTGTATCTGGCTGACCTCCCAATGAGGAGCATCAGTGAAAAAGCAGCTCCTGTACATTTATGTTACCTACAGGCTGACATGCTCCACAGTCTGCTCAGAACCTCTGAGCAACCACTGCAAAGTTGGCTGCACCCACTCAAAGTTTGTGTCTCCTGCAAAAGCTGACTTCTCACCTAACAGAGAAGGTTAAGCACAGTACATATGTGACTGCAAGACTCAGCCATAGCCCTCACACAGATGGCATTGCTAAAATAAACCTGTGTCTCTTCGCAACATGTTATAAAAATTCACTGATTGCCTTAACATACTGGGATAATCACTGCATTTTCCCATTAAATATAGCATCATGAATTCAGTAAATTCAGAAAAAAGTATTAAAAAAACCTTTCAAAATAGCTCCTCAGTTATACCTTGCTTGAACTGAACCCTTGGTATTTGAGCAGCATGAATAATCTCATTTCATTTCTCAACATAACTCAAGACAGAACACAAATAATAAAAATACAAATAATCTATAAAAACCACAGTACATCAGAAATCTGTGTAAAAAACATACATCTGTATCAAGGAGCTCAGTAACAACTTAAAGCACCACTCAAAATTAAGTACCATACATGTTACAGTACATTCCATTTATTATGACAATTTAAGGCTAAAATAGGTACGACTCCCTTATAGTCAAGCTTTCTTATATTTATAAATGCATACAAACATTAAGTAGATACAAATGCGTAGGGGTTTTTTATTGCTCTGAACTGTCTACTAGAATGTTCAACTTTCCCAGATGTTGTCTCAGTTTGCCTTTTTCAATCTAGCTGTAGTCCTACAACTGCAACTTATGGCACTTGTACGATTATAGATCTTCTTTGATTTGAGCTGTAAATAAATTCAAAGATATATCAGACAAAATTGCCCACCACTGAAAACTTCATAACTTAGTTAACTAAACTATCTTATTGTCCATAAGATACACAATTCATCACAAAGATTAGCTCAGCCATTCTTCAGGAAGGATTTCTTTTCAAAATAATAGTTCTAACCAAGCGGCAAACAAGACAACCAGCAAGAAATGATTGACTGGTGCCAGTCTAACAGACTGGGCTTTGAGGGGAAAAAAAAAAAAGGAAGCTGGATATGTGCTCCAAAACAAAGAGCAAACTTTTCTTCTTGCTCATAGAGCAATTATGTTTCCTAATTATGTAAGGCGATGCCTCATTCTGCCAGTGCCAAATTCTTTGACTGTAGCTTGTCCATTTCTTGACCAATATTCCCTTCAATGGTATCACACTGGGCAAGAAAAACCTGAGAATAAAAAACAAACAAATGTTATTAGATACACAATTTGGCACTGGGAGGTATTTTTGAAGAACTGAAAGTGCAGTTTCTATAGTGAATTTGAGATGTCAACTCAACAACCACTTTCCAGTTGTTTCGGCAAGAGCTTATCCACACCTGTATTTACCCAGAATCCACCAGAAACGTGACACTGGATAAGGCTAATAAGGATAATAGCATGGCTGCCCAACCAATCCTGATGCTGACATATTTTCAGTTGATCCAAAGCTCATAAACAACAATAGGAAACACAAAGGTTCAGACAAGTCAGTGCTTCATTCAGTTTAGAACATGACTTCTAAGTCCCTTTCTAAAACACATACTTCAGAGACCAAGGCTGGGAGGGACAAACCTGCTCAGTCAAATTTAAAACAAGCAAGATCATTAAACCAAGATCTTTTCTACTTCTCAAGACTACAAGGCACCATTGAACCTTCATCTTCATCAGTAGCTGGTGTTCCTCAAAAAACAGAAGGCTCCATTCCAAAAAAAGCAATCCACAGCACCTTACACTTTCTTAGAATCTGCCCACGAGTTCTCACAAGTAGAGTAACACAAAGAGAGCAACTGGGAGCCAGCAGCCCCTGGTCACTTTGCTCAGCCTGTACACAGCACAACATGCCAGCACTTTAAGCCAGTGAACTGTTTTAGGCCAACCCCAAGGAATGCAAGTACACTGCACTTCCTGAGAAAGATTCTCCCATTAGCTATTCACATCTCACTTTTGTTTTTGATATGTCTGCACCAGACTCTGACAGTCAAACCAGACATTTCATGTTATTTACATTAAGATGACAGTAAGAAAGCACTTTCCTTCTAGAGCAGCAAGCTGTTGTGCCATGTGAATGTTCCTCAACCATCACACTGCTTTGAATCATCTGTTTCCAACCAATCCCTTGAGCTGTCATCAACTCATGGCTGTAAGAACTTGAGTGATGAAAAAATGAAGGTGGTAACAACTGCAGTTGCTGGCTGCTACTCTTTCATATTTATCTTCCCACCCTGGAAGATGTGTGACTACCAGCAGCAGAAGGCAGTTAACAGCTCCCCCTTGCTTTCATGGACATTTAAGAATAATAAGCATAACTTAAAAGCACTGTTTTCTTGTTCTTGCTCTGGAAAAACAAACTGTTTGTCTGGTCTGAAACCCCTTAGAATTCTTCTGGAGTCCTCAAAGGGTTCATAATGCACAACTGCATAATGCTGTGCCTACAAAAGCACATAAATAATTCTGATCTTTGCTCAACAGAATCCATTATGCTTACACAGCAGTTCTTAAAACAAAGCCCCACTTACTTATTCTGTAATTTCACCCAAGAGTGGGGATCCAGTAGCTTCCATAAAGTTGATAGCCACCACTCTATTACAAGTTTTGCTGCATTGGTGAGGCACATGGAATCAAGAGTGTGTTCAGAACAACCACATAACACAGCCACACACAGCAACCACCTTCATTTCCATTTGCATTACCTGAACTTATGTCAATAACTGAGTTCAAAGTGCTTTGTCTCTAAAGCTGTAACTAAAACCATTTCTCCTATGAAGTACTTCTTGGTGGGCCTTCCTTTAAAATAGATGGCTATTCTAAAAACCTCGTGAAACATCAATGGGAGGTATTTAATAAGGTAACAGCAAAAGACAAAATCATTCAACTCTGTATATGAATGCAACGTACTTCCACATTTTTAGGAGCCCATCCTAGCACTAAAGTTAGCACAATAGAAATAAAAACAGTAATACAAGTAGCATTACCCTTCATTTATGTAAGTTTGAGTGAAGGGAGCTAAATTCCAGTATTTACTAACAAACCTTCAGTTTTGTAACAAGGTTTCTAAGAAAACGATACCTAGGAATTTACAAGCATCATACCACAGCAAAGCAATTAAACCCTCCATCCCCAGCACAGCTACTCTGCTGTACAGATCTTAAAGACCTACTCTGCAAAGAAGGCTGGTGCATTGCAGTATAAGCTAAATTTTCCAAAGAACACCTCTGGCAAGGTCAGGAGTAGGTCAGCAGGAGTTACAGTTAACTGCATCCTTGTGCCCAGACCTCAGGCATTACTCCAGTCCATCAAGATTCAGAAAAGGAGGAATGATCAATCCCGTTGTCTTTACAAGTTATCAGAATTATTTCACATCATCAGGCAGCCATAAGACAAACCATTAATGTAAATAACAAACATTATCTGAAAACAGCATGACCTATGAAAATCTGTATTCTGTGTGCTATTTTGTATGACCTCAAAGGGAGATCATACAAAATACCAATGTAAGAACAAACACTGAAAAAATATAAACAGCTCATTTTCACAAACTCTTGGTATAAAAGTGCTCAGCATTTATGGACAAAAAAAAAAAGGAAGAAAACACACCAAAAACAAACTAAGAAAACTCACCTGGACCCTCTTCACTAACCCCTTCTTTTTCAGTTTGCAGTCACTGAAATTCTCTGGCAGACTCTGCAGTGAAATAAGCAAACAAGATGATGAAGGTTAATGTTGAAATGAACACATTAGACTTACAGCAAAAACTGGAATTATCAAAGAATCCTCTGAATAGGCATCCTGAAAATGTCATGCCTGCTCAGTAAGGATGATTACACAGGAAAGAATATATAAGAAAAAGTTATTAAAAAGCCAGGGATGCAGCATGCTGACTGCAAAGAACCGGGCTAGCAAATCTACCATGTGTCTTTAGGGAAAGAACAGAAACAGACTAAACACACTGCTTTTTCTTCTGTGGTGTATGTTAACTGTTCTTCAGAGCTTTTTCAGAGACTATAACATGAACAAATTTCTTGCAAATACATTAACTCTACCACTTGCCATCACTGAATGTATCATTAGTAATGCAGCCATTCCCAGTCTAACCTGTACATCTGATCATCTCTGCAATGTACTCATGGAAGGCAACAGATGTGAAGTGTTACACGATGTCAGCTTTTCATTTAATTCAAACTGCATCATTTATTGTACTCCTGCCACCCATTATGTTCATGCATGTCATCCTGGCAAGTGCTACATGCTTTGTCTTTTCCGAGCTATGTCAAACTGGGGTGTTGCTGAGGAATGGTGCTCAGGTTTATGATTTTTTTCTTAACGGGCAAAACACCTGTACAGATTATTATCATTATATAAAGTTTATGTGAACGTTCTTAAAAACACTGTGTTCTCACTGGTGAAGATGTATAGAAATCTTGTGAGTTTCTCACTAGTTTACCTTTTATTTTCCACCCTAACTCCAGACCAAGAATACGGGTTTCTCTAACCTAATCTGTTTCATTTCAGCCCAAATGTGAACACAGCTGGGAGGTTTAGATACATAAACTTTTGTAAAAATCAAAATACAAACAACAAAAAAACGGTGTTCTTTTCTTTTCGTGTTCAGACAAATGGATTCTACTCTCCCTGTTTGTTGCCCATGCTGTGTGCACTGGTGTGAGGCACTTCAGCTGAGCTGTGGGCCGTGTCACCTCCCTACAGGAACACTCCTTATCTCCTCAGAGGTATTTCACTGGTGTTTCCCTCTTGAGCCCTAACAGCATGGTGGCTGGAGTAGAAAGCTACAACCTAGTTTCCATTACTGAAACTTGGTAGGAAAGTAACAAAAATTTTAGTCAGCACAGAGGTTAAGGGGGGATGAAGTGGAAGATGGAAATGGGTGGAAAGTTGCCAATCCAGATATAACAATATGGAAAATTATACTGAGAAAATGCAGTTGCTGCTTCCTGGATGGAATGAGGTCAGCATGCCCGACTTCCCACAAATAAACACTAAGGGGGCCTAAAGAGAGGGTGGACTGGAGACACCACGACCAGGGTCTGTCCAAATCCTGCAAGAGGGGGAACATGGTGATACCTTGTAGCTGCTAAGCCATGTAACAGCTGTCAGCCAAGGAAGGAAAAAGATTTCCTGCTGCTGAACCAGCAACTGTGGCGAAATCACAGACGCCCACCTCCATTCCAAAGTTTACCTTGGATGCAATACTGATGTATGGCTCCAGCCTCAAAGGTCACCTCAGATGTAATACAGATGTAACACTGATGTAATTACCCATACCTATGAGTCAGTAGCACTATCAATGTCCTCAATACTGATAGATGCAATTTGACAGATCTGTTGTGAATTCATGTTAACAAAATCAGTGACTGGTATTTCATAAGAGGAAGCTTTTTTCTATTCTTAGAACAATCTGTTCTCTGCAATATTGTCTTTCTAGATTAAAAAAATCTGCCATTTAATAGGAGACCATCTTGAAGACAAAGTGAGTGCTGACACTGCAATATTGGTGAAAGCATTCGTTAAATCAGAGCTGGTTCACAGGTACATACTGTCGTGACTGTGGATTCAAATCTTCCTACTGAGCTCAGAAAAACTTTGCTTTTTCTTGAAAAAGCCTTTTAGATATTTAAAAAACTGATCCAGATGACCAAGTAAAGCATTTCCCGTATTCTTCTCACTGAGATTTGTAATAAATAGTGTGTTTTGACTTCTATTCCTGGATCAATTGTTTTCACTGATGAAATTAGCAGCACATCTGTGAATGCACACACACAAATCTTCAACTATTGAACAAGACTCAACTGCATTCTTCCTGAAGAAAACTTCTAAGATCTGTGGCTTATGGCAATGTCTGACTGTGTCAGACATAATTTTTAGATGCAGTGAAAGCAGTAGCTGTTTAAACACATTTATGTTACAACACTTAAGTTACAGATGCTCTACCCAAAAGCATCCCTTCATGACTTTTCTTTCACACCTCTGGCAGTGGCAACACTGTATTTTTTCTCTCACACCCCACTACTGTATGATTATAAACTTACTTCTCCACCTTCCAAATCCCATCTTTTAAATTCACAATTGTTGAATGCATGGTGTCTAGTAAAAGTATTTAGTTCCAAACTCAGATCATATAATTAATGAGCTTGGTTGCTTCCAGTAAGAGAGTGAGACTCCTAAAATAGAAAGAGAACAATATGCAGGCTTCCTCACCCTTATCTCTCTGTAACCAACCAAATCTCATTTTGCATCAAGCTGTATAGTCTTGAGTGATCCAAATAACACAGAGCAGCTGAGACACCTTAATGAGTTGTAGCAATTCTGCCAAAGAAAAAAGCTGGAATATTTATAGTGTGAGCTTGCTGGTATGTTTGACTTCTACAACACATCACCCATTCTTCTCCGTCAGTCACATTTTTTTCCCTCTGAATTTTTTAACATGCTGTTGACTCAATCAACAGCACCTCTACACGTTCAATAGCATTTAACAGATGTGTCAAAACTAGCTTTTTACTTGGCTGCTGAAAAGAATGCTAATTACTTGTATAAACCAATTCTACAATAAGACAAAATACTTTACTGCTTTGCATTTCTATTTGGCATTTTTTACTCCAGCGGAACTCATTTATTGCTCATACACATCCCTCAGTACCAGTCTGTACTGATGCCTCCATACAGTGCACAACCACAGTGCAGCTGAGTGCTGCTGCCTCGGTAAGTTGGTGGCCTGTTCATCTGACCTGGTGTGATACCAGCACTTTGAACTCACACATTTTATGTAAAGATTCCACCTACCTACATGCATTTCATCTGCAAGATTGCACATTAGTCCAGTTTTCATGACACATCTCACAGCCAACTTTGTATATTGAAAGAAACAAATATGTGCCATGTAACTGCAATCACCAGCAACCAAACCCTTACTTAAAAAACAAACAAACAAACTTTTCAATGTCATAGGCTCTTATGGCTCTTATTCAATAAAGTAACAAACAATTACTACAGATTTTGGATGAATTAATTGTAATATTAATTGTAATTGTAATTAATTGTAATTAATTAGTCTTAGCTCTGACTGCTCCACTTTCTCAAAAAACAAAATACAGGTACTCCATTACTTCCCAAATCTAAACACCAAGTCACTGATTATAAGTCTTCCAAAACATTGTACTAGACCTAAAATCCCTGTCCAGTACTATTTAGAGTATTTTGGATAAGGAGATACAGCACAGCATGCTTTCTGTTTAAACCATGCAAAAAGTAACAGAATTAAAAGTAAACTTGGGAAATTGAGTTTGGGTTATTCAGAAAGCAGTGAAACAGTTTTAAAAGGCAGCATGCTGTGTTCCAGAACTGCACCCAGAATACAAGTACTGAGTTTTTTCCCAAATAGGATTTGGTATCAAAACTTGAAGGGGTCAACCCCCTCCAATTGAGACAGTTGTTGTCACCTTACTGATATTTTCATGACAACGCATAGTAAATCTGCCACTTCAAGCAGGAAATCAGTTACATGAAGTCTTTATGTCTAACAGCATTCAGTAACTGTCAGCACAATATTCTCCTTTATACAAGGCACAAAAGGAAACAGAAATTTGAACACTTCAAAATACTTAGAATACAGCAATTAAAAAAAAAGTATTTAGAACTGTTGGCTATAACAAACAGCAAAGACTACGTTATCATCATAGGCTCACAAAACAAAAGCAGGAAATTACTTAGTAAGCTTCCCACCATTCCCAGGAACACATCCATATTACACAGCACTTAATGATGGCCAGTTCAAATTATAACTCTGATTTAGTCCACTGTTGAACTTTTACAAAGAGTCCATCAAATTAAATTACATTGGTTCACCAGTTATAGATATTTGCATGGCATATTTCTGGAAAAAAAATCCAACATAAGGTCACTGTACCAAGGAGGGGACCTAAGGACACCACTACCACAGAAAAGCAGCATTTTTCCTTCAGAGCAGGCTGTTATGATCTTGATATGCAACATAATTATATCATGAGGCTTACAGAGAAACACAGTAAGGAAATACCCTGCTTGGAGCAATTTTCTATTTATCTCTGTACAAGACTCTTATTCTAATCTACTATTGTACTAATCTCAGCTGCATGATACAGGAAGATGTATATTATACTCTGAAAATGTAATGTAAGGTTATGATCCACTAATGACTGTGAAGCACTTGGATAGCCAAAAATAGATTTCTTAGTACATTAAAACGTCAAATAAGTTTCTCTCGGGATTCGACCCTCTTCTGTGGTTAGTTACTTACAATGGCATCAATTTGTTCAAGGGTCTTCATGAACTGCTCTGCAGTTCCTTTTATTCTCTTGTCCAGCTGTTTTAGTGCTTCTGCTTGGAGATCCTTTGCTAAAAATCCCTGAAGAAGAAAAAACAAAATTATTCTATACCCTACACAATACTCACCTTAGAAAATCTGTCAATCCACAACAGCAGAAAACACTTTTACTATTTCTGTATTTTCAAGCATGATAGGGACTCTAATCTTAATCTGCATTCTTCTGGATTTTATCAATTCTTGACATGGTAAATGTAAGATCCACCAGGTTTACTAAAATGATAAACATGTAATAGGCCTTCTTGTTTGGTCTTTGAGAGAACTCTAAGTTTGTCCAGATATAAAGAATGTAAGTTATCCCATATGAAACAATATTTACCTTTCTCCAAACAGTGCCATGTCTCTATTTTGCAAACTCATAAATGGCATTTGGAATTCACTAAGAATTATTACTGACTCTTGGACATTTAGGAAGGGCAGCTATTACTGACTACTCAAAACCTCCAAACTGTTTTGTTTGGGGTTTTTGGTTTTTTTTTACATAGAAATATCTACAAAACTGCTTTGCAAAGATATAAAGTGATACAAAACTGGCATACCTTCTGGATACTTGTGAACTCTTTATTAACTTCCTCTAACTTATTAGCTATTTGCTCCACTGACTTCTCCAAATCTTTTAACTTCTTTAATTCAGCCTCTTCTTCTGGACTATTCTGTGTATTCAAAAGTACAACATTCACAACTAAGGAACAAATAAAGATACAATGCAGCTAAAAAGCAGCAGTGCTGATACAGACATAAAGGCTTCTGAGGGTTTAGAATACACACTACACTGTGGCTATTCTTTCCATATTTCAGTAACTCCCAAATCAGCTTCTTCCAAAGCTTAATTACAAATATACTTAAATCAGCAATGTATATAAACACATTTAATGAGATTAATTTGAAGGAAAATGGAAAAGAGCAGTTTGTTTTTTTTCTTTTTGTCAACTTATCATTTCTAAAGTATAGGCAATATTTACATCATAAGATTTTTACCTCATCCTCAAGTTGCAAAGCCAGCCACAAATCATTTCACCAGAAATAACCTAGATGATCAAGACTCAGTAGTAACAGTTGGGAAAGTTTTTTTAAACCAGAAAAATAAGATGAGCAGATAATGTCATCAGTGCACAGAAAGTTCATGAACACTGACCATAGATTAGGCAGAGTTCTCTCAATAATGTAAAGCAGAAGCGAGCCAATAATGTAATTTCAGAAAGGTACAAACTGCAGTTATTTGCAGTGTAACATGAGACTGAACTCAACTCTGTGGATAGGTATACAAAATTAGGTTAATGCTCCATCTTGTTTCTGTGTTCAGCAGCTGACTTAGTGACAAAAATGTTGATAGTTTAAGGGGAAAAAAGGTCAAAAGCAATGCTTACCCTTTTCCCAATCAACATGACTTTGCAACCATTTTTAACACCAAGTGCTGATAATGGTTGTTCCAATTCTTTCAGAGACTTTCCTAAACGAAGAACGAGAGAGGAAAAAAACAGTTTAAGTACACTTAGTGGCATAAGAATTTCTTTTTGAAGACATTCAAAAAGAATGACACCTGATGAAAGCTCATAATCTATAAGAAATATGGCAGTTTTATAAATTACCTTTGTATATCAGTTTCTGAAAAGGAACTGGAACACCAGTGACTTGTTCAATAAGTACAGCCATGTCCTGTAGTGTAGGTTCACCATCTTCTCGTTGAGAAGCAACTTGAATACTGTGCTTTTCATTACCTAGTAGAAAAACAGATTAACAGTAATACTTATTGTAACCTAGAAAATATTACAGAGAGAATCCATCTCTAATATTTATTATCATTAATGCAGAAAGTTCTTAAATGACAGGTTCTTATGTAGAATCAGAATTTTCAATCAAATTATTCTACCTTACTTCCTTCCTCTTGAAGTGACTGACCTCAGCTGAAAATTTTGGTTTACATTGGAATAACCTGAAGAGTTTGACTGGGTGCATTTTACTGGCGTAATTTAGCTCCTGCTAAATATTATTCCCTATCTCTTTTTAAGAGTACAGATGGTGTCCAGACATCCCACAAGCTAAAGTATGAAAGCCCACACCTTCCTGATGTATTCCATTTCCTACTTGTAGGAACTTCTAATGACATGAGTCTTTGGTATCTGAGACAATTTGCTCCCTTCTTCTCAAACATGAGAAACAAGCAATCATTGTCTACCCTGTTTCACCTCCACCACCAACCAGAAAGAATTCTCAGAGTACAAAAACTATTTCTCCCCATATAGTACTGATAAGCAGACATAACCACTTGGAGAAGTCCCAGCTTATCTGTCACCTTCCACTTCCTATTCAGACTCCCTAAGATTACTTACATGCCATGCTAACAGGAGGTAGTTCTTAGGGGGAAAAAGGAGTATGCCTATTAATATCTGCTTTGCAACAGACCCTTTCTACAACCCTCTGCTCCCACACACATAAAGTCTGTCAATCTGAGAGCACCCACAGGAATCAACCACCTCTGGCTGCAAGGGAAATCAAAACAGGCATTTTTCACTCTACAGGAAGAGAGAACTTAACACATACAACAGAAGAAAAACTATTCTCATACCTCTAATTTAAAGTGCACCTATCTTTTAAAAAGGAGTGCTAGAAAAATTGATTTTAAAATGCTCAGCCTCTCATAGTCACATGACAAATGACACTGTAGCCTCAAATATTTTAAAGCTCTAACAAAATCTGTTATTCCAAGACAATTTTAAGCTAAAGATCACATTATGTCCCTCTCACCCAAGCATTTTCCATGAACAGCCCTTCTTATCAGTTTGTTTTGGGGGAAAAAAACAAACCACAAAAGACAACCTCAATATATTTCAAAAGGTCATGTTGATATATACAACTGCTTTGTATAAGGGCTATGCCCATGAGCAACTGAGAGAAAAAAAAAACCAAACAAACACTAACTGTGGATGAAGTTTGTGTAACAATAGAACCAGTTTAATTACAAATTATGAGCACCACTTTGGACAGACTGTAAACAAATTTTACTGTAAAATCACAGCAGAGTGAAATCACCATAAGAAACAACTCATGGGTTGCTGCAGGTGCCAGAGCTGAGATTCCCCTGCAGCCCACAGTGAAGACCATGGTGAAGCAGCCATGCCCCATGGAGGATCCCACACCAGAGCAGGTGGATGCCTGAGAGGAGGCTGTGACCCTGTGGGAAGCCTGTGCTGGAGCAGGCTCCTGGCAGGGATCTGCAGACCCATGGAAGAAGGAGTCCACACTGGAGCAGTTTGTTCCTGAAGCACTGCAGTCCTTAAGAGGAACCCATGCTGGAGCAGGGGAAGAGTGTGAAGAGCCCTCCCCCTGAGGAGGAAGGAGCAGCAGAGACAGTGTGATGAATTGACCAGAGCCCACATTCCTCTGCACTGTTCAGGCAGGAGAAATTAGAGAATCAGGAGGAAAGTTAAGCCCGGAGGAAAAGTCGTTTTTTCTCTTTTAGTTCTCATTGTTCTACTCTGATTTGAATGTTCATAAACTACAAGTTCCCAGGTTAAGTCTGTTTTGCCCATGACCTGGTGAGTGCTCTCTCCCTGCCATTCTCTCAAGCCATGAGTGTTTGTTGTATTTTCTGTCCCCTGCCCAGGTGAGGAAGGGAATGACAGAGTGGCTTTGGTGGGCACCTGATGTCCAGCCAGGGTCTGCCCACCACACTTGCAGACTGTCAAGTCACACATGTGGGTCTACTGCCGTTCTGTTTCTCAGCCCTAATTTCCATCTTTCCCACTTTCACTCAAGCACACAAAACTTTACTAAAAATGTTCTGCCAGCATCTGACAGCTGCAGGTGTAAATCACACAGGTGAAGCCCAAGCTGAACTAAGGCTTCTATTTGCTGTCTGTTAATGACAAAGCCATTATCACGTAAGAAAAGAACTGGAAAGACAAAAACATTCTCAGACAAGCAGGCTGTTGCCAAACAGCAAGACATTGGAATTATAAACATATAAAATCATTAAACTGCTGACACCTTTGCAAAATGAAAACCCCTCAGATCAAATGCCACTCTCTGAAGGCACCAGGGAGCACATGAATCATGATGACTCAAACAAATTATTCCACAAAATTCCCCACCAGAGACTCTGAAATAAAACTACCAGGTGATAAAGGAGACATTTTAATGAAACAATTTGAAACACAATTTGAAAACATGAATGAGCAATCAGAAATAAAGAATAAGCTTTAGAGATGGAAACAACATTACCAACATAGGGCAAAAGAACCAAAGGCAGAACTTATTATTCAATTTTTTTAAAAAATACAATAAACAATTACTACATTTTGCTAACAAAATTCAGCAGAACATCTTTCTGATTTAATACCTTACTATCTTCTTCATTCCTCTACTGTCTCACTTAGAGCCATTTCAAAATTTAACCATGGTGTTCCCCATCTTATTTGTAAGAGCTGTGAAGTCCAAGCTATTCTCACCCCTTTACAGCAAGGTTTGATATTTGTTATATATACATCTTCCCCTCCACCTTCTTCTCATTCCTCTGGTTTTTTTTAAGGGGCAAAAAAGCCCAACTCAGCTGGCCTTTGAGTGACCCACTCCATCAGGCTGACACCCACCTGTCCCACCAAAGAAACCACTCTCTGTTGCAGCCTTGCAGCTCACTAGCTGCCAACACCTAAGCCTCTTCAACAAACCAGAAGAAAGCCTATTGGGTAGCACCTGCTGTTACCATGCAGTGCTGACTTCAGCAATACATTTCGTCTAAATGAAGATTACCCAAAGAACAGAAACACAGAATGGATCAGCTTGAAGGGACCACAACTGGTCCAACTTCCCAGCCCAAGCAGGGTCATCCTAGAGCATGTGGCACAGGATTGTGTCCAGACAGCTCTTGAATACCTCCAGTGAGGGAGACCCTTTCTGGGCAAGTTGTGCCAAGGCACAGTCCCACAATAAAGAAGTTCTTCCTCGTGTTCAGGTGGAACTTCCTGTGCATCAGTTTCTGCCCACTGCCTCTTGTGCTATTGCTGAGCATCACTGAGAAGAGCCTGGCTCCATCTTCTTGGAATCCCTCCCTTCAGACATTCATTCACATCAACCTCTGTCACCTCTCCGTGAGGCTGAACAGACCCAGCTCCCTGACCCCTTCCTTTTAAGAGAGATGCTGCAGTCTCCCCCAGATCCTCGTCGCCCCCACAGGACCTCTGCTCTGCGCTCCGCGGCCAAGGCCGCCGTGTCACCTGCTCCCACCACCACCCTGCAGCACACCTACGCCCGGCACCCAGCTGGAGGAGACCCTGGCAAGCCGCGGCCAGTACGGAGCGCAGCCTCACGGCAGCAGCCGGGACGGACGGCAGGCAGAGCGGGGCCGAGCCCCGCCGAGGCCGCCCCCACCCGGCCCCACCGCGGGTGCAGCCGCGGCCCGCCCGCCCCGCAGCGCCCGCTCCCGGGCGGGGATGGCGGGCACAGGCCGGGGAGGGCCGGAGCTGAGCCCCCCGCCCGTGCCCCTGCCGCGGGCGCTTACTGTACGTGACGGTGACGGTCACCGGGGCTCCGGGCGCCGCCATCTCGCCCCGCCGCAGGAACCGTCGGCGGCGCTGGCGGGGCGCGCCCGGAGCGCGTCACTTCCGCAGCAGGAAAACGGGAATGCCGCTCTCCCGGGCCGCGCGCACCGCCCGGCGGCTCCCGGCGGCAGCAGCGGGGACCGGGGCGGGAACGGGAGCGGCTCTTCCCCGGCCCAAAGCAGGCTCCGCCTCTGGAGGACCCTCTGCACCCCGTGATAACCTGCCCCGAGCTTCGCACCGAAGTAATCGCCAAAAACGCCACACAAAGGGGTCTGCTAATCTACGTGATTTTATGAATCCATGGAATACATAAAGTTAATGATAACCCGAGCAGTTTTCAAGAAGGTTACAAGTACAATCGCATAAAAGTCTCAGGACTGCAGTAGTTTAAAAATTGCTTTCAGTTCTTTTATCAAACAGGCGTAGTAATAAGGGAGCTATTTTACAGAGAGTAAGCAGCAACGTATAGTCTTAGTTTCAAGAAAGAGAAACATAATACAAAGTCAAAATAAACCTCAGCTATCGACAGCCACCACTAGTCTTCACGTTTTACTTTGTCCATAAGACACGGAAATCAAAACCTATCAGACTGACTGCTTCCACTGAAGGGAACTGGGATGAATTTTCCATTGACAGAAATCAGTAGTAAAACAACTTTCTCCAAAGAACACCACCAGGAACTCATATTGCATTCTAGGATGTAGTGATATTCACGTTACACTGGAAAGACAAGTTCTCCAGAATTTTAAAATAAAAAAGATTCTTAATACAATTCCAAAAGTATAGTTCCATTGTATCCATTGTGCTTTTGAAACGTTTATGTTGCAGGGATCTTTGGCAACCCAAATTCATCCACCAATACGCCATCCTGTAGGAAAGAAAAAGAAGTGACAGGTTAACAATTCTCCAACAACCAGAACATTTTACAGAAGCTTCCTTACTACTCTATAAAGTGTCTCTATCTGCAATTGCCACTGTGTGACAGCTGGAATGAAAACAAAAGCATCAGTTCCTCCTCACTATGAAGCTCTATTAAAGCCCCAAAAGCAAACATACAGAAGCTTTTCTTATGGTTTTAAGACTAGAGCTGTAATGGTACAGTTAAATTCTACTGGCAGTCTGACAGTGTTTGACAGGAATTACAAAATGTCATTCTAGAGATTTTAAACACAGCTGAGCATTCAGTACACTGTACACTATTCTCAAATTCTCTGTATCTAACATCTACACATGTAATACATAAATAGTATACATAACATTAAGCACACTTTTCTGTTGAAAATATTAAGGATCCTAAATATCAAGCAACCAACACAAATGCGATTAACCCAAACTAAACAAAAAAGTATTTTGCTGTTAAACAGCAAAGGACTCACTTTGTTTTTTGTGTCTGTAGGAGTGACCTCTGGGATTGCTGGAGCGGATGCAGCTTCATCTAAGTAGGAATTGTCTTCATCAGCTAAAAGTTCATCACCTAATGCATCCAGTTCTGAAATGAAATTATGTTGGCTGAAACATTATGCAAGAAGTTCCTTATGCAAGAGAAAAGCTGCTCTTACAGAAACTCAGGATTCCTACCGAATGCTTACATTCAGATTCACTTCACATCAGTCATCAGTCAGAAATACACACACACACACTCTGGAGAGAACCTTCTTCCCTGCCTGGTAGCATTGGAATCTCATCTCTGTGCTCTTGTTACTTCTCTTAAAGGCAGTACAGCTTTAATGTTTAAAAAAAGCTACCAAAGCTTTCTAAAACACATTTAAAGTATTTGACCAAGGAAATAAAAAAATCACTGTATGACAGTATGATGATTTTTATATTCAGTCATATAAAAAAATCATCTTCCCCCTTCCTAACCTGCTTCCAAATCATCTTCATCAATCTCTGGTGTTCCATAGCTACGACTCAGTGCCTCCTGGACTTCATTGGCTTCTTCCATCATATCTTCCAATTGATCTTGTATGTCCTAAAGCAAGAACAATTTTCAATTGGTCCATATTTACTCAAATTCAATTTAGTAATCCCAACATACAAAGCACTCAATTTTTTTTAATGCATACACCACTTCTTTGAAGCAGTATTAATACAAGTCAAGGCACACACATTCAGGACAGGAGTACCTCAAAAGTAGAAGAGATATGAAATTTAGACAAATCTACCATCTGGAAAATAAGCACTAACCTGAGTTGCGCCACAGCAGAATTTAGAAGATACATTAGAGTACTTACTGGCACTGTGCTTGAGTACAGGTAAGGAAACAATACTTGCCTAAAGGTTTACAATGCAGGCCATTTATAAAAGACAAAATAGGAAAGAGAACTTAAAGGAATTCAGCATTGGCTTTGGGTAAGAGCTTAAGTGCAGCATACTTGAAATTATATTTAGAGATCTTATGGGGCATTTTTTAAGCATTTTCTGAAGTCAGAGCGAGGCCTTGCTGATGTTCAGTTAGTGGCTTGGTTTTTTTGTTTGTTTTGTTGTTGTTGTTTGTTGCTGTTGACTGGGGTGGGGGTTTTTTTTTGGTGTTTTGGTGGTTTTTTGTGGGGTTTTTTTTCGGTTTTGTTCTTTTTCATCAGGCACTACCTTGAAGGAGGGAGCGGGAAGGGGAGGGGGGTAAAGGACTAATCTGCATGTTACTAGTATAGGGAAACAAAAAAGGACAAAAAAAGCCATAGCAGGAAGTATCCACTAACATTTATGCTGAAGTACAAGGAAGGGAGAGGAGAGATTAAAGATTAGCTCAGCAAGGAAACAATAATCACTACAATAAGGCAAACCACTGATTGTGCAGTACCAGAAAAATCAGGAAGGAATTATGATGGTGGTCCCATAAAAAAGGCAGACAAACTCATGTGAACAAAAACAGTCACCTTGCCTTGAAGTTCATAGTCCATTCACCATTATTTCAGTACATGATTTTTGTTCTTTATTTATTTAAACTATAAAAGCTCACCTCAATTTGATCAATCTTGACTTGCTTGTAAGCTTTCTTCATTTCTTTCACCCCCAGTTTCATTGCATCCACCTAGAAGAGTCAAACATGATGCTTGTATCTGATGTGGCACAGATTAAATAAATTGAACAAGTGTGAGATAAACAAACTGGTACCGTTGTCTTTGTATCCTTCAGGGCCTGAATAGTGTAATTAGCTTGTTCCATATTAAAAGACTGCTGTGACAGATTATCCCTCTGTTGTTCATACCTGTTAAAAAAAAAAGTTAAATAATGGCTTTAAAACGCCACACTATTTATTACCACAAACATTCTCAATTTATAAAGAGTTGAAAAACCAGCAGCAGTAGTCTAAAGATAGGAACAGATATGTTTGGTTTCTTTTTTTTTTCACTTATTATACAGAACTGCAGAATAAACAGCTTCATAAAAATCTGGCCATTATGCATTTCTGTGCACTTGAAGCCAACAAAGCTATTCCTGAACTAAGCTTTGTTTTAACTGACAGCAACACCTTATTTGCCTAGACTGACAAAGTAGGTGAAGATACAGCAAAAGTTTAATCACCATAAGGCAGACATGAGTGCCACGCTCACTAATGCTGCAAAGAGAATGGAAGAGTTGGCAGATTATCCAAACCACAGTGGCTCCACACTGGAGTTTTTCAGGGCAGGGAGGAGGAGGAGGATAGGGTACCAAAAGGAAACCTTTAAGACTACCCACAGAGAAAGGAGAGACTTTAAAATTAATAAATCATCTTTCTCAAAGCTAAATTTGTATCAAATCAAGAATGTAAACTATGTCAAGTTAAGCAAAAGAATGAAAGCATAAAAATGAACCGTGAGTCCCTCCAACATGCAAAGCAGGAAGTCTGAAAGACAAGGAGGATCCACATGCAAAACCTTCTGGACAACTAATGACTGCACCTTGTTCCACAAAGTCAGAAAGAAATGACTGAGGGATATGACAATAGCCTGAGGAGCCCAGTAATTCCACAGAAGATTAGCAGGAAGCATAGCCAAAAACCTGGGAAAAAACCCCTAAGGCCAGAATCAAGCAGCCCTCCTCACAACATCTAACTCAAGTACTACATTCCTTGCCATATGATATTTTGGATTGTAAGAGTTTACTAATACTTAACAAGTAATTGAGTGAGTCCATAAAGGTACAATTCATCTGAGGGACATGAAATACAAGATGATGGGAGCTTTGACTAAGACAGCTTCTAAGATTTGCAGTTCATAGACTATGAGATATTCCAGTGAAACATTTCCAAACACTTGCCATGTTCTGATATTCTTTCCTTTGGATCTGTTGCTGGACACTTTTAAGACAGTACACTAGACAAGACCAGACCATAGGATCATCTATCCTGTCCATTTGGGAGTTTCTGCATTGACACAAGTACATGCACTACATCCACTCAAGTCCTCAAAGGTGTCCACAGAGAACAGGTAAATTTCCAGTAAACCACAGAAAGGTCATCAAATACAAAATTTACAGTAATGAATTAATAATAGAAAATGAGGCAATCTCTCAGAAAGTTTAGGACCCAAACTCTTAACAAACCATATTTGTAATAATGAGCAGATTCAGGTCATCTTGTACCAACCCAAATTTATATACTGGCATATAAATCATAAATATGCTGGTGCAAAATATCTAAGGAGATACTTCTGAAAGGCTTCTTCAGCATTTTTCTTTAAAGAGTGCTCAGGAGAGTACTGGAAAGAGAAATAAAAGTGTACCACCACCCCCTAAGGAAAACAACCTTTTATTAACCACAAACTGAGAAAGGTCTAAACTTACATTCGCTTCTGCTTTAACACTCTTAATGCTTTCTGCTTTACTGTATTCTGAAAGACACAATAGTGTTACATTAGATAAAATATCTGACTTTACACTTGATTATGCTTTTTAAACCTAATGCATTGGATTTAAGTTTTCCAAAAGATTCCTCTGTTACAAGTGCCAAGAGTTTAACAATAGTTACATTCAGCATTTGGCCTGCACTAATGATTAACAAGACAGCAGAGTACACAAAGCTTCTCATAGAAAAGACTTTCAGTTTCTAGCTTCTGATATATGTTTTCACTAAGGAGAATAAAACATCAAACTTAGTCTATCAGAACTATCTATCTTAACACATTTTAATGGTCAGCAAAAAATAACACTGCAACAGGTACTCGAACACTACTGTTTATATCATGTATGTATATCTTCAGATAAACTTAAAATATAAAATGTATCTCCTTAAAAAACAGATTGCCTGCTCCCTTTAGGCATAGTGTGGAGCTTTTTATTTTGGATGAGAAACAAAACAGCCTCTCTGCCAGACTTAATTCAGGTAATGAGGAAGAAGGGAAACAAGTTACTTCTCATGGAGGAATTACATTACACTCTGGTACAAATAAAAACCAATAAAACATTGTTCAAAGATGTACGTCTAATAAAAATAATCCTGCAGGATCTTCTCTCTCATCAGTAGGGCAAGATGCAGTTTTAAGAACCTGATGAACTGGCTAAATCACATGACAAGAAGTGTGAGTCACATCCTCTCATGCTCAAATTCCACAGAAGATTCTTACCTTTGCAGGTCCCTCTCTCATTTTCTTCATTTGATCCTTATACTTCACTAGTTCTGCATCGAGTCTAGCAATTTTCTTGTCAATTGACTCAGCTCTGCTATCCACCTTTAATACATGAGGGGGAAAACAAAGAAAACATTCATGGAGGTTTTATTCAGGTATGGGACAAAAAAAAAAAGAACAGCCTCTGTTTTGTTGTGTTTCTAACTGAAATGTTTCTTCACTCATTGGTTTTATAACCAATTTAGATTCTGTGAGAATCCAGAACCAGAATCAAGTGAAACAACTTCTACAAAGAGCACAAGAAACAACATTCTGAGGCTGCAGGAAGCTCTGCCATTGTAACATGTTCTCATCATTTTGAGATGCTCCCTTGCAAAGCCACTCAAGGCAGTTCTCCATTCCAGAACTTCTGGTCACACACAGTGCCAGGGACTAAAGTGGAATGGAAAACTTCTAGGTGTACCCTGCTGGCATTCCACAGAGCTCTCATGTGGGATATATTTTAACCCTTCACCATAAGAGGGTTAAACATGATAATTAAATAACCAAGCATGGGCATAGGTAGCTCTGGCAGCATACCCAAATTCATAAACGGCCTTTTTGAAATGAACAGACTACCCTAGCATTTGTCTGGAAACAACAAAATAAAGCTTATTAACTTCTCATTCCAAGAAGCCTCCCTAGGGATTAGATTATAATGACATTCCAATTATAGCATAAGATAGATCAGGGCAAGTTTTCAATTCTGCCCTGCTAATGGTGTGGCTAAGCATGTACAAATATGTGGATTTTGATTTCAGTGTTTCAATGACCCTTTTAAAACCCTGCTCTATAACAGCAACATGCATTTGCCAGAGGCATCCTGAGGGGAACATCTGATGTGAATGCTAGACACAAGATGTCAAAGTGCCTGGGCAGAGCCAGCATTGAAAAATTTGTATTAAGCTTTCTATTACCCAAATATTTTACTAACAGCAAGATAAAAATTTGCAATTTTAGGACTCCTGTACATTTAAAGCATGACACCTCCTCAATATCTTTATCAGCTAACTGCATCTTTCAGATCAGCCTCCACAGGGGAAAAAATATTTTGTTTATTTATATAATGATTCTTTCAAGCAGTATTAGCAGGAAACAGAGACAAAACCTCCCACATCAACTAACTATGTAAAAATTTCACACACACATGATGCAGGACCTCAGCTTCTAAAAATGCGACTGGACAGAAGAGTGGAGAACGGATCTAATTTATCCAAAAAACTAGACTGTACATTAGGACTTAAAGAGCTCCTGTGTATTACAAATAAGGCACACTGAGCCTTATTCATTGCTGAACATTTCATTGCTACAGAAGGGCCCCAATTTACACAAAAGAAAGGGAATTTGAGTTTTTACACTGTTGTCACAACTATTAGCCTTTTGTTCCTATGTTTCTTATTTACTACTCTGAAAAAAACATAAGTTTAGAGTGTTTTTCAAAGAAGAAAATTTAAAAACACTATTAATGCTTCACTTCCTGGTGCATCCCTCCTCCTACAGGCCTTGTGACAGCTTTGAGTCATCTCACTGTGCTCTGCCAGCAAACATAAAAAAACTGCCTTTAAATGCAATAAATTTTAGATAACTTTTCTACACAGGAAAGAACATCCAAAACATAGGCATGATTACTGCCTATGAGTTGTCTATGTTTTTAACAAACGTTGCATTAATCACTGCTCACCAAATAAATTTCCTTTAATAGCTAATTACCACTGAACTAACATGGTTAAGAGATCTTACAAAGCAATTTGACTCTTTCAAAAGGTAGAGCAAAATGTGTCTAAGACAGAAAACACCCCAGAAGCAACAGTAGTTGAGCCTCCAAACTGCTGGATTTAATATTGTAAAGAAATAATAAAAGGTTTTTTAATATCTCACACAACTCTCTTCAATAAAAATTCACCTGTAATTTAAAATCATCTAATCATGTCTGTAGTTTTAGCAGGACCTGTCCCAGAAATTCCACTATTGTGAAAAGTAGTTCACAAATCAGACAGATTATTACATATACCTTGGCACAAAAAAAGTTAATTCATAAACTTCAAACTACTAAAAGAAAGCATTTCTCCCCATGATTACTAGTAACCACCCTATAACTCATCACTGGTTGCTGAAGTCATCACATGGATAAAATTAATCCAAAATTCTTCTTTTCGGTTAATCTGCTGTCTTGCATGGTCAAACTTTCACACAGTGCAATTACAAACAACTAGAAAAGGATGAAAACTGCATTCAGAGGAATTTTTTTGAAAAAAAATCCCTGGTGTTGCCAATCAAAACATCTGTTTAAATTACATTTTTATATACCCCAAAACTCCTCCAGGATTGAACAAGCTCTTAGCAGAAGACAGACTGCTGACCTATCTAAATTTTCTTTTAATGTACCTGCCCATTAGAAAACGGACATTAACTTGGAACTGGCAAAAGCAGCAGGAAAAATCTAACAGACCAATCAGTCTCAGTTGTTGTGAGGGAAACAAGGCTTCCTGGTCTTTCACTTATATTGCCAAAACAGCAAATTTAAGCACTTAGTATCTCAGATGGATTTTGAAGTTCAAGTCATCCACCAAATTTACTGTTGTTTACTGGTAACAGTGGGAAAATTAATCCTGATTTTCAATCAGATGCTCTATTCACTGTTCTAACTAAATATATTTAGAGTTATGTTTGGGCTTAATACTGCTAAAAAGCAATACAGATTTTTGTCAGTAAGATAAACTACCGGGACAAAGATTATGAGCACTTCTCTCCCCCCATACCAGCCAGTGGCATACACACTGATGTGTAGGCAGCACTGACAAATATTAGGTATTTCATTTATAGAGTCTCTCCACTGGGCAGCAAAATAAATCTTCTGAGAGGAAAACTGTGATCTTTCCATGGAAACTGTTCGTTGTCAGGTTCCAGTGACAAAGCTTAGTCACATAACATTTACGGATCTTTGTTTACTGACAGAAATACACAAGAAACTCCATTTTCTTTCTTCATTTTTTTTAAATTAGCTTACAACAAAATGATCTGCAAAACCTTGCTACAGTTTTCTTCATAAACTTTAAAGTAAAAAAAAAAACTATGAAATTACCGTAAATCTTAACACGTGTTCTTAACCCTTTTGCAGGCAGGCCAACACAACAACAGTCGTGAAGTGCTTTGCCACGTATTTCCTGAGCATTGCTTACTTGGTCTGAGCCTGCTTATCTGTCCATCTGCACACACCTTTGGCATCCACCCTACAGGAACCCTTCTCACCCCTGAGACAGAACACTCTCCTGGACTGGACAGGGAGACTGATGCTCTTGCTCCTGCCCCTGACTTGCTACAACTTGCCACGGCAGGAGTTACCTAGCGCAGCTGGAGAAGTCCTCAGATGGAAATGCTGAGAACATTCATAAGGATGTAAGGAAAGCCAAGCCATGCTTCCACGTTTGCTGCGTGCACAGTGAGCGCTCATTTATGGAATTTACACGTTTATGGGATGCGCTCCCAGGCACATGCTATCCACGCTTGCTGCGTGCACAGTGAGCGCTCATTTATGGGATTTACACGTTTATGGGATGCGCTCCCAGGCACAGGACACAAAGGCAGATGTGTGTGTACGGGCATACAAAGGCACATCCCTGTGTACGTGTGCGGACTGCCCAACACGCTCACCAAAACACACCGTGCGTGCCCGCACACTGCAGCGCCCGGGGACAGCCCGGGTGTGGCTGCGACCAACCTGCTCTAGTGGAAGGTGTCCCTGCCCACGGCCGGGGGGTGGAGCTGGGTTACGATCCCCTCCAACCCGAGCCCTTCCGTGGTTCTCTGATATACGTACCCACACACTCGCACACACGCTGTGTGTCCCCCCACACTCACACACACCTCTGCACCGCTGCCGTCCCCAGGGCCGCTGCTGCCGAGGCGGCGGCGGCCGGGCCGCGCAGCGCTCAGCGGGCCCCGGGCCGGGCACTCACCTTCCCGATGCAGTCGGTGAGGCTGGGCGGCGGCTCCTTCGGCTTCGCCTTGCCGAAGAAGCGGTTCATGGCGGCGGTGCTTCGCAGTCGCTCCCGGCCCCGGCAACGGCGGCGGCGGCTGCGGCAGCGCTCCCGGCCGACCCGGAACCCCACGGCCGGCCCCGCCCCGGAGGCAGGGCCGCGGGAAGCAGGAAGCGCCGTCCCGGCGGATCAGCGCCGGGCGTCAGCAGCCGCGGGGCAGCACGGGGCTCGGCAGCCCCGCTCACGGGCGCGCTTTTGTCCCTCAGCACAGCCGCCCCTGTAGCCGGCTGCGGGGCCTGCAGCGCCCGCTCGCAGCGGAGGATCACCCCCGTGACGCAGATGAGCTGATCGGTCAGAAAGGCCAGGAAAACACAGAGAGTGTACCAAACCCGCGCTAGGAACCGGGGATAGTGGGGCCAGCAGAGTTAGGGCAGGGATTGTCCCGCTGTATTCGGCACTGCTGGACACCTCGAGTGCTGTGTCCCACCGCCAATTCGAGGTGCTGGATGGAGCAAGCCCACAGAAAGGCAAGGAGGCTGATGAAGGGTCTGGAGCACAGGTCCCATGAGCTGGGGTTGCTTTGGCTGGCAAAAAGGACGCTCAGGAGAGACCTTTATCGCTTTCTACTGCCCAAAATGAGGGCGTACCAAATGGGGGCTGGGCTCTTCTCCCAGGTAAGAAGTGACAGGACAAAAGGACACAGTCTTAAGGTGCACCAGGGGAGGTTTAGGCTGGACATTAAAATTGTGTCTTCACAGAAAGAGTGCTTAGACGTGGGAATGAACCACCCAGGGAGGTGGTAGTGATGCCTTAAGTTTTAGCTTTCATATTTTTCAGATGCTGTACTGCCTTAGTGTGTAACTCTGAACTTTCATATAAAGTATTACTGAGTTTTCTTCAGTTTAGTTAGACAAAAGAATCCTTTGCCAGCAAGAACCAAGGATGCTCACAGCTTCCAGCCCAAAAAGTATAAACAACAGAGGACTCGGAGCAATCTGGGAGGATGGACCTTCATAACCTGAAGGTGTAATTGGACAATTGACCCCAATATGTAAATGGCCCAAAACTTAAAGTGTGAAAACTCATGACCAGTTGTCCCTCTTGTGTCCATCCTGCGTCCATGTTAGGCAGAGCCACAACCAGGCTCTTGTACTGCCCAAGGTGTATCCTTTGAAGGCCTTTTAATAAATACCTACTTTATTCCTTAACTGTGTCTAGTCTCTGTTCCAGGTGAGCCTCTTCAGGCATCAGTTCAGTCACTGTTCCATGGAGGTGTTTAAGGAAAGACAGGATGTGGCACTCAGTACCATCATCTAGTTGGCACACTGGTGCTCAGTGATCTCAGAAGACTTTTCCAACTATTGGATTATATTATACCATATTTATTTATTTTTTTATATTAAGAACACTTTTTTTTTTACAGAAGTTACTGAGGTCCTAACATGTCTTTAGGCTTCACCCACTGATCAAACTGCTCTGATGTAAGGAACCCCAGCTTTATGGCAGCTTCTTTTAACGTTGTCCCTTCTTTGTGCGCTGTTTTGGCAATCTTGGCTGCTTTATCATATCCTGTTACAAAACAACACCAACAAGTCATTCATTTGCAATTTTAGATGATTCACCAGAGGTGAGAGAAAAGTGGGACACAGTCTTTGGAAAATTATTTGCTAGGTATTGCTATTACTGCTTAACTCAATTTACAGGAAATGCACACCAAATGTTCACTCCTTACTTGAAGTGAAAGTAAATTTTGTTATTCTGGTCTTAATTAATTTAGATCAAGTATTTAAGGGAACTTTTTCTTTTAAAAAAAATCACATTGTAGTCTTTCACTCAACCTCTAATAATGATAATTTAGGAAAACAGGTACATAAATTCTCCCAATCTCCTTTTGACTCTAATCAGTTATTTTTTTAAAACCCTGGCATGGCCACTGCAAGGAGAACACAGCTTTTACAACAGCAACTGGTGATGTTGAAGTAAGTTAACTTTTGACCTGACTTAGCCTTATAAGTATTGTGACAATACAAATGAAGTATACAAAATAATGTTACCACAAAGTATTTTGGTATGTTCTAAGAAGTTTTTGAGCCTTAAACCTACCTATATGTGGGTTCAGTGCTGTTACCAACATCAGAGATTCATTCATCAGCTTGTTGATCCTATCCGTATTGGCTTGGATTCCAACTACACAGTTGTCAGTGAAAGAAACACACACATCTCCTAGAAGTCTTGCAGAGTTTAAAACATTTTTAATCTAACAAGACAAAGAAAGAAATAGCAATTATTTAATTCAGAAATTACTAGCTGCTCATTATGGTGCCTTTGTTCATAACCAGTGCCCTCCCTCCAATTTCAATCTATTAAACAGGCTGTTTTCCTTCCAGTATCTGAAGGGAGCCTACAGGGAAGGCAGAGAGGGACTGTTAGCCAAGACCTGTAGTGATAGGACAGGGGACAATGGGTACAGACTGAAAGAGGGGGAATTTAGGCTTGATATCTGGAAGAAATTCTTTGCTATGAGGGTGGTGAGAGACTGGAAATGTATCTCAGGGATGCTGCGGATGCCCCAACCTTAGCAGTGCTCACTGGGAGATTTTCTGTCTGTAAGTTACCTGACTGTACAAACAGTTACTTAAAAAGTCCTAGATATGTAAAACTTTATGAACTTACCATCATGGGCTTAAAGACATTCAGTTCAAAGTGTCCATTGCTTCCTCCTACAGTAACAGCAACATGATTTCCCATAACTTGGGCTGCCACCATGGTCACAGCTTCACACTGGGTAGGGTTCACTTTTCCTGGTTGTGAAAGGAAGAGAAAAAGGTTACCAAAGGAGGAGGAAGGGAAAAAACCAACCAGCCAGCCAGCCAGCAGCCTTTTACTAAATCACATTTAATAGAAAATGTTTTGTAAAAGGTAACTTGTCTTACTCATCTGTATCTGCACACCACAGAAAATAAGGTTATTTCCACAAATGATGTTGAATTGAATGTACTATTCCAGTATTTTCAGTGAGGATTTGTAAAACAGCTATGGCTGCTTCAGCAGTCTCCCAAGACTCTTGAGAGCTTGAGGATGAGCTCAACAGCTCAACATCTGCATGAGCTAAATAGCTGTTCACTACCACAGTTCTTAACAGTCAAGAGATTATCACCTGTCTTTACATGTGCCAAGCTGGCACTTCTGGGAGACCCCTACCAAATCTTACTCAGCTCAAGGTAAGTATTACTGCTCTGTTAGAATTACTTTGTGATAAAGTTAGTACACTCTGTCAGAAAAAAAAGCAAAACAGAAAACCCCAAAACCATAACCCCCTGCCAAGCCTAACAAACACACCAAGTTAGAGTGGTCTCCAAGCAAGTTTGTTATATGGTTTTATCATTTAATTTTCAGACATCATCCCAGTAAGAACATTCATTGTTTGCTTTTTTAGAGCCAGATATGTTCATGACCTATTTCTTTTATGATACAGGAGGAACAACCTTAGAATGGCTCTGGATGTACAATATTCATATGTACATACTTTTTTAGGAGAGGGAAGGAATGATTACTAGTACAATTCATTTCTTTCTTATCCTCCATACAATGAGATCATTGCAGAAGGGAAAATGTGAGCGTATAACACTCATCATGCTAGGAAGTAGAGACCAAATCAAGTTACATTACACAATTCACAGATTAAAGATTATTTCAGAAAAGCGTTTACCTAAAAATTGTAGAGATCTTGCAACTCTAAAAGAAAGCTTTGAGAAGTACACTTGTATTAATAAAGGCATATTCTTACAGATACTACACTCCCCCATAGACTTGCCAGCACACAGCTGTGCAAGCATTTTTATGAACAGAGGTTTTGGTAAAACAGGGCAGTAGATAAAACCTGAGAGAATCATGGACTTACTGACATTTATGACAGTGTTTATGACAGGTAAATATCTGTTAAAAGACAGTGGTCAAAAAAAAAAAAGAAGAAACAGGTCATTTTTCTCTGCATGCTGTCTCTGTACCTGGCATGATGCTGCTCCCTGGTTCATTTTCAGGCAGGATGAGCTCTCCCAGCCCAGAGCGTGGTCCAGAGCCCAGGAAGCGAATGTCATTAGCTATTTTCATCAGGCTGCACGCCACTGTGTTCATGGCTCCACTGAGCTCCACTAAAGCATCGTGAGCTGCAAGAGCTTCAAACTTATTTGGAGCAGTGACAAAAGGCAAACCTGCAGGGAGAGGGTGTAAACATTAAACCAGTGAAGCACTTCCTTGCAGACATAAACCAGACAGTCAAACACATAACTAGATAATAAAAAATTAAAAATTAACAACCCTGTAAGATCACCTCTTTTCTCTAGAGCTTTCTTCACAAACATATTTCTTAAAGTAAATTAAATACAAAAAGACATAATGGAAGTCACTAAAATAAAGAAGAGTATAAAATTTAAACACCCACCTAAAACAAAGGTACAAATTTCAACCCTTCATTTTAAGCACTGCTTCTGCACCACAGTGTTTTGTGAATGTCAATGATCTTTCAAAAGCTAGTCCAACTTAAGCATTTCTTGCATTAAATCAAGTTAGACACTTTAGATTGTTAATTGCTGTGATGCTTTCAGTTATAAAAATAGATGTTTTTGCGGCATAGTGCAGGCATTGGAGTAAGTAAGAAATATTCACAATGGAAGGCTACAACAAACCAGCCAGAACATGGGACAGCTGGATCAGACTTAGGAGGATGCCTGCCAACAGCAAGAGCACAGGAGCAATGGAAGGAACAGCTCTGTTTATGTTAATTAAATGCCTTAGATGTAAGCCTAGGTTCCATGATTAAAAACATTCCTTCAGGACTTTGCTCTGAAGGAGAAGTCCCAGCAGAATGGGACTGTAAAAAATTACAGACATCACTAAGGACTGACTGTGGGCTGGATTTCTCCCCCCCAGAACGACTGATCTGAGCTTTCAGCACCAGTTCCAAGGAGAGCAGCATGACTCCTATAACTTCCAGTGTTTTGCACTTCCTGACAAACACCAAATCCCCCCCAATTTGCATGGACTTGTGAACTGCACAGCTGCCTTCTCAGCTACAGAGATCCATCCAAACTTCTCCTCTTGTTTTTGCCAACAACCACCCTCTATAAGAGCATAAGGAACTTCAGGAGTCTGCCTTACTCATACAATTTGCCCATACAGGATCCAAAACATCCACTGACATGGGAGAGCTTCCTAACACCACCAAAACATGCTCTCTACTGCTCCTAGCAGCTGTTGTTTACAGCAAGTTACTTCTCTTTCAGGGTACAAGACAGTCCTGACCCTCTGAAAGACAGTGAATAAGAAATCCATTAAAACAAAAATACTGTCACTAAGCAATTTCAGATTTTACAGCAAATGTAAATAACAGATGTGTACATTTGTTTGGGGGGTATTTTGAAAACTGATACTGTGACACAAAAGATCTAGTTTACAGATCAAAAACTACACTGTAAATTAAGTCTTAAAATCTATACAGACAGAATGAAAAAAAAATCAGACAGTTAACATTTACTCTTTCATATGAAAAAAACAGAGTGGCTTTTGAAGCATTTTTTCCTTATTTTCTGCCAAGTTGCTGTAAATTCAGAGAGCCTCAGAAGCAAAGATCAAGACAGAAGCATTATAGTTGGGCTAATAATAGAAGTCTGAAACTGTATCCATATCCAAAGAGCCTTGCTTGGATAAGCACCATCATTTCAGTCACTTTCAATGCACCGAGTATAATTATAGAAATAAATTGCACAAAAAATCTGAAGTAGAAGGCATAGATCACATGGCATTAACAAAAGCTTCATGTTGAGATATAAATACAGTTCAAGCTTATGAGAAGTATGGAAACTGGACAGATTCAGTCTGAGTTTGACTGCATGTCACATACACTGCTTTACTGGTAACTCACTCCCAAATATCATTCCTCACCCGTCAGTTCAGCCACTTTAGCAGCAACTTTCTCAGCAAAGCCAACCCTTGTGTTCAATCCCGTGCCGACTGCGGTCCCGCCAGCTGCCAGCTGATACACCCTTGGCATGCTGGACTCAATCCTAGCCACGCCATATTTAATTTGTTGCACATAGCCACTAAATTCCTTCGAAAGAAAGAAGGACAAAGTTAAGCAACAAAGATAACAACCAAGAATAAGCATCAAGATTATTTAGATTTTTAGCATGTTTTGACTAATTCCGTTAAAAAACTGAAGGTGCTGAACTTCACTCAAATGCTAAATCTGAGCATGTTTTCATTAAGAGGGGAAGTATGCTCCCCTGCTACAGAAAATTATACTTTATACCAATCTTAATAGACAAAGACATAAGATACATAATTACACATAATGCATCTTTCTCTCACCTTTTATTTTAGTTGTGTACTTAACAGGATCTGATTCCATAATAAATCAGCTCCAAGATTACATTAATATGCTCAAAGAACAAATAGAGAAATGGATCTTGGGCTTTGCTCACTTAATTTTCGTTAGTAAAAACCCCACCTGTGCATTCTTGGAAAAAATCCATAAATTCTACCTGCTGTTCTATCAATTAAGTTTAATTCATTACTAAATTACTATAATATAAGCCATTCCTGACAATATGATAACATTTGCCATCTTTCACATATATATATATATACACACAAGATTATATATTGACATTTTTCATTCACAATATTTAGTAGTTTTGTGTGTTGGCAAAACATAACTTACATAACTTACAGATTACAGACAACTACCTCTCCCCTGTAAAAGAATGTAAAAGAAAAACTGTGCTGTGCTATCTGGTAATGAAACATCATTTAAAAATAAATTTTACTTTATTACTGTTAGAAAGAAAATACATACGGGGAAAAAATTAATAAAAATTATGATGCATGTATTACAGCACAGCATATCCAGTACAGACTAAAACTACTCAGCCGTTTTCCCATATTTTATCCTAAGCTATCAATTTAATTTAGGCATCCTTAAGTTTGACACAAGTTTGAATTTTTCAAAGAAAGGCATAATTTTTTTTTATTTTTTTACCTGCCCAAGTGTAAGTGGAACAGCATCTTGCGTATGAGTGCGCCCTATTTTTATGATTTGGGAAAACTCTTTGGATTTCCCTTCAAGTGCATTCTGTAACTTCTTCAGTCCAGGTAACAAGACCTCATTAACCTCCTGGGCAGCAGCAATATGCATTGCTGTTGGGAAAGTGTCATTTGAACTCTGTGGGAAAAAAACCAAGAAATTAATTTACAAGCTTTTCTCACCATTGCTGCTGTAAGATGTACATGTGTGGCTTTATTCTCTTTATCTCATAAACTATTAGAAACTAAGAGTAAGCAACTTAGGGGTGTTCCACAAGGTCAGTTCCTTATTGATAAATCAACCTTTTATGACTACACCCACAGAAAGTTAAATTTAACAGATTGTTATTAACAACCTTGGGACAAAAAAATAATTACTATCGTAGTTATGAGATATGGCTAATGTTATGAGAGACGGCTAACAAATGGACAGATGATTTTCAATGAGTTGTAGGTGACTTTAAAACACATGTTGTTTTGATAATGTTAAATCCATAGTTCACAGAATACTGAATAAGCACAAAGGATCAGGAAGGGAAAGAACCAAGTCAGTGGCTTAATCTTTCCTTCAAAATAGGTGAGGTTTAAGAGAAAAGCATAATAAAAATGTCTACAGTGATGCAACTTTGAGAAATTTGACCTACATTTAACATCTTTAAGACTGTAGCAGTGGTTGTCACAAGGCCACTACTGTCTAATACATTATTTATGAATTTATCTATCATGAGTAAGTTCAAAGTTTTTAATCTAAGAGCTCTTACTGTCACTGAAAAACATCTTAAAGTTCATTTGAACTAAAAAAACACAGCAAATTGTTACCAAATTTGTCCACAAAACATTTTTTTAACCTAAACAGTGGATACAGTATGAATTTATCTATCATGAGTAAGTTCGAAGTTTTTAATCTGAAAAGCTCATACTGCCACTGAAAAACATCCTAAAGTTCATTTGAACTAAAAAAACCCAGAAAATTGTTACCAAATTTGTCCACAAAACATTTTTTTAACCTAAACAGTGGATACAAGAAAACTCAAAATTCACAATTCAACGACACAAAACTTCTGACATTAAAAGCAGTATGAAAGAAGGCTAACAACCTGGCTTTTGTTAACATGATCATTTGGATGCACTGGCTTTTTGCTTCCCAGTGTGCCTCCCATTATCTCAATAGCTCTGTTGCTGATGACTTCATTGACATTCATATTGGTTTGAGTTCCAGACCCAGTCTGCCACACCACCAAAGGGAAGTGATCATTTAATTTTCCTTCAGCTACCTGTAATGGAAAAAACAGAAAAAACCTGTTCCACTAGAAAAAAAAATTAAAAAACACATAAACCTGAAAATTTTATTGCCGTAATTAAAATTATGCTCTCTGTTATATTTTAGATTTACATATGGCAATTAGTGAATTTACACTAGAATAATTAAGATGTTTTTATGTAATACCAGATATTAAAAGAGAAAAAAACACTATGCTTTTTGAAGACTGAATTGTGAAATACAGAGATATACAGAATTTCATTTTATATTCTACAGACATAGATAATATTTTTGAAATGTACTTTAGGTTGTATCTTCTTTCTGTGTAACTGGACTCTGATATCCCTCAATAAATAAATTTCATGCAGGGAAGTTCCAGACCTCTTCCACCTGCAGACATTATATATTGCATCAACAAAGCCAGCAGATGGCTGCTAGTCCCAAACACCTCCTTCCTGTAAGGCATTCTCGTGTGTGATCAACATTTTTTTGAGCCTGTTGAATCTTTGACACATTCAGAGAGTTTTCTAAATATGTGTTTGTAATAGTATCAAAATCTGTGCTCATAAGTATCACCCCACACATATTAGCCTCAGAAAAACAAAGGAGATGTTCTCACAACTCTGAGGCTAGCCAATCAGATTACCAGGATACATCAGTCCTCCTGGAATCATACTGTTCAAGAAAGGATCTTCTGTATTTCCCATCTTATACAGGGGCAACGTTCCCACCTCCGAGAGGAACTTGATTCCTCTTTTTATTTAAGTTGTGTTAGGAAATTATTTTGGAGGTGAGGGAAAAGGTATCATAGCAGGGGTGTTTTTAGAATACAATAAAGAAAGCCACAAACAACTTTCAGAATTTATGAATATAAACTAAAGACCCTTAATATACCACACCTTCTAATGCACTTTTAACTAGGGGAACCCTAGAAACCAGAAGAAGAGACTGGATATATTCTGGAGTTCTTCAAAGCTACTGGGTCTTGGAACTTAAGGTGCTACAGCTGGTAGGAAGAGGATAGACCTTCTGTCACCACTGAAATATTTTAAGCTATTCAGGACAAGAAAACTCTGTTAAAAACGCTTCCAGATAAAAAAATCTGTTGATTTATTCAAAGCAAAACACCTGGTATTATCACACCTCAAATAATGGTCACTCACAATTCTGCACTTGGGTGGCATTTATCAACATGCATTTGAACATTCCATCATCTCTTTACATGCATGAAAGAAAATAGTAAAACATTATATTAAGTAAATGATCTCTGGAGAACAAGATTTACTAATAGGAAATGCTTTCCCCTGACAATGTGAGAAATGCAATCCCCCACCCTCCTGTGAAAAGCTTGACAACAATACAGTGGCAGTTGCAGTGTTCTGAACAGCTCGTTCCTACCTCATTTGCCGCCTGTACAATGGCTTTAGCAATCTTTGGGTCGAGACCATAGTCTTGATTTACTTCAGCAGCTGCTCTCTTCAAGATGCCAAAAGCCCTTATGACCTGGACCTGAGACACAAGGGTAAGTTTAAACACAGTATTTCTTTCCCCCAAAGGACATGCCATCGATTTATAGTGCATGTCTAGTTCTGAAACAAACTGCTTCTGATCTTAAATCCAGCAGTGGTCCATCAGGCAAACCAGAGAGCAATCAGGTCATCTGACCTATGCTCCCACCAACACTAACATTCACCCAAACAGTGCAGAGGGCAGCACACAGCTGTTTTTGCAAGCCCAGGTATGCTCTGTGTATCCAAAGTTATGTACATTAGAATTGAACTAGTTCAATTTTTATAACAGCCTTTTGAGGGAAAACTCACAAATTTCAGTAAATGGAGAGGCACTATATGACAAAGCATGTGCACATTAATGTTCTGTGCACAGCTACATGTGACAAATTAATTTCATAACAACTCATGCTATACTAGACTACTTCAGCAACAAACTAGATAAATGCTACTAAATAATCAAACTACCCCATTTGCTTTTTCATCTTTGTAAAGATGAAAGACAGATTTCTATTCATCCTGGTTATTAAAAAATAAAGCAACACCATAAAATTATTAAAAGCAATAGTCAATTCATTTAAGCACAACAAGAAATACTTCCACCAGAATAATACGTTGCCATAAAATTTCTACCTTTTATTAAAACTCAAAGTTGTTCACACTTCCAGCAAAAGCCTCAGAAGAAGGTATTTAGGAGGTATTCACTTTCACATACAAAACATACTCTAGAGAAGAAGAGAACACAGATTTGAATTACTTACTGGCATCCTTTCTGAAACACCTCCAATCTTGAAGTTCATTGTGGATCTTACAGTTTGGGCACCATAGTATTTGTCACTTGGGACCTTCAGTTCACCAAAGGTATCATATTCTATCCTGAAAGCCTCTTGAGAAGACTATAGAAAAGAAAAAAAAATATTCAAACACTGGCAATCAGGATATTGTTTTTGAAAGCAGGTAGTCAAGGGAAAGAAGGTGGAAAAAAAAATACAAAGCCAAAACATGCAGCTAGTCACAGGTGTTTCTAAGTACATCTTCAAAGTTGAGACATTTTTCTAGTTTGAGCAGCTGTCAAACCAATAGTCACAACTACAAACCATGTACCATTGCTGTGTTCTGTTGTGTTCTGCTGCAGCAAGGGGCACAACTCCCCAGGGCCCAAGGCTCAGACCTCAGGCAGCCACCGACCACCAACACGGAAAGGAAGATAACACGATGGGTCTTGGTTTACCAAAATCCAGGACTCTTTATTATGCCAGGGACCAAGACAAAAACCAAGGAGCTAGGGTCATGGGTTTTAAATGGGTGGAGTTTAGGGTCGGGGTCCATTAGTAAGACAAGCAGGGGTCTCCAAAGGGGTGGATCAAGGAAAAAAACCAATGCAACAATCTAAGGCGGGAACATTGCAGTAGAATTTAAACCAATGAGGGTACAGGAGAAGAACAGTCTGGCACCATTCCTTATTGATAAAATGGGGTGGAGTGTCTTTTCCCAGGCTTGTGGGGGCATGCCCCTCAGGGTGGAGGGGCAAAACCTTCCTTAAATCTTCTTTAAATCACACCCCTCACCCAATGCTGTCTGTCTGGGTAGGATCCTCACTTCCTGGGGGGGGGGGGCATTCCACAATTCCCCCTTTTTTATTTCTTTTAAAAACAGGGAATAATCTCTAAGTTAGGGCCCTAGAATAGTCTTAAATAGTCTAGAATAGTCTTAAATTACTTAGTACTTATGGGATAACTTACAGAGGGATTATGACAACTCATCAAGGAGCTCCCGGAGACATAATAACAAACAGTAAAATACAATTAACAACGACAATTACAGAACTAATAATTTTAGCCAAACTTGTGACAACAAGCAACCTCAATGGGAAGATTAAATGTGAAAGGGACACACATAAGAAATTAGTTTTGACATATGTAAAGAGTAGGAGGTATAGGTAAAAGTTTAATGTTAATTAATTAACAACACTTAATTAAAGCCTTCTCCTTCATCTCTCTGCTCTCAATACCATTATTCTTAGCAAACCACTTCTTTCCCTTTTTGCTCACTCTCTCACTGTTCCCCTTTTCTTTTTCTGTCTTTCTCCTCCCTTTCTCTTCCCTTTAACAGTCTTTCAATTTTCTATATTATCACCCCTCATGATATACATCTACTATACCTATAGGTATAGTAGGTAGACTACATCTAGGTGTATTTTATGTAATATTTATGTATGATAACATTTCCATGTCATGTATCCACCTAGCATCTGTCATTATCTAACACAGGCACAGCTAAATTAATTTTAGCTGACAGTAATTCTTTAGTGTTGTAGAACAGCCCAATAACTTGTGATGATGTGATCACACTCATATGCAGCTCTACAAAAATTATGGAACTGACTGGAAGTAAGAACAGTTTACTCTTCTCACACCTTGGTCAGCAAAGTCCCAATTTTCTGTGAGAAAGGTATCCATCCTTTCCCAGGAGAGGAAATTACCTTCTTTCAGAGTCTTCAGGAAGGGGGAGAAGTCTTTTTTATTTCTTTATCATGCATAGAGTAAAACAATCTCAGCCCTGTAGGCAGGGTATATACATTTACAATGCTGGGTTCCTGACGTAACCACGACCCTCAGGGGTGAGTCTCTGGGAAACAAACCTCTTATCAATAAAGTCAAGTCAGTCTTGCAGTGCAGTGAAAGAAGAAAATCAAATGCAAGGAACTATCAAGAAAAGCAGAGCATACAAACAGAAAAACTGCTGTGCCACCATGATTCATTGACAGCCTGAAGTCTTTGTGCAGATTTAGTTCTTTCATCCGCAAAACATGTATTACTGGAAACAGTTAAAAGGCAATAAAGTTGACAAAAGTTAGGGAACAGCTTTCTTAAGACAAGTGACTTTTTTGTTCAGAAAAGAATATAACCTGGGGATTGAAGGAAAACTGAGGTATAACCTGTATAACTGCTCACTGTCTCTTCCAATACAAGACACAGGAGCCCCAAGATGCTTGTAGGAGTCAGGTTCACAGCAAGGGAAAGGGAGCAGCTCTTCACACAAGTCACAGACTGACAAAACTCCTTGCCAGATGACGCTGAGGATGCAAGAAGTCCACAAGACTTCAGAGGAGATGAGACAAGCCCTCAGAAGAAGGATCTAAACTGGCTTACTACACAGACAAACCACAGACTCAGGAAACTCGCTGATGTGAAAATCATAGACTCATTAAGGTGGGAAAAGTTTACCAAGATCATTAAGTCCAACCTCTGACCAAACATCACCATGTCAACTAAAAGTGCCACATCCAGTTATTTCGTAAACAATTCCAGGGATGGTGATTCCACCACTTCCTGGGCAGCCTGTTCCAATGTCTGATCACCCTTCCAGTGAACAAGTTCCTCCTGATGTCCAGCATGAACCTTCCCTGGGGTGCAGCCTGAGGCCATTTCCTCTCATCTTGGGAGAGAAGAGGCTGATCCTCACACCTGGCTACAGCCTCCTTTCAGGAGTTGTAGAGGGTGATAAGGTCCCCCCAAGACCCCTTTTCTCCAGGCTAAACACCCCCCGCTGCCTCAGCTGCTTCTCACAGGACTTGTGCTCCTCACCCTTCATCAGCTCCATTGCCCTGGACTCACTCCAGCACCTCAATGTCCTTCCAGAATTGATAGGCCCAGAACTGGACACAGGACTTGAGGTGTGGCCTCAGCAGTGCTGAGTACATAAAGAGTTTGAGTCAGAAAATGGGGCAAGCATCATCTATGTTCACACAGTTCTTACTCTTCCTTAGGAGTCCACTTCTGAATCAGATTGTTCCTCTCTCTTTGTTCATTTTACTTGCTCCTCCTTTAGTGAACACTTTAAAGAACACTCTCTCAGTGTTCTGGGACAGAAGCACAGCTGGATATTGGCCAGAACACCCTCTCCAGCAGCCCTGACCTTCTGCCTGCCCAGGTTTGCATCACTATAGATGGCAAGCTGCAGCAGAGAGAGGCAAGTGTCCCAACCTCCTGACTGTCATTCCCAGCCAGATGGAGACACTCTGCCATCAGGTACCATCAGTCACACACCGGAGACACCAGCCCTGCTCACTTTGAGTACTTCAGAGGAGGTGGTGCCTGTGAACTGGAGGAAACTGCAGCCCAGCCCACAACCAGGGTGAGCTCTCACATGGCTGTCCCACTCCCCACATCTTGTGTTTTGGCTGATGCCCTCCCAGGCACCCAGCAGTCGTGCTCAAGGATAGAAAGCTTACTGCGGAAGAGGAAGTAATTCCTAAGTTCTTTAATCCTTTTTGTCCTGCTTGAGTCACTAGCATTCATTTACATGCTAACATGAAACAGAATACAGTCAATGCTTCTTTAGTATCTCACTACCAAAAACATTTAACCTGGATGCTTGTGGGTCTTCATGTGAGCACATTAATATTCCATCAGTTGGGATCATTGTCTCGCTGTCTTCGAAATCCCTGCTTTTGACATTTGGACACCTTGTGAAAGCACATAATGCAAAAGCTTTCACAGAGCTGGATAAGCAGAACCCATTCAGCTCCAAGCCCAGCCCTCAATATCATCAGTGGTTTAATAACTGAAAGTATTCACCCTCAAACAATATAGAAAGTTAAACTATCTGTAACCTTTTAGACAAAAAAGCTAGCAGTTGCACAACTGATTCCTCAAACTAACTTACATAATTCCAATGTCAACAATGATGAAACAAAGATAAATAGGATCAGCACATCCTCGTACAAGTACCTTTCAACAATAAAATCATTATTTAAAAAAAAAACAAAACCAAAACCAACTCTCCTAGCCAATTCCAAGTTAACAGGGCAAGGTGCTTTAAGAAGAATGTCATTTGCTGATTCCTAGTGTAACAGATGCCATCAGGCAGAAAAGCAGTGATTTTTTCAAGCAGACCGAAGGAACTGAGCTGCAGCATTACTCTCAGCCTGCAGCAGGCACTGTCTGAGCACGACTAACAAACATGATTCCCTCGCTCCTCGGCCACAATTCAACCTCTTGAGCAGCTTAATCAGCTGAAGGTCCCAGCTCCTGTATGTAAAGAGGTTTCTGAAGTCACCCCCTGACCCAGAGGACCAGCTGTAAAATGGTGCATCAGTGGCACACTCCATCATCCCTGGGCCTCAGGAGAAGCCAAAAGGAGACCTGGAAACTTTGCCAGTAGCCAAAGCGAACTCCTGTGCTCACCTAATTTCTAACCTAGCTACAAGTAAGGCTCTGCTCACAATTACTGTTCCTCACATTTACAAAACTTTTTTTTCCCCTAGAAGGCCTGACAAGGTGTGGCCAGCCCTCCAAAATCCACAGAACCCAAACACAGTCCAAAGCTTACAGATAGGCAAACAGAGCTGTACTTTTGCCTTGCTGCAGGGAACTGATCAGAACTGATTGCCCCATAACACACCAGAGATACTCAAACAGCAGAACCACTGCAGTGACGCTTCCTGTGGAAAATTACACTCATTTATGGATGCAGCAACTTTTGGATATAAGTATTTCAGTTCAAAGAACCATCACTTTTAGCATGTCAAAAGCAGTCTTTTGAGGCCATCAGCATGTGCAATTTATGTTTTACTGCTCTTCTTTAGCAGATGAAGAATGTTTCTATTTTTAAGCACCGTCTCTCTTTTATAACATAATTTGAGTCACAAATTCTGGAATTTATCCTTCAGAGCCGAAACCCAAATATTTTACAATGTTCAGCTACAGAAGGACCATTTAAAAGGACAGAAGGACAGCTACGACAATTCCATTTAAAACATCTTGTGCAATTTAGCTCCAAGCAAAGGCAACACAATAAACATACCAGGACAGCATGAATATTTGGTTGTATCTACATGCACAATGTGTTTTAAAACAACTCTTGCTACTGAGAAAATCTCTACAAACATCAAAAAGTGATGGCGTGGGTTTGTTGCATGGCTGGGGTTTTTTTAATTTAAATACTGGTTAGTATATATTTTGGTGGTTCCTCTTTTAAATAAAAACATACAGAACTTTTCCTGTAAGAATTCAACAGCTGCTTGACTTCCAAATCCACTGAGGGATGTTTTAAGTAGTGCTGTTATTTAAACTCCAGGAACTCACAACACACACAGGACTGGTCACGTTTCTGACTTACAAAGAGCAAAACACATGTCGTTCTTGTAAGATTGCAGACCAGACTCATAAACACCAGATTTTCAGCAAATGAATGAAGGCCATGATTTACAATGTTTTTCTCAGACGATGCCAAATGGTAAAATAGAAAAAGGGAACCATCCAACTGGCCAGTTCGAGTTACATATTCTGCTCTGACACCAGTTTTCTTATATAGTTAAGTTTCACCCACCATAAAGTTTTTTCACTCACTGGAAAGCTTGTTTTATTAAATGCTACTTTTTACAACTTCATCAATATTACAGATTGGAAACTGCTGTTCTAGATAAATTTATTAACTAATTTAGTAATTTAGTAAACTAAGGAATTGATAAAATCCTTAACACACCACCTTCTGCTGAAATTCTTCTCACAGCCTACATTACCTCGTTTTAAGGAGTGAACTCACAAGGATAAACCTGAGACTAAAGCTTCCATGTAATACCCAGCGTGTTAGAACTGAGATTTGAACTTCTGTATCCAAAATAGTGTTTCTGTTTCTATGCTGAACCGCATGCAACAATCAAGTCCCACTCGCGTCCGAGCCCGACAATCAACTGATCACACACGAATATCTCCTGGTGATGCCCGCTAGAAGTACCGGGCAGTTCTCAGCTGAAAGCTCCCTAGTTTTCAGGCAGCCCCAAAGCTATTCCAGTGAGGAATATTCCCATTCCCATGAGGATGCAGCTTTTTATTATTTCCACCTCAACAGCTCCAAGAAAGCGCCCAGAATTCCTGTGGGCGCAGCTGCCGCACGGCGCGGCTCTGTGAAGCCGCACCAACACCTTTCCTGCCCGCTCAGGGCCGTGCTCAGGGCGCGCATCTCACCCGGGCAGCGCCACGGGAGAGCAGCGCGCTGCGCATCCCGGCCTGGGCATATCCCGGCCTGGGCACATCCCGGCCTGGGCACATCCCGGCCTGGGCACATCCTGGCCTGCCCGGCAGCGGCTGCCCAGCGGGGCCGAGCCGGGCCGCAGGAGGATGCGGGAATGGCCGCAAAAGCCCGGCAGAGGATCTCGTCTTGCCGGTGCCGGCGCGCTCCCGATGGAGCAACACACGGGATTAAAGCCCCGAGGCAGCCGGCGGCCGCCCTGTCACCGCCCGCTCCCCGTTCCGTGCGGGCGGGGGCGGAGCGAGGCGGCGGCGGCCGGCGGTGGCACTTAGAGGTCACGGCTCCCCGCTCCCCTCCCTGGGCTCACCATGGCGGCGCGGGGCGGCGCCGGGGTCCAGCGGCCGGGGGTGGCGGGAGGCAGCGCGGGCGGCGGGCGGGAGAGGAGGAGGCCGGCGGAGCGGCCGAGGCGGCGGCAGGCGCGGAGTGAGCGATGCATGGTGGCTACTACAACATCATCTTCTTCAAGTATTACTTACAGTCAGCAATTAAGACTGCAAAATTCAGCATCTCCATCTTGCCTAAAACTATTGCAGTGAATAGCTGGGGTTGGAAGGGATCTCGGGAGGTCATCTAGACCAATCCCCCTGCACCAGCAGGTTCACCTGGAGCAGGTTGCACAGGATCACCTCTAGGCAGGCTTTTAGTATCTCCAGAGGAGATTCCACAACCTTTTTGGACAGCCTGTTCCAGTTCTCCACCACTCTCAAAGATTATCTTCCTCATAATTAGATGAAAGTTCCTGTGCTTCAGTTTGTGCCTACCGCGTCTTATCCTGTCACTGAGCACACTTCTTGCTCTTAGAATATGGAAATAATGACACATTCACAATAAGAGCTTTGTAATTATATACAGATCAGCACATTCAAACAAATACAAGACTTTAAATGACTTTATTTAGACACATTTTGTGTTTTCACTGTCCCTTTTGACAGATGAGTGAAAGAACATAAGCTGCATTCCACTTTTAATAAATGTACAATAAGCCACAGCAGAATACAAGCTGGAGAAAAGTTTTGTCAGCATTTTCCATTCAGTGCTAAGTGCCAACACTATTTTGGTTTGCTTGTGCTATGCTTATGTACACTGGCCCCTCTGGGAGGGGGCTTCAAGTGAGATGGAAGCTGCTAGTATGAGCGGATGGCTGGTGGGACGGTCTGGCAATCTTCCTCATTCAAAGTCTTGTCGATCACCGGTCTGTACTTCAAGGTAACCTGAAGTAAAAGGGAACAAAGAACTTCAGGACAACAGGATCAGAGAATGAGATCCAAAACCCCCAACAGTTAAGATTTTTGTAGGGTCAGAATTCAGTTCTATCTTTGCAATACCATAAAGCTGCTCTACTAAACACCCAACAACACATTTTGTCACCATTAGAAGTAAAAAGCTTTTGAACTAGTCTGACACAAGGGGAAACACAATTCTAGCTCAAATAAAGAAGTCACTTCCCAAAGATCAACAGTGCAGGATTATCACAATTTCCAAGGCTGTTTATGAGAACAGCTGTATACAGCAAAAAAGATCCTCAAGCACCAAGCTCAAAGTACCTTCCCAGTTGGGATATCCACGTATGACAGGGTGTGCTTTCTCCAGTGCTCCTCAAATGGCTTCCGCTGTTGGCCTTGGAGTGGCTTAGAGTAGTCAAACTCATCCACCCGTAACTAGGGAGAAAATGAGATTAGTACAGACCACACCTGTAAGCCAGCATGTCTCTGAACAGACAACAAGCTTTCTCTTAAGTGCCGTGTCCAGTTTCAAATGCTCAGGGGCTTAACAAGGGCTCTAAGGTAACCTTCCTTGCATAGGACGATTATTCTGTTTATGCATGTTCACGTCCTGCTTATGCATCCGTGATATTACTACTATACTCCTGGTTTAGAGGTCTCTAATCACTCAGATGTGCACATGGAACAACACTTCTCAAGATCATTCCCAGTGTTCCATGTATTGGTCCTTTTATAAGAAGAAGACAGAGCAGAACAAATAGCACCCCAAACAAATACTACACTAATCTTAACACTGAAGACTGTACAACCTTAGAATAATCCATCTCAGGACAGAAAACAAGGAGATTAAATCCCACATTCAGGTCACAGAAAGCATTTATACCTTATAATCCTCTCTGGCGTGGGCACCCCGGGACTCTTTGCGAGCCTCAGCACCGTAAATGGTTTGTAGAGCACACAGCATCAGGTTCTGCAGTTCAAGGGTCTCCACTAAGTCAGTGTTCCACACAATACCTGGCAAAATATTGAAATACTATGGAAGATGGTCTACAAACAAGAGACATATGTGTGAGTGAAGCAAAGTCGCATCATCAGTTGCACTTAAATAACCAAGTTCTCTTAAGATATACCACAAAGCATGGCAGTATCTATCTGCATTGTGATCTGCTCAGCTGGAGAATGAAAACTGAGTTTCAGCCTACCAACAGTCTTGCTACCCCTCTGCAACTCACAACTTTCAGAAGATTCTGAAAAAGTTCATCATTCATCTTGGTATTGCACAAGGTCATATCATGTTCTGAGGGCAGTTTCTGCCTTACACATGTAAATCCAATTTCAGTCTCTGCTTCTTTGAAAGACTTCAACCAGAAAACAACTGCAAAGGTCAAGTATTTTACCTGATTTGTACAAGGTCACATCATGTTCTGAGGGCAGTTTGTATCTTACACATGTAAATCCAATTTCAGTCTCTGCTTCTTTGAACCAGAAAACAACTGCAAAGGTCAAGTATTTTACCTGATTACCATGTTTAGTAAGTAGGGCTCTACAAAATATTTTGAAATATTCAAAATGGTCAAAATCTTCAGCTAAAATTCAAGAAACATGTTAGGTTTACAGGGAAAAAAAACCCAACCAAAAACAAAGCCACCAACACTCTTGTCGGAATACTCTGGGCAAGGTGTGTTCTTTGCTATCAGATTACCTCTGTCAAAAGTCTTTAGATGAGCCAGATCACCATAAATCTGGCTAAGTTTCTCACAGCCTTCTTGGAGTACAGAACCAGTACGAAATACAGCAGCATGGTTTTGCATTGCCTGCAACACAGTAAAACAAAATCAGCTTGATATGCTGCATATGAAAGCATCTAACTTCCTTCACTCCAGAAGAGCTTGATACAGAGCTGTTCTGAGCTCAAACTTGTCTGCAGCCTGAAAAACCCCACATTCTTCCATTCACCCCAAAAAACTGAAACCCCACTCTGTTATACAGCAGGTAAACTACACAAGAGAATGACCATGAAGGGAAGAAGGAATTAACAAGTGATACAAGCTTTGTTGCACACACAATCTTCTCACACACTTTTTCTTCTGCATGGCAAATCCTGAAGTGCACTTGGCCAAGGCACAGCTGCTTGCAGCTTGTCCCACCCTATCCCTGAGAGCTTCCCCAGGCTTACCTTCTGCATGCTGAGCCGCACTTCTGAAGTCCTTATGCTTCCATTAGCAAATCTTAACTTGTCGAGATTAGCAACTGACTCTTCACCAGCATTTGGTTTAATGGGGGGAACTGGCTCTCCTAATAAGAAAATGTCAGTAAGTTTGGTAGTCAGGCTTGGGTTTGGTTTCTGGCAGTTTCAGAGACTATCAATTACTAAAAATCAGATTTAAGTAAAACTTAATCTGTTTTCTTCCTCTGAGGTGCACACCAAGTGTAACTTTCCTGAAGTCCCACCAATTGTATCCATCTATTTAAAGTTCTCAGTGGAATATGAATCCCATTCTTTCCTACATAAATTAATAAAGATTTTATAGGTTTGGCAAAATTTTGCTGTTCATGCCTTCAAAGCAGTACTTGATGAAAATTATTCCAAACTATGAAATAAGCCTGTGGTCCTTACCACCTACTGCTATGCTTTCCTTGTCTCCTCAGCCCCAAACCTCCCACCTTTTCTTGGATGTATAAGGGACCAGGAGCAGTCAATAAGCCTGGCAGTTAGACATGAGCTCTGCATCTTACCTCTAATATTGGAAGCCACTTGTTACTGGGCAACTAAGCAAACACAGCATCTTACCAGCACAGTTTACCTCTCATGTAGCTTTGCATTCAGATTAATAAACCCCCTTCTACAATTTCTAACTCTGAAGAGCCACAGAAGGATTCAAAAAAATGTTGGCACTAAGCCAGACCAAATAGGCACCACAAGATCTAGGCTGATTCCATGAGGAATCATCAGTGTTAGCAGCTGGTGCAGTTTGGACATTAAGCACTAAGAAAACAGATGACTATTTGTGGACTCCAACTGCTCTGCCAATGTAACTTCCATGTCCAGTATTTTGTTGGGGGTTGGAAGGGAGGGCTTACTTCTCTGTTTTCTCAGGTCAACAACTGTTGCTGAACCAGATTATTTTAAAATATGTAAGATTCAGCAGTGAGAATCCAGTGAATGAGATATTGCAATTTTTAGTACCTCTCTTACCACTTCAGTCCTTCTTATAAATAAACCAGCAAGGTGGCAGCAAATTCCACTATACAAAAGTGCCAAATGTAAGAGAGATTACATTTTGATGTAGAAGATGGTGCAGTATGTAGAAAATACAGTCTTCACATTCACTAGTCTGTGTTAATTTGTCAAAAATCCTAACTGCTCTTGCCAATAGCATTGGCCCAATTCTAGTTTCAAAGGATCAATTACAAAGCAAATAGTAACGTCAAAACATTTTCCTGGCACAGAACATGCCTACCAACAGCATAAACACCAATTTCTTCCTTTTCTAACAAGTAAGAGCCTATGAGTATCATTCTAAATTTGAATCAGGTAGCAACAACTCTTCACTGGGCAGAAATTACATCATAAAGGCAAATGTCTCTAGAAAAGCGAGCCTTACCAGGCTTGCAGGTATTTGCAATAGTCAGGGCACAAGCACGACCGAAGACCACCAGATCCAGAAGGGAGTTTGCTCCCAGGCGATTAGCGCCATGGACGGACGCAGAGGCCGCTTCCCCGCAGGCGTACAGCCCGGGCACCACCTTGTCCTCGCCGTTCACGTGTGTGATCACCTGCCATGGCACACACCCAGCAATACTCAGCAACAGTGCTAACCTCCTCATTTGCAAAGGCCACATGCATGTAAGCATGGAACACAGCCACCTAAAGCTTCTTCCATCTCTAAACACGGAATTATCTTAGCTCTGATGGGCAAGTACAAATGTATGCAAATATATACATTATATCTGTATGTAAATACAGACAGGACTAAACCCCAAGATTTCCTTACATATTCTTATGAAGAGTGCATAGTTCTGTTTCACCACAATTCTGCAGCAAGTCAGAAATGCACAGGAATAAATTCTGATCTGCACATGCTTCTAAGGCAAAATTTTACACTGAAATTTAACAAGTACACAAAGAGAAGAATTCAGTTGACACCATCACATTGATTTCCAACTAGTGTCAGTTGGAGGACCTGCTTTAGTATTTAGATTACATGAGCTACAGAGGAATAATACACATTAACTCATGCTACAGAATGCAACAGAGTCCTACTTTGATCTGTGTTCAATATCCTCAACTCAATTAACAGAGAATTGTTGTCAGACCTGACAGTAATTTCATTTTAGATGTCTCTTGGAACTCCTATCTCTGGATGGACCGGAACATGGTTACCAAGTTATTTAAAAAAAACCAAAAAGATTGTGTACTTTAAGTACACTGACATCATTATATTATTATTATTAAAAATACTATTAATCACCCTAACATTTCTAAAAAACATTCTTAATGCTTTTCTATTTGGAAAGTAATTTCCTAATATGATGATGAAAATACAGCCCAAAAGTGACATGTATTCCTCACCTGTCCTTTGTAGTTAGTAGGAATACCTCCCATGTTATAATGCACAGTAGGCAGGACTGGGATAGGCTCTTTAGTGACATCAACTCCAGCAAATATCATGGCTGTTTCGGAAATCCCTGGGAGACGGGTTGCCAGCTGCTGTGGTGGCAAGTGGTGCAACTGCAAGTACACATGGTCTTTTTCAGGACCACAACCCCTAGCAAAAAACAAGAAAGTATATATTGGAATACATAACAGGAATTTACAAACATTAGTAGCATTTCTAATCCAGTTTGTTTCATTTGTGAAAATAGACAGGTTCTTTTTCAAATGTTGTCTGACAAAAATTAGTATCTAGCATATTTAATAAGACTGTGGCACTTGGATGAATTGAGGCCACTTTCCAACTCCCAGATTTCTTTTCAGAGCAATTCACATTATTTAAGACTTTCAACTATTACATCTCTGCAGAAATATGTAAAACTTGGTAATCAGTCAAGAGAACAGCACCAAATTATTTTGTTTGTAGTAAGAGCATATACATCAAGCTTGTTTGAGCAACTGTCTCTCTAGACACACTGAATTCAAACAGGAGACTCTTAACATCATCTGTTCTCTGTCAGTATCATTGGGAATTAACAAGAAAGATTTTCTGCCTTACACACAGAGATCAACTTAACAGTCATTAAAGCTCACTCTCATGAATTACCATGTGCTTATCAAATGAACTATTGCACTTCACAGTCTAGCACGATTAAGAGTTCATTCTGCAGCTTTGTGAAGAGCATTTAACTAACCTTCCTTCACGGATTTCTATGGTCATAGAACGAGACACTACATCCCTGGAAGCCAGATCCTTGGCAACAGGTGCGTATCTCTCCATGAATCTTTCACCTTGACTGTTGATCAGAATACCTCCCTCTCCACGACATCCTTCTGTGATAAGGCAGCCAGCCCCATAGATACCTGTTCAAGAACAAAAACGCCATCAATGGAGACTTCTCCACACAATCAGGAAAAACACTGAATAAACAAGGTCTTCGCAAAATAATCAGAGGTGCAGATTTTATTCCACCCTAATCATACCTCTAGGAACTGTCCCTCAAATGTTGTTATTCCTTTAAAACACTCTTTCCAAAAGGTAAGCAAGTTGATTTGAAACACCCACAGTATTTCAAATATTAAACTGGAAGTGATCTGCACGTATCAATACATCAGGAGAATTTTATTAAGACCTTGTAGACCTTCAGCAATTATTTTAAGATTTTTAATGAACCAGAAGTTAATTATTTCATGGTCCATTTGCTCAATTTTGTTCCCTCTTCTGTGCTGAAGCAGTACAAGATGGCTTCAAATCCTGTGGAACATAAAAGCTTACTTGGTATCCTTTTCCTTCAGAGAAGGAAAGCCTATCTATTATTTTGCAGCATTGGTCATCACAGAAAACAAAAATGCAAACTAACTCATGCACTTGATAATTATCTTAAAAGCAGAGTTATCATACAAGCAATGAAGCTTCTTTAACTAGAAAAACTTTTAAGTCAAAGGAGCATTGGATCTCTATAACAATAACATTGTAAAATTATGCAAACCATTTACAAAAATTGCATCATGAGTTAAAATGAAGCATTTAATTAGCTACAAATCTAGTTTGTGATCAGTTTAGATACTGATCATGTGCCAGAAAACCACAGTTCTATATACAAACCTTAACTTCAAACTACCCCACTTCATTGAAGATGCTAGTTTATACGTAATTCCCTAACATTTGCACCTATCCCATTGCTCTTGTACCTAACACGAAACCCCTTAAGATATTAAGGACAATGAAAATATAAGTTTAAGAGGTAGTTTCAGCTTTTAATTCATAAAACTTCTTACTTAGTATTGTAAGGATAGCACCTTGAAATATTAAACACTGCTCCTTTCAATGAGAACAGCTGAGACCTTTCTCACATTATATGTCTTACTTTCAAATTTATATTCAACAACAGCTGCTGACAAGTTTAAACACACATCACTCAAAAGCAACTTCTCAAACGCTGCAGAAAAGTGGAAACTGACTTGAGCCCATCATGCTTGAGCTGACATCATGCTGGTGACCTGTCCCTAGTGGGGTTCCACAGGGCTTCGTCTTAGGGCCTGTGCTCTTCAACATCTTCATAAATGACTTGGACACAGGACTGTAAGGGATACTGAGCAAATCTGCAGACACTCCAAAACTCGGAGGAGCTGCTGATTCCCTCAGAGGCAGGGAGGCTCTGCAGAGACACCCCAACAAATTAAGAGGGCTGGGCAATCACCACTGTATGAAGTACAACAAGAGAACTGCTGGCTTCTGCACCTGGGATGGAGCAACCCTGGATGCACGGATAAACTGGGGAAGGAGTGCCATGGAAAGGGACCTGGGGGTCCTGATCAGTGGCGAACTGACCATGAGTCAGCAGTGCCCTGGCAGCCAGGAGAGCCAAGCCTGTCCTGGGGGCATCAGGCAGAGCATCACCAGGGGGCAAGGAAGGGGATTGTCCTGCTCTGCGGTGGTCTCACCTCGAGTGCTGGGAGTGTTTTTGGGTACCACAATACAAGAAAGACATTAAACTATTGGAGAGCATTCAAAGGACAGCAACAAGGATGGTGAAGGGCCTTGAGGGGAAGTTGAATGAGAAGTAGCTGAGGTCACTTGCAGGTCACTCCCTGTAGGAGACTGAAGGGAGAACTCAATGCAGTCTGCAACTTCCTGGCCAAGGGAAGAGGAAGGCAGACACTGATCTCTTCTCTGTGGTGACCAGTAACAGGATCTCAGGGAACGGCCTGAAGTTGTGTCAGGGGAGGTTTAGATGGGATGTTAGAAAAACGTTCTTCACCCAGAGGGTGGCTGGTCACTGGACCAGGATTCCCAGGGGAGTGGTTACAGCACCAAGCCAGAAAAAGTTCAAGAAGTATTTGGACACTGCCCTCAGGCACATGGTGTGCCTCTTGGGGTGTCCTGTGCAGGGCCGGAAGTTGGACTCGATAAATCAGATGGGTCCCTTTAAACTCAGTATATTGTGCAATTTTGTGAAATTTTAAAACAACATAAAAATCTGTTCAACTCATTAAAAATAATATTGTAAGCATTATTTCATATTCGGTACCTGTAGGGTGAAACTGCACAAATTCCAAGTCCTGGCAAGGGAGCCCAGCTCGTGTGACCATGGCAGTGCCATCACCAGTACTGGTATGAGCAGATGTGCAGCTGAAGTAAGTGCGGCCATACCCACTGCACAACACAAAAGTTAACAGAATTAACAGGAAGAAAAATTAAAACACTACAGCATACCACTAACACCACTAACTATGCTGTTTGCACAACAGTGGAAAGGGCTAATAAGAAAAGCACTTAAGTTTTACCATCTCCTGTACTATACCAACCAAAAGAAAACAAAACTGGTTTAGCCCAGTTTTGCTCAACCATACTTGAAAAATGGCTGGTGACAGAAGGCTGAAGAAAAAGAAAAACAATTCCAAAGTTATGTTAATATCTAAAACATCTAGGTTAACTTTCAACATTATTGAGAAGAGCCAGTCAGCCCAATTTCAAGACAAACTCTCAGAAGAAATAGCAACGTACACATTCCATGTACCTCAAAGTACCCAAGTATGAAAAATGCATCAGAAAGACAAATTACAAAGGCAACCTTTTATAAATTTATTTATAAGTGTATCTTTCACAGATACATTTACAAATATTTTTCATACTGAAATAGATAGGAGAGTACCATAAGAAGCAAAAGACTAATGCAAATAGCATTCTAATAAACACATACAAACTTTGCAGCCAAGTAATGTTAAGTTACACTCACAATATGATAATTTTATCCTAGAATAGTTAGAATTACAGTGGCAGTATCCTAATGAAATAGTCTCTGGAATTTTGACAAAAGCTGTTTCCCACAGGAAATTCAGAACTCTACAGACAGACATCTTGGCAGCATTGCCACAATGTCTGTTTTAAACAGCATGTTTTAAAAATTGAAGACCATCTGCATCATATATATTACGCTTACACATTCTTACTTTATGTTATTATTCTAGAATTCAAAGTCAGACCTCATGCCAAATTCATACTTGGTCACAAAATTAGCATGTGCCTTCTTCCAGACAGAATTACTGAATTCAGTTATATTCCTCTTAGTGTGGGGGGAATGAACCTATAAATTATGTTCTGTCAGTCAATGTGGATCCGAACACATGTACAAGCACACAAACTTCCAGCTGGTAACACTCCCAAGTTTTGGTCCTTCATCACAAATGTTACATTACCCAGTGGCAATGACTGTGTTCTTTGCTCTAAAGCGATGTATGGTTCCATCTTCAATGCAGAGGGCAATAACACCACGGCATTCTCCATTCTCCATAAGTAAGTCCAAGGCAAAATATTCAACAAAGTAGCTTGTATCATAGCGTAGAGACTGGAGGAAAATTACAAAAGGAACTTTTACTTAAGTAACCTCTCTTCAAAACTGTCCATGTACATGAGCTGTATCAGGATAAAAAGCATCCCCACCCACTCTCAAGGAAGACTGTTTCCTCATAACTATTTATTAAAGAACTTACTAATCAATATATTCTAGCTTTCAAAGACAGAAGTAGCAGCAAAAGCACTTAATTCTGAACAGTCAGGAGCTAGGCAGCAGGACTTGTCATTTCAGCCTACATTTGGCAACACATCAGCCAAGCTGCAGTGCTCCATACATGTAAAAGCACGCTGCACTTAAGCTCTCCTGGAGAAATGAGAAGCACCTCCAGGAGCCCAATAAACCAGCAGGAGCAGCAGGCACCGAGTCAAACATTCTTCCACGCCCTCAGGGATCAGAGCAGTGTTTGGCAGCACGGAGCATTTGCATTGCAGCAGCACACACACTTCCAACCTCGAGGAGAGCAATTAGCTGGCTAACAAGTAAATAAAAAACAGTAGCCACCAGGTACTTGGATTTCTGGTTTCAAGTAGCTCACTACCATTTTCAAACAGCCAGCACTTCCTTCAATTATGGTTTGTAGAATTAACAGACAGACATGCTGGAACACTGGTCACTTACTTGCCAAAGAACAAGCTCAGGAATGCACAGCAGGCCTTAACTCATTTACACCTTGTTTCCCCCTCCTCCCAGTTTGAAGAGTGAAAAAAATGCTGGCTTGTACCTCTTTTCAAGAGTTCCCCAATGCTGCTGTGTCAAATCTTTGGAAAAAAGGGGTTTTGGGGAAAAGTTTATATAAATTCTCTTTGGGTCTAGTTAACAGACACAAGAGTACTAACAGTGCAGAACTAGTCCAGACCACAAAGCTGACACTGTACACTAACTGGCATCTATTGTCTTCATCCCTCCACACTGCCTCAGGAAGGAAGGTAAGCCAAAACTGCTATAAGCCATTCCCCTGGAATCCTCATTTGTATGTGACCAGTTACATGTTTGTTTGGTTTGGGTTTGGTTATCTTTTTTCAAATTCTGGGGGAAGAAGGAAAAAAAAAATCAGTAAATGTAAACACAAAACCCCAAACCAAGTTAACTTCACAACTGCTTACCCTGCCATACAGAGTATGTAAGAGTGAATGTCCAGTCCTGTCTGCAACACAACAGCATCTGTGAGCCTGTCCTCCTTTTCCAAACTGAAGACTCTGTCCACCAAATGCACGCTGATAGATTTTTCCTTCTTCAGTTCTGCTGAACGGCATCCCGTAATTTTCCAGCTGTTGAACCCAAACACAAGCATCAGAAACTCTTGTGCATCACAGTACGATGAGTTATTTTAAGGAGATCTCCTTGGAAGCCAGCCTGTGTTATTTATAACTACAGCTGACATCAAATCCCATGAGTCTCACCTCTATCACGGCAGCTGGGGCTTGCTCAGTCATGTAGTGTATGGCATCCTGGTCACCCAGCCAGTCTGACCCTTTCACTGTGTCATAGAAATGCCACCTCCAGTTATCATCCTCCATGTTCCCCAGAGCAGCATTGATCCCTCCCTGAAAATGAAAATCCATTCTCCTGGAATTACATGACTCAAATACAGCTTTAGTAGGTTTACCACATTTCTATTAAAAATCACATACCAGATATGCACCCTGTGTACAAGAAATATAGTCAGGCCAGATTTCTGTGGCTGTGAAACTCCTCAGTTTCACAATGGCCTGTCCTGCTTTTTTCTGTAACGCAGTGAGTCACAGTTACACTATAGCTAGAGAAGCAGCACTGCATTTTGATAATGTTTAGAAATGGGGAAGAAAAAAGAGGCAGTATAATGAAATAAAAACATAAGGGGAAATAAGGGTTTTAAGAACAACTGCAAGTGATATTAAACTGCAATGTCAAAGCAAAATGAAATGTACCTGTTACTTAATATAAAGTCTGGCAGTGGTAAGTACATGGTTAAGCTCTTATGATCTTAGAGGTCTTTCACAAACTTACTGATCCTGTAATTTTGTTATATACTACCCTCTAAAAAAGTTTCAACTAAATATGTGGTATTTATAAAAAGAAGCATGGCCTTGAAACAAGATGTTCAAGTGCCCCATTCCTAGAAGTGCTCAAAGCCAGGCTGGATGAGGTCCTGAACAATCTAACCTTATGTGTGGAATCCCTGCCCATGGCAAGGCTGCTGGAACTGGGTAACCCCTAATGTCTCTTCCAACCCAAACCATTTTATGATTATTCTACATCCAAATCAGCTTTCTGACAGCAGGCATTTTTTAACCATTTATTCTGCCTCATTTCTCACCTGTGCAGCAACAGTATGAGAGCGGGTGGGGAACAGCTTGGTAACACAGGCTGTGTTAAACCCAGCTTCTGACAAACCAAAGGCTGCCCGCAGACCTGCTCCTCCTGCACCCACAACAACTGCATCAAACTCATGGTCCACTACTGGGTATTGCGTAGAAATCTGGAAAAATAAATCCCTTTGTTATGATCACAAATAGTTCAAGATAATTCAAATCAGTTTCATAAAAACACAAGCAGGATAGGTATAATGCTCTCAACAGACTTTTGCAGCAATTTGTACATCTGTTATACTCTTTTGCTTGGAAACTATCATTAAAAAAAGCCACACACTTCAGCAACTCAGTCTCCCAAAGTACTTGAACACAGCGCTCCAGTAAAAGCCTGAAAATCTCATGCCTGTCTGGCATTAAGTGCATCACTGGATCACAATACAAAAAGCACAGACATACCGAGTCAGACACCTTGGTGGAGGCATTTTTCTTTCCATAGACTGTGAAGTGCAAGTTCCGTGCGGGAGCCTGGCACGCTGCTGGCCACTACGGAAAGAAGCCAAGACAACTGTTATGGCACAAATGTTTCCACAGGCTACATTTACATTACCTCAGCTACCCTACATCTACAACAAATCTTCACTCACCACTGGTAGCACATACACAACAGTATTAATGTATTTTAAGAGCTACCTGCACTGGCTGTAATCATGACATATAATCAAAAAAGGTTTGACTGATGAGATAGCCTGCAGTTAACAGGGTGTCCCAGACAGGCCATTATTGACTTCAGCAACAGTGACCAGCCTCTCAGACCTGTTTGAGGCTGCACTGGCAGAAGAATATGTCTGCAATTAATGCTGAAGTATTCTTGCAGTTCTTTCATAATTAAGCAAAGATGAAGCTTTGTGGGAACCATGAGAAGCAATGGAAAATGACTCTCCTGTCAAGTAATCCTCAGAATTTGATTTCAGGTGGTTATAATACTGAAAATTAAAAAAGGTTGTAGGGAATGCTCCTCCAGCTGAGTGCTGATTCAAAAGTCAGAGATATTTCTCTTATTCTTTATGAAATTAGTGACCAATTTAGAACCCTTTATTAGTACATAAGCTTAGCACAAGGATGCAAGTCTTACCCTTCTGCAACGTCACTCCCTACTCCCTGACTTGCTCAAAACCAAATCAAACCAACAAACACCACACCCAAACCTACTCAGCATGCAATCTTTGATTTGATAAGATTAAAACAGAAAGTTAGTCTCCACCTCTCCAAGGTACTGGAATCTGGTATTCCTTCTTTACACAGTTCAAAAAATAAGCCTAACTCAGCATGTACGATTGCTGAGAACAGCAACACAAAGCCACATCAGGGACCTGTCCAGTGACATCAGCACTCCCCTATTTGAAATACAACCTAAAATGCACTGGAGTGGTGTCTGCAGCTGTTACATTCATGGTCCCACCACTCTACAATATGCTAACAAGCAGCTCTTCCCTCCCCAAAGGTCCACCTCTTCCTGAATCTCTCAAGTGAACTCCAGTACACTTTCTGCAACCTAGTTTTATCATTTCTCATAGCAGTTTCCTCAAATTATCTTCTTGCATAACAGCAAATCTACTGCGTCATTACATTTGCTATCTCTGGTTTCTGCAATCATCTTGGAATGAGATCGGTTCCTATCACCTTTTCTTAAGGAGTTCCACCAGTACTCTCTTCCAGCCTACTCTCTCCACGTTCCACACTGCTGGGTTACCAGGCTTTGAGCTCAAACAAGAGCCCACAAAGCAGAAAAAGATGTCACACTAAGTCTGAAGGAAACACAGACTGCAGCAATCCTGAATTTTTATGCCACCAGAAAGATCATGGCCCTTTTGAAACTAAAGGTTCAATCAGGGCCAGCTCACTGTCATCTAAAATAGGGAGGCACTGTTTAAACATCTCCCTCCCTCTGCAGTTGTCTTTTCTGCACTTGCTTTGTACACAAGTATAACTACAGCCCACTTTGCAATCCCAAGCTCATCACGGGCATGCAGGATGAGAACAGTGGGAAGAAACTGAAGACTCTCACCTCACCATGGAGAAGAACAAGCCTTCATGCCCAACTTACAGCCCCCTAACACAAACCTGCCAGACTCCTCAGCAGCCCTTTCTGGGCACAATCACCACTGGCTTCCCACACACGTCCAGAATCAGGGAATGCAATAGGCTGGAAAAGGCCTCTGAGACCATCGAGTCCAATCAAAGACCAAACACCACCGTGTCAACCAGACCAGGGCACCAAGTGTCACATCCATCCTTTCCTTAAACACTTTCAGGAGCGGTAACTCCACCACCTTCCTGAGCAGCCCATTCCAATGTCTAGTCACCCTTGCTGCGAAAAAATTCTTCCTGATGTCCAACCTGAAGGTCCCCTGGTGCAGCTTGGCCATTTCCTCCATTCCTGTCACCTCTCCTCAGGCACTCTGGAGAGTGATGAACTCCCCACTAAACTCCCTTCTTCCAGGCTTAACACCCCCGGCTCTCTCAGCTGCTCCTCACAGCACTCCTGCTCAGAACCTTCACCAGCTCTGTCACCCTTCTCCGGACTCGTTCCAGCACCTCAAAGTCCTTCCTGAGCTGAGAAGCCCAGAACCGAACGGAGCACTCGAGGTGTGGCCGCAGCAGGCCGAGAACAGGAGCGCCATCGCTCCCCTGCTCTTCCTGTGCGCATTTTGCTGATACAGATGAAGTCTGCGGCGAGCTTTCCACGCCGGTGCTCGGGCCGCACCTGCCAGGCTCCTCCAGGGCCCTTCCCCAGCACCTCCCATTCCCGCTGCCTCCCTCAAAACCCCGCTCGGGGCCTCAGGCTACGGCGCTCGCTTCCCGAGCCGGGAGGCGCGGCCCAGCCGTGCCCACAGCCACCCACTCGCAGGAGCCTGCCCCCGGGACACGAGTGGCGCGGTCGGTGCCGCTGCAAAACAGCGCCGGAGGAAGGGAACCTGCCGGGCCTGGGAGGATCACCGGGCGCGTCAAGGTCACGGAGGCGACGGCGGAGCCGGGCCGCCGCCGGCGGGAAAGCGGGGCAGGAAGAAGGGCAAGCACAGGAACAAGGACATGGACAAAGGCAGGAGCAAGGATGGGAAAAGGGCAGGGACAGGGACTCACCGCCCGGGAAGCCGCGGTCGGGCGCAGCCAGCGCTTCGCCAGCCCTCTCGCAGCCGCCGCCGCCGCCATCACGCACCGCGGACTCGGGGGGGGGCGGCGGGGAGCGGGCGTGAAGGGCGCACGCGCGGGGCTCGGCGGGACAGACCAACAGTGCCGAGAGGGGGAGCGCCCAGAGCGATCCCACCCCACGCAAGAGCTGCGTGGTGGAAGATTTCTAAACAGCTCCTGTTTCGAGCGTAAAGAACATTTTAAAAAAATCAAAACCTAGAAGTGTGTTACTGCCGTTATTTTTCACTGGTGATCTTCAGTCTCTTTCTCTCTCTGACAGCGCCTCAAAGTTTGCATAACAAACAGGTCAGAATCATGTTTTGAAGTTATGGGAAAGACCACTTCGTAGACATGAGATTCGGAGAGAAGGCTGAAGGAAAGACCGCAGTGTCTCTCTAGGACAGAAAGCAGGCTCGGCAGCTCCAGGCGGCGGAATTCAGACGCGGCTGGCGGCCGCCTCCGGCCCCCGGCGTCAATGGCATGAACAGGGGCGGGCGCGGACCTGCGGCGGCGCTCCGGGCTCGGCCAGCCCTTTTGTTGTCCACCCCCTTTTCCCCCCGGCGGATGGGCCGCGCCGGGAGGGGGCGGGGCCGGCAGGTGAGTGGCAGCGTCAGGGGCTCGCGCGCTCCCGGGCTCGTGCGCGGGGGTCCCGCCGTGGGGGGAGCGGGACCGGGAACAGGAACGGGAACAGGAACAGGAACGGGTCTGGGTCTGGGTCTAACAGGCCGTGTCGTGGCCGGGGCTGCCACTCAGGGCGCGGCCAAGCTCCCCAGTGCCGGGGCCGCCGTTCGAGGGGCTCGGGCGGAATTCCCGGTCGCCCGGCGGGAGCGGCCCCGGCCCCTCCGCGCGCTGCTGAGGCCGCGTCTTCCCTCTGTGCATCGCAGGTGCCTTCATGAATAACTTAAATGACCCTCCCAACTGGAACATCCTGCCCAATGGGCGCGGTCCCGGCGATGACGGCAGCCGCTGGAATTACGCCCTGCTGGTCCCCATGCTGGGCCTGGCCGCCTTCCGTGAGTAGCGCCGGGCCCCGGCCCCTGGAGCGGGGCGGTGACAGAGCCGTGCCCGCCTGGGACTTCCCCGGGCCGCCGTTTGTACACAACCAGCGCTCCCGCTGTCGCTCAGGCACAGACCGCTTCTCACACACGGAGACGAATCCATATTTAATAAGCTCTAATATACAGAGCTCTCCCAAGAAAAATAGACGCAGGATGTGCTGGAGAGCCCAGAGATGTGTTTATTGCCCAGAGATGTTGCTGATGTATTTATTTACTGGGCCTAGAAAGTTCTCCGTGCAGTATCCACATTGGAACCCTCCAGTTTGTTTCTCCATGACTTTATTTTCCTTCTCTAATCTAAGTAGTGGTAGCATAGGCTAGCACTACTTAGATTAGTGCTAAGTGCAATAAAAGAATGGGGGTATTTTATTTCAGAGAAAGCATGATCATTTAAAGTGACTCACTGTAAAATAGGGATTACAGAAATACATTTTGTGGGCATGCATAAATAGAAGTGAAGGGCAGGAAAGAAAGATTTTTGCCACTTAGTAGCTTCATTTCAGGCATAGCTAATTAATCATACCCCTCACTGTTACGTGTTACACTTGCATCTGAAGTCTCATTTATGTGTGATAGGTTGGATCTGGACCAGAGAGTGTCAGAAAGAAATAGAAAAAGAAAAACAAGAGTACTACAGAAAAGAGTCGACCTTGCAGAAAGACCTGGAAGGCAAATACCGGGATATAATCACGGAGAACCGTCGTGCTGTTGCTCACCTGGAGGTGGAGCTGGAAAAGGAGCGCAACAGGACCCTGAGTTACCGCGAAGCCCTCGTGTCCCAGAGCCGCAAACTAGTAGAAGAGAGGAAGCTCCTGGAACAGGAGCAGGAGAAGCTGGAGCGAGAAAAACAGGTCCTTTTGCACTCTGGAGCAGAAGGTTCCTTGTACCAGAGTTGCCTGGCAAAGGAAGAAGAGTGGCAACAGAAAGCCAAAGAATTACTAAAAGAATTTGAAGAGGGACTGAAGGAAAGACAGGACATTTACTGCAGTCTTGTAGTACCCAGAAGTCAGAGACTAGAAATAGAGAAAAATCTGCTAGTTAAAGCAGCAACTAATCCTGTTGCTGTGACTTTACATGTGGAGAGTGGCTTAAAAGATATTTTCAAGCATGATAACTACTGTGGCAATGTGCTGAACAGAACCAGAAGCCAAAATGGAAGGCTTATGTGGCTGTATCTGAGATACTGGGAACTAGCTGTTGAACTGCAGAAATTCAAGAGGGTAGAACAGGCCATGCTGGGAAAACGCTAAGTAGGGGAGGCAGTGGGATTCCGTGTGATCCTCCATGCATGGTAGGGACAATCACAGTTGTAGTCTGAAGCTGTTAAATTCTTCTGCTGTGTTGCCGTCTCTCCTCCTCCTTGCACTTGTGTTTGCATGGGACGTGTGCAGTGCTGGTGCCTTTCCTCTCACTAACAGCAGATGCTCTGGTGAGCTGTGCATGCTCCTGAGCCCCACGAGTGTGTTTGTGTGGCAGTGTAGAGATACTCCGACTCCCCAGGTATCAGAAGCAGCAAAACAGAACTCAGTTTAGAGGGATTTGCCTCACTGATGGTCACACTCCAGCAACAGAGAATGGTCATTTATCTCCCCCAGGTGTGGTAGCACATTGTTGTCCTTATCCCTGACATTTTACGTGGTGTCTAAACAATGTCTTTCTTTTATTACTATTTTTTAAAAGTTTGTTTAAGCAAGACTGATTTTGAGGCAGATATTTGAGAGAGGTGGTGTTGGAGCCAGCTGCTTGACACATGAATCTTACGTGTCTGATGAATCTTATGTGTCTGTGTGTACAAATATATAAATATATATGTATGTGTGTGAATGTATGTGTGTAAGTGTATGTGAAAGTATTCTGAGGGTGGAATAGACTGGTCCTCTTTCAGATTAGTCAGTCTTGCACTGTCTTCCAGCTTAATATACAAATACTGCTTTATGAATGAAACATCCAAAAGATGCTAATTCAAATAATACATAAAGAAACAGATTGATGTCTCATTGGCACTTGGGATCCATTACCAAATTCTAGGGAATGTATAAACTGGAAGTTATATTTTCATATATTGGAGATACCCTAAGAATACTTCTTTTTTTCTCAGCAAGGTTTTAGTTACAACCCAACAATGTGCCACCATTATGGATGTCCCCATGCTGCTGCTTCTGCCTCTCAGGGCGCTGGCTGCCTCCTGGGTTTCTTGCAGGAGCCTCCTTGCCATTGCAGCTGGCTCTGCTCCTTGGACAGGCGCTGTTTGTTATTTGCAGGTGGGAACACAGCTGCAGCCTGCACTAGTAGCCACTGCTCTCTTTCCACCTGTCTCCCTTCTCCCAGAACTGAAGTACATACTCTCTTCTGCAGCTCTGAAATTTTGTGCTTGTGGTTCACCACTTTACATACACATGACCGTGAAAGCCTACAGATATACGAGCTTTGCAAACTTTTAATAGAGGGGGCTTTTTAATTTAGCTAGTAAAATAAAATAGATTTGGTAAAAAATAATAAGTACAGTGAAATATTAAATAAAAAACATCCAGATTAAAAAAATCCAACTACAAACAAAATTTTTAAGTGCATTTCAATTTCTTACAACTTTGAGTATACTTTGGGTCCTTTTTAGCTGTAGGAACCACCTTTCTTCAAACGTGCCATGTATTTAAAATAGGAGTAAGTAAGAACTTTTTTCTTCCCCCTTTCTAATCCAGCCTTAGACCTCAAAGGGGCAGTGTTTACCCTTGTGTTTATAGCATCTAGTCTTCTCTGTTACTTGACTTTGATTAGTGCTGGTAGGTTGTAATTTCATTAATTAGCAGTTTATTATTTACTGAGGGCTAGACTTGACAAATGTGTTTGCACTAGGCAGTCATGTAGAACCATGGCTTGGAAGCAATCCAAGCTAAGTGAATGCCCATCTTCCTGCAGATGTGGGGTTTTTCTCTTACTGTTTCCTCCTGGTTTCACTTCAGTCTGAGCACAGAAGACAGCAGATAAATCCTTTGGAACGATGTGCACAACTTAATCCAGTTACTAAGTAGAAATACCTAACATGAAACAAAATTCCTGAACAGAATAGATGTTTCCCAGCTACTCTGTTTTCCAGTTGAGATTTTGCTCACCTTGGTAGTACCAATTATACTGTTGTGTTGAGTTATTAATCCTTTTTTCATACTGATGTTTTTAATAAAGTTTTAGTAGACAAACTTGGAGGAAAAAAGAGAGATCACAAACACCATAAAGGCCACAGTTTGTCAGGGTGCCAACCATATTTGGGGTGGGAGATGAAAACACAGTTGAGTTGCTAATCGTGTGTGACACCCTGAGCCAAGCTGCTGCAGCTGGACGTAGGCACACGGTCTAATGGCCCAGAGAACAAATCAGCTTGAATAACAGCCTGTGTATAATTCCTTCAGAATGTGGAAAGTGACCATCCAGCTGTGGCACACTTGACACGTTCCTGCAGGCAGTTAAGCTGCCCAGCTGGCTGTAAGAGCAGACAGTGAATCAGTGCCAGTGTATTTGAGATTCATGCCTTGAATTTGTGCAAGTTAGCCTTAAAAGATCAGAGGTTTTATGCTTTGTCATTTTTTCATTGTTTGTTATTCATATCACTCAAAGTGTTTAAAGAAAATGTAATCAAGGGTAAAATACTATTTTTTCAGTATGAATATGTATATTCAAGCCTTACACACTTGAATGTACAGGGTTGAATGCAATGTAGTAAAGGTTTGGTATTCACTTTCTCTTTTTTAGAAGTATCATTTATTTGTACAGCTAATTGAACTATTGTTCTTGAACTTTGAAGATCATTGTCTCAAGACAGAAGGGTTATTTCAGAAGGCTTTTAAGAAGTGTATAACTGATTTGGCATCACTGGTCCTGTTAGTTTCTTCCAAAACTCATGTTTGTGGGTATGCAATGTATTTTTGAAACGTTCCCCCTTTGTAGTTTGTTATTCTGAAAATTCTAATGTAAGTTTCATCTTGCCCAGCACTTGTTCTGAGTTGGTTAATTGTCTGGAACTGCCCATATACATATGTAGAATGCAAGAATAATTTGTTTTCAAAGTATTTAATGAACTTCTTTTTATTATAAAATTGTCACTCAGCTATTAAACAATAACAGTTAATAAAAACCTTTACATATTTCTGCACTGTTTCGTAACTTGGGCAAGGTGGGTCAGGGAACTGGAATTTGCTACTATATTCAGACTTTCCAAATTGTAAATTTTTTTTAATTGGCATATAAAAAGTTTTGGTCTTGGTGCTGAGAAAACAGTATGTTACCAAGTCTTTTTTTCTTAGGAAAGAACACTGTTAGGAAAAAAAACACTGTTAAACAGGTAAGTGTGGAACATTAACTAAAGATGTGGGGTTAAAGGTGACCATCCCTTGGAAAGACTGCGGACCTTGCTTCAGCAGAATGTTGTGCAGGATATTCTGCTTTCCTCCAGAAACCCTCAGATGTGTCATTCTGCATGTCAGCTGCTTTTCATTTCCCTCATCTTCCTGCTCTCAGGAAGAACTGCAATCCAGCTGCTCTAAGACAGCATTCAGACACTCTGGAAATCCGTGTTCTTGTAATAAAGGACCCTCAATCTGTATTTGACACAGTCCTTCACCATCCTCTGGCTCTATAAATCTTGGGTTTGAGCACTCCTGTGTGAGGATGAGAAAACTCACTGTTCCTCTGTGGAGGATACAAGGAAGAAACAATGGTCAAGGGTTACTGCAGTGAAATCAAAGGAATTTGAGCTCTTGCTGTGAAAAGAGGATGAAAGGCAAGGTTACAGTTGCAGTTGTGGTGCAGCTGGATATGGAGGCTTTGCTGGTTTGCATGCCAAGGGCCACATTTAGTGGTCATTAATTTACTGCCTGGTCCAGAGCTTTCCCTGGTCACTGCCTGTCTGAGACAGCAGATGGACCTGCTAAGAAGTAACTCTGAAATTTAGCGTAGCTCAGCACTGAGGTGAGGTGATGGCCACTTCACAGCAAAACAGCTGAGTGATTGCTGCAACAAAAACTGAAAGTAAACTGAAAGTAAATGTGCTTCTGGAAACAAGGAGTCTGTGGATGGAAGAGTTTGAGGAGAGCTGGTGGATTGTAAGAACAGCGGTGGCAGCTGTTCACAGTTATGCACCCCACCATGCACCCCTGGGATCACCCAGGCTGTCCAGCTGCTGGAAAAATGCCTCCTCACTCTTGTGTTCATAGCAGGTTTATATTTCTGAGATACCTCGCCTCTAAACTTCTCTCAGAACAAAATGCTCGGCTGCTGTGGTTGGTGTTTGTGTGACTGGAGGCTGCTCCCCCCTTGTGGCTGATGGCTCTTCCAGCCGCAGCCGCATCCTCTGCTCCCATGAGCTCCGCTGGAGCCCATCTCCCAGTGCCACACCGTCAGAGCTCTCTGGCCCAAACACCTGCGGGGGTAATAACAAGAAAGGTGAGCAAAACCGCGGTGTTCGGTGACCAGACCAGAATGAACTTGTCTCCGCTGAGGTGGTGCTGCGGCAGATCTCTGTGCAAAGGCGGCAGGCACAGCGGGTTGGGTGTAGTTCAGCAACCTTTTAGCACCTCGTCGTATATTGCAGCACTGGAAAAGAAAACCGTGACAAACTCGATTGAAGAACACTGTTCATTGTTTAATGAAGATGGCAAGAGGCAATCTGCAACTGTCAACATCTTCTGCTGCCTGCTGGAGGAGAGACGCTTGTGGTGTGACAGATCCCAAGCAATAGCACTTCACTAAGAAATTCAGGGGGACACTGGGGACACTACAGAATGGTTTGGGTTGGAAGCAACCTTCAAAACTTATCTAGTCCAACTCACCTGCAGTGAGCAAGGACATCTCCAAACAGACGGGATTGCTCAGAGCCCCATCCAACCTGACCTTGAATGTTTCCAGGGATGAAACACTTACCACCTCTCTGGGCAACCTATGCCAGTGTTTCAAAACCCTTGTTGTAAAAGAATTCTAACTTATGTCTAGTCTAAACCAACTCTCTTTTAGTTTAACATCATTATCCCTTGACCTGTTACAACAGGCTATGCTAAAAATTTATTCCTATTCATAATAAGCCCCCTTGAAGTACTGAAAGGCTAGAGTAAGGTCTCCCCAAATCTTTTCTTCTCCAGGCTGAACAAGCCCAGTTTTCTCAGCCTGTCTTCATAGAAGCAGCATTCCAGCCCTCTGATCATGAGATCAATTTGGTGCTGTCCACAGAGGCATTTCTACCCCTATGCTCCTTACTTGTATTAAGTAAGTTATTCCAAAGGTGAGATGTGTCCAAAGATGGAAAAAATATTTTGGTTCAATGTATATAGTGAAATATTAAAGATAGCACATCTATTTTCCTGATGTCAAAAAGAAGAACAAAACAACAAAGCATGCTGCTGCTGCAGCTCATATTGCTTCAGTTAAATGTTTATATATAAACTGAAGTAAATATTAAGCAAACTACCAGTATAGACAAACATAAAGATTGTGCCTCTTTCTGGGAGATGAAAAGGAGAAAGAGGCCATGTGGGCATCAGCGTCAGCTCAGCTCTGGATGCACTACACAAGACCTGCTGTTCACAGCTTGTTCCCTTTTATTTTTCTGTGGCTAGGGACACTGCCACTTCCACAATAAACATAAACTGAAAGTTTCTCGACATGTCAGATTGCTGAAGGAAACTTCTTGACACCATAAAACTACTCCAGAATGGGATGCATGTGGAAGTCATTGTGTGTGACATCCTACTTCTGCTGTGTTCCCAGTAGTCTTGGAAAGAGTTCCAACAACAGCTCAATGCTGTCTTATTTCTCCCTTGCTGTGATACTTGTTGACACAAGTTGGAACTTCTCTCCAATCTGCAGAAGTTTACAATCTCATGGGAAGAAATTTAGGCTCCAAAGTTTATTGGGCATCTCCAAAGTCTTTAGGTATCCCTGCTTGAACTGCTGTGGACTGGTAGCAGCAGCTTTCAAGCACTCACATAGGAAATCCAATCATGCCAGCTGAGGAGCTGTGAGAGCTGTGCCTTTTGGTTACTTATCAGGTAGAGTTTGAGAACAACGGAGCATAAAACTTAGATCCAGTTAAAGATCTACAGATCATTTATTGGCAAGGTAAACTGCATGACCACCTGCGATTGTTTATTACCCTTGAAACTAAGCAACTCTGAAATATCTTGCCTGTGTATCTCCCTTTCCAAGATAGTCATTATCATTCCCTAGGCTGGAGATTTTGGGTTTGCTCTTGAGCCTTGGGACCCCTTTTTTGCACATCTGGTCAAGGATGTTATCCATTGGCAGCTTGTAAAAGGATTTCTTGTTTTCACCGCCTATCTTAAAGGATTGGCTGTCACAGACACTATTTTATTTAACTTCTCCTTCTCCTTCTCCTTCTCCTTCTCCTTCTCCTTCTCCTTCTCCACCATCTTTACATTTCCATCTTTTCCTGATTTAGGCTTATTACACAAGCAAGAGTAATTGTATTGCTGTATATGATGCTTTGACTACTAAGTAGAAGCTGACTGGAAAGAAAATGGGATTAAGGCTGGTAAGATATTGCTATAGAATTAAGAGCAAGAGATTTCACTCCAGCAGCTACTGCAGTACTGAAAGGGTCAGAAAATAATGTAGTTAATCCTAATAGCCTGGTATATTGCAAGGAATGATGAAAATACCTGGAGAGTTACAGATTTGTCCTGTCATACCAGGCATGACAGAATCACAATGAAAGGATCATATTGCATTTATAATAATAATTATAATTATATAGTATATAATATATTATAATTATATAATTAATATAATATATTAATATAATATATTATATTAATAGCCTGGTATATTGCAAGGAATGATGAAAATACCTGGAGAGTTACAGATTTGTCCTGTCATACCAGGCATGACAGAATCACAATGAAAGGATCATATTGCATTTCATGCCTGAAACTGTTGATTGCAACCTGAAACCTAGTTGTAAACAATGTGTATTGCCAGTGGCCTCTGCTTTTCTCAGCGGCTTTACATGAAAGGAATTGTTTTTTCAAAAGAATTGTTCTGTCCTTCTTCTTTCTATTTGTCCTCCCATTCACAGGATCCAGATTAAAAAACTTCCCCCAAGGCAGTCTCCTCCTCCTGATGGAGGGCAGAAAAATCATAGAACCATAGAATATCTTGAATTGGAAGAAACACAGAATCAGTTCCAATTCCCTGCTCCTCACAGGAGCATAGCTGCACATAGCTTTATGTAGTTGTAAAAGATTTCATTTTGCTTTTAAATTATCTCAAATGTTTTATTGTGACAATAAATAGGAACAATTAATACACTATTATGAAATTCTGCAGAACAAGTTGATCTGAAAGCTGTTGCACAAGGAATCTGCTGAATCTTTTAGGGCCCAAGGCTTTAAACTTCAGGTTTTAGCACTGTATTCCAGTCTTTTGCTTAATTGATTTTTGCTGCTAAGTCTGGTGATCCACGTTTATCAGGATTTTCTGATAATTCTGTCAGCTGTTCTGATTTTGTCCTTGTCAGCAGATGGATTTACACCTAAAAGAAGAGAATCTGCTTGAGCACTTGTTTTCTGTTCAAATCCTTCTTTACAGTATGATGAAATGCTACAATTTCAAGGTGGAAACTGTACACAGGACAGTTGCCACACCAAGTCCAGTTGGTGCCATAGTTCTGGTCAGCCCTCGTCTGGCTTGGCTCAGCTCTGCCAGCACCTGCAGGGTCCCTGGCATCCTTGGCACCGTGTCCTGGAGGCAGCTGTGGCTCCTTCCATGGTGGAGGAGACGAGGCTCAAGCACTGCAGACAACATTTCAGCCAGGTCCTTCATTCTGCCCCGCCACTCTCTCAAGGAAGAGAAGAACCCATCCTTATAGTCATGGAATCGTAGAATCACTGAAGTTGGAAAAGTCCTCTATGATCATCAAATCCAATTGTTTTCCCAAACGGGTATGGTTGTGTTCGAGGGTCCCAGGATGAGGGAAGAGACAAGAATCTTGACTCCATGTTTCAGAAGGCTGATTTATTATATTATGATACTATATTATATTAAAATGCTATATTAAAAGAATAGAGAAAATTATACAGACAGAAAGTTAGAAGGAATACAAAGGAATGAATAACAAAATCTTGTGACTGCTTACAGCCTCGACACAGCTGGCTGTCGTTGGTCATCAAGTAAAAACAATTTCACATGCTGGGTAAACAATTCTCCAAATCACATTCCAAAGCAGCAAAAAATGGAGAAGCTGAAGCTTCTCAGTTTCTCAGGAGAAAAGATCCTGGCAAAAGGATTTTTCATAAAATATGTCTGTGAAAAACAGGTTCACCACTAAACCATGTCCCCACGTGTCACGTCCACACACCTTTTGAATGCTTCCAAGGCTGGAGATTCCACCACTTCCCAGGGCAGCCAGTTCCAAAGCCTGGCCACCATCTCCAGGAAACAATTTTCCCTACTATCTAATCCAAAACTCCTCTGGCACAACTTGAGTCCATTTCCTCTGGGTCCTGTCACTTGCTACCTGGAAGAAGAGACCACCTCCCACCTCATTACAGCTATAGCTGCCTTCCAGTCCTTCTCCACATGGGATGGCTTCCTGAAGGGCTGGAAGGAAGCTGTGCTGGCCCAGGGGTGCCTGTGCTGGCACAGCGAGGTCACAGCAGGAGCAGCTGCCCGGTAGCTGGTTTGGTAAAATGTGTCAGGCTGCACCTGAGCTCCAGCTGGGAACATCCCTGTGGAGCTAGGCTGCCACCATGTTCTGAGGGCTGCCCATAGCCTGGAGTCCCTTGGCCCAGCTGGTACTGCACCATGATCAGACCTGGCTCCTCAAAAGGAAATGAGTGGCTCCGTCCTTCCTTGGCCTTGATTTATATCCCAAATAACTTCCTGCTACCATTTCTTTTCTTTATTGCCACCCTGTCTCATACTCTTTCATAACATCATCATCATCACCATCATCCTGCAAGATGACAGACATGTTCAAGAACAGGAGTATGCCCACATTTTTCCATAAATGCCTATGTGTGTATGTTCCAGAAAAAGATAGGATTTTTATAAAGGGGATGTTTCCCTTTTAATTGGGTTTTTGTAAAATTTTGTGTTATTTATAGACAAGTTGGCTTACCTTTTTTACAGCCTTTTGTAACTTTTGAAAAAGTAGTATATTAAAAATATGGGAGTAAGAGACAAAAAACCAAATGTGTCAAAAACAAATTAAAATGTTTTAACATGAGTAATTCAATCCAATAATTAGCAGTATGCAATACATTTCTTCTGTAGTAGCCTATACCATGAAAGGTTGAATTTCATAGAGATTTATTTGCCCTAATAGACCTGTGGGACCTGCCAAACATAAGCCTAGCATCTCCTGAAGGAGGAGTTTACCTTAGAGCATGGGGAAGGGCTCTGTTGAATAAATAAGTGACTGTGACAGGGAAAGACAGCCCCAATTTTCCTATTCCAGTCCACAGGGTGGCAATATAGACAACACCTCCGAGCACCTGGGGATCATACCGGAGCTGGTGGCACTGCTACTGTAAGTCCTTCAGAAAAAGGCACAGTGCCTTCCAAGGTGATTAGCCATGCTATTACACTGATAAAGGCATTTGAGCTAGATGCCAGACCAGCGTATTTGCTTCTGCAAATATTTATGAGCTGATGGATAGCTAACAGCCACTGGCACCTTGCATTACCAGAGCAAGATAAAATTCTTCGAAAAGAGGATTTTCTCAATGTAAGGAAATCAGGACTGTACTTTTGGATTCTGCTAGAAGCTGCTTGCTCATGAAACTTAGAAGAGAGAAATTTTCAGTAGTCCAGTTGCCATGTGACCAGAACTAGATGTATTAATTGAACTAGATAAGAGATATAACATGAACACGGTTGCAGTTGACACAACAGAAGGAAAGGATGCCATCCATGAGGACCTGGACAAGCTTGAGAAGTGGACACATGAGAGAATAATAGGGGTCAACTAGTCCACATGAAAGGCGCTGCACCTGGATCAAGGCAATCCCAAGCACAGATACAGGCTGAGTGACTAATGGACTGGGAGCACCCCTGCAGAGAAGGACTGTAGGGATGTTGGTGGACAAAAACCTGGATGTGAGCCAAGCATGTGCATTTACAGCCCAGGAGATGAATCAATCAAATTCTGCATCAAAAAGCCAAGGGAGGTGATTCTCCCCTGTACTCTGTGCTCGTGAGTCACCACCTGGAGCACTGCATCCAGCTCTGGGGCACTCTGCACAAGGAAGATGTGGACCTGCTGGAGCAAGTCCAGAGGTGTCCACAAAGATGATCAGAGAGCTGGAGCACCTCTCCTCTGAAGACAGGCTGAGAGAGTTGGGGCTGTTCAGCTTGGAGAAGAGCAGGCTCCAGGGAGACCTTAGAGCACCTTCCAGTACCTGAAGGGTGTACAAAGAAGCCAGAAGGGGACTTTGACAGGGCGTGCAGTGATAGGACAAGTGGCAATGGGTTCCAAAATGAAGAGAGTAGGTTTAGGTTAGATAATAGGAAGAAAAGCTTCACTGCAAAGGTGGCAAGGCACTGGGACAGGTTGCACAGAGAAGTGGTGGATGACCCATCCACAAGCTTTGTAGGGACTTTGAGCAGCTTGGTCTAATGGAATGTCCCCCTGCCAGTGACTGGGAGTTTGGATCTAAATGACCTTTAAGGTCCCTTCCAAAGCATTCTGTGGTTCTGTAATGACTCTGGGAACAAAGAACTAGGTAAAAATGTATTTGTGATAGTAAGCTGAAAGAATAAATGGTGGTCTAAGGGGAGGTTGCTAAGGCAGATCCAGAAGGATCAGTTTAGGAACAATGGTTTATTATTCTTCTACTAATGACTAAGGACAAAAAATAGTAGCATGGTAATTAAATGTTCCTGGCACATTCTCAGAAGGATTGGGAATGCTGTAACAGTATCATTCAGGAAGAACTGTGTAGCTCAGTGACTGGAGTAGCAGAAACAGAGTGAAATTGAACATGTGCTTTCAGCAACTTAGAAAAGGAAGTTCTGCCACGAGCTAGGAAATCCTAAGCTGGAATCAGTAAAGAAGAAGAAAGTTGCTGCTCCAGTGGTTAATCAGGAGATAGCACATCCACAGACCTGACAGGGTCATGAGAAAGGCAAGTGCTATCACTAGGCAGACTGAGACATATTTCAAGTCACTTTAGGGAAATATTAATACCTATTGCAAGACCCAGGGAAAATCCATATGGGCTACTCTATACAGTTGACCACGTGAAGGATGAAGATTTTTTACTTTGTAGCTTTTCTATCCAAAGATATTGAACAGCCTTTGGAATCAATTTTGAACAAACATGGTAATATTGCAAAGGGATGCTACGATGCATTCACCTCTTTTTCCAGGGCCTGGACTTACAAGATCTCTCCTAGTTCTTTACTTTGACCACCCTGTATCACTGCATGCAATGAGCCTGCAGCTGACAACATTTCTTATTACATATGCAGTGTTAGATTTTATATATAGTCTTCAGTGACAAGTAATTTATATTTTGAAAATAACAAGGTTCAAAGGGAACCGTGTTGTTATGATTGTGCTGAAATAATGAGAATAGGAGTAGTATCTGTGATATTTGCTAACCAATGGATTTTTTTTTTTATTTTTGACCACTATATCTAGGGTCACTGAAAAGGTGAAGGGACCTTTGATTTCAAGCCTCTTTTTATAAAAAAGACGTTCTTCAGACCTTGTTCTGTACTGATTAGAGGTGTTGGGGTAAGCAGATTATGCTTATGACTTTAAAGGTCAGATTTTATAATCCCTTTCATATTCCATCCTTTTGGTCAGAACTTTTAGTAGAGTACAATCTGTTACAGAGGAACATTTATTATGAAACATACAATTTTGTAGGCATACACAAGTGGAAACTGAACGTGATGGTGAGTCACAATCAGTTTATCTTCCTGATAAAAAATGATATGACATCTCCATATTTAGTCTGAGGCCAGTGGAATCCTACTATTCCTCATTTGCTAGGTCTATATTTGTATTTAAGTGAGTTTAAACAGGGGAGTGGCAAGGGGTGTTACATATCCTTATAGGTGATTAGGGTTTATAGCCAAATTATCTCCTGAATTACATTAGCTGAAATCAATGTATTCTACTGGATGAACAGACTGTTCCATAAAACCTTGGCAGATAAAGCATTAATAAGTGTCAGAGCTGACTTGGTCAATTGAATGATTTGCTGACGCTTCTTTTTACCACAAGCCTGCACTTACAAGTCCAGTGCCAAAGGTTCAGTATATATAGCTGAAGACAGCAAATAGATGCTCTCTTTTTGAGCAGGGTTCTGACAAGCTGCCTTTCTCATTACCCCTCACTGGCAGCACTTTCAGGCACGAAATTTAAAACATGGTAAAGCTGAAGCTGCCCAATCCTGGCCTGGAGGACAGGATACCTTCCCATGCTGAACTTGAGGTCCTCGAGAAAGAAGAGGCAGACTCCAGACCAAAATGGGACAACAAGGCACAGTATATGCTGACGTGTGTAGGGTTTTGTGTGGGCTTAGGAAATGTCTGGAGGTTCCCGTATCTCTGCCAGAGCCATGGAGGAGGTATGTCTTTAACACATCTTAACTAACTTTGGGTATAAACCAGGTTAAATCTCTCTTTTGGTAAGCAGATAATGGAATATGTTTAGAACTGTTCAGGTCCTGTGAGAACAGTGGTATCTCTCTAGAAGAACTGCATAACAGAGAAGGTAATTTCACAGGTCATGATCACACACTGGAGTCTCTTTCTTCCACTACTGATGGAAGAAAAAGAAGGGTCTGTTTTTATTTCAGGACACAGGACTGAACAAGTGAATCTTCCACTGTCATGTACATAGTTTAGTTTCTCAATCTAAACCCAATGTTACTTTCCATACATACATATATATAGCGTGTATTTAAAATATTAATAAACTACTTGGGACTGTGATTCTGCTCATGATACCAAATGATTTTTTTATAATAGGTTTTTCATTGGGCTTGGACTGATCCATGTATCACCTGTAGAGTCAGTGTTTGTATAATTTGTGCTAGGATTGACAGCATGAATGAAGTTAACATTAAAAATATTTTTTTAGCAGTTGGTGTTATTAAGAATTTAAAATCCATCCATATATTATTTACTGCATAATTTAATGGAACTCCTTAAGGTTTAGGTAAGGACTGAATGACCACATTAGAAATTTTATTTTCTGTTGCTGTTTGTTTTGAAAGGTAACTTCGAGCTGAACCATTTTGCTTAAATATTATACAACAACATACATTTTTCATTTTCTTTCTGACTTTTTTGCCTGCTATCTGGTTATTGTCATTTTTCTCTCTGGGATATGTGTAAAATGTATTTGTTCCTTTGTAATATTTGGTTTTGAAAGAAAAATATTGGCTTAAGGAACGTATTTCAAAGTAATATTCTTTCACTTGTACATGGTGAGATATTTAAAAATTGCTTTCCTTGTTAGAGTAGGGACAACTGAGGGCTCTGTGGGGAGTTGCTCACACAGACTCAGGGACATGTAACAACACGTGCAACAACAGTTGCAAGAAGAGATGCTTTTGTCATTAAGATTTCTCTAACATGGGCTGATATTTAAAGTTTGCCTTGCAAACTGGAGGTTATTTGCAGCAGAGTCAGATCTTGTAGCAAAAAATTACAGCACACAGACAATCAGAAGCATTTCTATATTTGACATTTTTAATTTGAAAAAAATGGATGTATATATCTAGAACTGATGGCACTCATTGACTTCTCAGGTCTTTAAACTTAGTTTTAGAAAGTGGACATGCCCTGTTTTCCAGGATACATTTATAGGCACTTGCTTGCTTTTTGGTCTTTATTTCCCCTGTGTTCTAGTCATGTGAAATGCAGCTGAAAAGCAAGAACCCAACAAGTGCAAAGAACTTGGTATGGATCATGGTTTTATCACTGATGTCAGTGAAGATTTATGAATTGCTTGTGTGTGTGTGTCAGTCTTCTGGCAGCAATTATCTTTCTTTCTCATCATCCTGTAAGTTGCTCTTTCTCAGGAAACACTGTCAGGAACACTGACAGTAGTTAATCCTGGGTTCTTTTTCCCCTGGGATTCTATCACTCAAATTTTAGGCAGAATTTTAAAGGGACCACACAGCAAAGGAATTATAAGCTAATACACAGTGTCCTTCTAGCTAGACTTGCTACCTTCTCTAATTTTCTTCTGCACAGCACCAAATGGTGTGACTCATATCAATAAACTCAAGTAATGCCTTCCTGTGATTTCTTAGAAAGGATTCCCTAATTTCATCATACATAAGGATGGAGAGCTTTTGTGCAATCTCTCCTCCTGCTCCTCTGCTGTACAGTGCACCTCAGCCTCTCATGGTAGGTTTAAACCCAGCTCTTGCCACCACTGTCCTTCTCCCATTACAGTTTCTGTTCTCAAACTTCTCCCTTAAATCAGAAAAAAAAAAAAAAATTGCCTGCTTTTTGGATGAATGCCTTTGAATTTGAACATGTGATTATTTGTATTGTAAAAACAGATCTCAAAGTTCTCATTTCTGAAGATATTTTGGTGTTGAGACAATTTCTGCCTCATGAGGTTTTGTGGCTCCTGCATCTCTGATTCCCATTCAGCCGTGTTCCCAGCATACCAAGCACCCAGTAGAGGCAGCACTGCAACATCTGGGAATTGCTGAAGGAAACTCCCTGACACCATAAAACCACTCCAGAATAGGATGCTTGTGGTGGTCACTGTGTGTGACATCCAGACTCAGTTGTGCTCCCTCTAACCAGCTTCACCTACATCCAGCTGGAATTGCTATTTCTAGGCATTTTGGGTGACCTTTGCCGTAGTCTTTGCCCCTCAACATGGTGGCCAAGATGATTCACTCATCTTTGGATTTGTGTGGTCCACTCAGGGACACAGATGTGCCTCTATAACAGCAGGGTAAAACTGTAACATTATGCACCTTTTTCCAAATTATTCACTAGAAAGCAAACATGAGTTCACTGACAAAACTCCATTCTGCTCCAGTAGTTCAAGTGCCTTTATTGTGGGTGGTGTTTGTCCTCATACTTTGTGTCTTCAAGATATGTCTCTACTGAATCCGGAGTGCAGAGCACCAGGAATCCCGGTTCCTGCTTTCCCACTGGAAGCAGGGATTATGTTCCTCCTTGAATTGTTACTGGAGTGATTATTTTAGAGTCCTAAAGCTCACATTGGATATGATGGTGGATTATGGTTACCAATTACGAGATTAATTATTTTTTAAAAATCCAAAAACAAACCAACCAGCTATATTTTGTGCAGGAAATAACTGCAGTAGATGTGAAAAAGTCCCGTGTGACCACATATCAGATATTAGGTATGTGCAGAATCAAGGTTACATTGTCTCCTGAAAATTGTTTCTAATTTCTAAAGATAAGCTTTGTTATCTTAACTTCTTTCTTTTTGACTATGAGTTATATGGATGAATGTTTGGATCACTTTTTTTGAATGGGTGAGGTCTGGTGGGGGGGGGAGAGTATTTCAGCCAAGGGCACTCCTGAATGAGGCTGGATGTTTGCCTGCTTCGTGAGCCAGTGGCTGTACATGTTACATCCCTTATGAAACATGAATGGACTACAGTAAAGCATAAAATTTACCCTTGTGTGGTACTTAGACTTCAAAAAGATGGATTTTTTTCTCTGCAAATTATCTGCAGAGAAAGTGAGTAGTTAGGAACACTGAGTTTATAGGTAATGCTTATTTTCAGATGTTGAACTTAAATCTGGAATTATTTAAGAGCTATTTCTTCCTAAGCACAGCTTAGGTATCTTTCACACTGAGATACCCAAATACACAAAAATAAATTGTTGGTTACATAGTTTGCTTACTTTTGTTGTCATAGATAATGAGTTTCTATTTTTTTAAAATGGAATATTTACTCCAGTGAAATTTAGTAGAGCAAAGCACATTTTATCCTTTAATGTCTTAAAAGTTGTCAAATCCATCATTGCCAAAGGCAAAATAGAGTTCAATATGCACACAACGTAAAAGGTGTGGTGTTTGCCTCAGTGATTTCAGCAGCTTAATGAGATTGAAATTTCCCTTCATTTGATAGCTGTCTCTGACATTGCTCATAGCTTTTGTTTAATCTTTATTGAGCAACATGTCATTTAATCAACTGTTAAACATTTTCATTTTATCCCTGATGACCATTATAAAAAAGAGAATGCATATTTAATGTTTAAACCATTGATTAAAAAAAAAGTCTCTAACTCTTCAGCTCACATATGGAAACCTTGCCCCTGCATGAGGGAGAACTTTTTTATCTCTCTGCATGGCACACTGAAAGAAGGGACAGTAATGACATCAGCAATTCCTCACTTAGCATTTGATGAAACAACATGTTGCTAGAGTTGAGGTCTAAGAATATGTTGGTATAGTGAAACATCTCCATCTGAAGTCTGCCTGCCTTCCCTTTGTGATGAACTATGTGCAAGCAATAATGATTTTTTTCAATTTGACATAAGAAGCTCTTAGATTAGAGAGGAAATAACATCTGTACAGATATTCAAACCAAATATTATTTGTTTTGAAATACAGTATTGAAACAGGATGAGAATCTACTATCTCAGTTGTAAGGTTTTCAGACTAGAATATCAATCATTGTTTGTGTACCTACATACAGTGTCTGTTTTCAGATCATTGGTTCATTTGTTGGATCATAAAATTGTGGCAGCTTAAAAAGTATTTGTTTATTTTTTTGTGTCCCATGTGAACCTGAAACTGTTCTAAAGGTGTATGGGTGTGGCACCTGGGGACAGGGTGTAGTGGTGAGCACTGTTGTTAGTGCTTGGACTCCAAGATCTTAGATCTTGCCTTTTCCAAGCATAATGACTCTATGATTCTATATGGCAGCTTTGCCAAGCCAAGTTATTATTTTTCCATTACAGCTTCTTTCAGAAAGGTTGGGGAGAAGTTGAGAGAAAGGGAAAATGCAGCAGAGATGGATTTTTGAGTTGTCTGCTAGAATTGAACCCTGGAAACCAAAGAACTCAAGAAAGAGAAAAGAAGTGTCATATATCATTGAGAGCTTGAAAATATAACAATATTCCTACAGCTAAGTATTGGTAGCTTCAAATACATAAAATGCTATTCAAAATGCTGAGTCCTTTGTGGCACGTGCCACATATCAGGGTGAATGACTAATCACTGAAAAGTGATTAGTGCACCAGAAAAGATATTTTTATTGAAGCCAGTAGCCAAAGGCAGCTGTACAGATGTGGTATTGTCAGATTTCTATATAGCATATCATTTAGCCACACACAAAATTCCTTCTTACCAAAAAGTTATCAATTTTTAAAATCAGTGTGGTTCATTTTTCTTGCATTAGAACATAGTTACTACTGTAAAAATGTAGACTGACAAACTGAAAACCTTTCAGAGGAAAGCCAGAAGAAAAACTGAGACATACTTTTTGTTAGTCTTAGTTAGAAGGACTCATTATTATTTATTTGTAGAGATGTTTGTTAAATTTCCAACTTTGCTGACTGTTTCTCTGTGTCAGTCTATCTCCTCAGGAAAAGTATTATGTGGACATCATCTCCAAGGAGAAGAGTATCTCATTTATTTTCTTCCTCACTTCTCCCATCTCAGCTACATCCCCTTCTCAGGAGACCATTTAGTCCTTGCAAGAGCATCCTTGCATTAGTGTGGAGCAGCTCTGTGGTAGATCCAGGAGCCTCAGGCTGCTGCTGCCTCACTTTGGAGAAAAGTGGCTATTTTGTCATGCCAGGAAAGAGAGAACTATGATGATCCACCCTAGTTTTGAGGAAAGTGAGCTGCCCTAGTTGCAGATTTAAATTTAGCATTGTGGTCTTAGTTGAGATATTGTTACAAATGGTGTCAGTGCTAAAGCAGGCAATTCCTGACTCAGGTCTTTCTGACTGTCTTTTCATGACAGAAACCTGTGAAACATATAGGGCTTATTCCAATTTTTGAGTACCTAGAATTTCTTACAAAACAAGGTTCTTTTTTCTGTTTCCCACCATTCCAGGGACTTCTACAAATTTACTGACTGCAGGAGCTACTAGTGTCAGATATAGCAGGGCAGCCCTCTCTCCATGCTTTGTTGACTGTCACCTGAAATGGCAATGGACTCCTCATCCACCTGTGCCTGGCATCACTGCTGACAGTGCAAAGGTTTTGCCCATGTTGGCAGAAGTTCTGGGACTCACTGAAACTGTGTCAGACTCAGTCACTGCAAAGAAATGACTGTCTGTCCTTTCAGTTTCTAAAGGCTCGTCCCATTTTCTCTTTATGGACTTCCTTAGCTGTGCTGGAACATGCAGTGGTGTGCACGTAAGGGCCCCTGTTCATCTGATAAGACATGCAGTATATGCAAATTTGGCTTCAAATGGTTTGTTTTCTGCTGATTCTCCACCCTCTTTCAGTGAATAACACTTCTCATAACTGTTTTACTTTTGTTTTCTTAGTAAGCAAGATTTTTGCAGTGTATGCAATGAGAGCTTCCTCATTCTTGCATTCCATCCCCTTACATCCTGATGGCTTCCTTTCCTGATGGGAGGGAATCCATCCTAATGGGAGGCTCAGTGGGACAACCTCCACACATGGAGTCTGGCCTTTCACAAAGACAGAGTTACTTACCAGTGCATGGAAGTGCAAGCAGCCATAAATGTGCCCTGTGCTGCAGCCCATGTCAGCCTGACACAGTTTCCCTTGTGTCACACTCTGGCCAGGAGCTCCCATGAGGGTAAGATCAGAGAAGGACACAATCATTGTGTTTATACCAGCAGTTTTAAATTCCAGAGTATTCTCTCTGCCTCAAGCAAGACACCTCATAAGAGTCTGAAACCTGACCCTGCAGAGTTTGTGTGGATGCCTCATCTGGACCTTTTGTTACCTGCTGTTTTGGATGCTATATGGGTCTCTGCTATACCACACTCTCAATTCTCTCTGACAAAGCCCTTCTTGAGCAATGGTAACAGTTAAGTCCAGAAGATGGATGTGTACAGCTACCTGATCCAAACACTCCCCATTTGCACTTAGGATAAGTCCTTGTCACCCTTTGGAACTCAGCTTGCAGTGATTTTAGATCACGCCTCAATACTTAAGCATGGGCTGGCAGTTAGTTCAGCTGAGGTGCTCCTAATGGAGACACATCACCTTTTTTGATCAGGTCACAGAAGTTCACTTGAGGACTTGATTAGAAATTATGTCCCTGGTCAAAGATCTCATTGAAGAAGGAAATGTACAACCCTTATACTCTTTTCAAACTATGACCAATTGCTTCTTATCATACCTGTCAAAGAAAAATCTTTTTTGATAGCTATCATCTCTGTTGGCAGAAGGGGGAGAAGATCAGGCTGCTTCTAAGCAGTATTAGAAAGCATTCAAAGGTAGTCTGAACCTTTTGCTTTCTGCAGACAGCAGGCAGACTGATATTCTGATTTAGGATCCATTTTTTCTCACTAATCTAAAGTGCACAGTTCACCTCCACTCACACAGCTCTAGCAGTCTGGGCAGACATGGCTTTCCCTCCAAGACAGGGAGATTCCTCAGCAGCACAGTCCCAACACCACAGCTCTCCCTGTCCACAGCACAGTGTGTAAAATTTGCTGCAGGACCCTCAGATTTGAACCATCTTCTATGATGGACATGGCAAAGTGTTCTATCAGCCTCAGAGGATTTCCTCCAGATGCTTATAGAGTTCCCTTTAATAAGATGCTGTTGAAGAAGTCTTTAAGTATAACAAATCTATGACAGAGCAGTCAGATAAAGGGGTCCCATGACTGTCTTTGCACACACACAAAAATAAGAAAGGAAAAAACTAAAAAGGTGTGTTGTGGGCTCATAGCTCATCAGCTTTCTTGATAGCTTGGAATCCCCAGGAAGTAAATTTCAGTTTCTGAAATGGTTTTCATTCTTCAGATTTCCTCTTTCACTTGCTATCTGATTTTCATTGCACACATGAAGAGAAAGTCAGTAAATACCCAGATCTGAACCTTTAACATTCTGGTCTGCATTCTTTTCATTGCTTTCAGATTAATTGCTCCTATTTAGATTAGGAAGATAAAGCCATTTTGTAATGACAGATAACCATAATTCTAATATGTAGCAATATTCAAGCATTTGACTCTGCACTTTTACAGTGCAGTGTGGTGTTCTGTGTTACCTCCCATATCCAAGGTACACCTTGTTCAGGAAAAAAATTAGTTAAGAATATTTGTCCTATACTAACCAACTTTATCGTCATTAACAGGGTTTGAACCCTGTACTTCAGATGTCTTCTAATAAAACAAGAACATTTTTGGAAACAGATGCCAAGAATTTATTGTTGTTTCAGGCAGACAGCCGAAGGCTTCTGCCAAATATTTAGGGGTACTTTGCTTAGTTCTTTCAACTATTTCATAGATTTTGCATGAGTCACAGCTATAAAACCATAATTTTTCACAGAAAAAAAAAAAGGAAGTCATTCCAGAAGAGTAGCTACCTTTCCTCCACTTGCAATACAAAGGTGGCTTTTTCAAATTTTAACCTTGAGTGTATAATTTCTGTGTGTCACTTGGGTAGAATAAGGATTCCTGCCTGAAACTACACATGTAACTGAGTGCCCTGTCTGGGCAATCAGGAAAAGCATTGCTCAGAAAACAGGGAAGGGTTTCCAAAGGTGCTTACAGGTTTCTTACCATGTCAATGTCTCACAAAACAAATGTTTTTGTTTTGTTTTAGTACTTCACTGATTGAAATCATTATTTCTCTTATCTATTCCAGGAGCTTTCATGATCCCTTTCCTGATTTTGCTAGTCCTGGAGGGCATCCCCCTGCTTCATCTTGAGTTTGCCATTGGTCAAAGGCTGAGGAAAGGCAGTGTGGGAGTATGGAGTTCTATCCACCCTACCCTGAAAGGGGTTGGTAAGTCAAAAAGCTGCCTGAGAAAGCACAAGTCTCTGAACTGATGATCTGAAAAACAAATCTACTGGGTTTAATTCTTGTGTGCCACAAGAGATTTCAGGATCTATTAGTTTTCCTCTTCCTAACTCTCCATTGATAGGTCAAACTAATAATGATGAAGCACAATGACAATTTTGTATTCACATTCCCAAGTACCCTGGGTCCTGTTAAAACCTTTCTCTATTCTGAGATCAATTTCAGCCTCAGAAATATTTCCTGTATTATCCATACTGGCTTTTTTTACCATTAGGATAAATCTTTAGGTGTGCCAAAAATTGTTCTGTAACTGTTCTGTGAATATTAGTTGAATCTTTATCTGATAGACCTCAGCTCTACCTAATTTTATATTTTGCATCTGAGAGTTGCCATTCCATAAGTCACAGAAACAGTATTTTGCAGAAAATACTTCTTCACCACTGTACCAAACCTCTGAGTATTCAAACAGTCCATTTGAAAATGTTGTACAAGCAGCATTATGCACACAACATAAAAATCTCCAAAGCTGTCTCCTTACACAGGAAACACAGGAGGTGCCTCTGAACATCAGGAAACACGGTGAGAGTGTCCAGGGAGGCTCTGGGGTCTCCAGCCTCAGAGATACTCAAACCCTTCCTGGACATGGTCCTGGGCAAGCAACTTTGTGTGGCCAGGCTGGAGCAGGGGGTTGGACCAGGTGACCTCCAGAGATCCCTTCCAACCTCAACCACACACTTGAAAGGGAAGAAACGGGACTGCTTTGGCATCCACTGCATTTGTAAATCAGTTACGAAAGATAATTGTTCATTGCATCTGGAATTTTTCAAGATTCTTTAGAACATAGGAGCTCTCAGGAGCTAATGATTAGCATTTACTGTCTGCCAGAGAAGTCATCAGAGGTTGATTACTTGGGAACAGGCAGAGGAAGAGAGATACCAGCATGAATTCTGTACCTGGTCACAGACTGTGCCTCCTGGCAGCCATCCATCCTGTGCAACACAACCTCTGCTGACTTTGCAGGGACATTGTGGAAGAAGGAGATATTTCAGTCTCATTTAACCAAAATCCCAAGTCAGTTGAGCTTTACATGCGTCCAGCATCCCAAACTTCCTGGATATCAGCTGGCAAGGCTGTGAACAGGACTGTTTGGTGTCTGTAGGGAATTAGTCCTCTCATAAAGTTGGCTCCTAAGTGGGCATCACCTTCAGTCTCAAAGAGCTTTTAGGATGTAACTCTACATAGGACTCACCTGTCCAACCTTTAGGCAAAAAATTCACAGTGATAAATCTACATCCAAAATGTGGCAGATTTGTTCAATCCAAAATGAGGAGGGAAAGGTTGAGTTTGCTACCATGTACTTTGTTATATCTTGAAGACAAAAGTGTTGCAATTTACACAGTGTTCTGATTTTTTTTTTTTTTTCAGGCATAGCATCAATGTTTGTGTCTTTCCTGGTGGGCTTATATTATAATACTATTATTGCCTGGGTGATGTGGTATTTCTTCAACTCCTTCCAAGAACCCCTGCCATGGAATAACTGTCCTCTCAATGACAACAGAACAGGTATATTTTATAAAATATCCTATTTTGTTGCACAGCACACATTTATGTTTCTAACAGTTACTCTAAATGAGCCTTTCTGTGAAATAGCAGTAAGGCATGGCAGTCCTGTCAGGCACATTGCACTATTAGATACTTAAATTCACATTAAATAAAATGTGGCCAGCACTTAATCTTTAAGGCAAATTTTGGTTTCTTTTATAAAACCTCGTGGTAGATTTTGACAGATGTGTTCATATACAGAATATCCACTAAGTGCAGATCTAGTATAAACATTAACATTTTCCAGATTTAAGCAATGCCTTTCATCCATCTCTTCAACAGCCCTCCATTAGCACATTGAAAAGGGAAAAAAAAAAAAAAAGCATAATCCATTTGAAACACCTGCACCTCTCAGTGGTGGGAAGCCTAGAGCTCCTTGGAGACCGCTTGGTGACAGCAGCTTTGTTCTCCACAGCCAGCCCTGCACGACACTGTGTGAAGCAGGTTTTGCTGCTGGTCTGTGCACAGCTGCTCAGAGTGCTCTGCCCCTCTCCTCCCAGAACAAGCATGGGAAGCCTCATACAAGGGCAGGCCAGGGCTGAATATTGCACAGTGCAGGGAGCTGGGGATTCAGCTTGAGCTGACAAGACCTTGAACACTGCCCCAGAGAACAGAAGAAAAAATATTGCTGAAGGAGGTGTAGGAGGGGAAGAGCCACTGTATTAACATACCTGTTGAATGTCCTTCAAATCTCTCCTTTTGTCATGAAACTAGCCTCCAAAAATCTGAAAATTTACCAACAACAAATCCACTGGCATTAAGTGGAACAATTTAAAACACTGATGTTAATTATTTAGCTTCCTTTTTTTCCAGGTAAATAAAAGACATACAGAATGACAACCATTTTGTGGTTACAGATTATGTAGAAGAGTGTGCCAAGAGCTCTCCTGTAGATTACTTCTGGTACAGAGAAACGCTGAACATCTCCACCTCCATTGAGGATTCTGGCAGTATCCAGTGGTGGCTATTGCTGTGTTTAACATGTGCATGGGGTGTGCTGTACGTCTGCACTATCAGAGGCATTGAAACAACAGGAAAGGTACTGTGTCTTGGGGGAACTTCTAATGAGATTATATTAATCATGCTGTTGTGATCCCTTATTTATACAGAATTAATAATGCTGTAGAAGCTGTCTGGTTTTTGAGTGAAAGCATGTCCACAATGTTGTGTAATCACTGGGACTGCTTTTTGAAGAATGAAGGTGAATGAAATGGAATCTGACGTGATTTAATTTATGTGGAGATTTTTGTGACCAACATTTTGTGAGTCTTCCTGCTTCTTCTTTGTCCTTACAGGTCCTAGTAACATATTTTTAGGTATTATCGCTTTAACACTAATATTAATCTTTAATGCAAGATTAAGGGACTCTCTTTTTATTATGGCTGTTCTCCTCAAAACATACCTATACAGATTAATTTGGGTTTGTGCAAATATTATCTCTACAAAAGAGTGACCAACTTTCTTCTTCCCAGCAAAGTCCTGAGAGTCCATCCTTGCATCAGTCTGGTCTCAGGGTGTACATTATTTTTGATGCTGCTTTTGAATGATCTGAGTTGAATTTCAACAATGACAATTTCTCTTAAATAGGCTACTATTGCTAAAAAAGTATTTATTATCCAAATGTACCACAAATACTATTTCATTGAACATTTATTACTGTAGTATGCTAATTGTGACTCGAAACTTGCCATTATTGTTAATGAGCAAACCTTGATTATTTCCCTATTTTCTTCAGTTTTTAAAAAAATTCAAGTGTTTTGTTTCATTTGAGTGGTTTATTTACATTTTTGTTTTGGTGCAGGCTGTGTATGTGACATCAACCCTCCCGTACTTGGTGCTTACCATTTTCCTGATCCGCGGCTTGACGCTGAAGGGATCTACCAATGGAATTGTGTATCTCTTCACCCCTAATGTAAGCCACTGCTTGGGTCATGGCTCAGTGAAACATGGTGTAGTCCTCTGTAATTAACAACTGATTGAAAATCAGTCCTCCCCAATGGTGCTTTTCTAACTATCCCTCAGGCACCTTAAAAAATCTTGATTTTGTGAGGTGAATCCTCTGCATTGGATATACAAGTGTACATATACACAAATATTTTCTCTCCATCCTCCATCAAAAGCTGTTCTAATGAGTTGAATGATCATCACAGAGCAGTGGGGTTGTAATTTATTTGGCTTGGTTTATTTTCCTGTATTCTACCTAAGAACCAGCTTAAATTTAAGGCATAAATCATGTATTTGGAAGTAAAGGAAGAACCCACCTAATTGCCATATAAACAAAAAACCCTAAGAGAATGGTTTAATTATATAACAGCATTTAAACAAAATTAAAAGAGGGATCATTTTCCATAAGCAGATCTCTGAATGATCATTATGAATGCTAAGTAATGAACACCTTTTCTGAAAACAGGCATGGTAGCTGTTGGCTATGCAAAGCATTTTTAAATCAGTTTTCAAAATACTTACATAAAAACTTCAGATAGGTTTTCTTTTATAAAAAAAATTGTTAGTTTGACAAAAATATTGACCTATTTGTTGAATTTCTTCAAGAACAGTGAGCGTTGTATGGTTAATGTTCTTGCTTTAATTGTTGTTTTAAATGTCTCATATTCAGTTCAAATAGCAATGTTGGATGTGTTTAAAGCTGTGTCTCTGATGCCTCAGGTTAGTGAGCTGGCGAACCCTGTGACGTGGCTGGATGCAGGAGCTCAGGTGTTTTACTCCTTCTCCCTGGCCTTTGGAGGCCTCATTTCATTTTCCAGTTACAACTCTGTTCAGTAAGTAGCCAAGCAAAACCCAGTTTTTGAATTAATATTTCATTGTTTCAAATGAAATATCTCTATTTTGCCCTGCTGTTGTGCTATGTGGGACTGGGACAGCCTCCCCTCAGACACGTAAGGTGTCTCCCCTCTGGCTGCTCCTAGCTCTGCCAAACCAAGATTTCAGGTCCGTCCCTAGGCTAATTTCCTAGAGAAAGATGTGGTGATGCAGGATAAGAAGAAGGAGACTGGCTGCCCAGCAGCAGCTGATGAGCAGGAGTTTCCTCTGTGGAAACTCAGTGTAAACTCAGTCAAACTCATGCTCAGTGCATGGTGATGCCTTTGGCCTCAGAGCAGGCGGCAAAGCACATACTTCAAATAAATTCACAGAACAAGGTCCAAAATTTTAGCTTTGCAATGAAAAGATATATCTAATCTTGAATTTTAAATTCAATTTCGTTATAGTATGCTTTGGGGCCAGGAAGTGAAAAATCCCATCACCCAGAGACTGACCCAGTCTGCAAATTATGATGCAGTGCTATATTCTACACTCTCCCTCATAAAATATTGCAGCAACCACCAATGCCTCTTGGTGCCTGCCATTCCTTCAGAACTCCTGAAAGGAAAACTGTCTGGCATTAGCTAAATGTAATATTTTTGATAAACATCTCTGAATTAAGTTTTGGATATGTGGTTTGGTCATGCATTCAGAAATTTGTGTTTCAGCTTTGGCTTGATTCAATTACACCACAGCAGCATTTCAGTCACTGAGGAAGTTCCTTGCCACCACTCTTGATTTCAGGTGTTTTTGAAAAGATCACCTGGAATTTTTGATGCCTGCAAGTCTCAGTGTGAGGTGTCAAGCCCTGCTTAAGGTCCAAGCCAATTCCCACGGCCATGGGGTCAGAACTGGGAGCATGAACCTTTCCAGGAGACACAAAGAAAAGGAGCAGTGTCCTCTGGGTTTTCCAACACATGGGAAAGTTGCATTCAGGCCATGTTCATTCAGTGCTCAATGATTCATGACTTAAGGAGGGAACTGAACAAAGTCACCAAACTCCCAAGGAATATAAGTAAAAAAATCCCCATGCAAATTCCACAGTGTTACACTGAGGTGTTGGGCCACCTGCAATCCAGCATCAGCTGGACCAGGTGTCAGTGAGTCTGCCCCTGGATGGTTTGGGAGTACAAAAACATCAGGAAATACAATAAGGTTTCGATGCTGTCAAGGATTCACTAATTCGTAATGAGAAGGGGCTTGATCATCTGACTTTCTCTAAAAGGAAGAAATGTTTTTCAAGCCTGTCATTGAGAATTGCATGTTACGTTGCAAAAACTGACACAAGACTACAGCAAGGAATTTCCATTCAATGCCCAACATCCAGCAGATGCCTATTTGCAATGCTATAAATGGGGAAAGAATGCAATGTGATAGGTCTTGGTTGGACAAGTTTGTCTCTCCTCTTGAACATGTCCAGAAAATTAAATATGACATCAAGTTTTTCTCAATACCCCTCTCTTGCCCAGGAGAAATGAATTATCTACAGTTTTACAGCCTTCTATTACAATGATTAACTAACTTAATATTGATATTTTATCTTGTCCCTTGGATGAAAGTCTGTTTCTGGCTCTGCAAATTCTTTGTATTAACACAGGCACACTGGCAAGAAGTGCCTGCAACAGAGGCGTTTCTACAAAGAGTTTTTCTGTCCCATCTTTTTTTCAGCATAACATTACTTTGTTCTTCCAAAAATTGGGAATATTTGGAACCGTATTTGTTCAACAGTCAAACAAAACTGTTCCCAAGTGCTCTTGGCTACTGCAATTTCATCATACCTAAGTGCTATGAAGAGTGAACTTGTGCTCACTTTTTGTGCCTGAGTATTTGAATTCAAGCCCAAACCTTTCACCTTGCAACACAATACACCAGCAGTGAAGGCACAGCCCATGGCAACACATTTCTGCACACATCCATGACAAGCCTGAAAAAGAGGGGACTCTTTTGCCCTTCATCCTTTACTTCCCATGAGCAAACATGAAAACAGCTCAGGCAATTTTTCCTTATGAGCAGGATTATTTGAAAGGGAAAAAAAAAACACCAAAAGAAACCAAACCCATAGCTATTAAATTGTTTAAGGCACCAAGTTCTAATTTACTAAATCTAACAGCACTACTTGTGTACTTTTAGAAGGTTCACTGATGTACCTATGCATCCTAGACTACTTTTTGCTTAGTCTTGGTAGCCAGTTTTACTATTTATTTTAGGAATGTGATTGACATCCATTGTTTCTTCTCTTTGAATTGCAGCAACAACTGTGAGAAAGATGCTTTGATCGTTTCAGTGATCAATGGTTTCACATCCATCTACGCTGCCACCGTCATATACTCCATCATTGGATTCAGAGCCACAGCAAGATATGATGACTGCTTTGACAAGTGAGTTATTGGGGAAAAAAACCCACAGAATATGCAGGTGTTTGTTTGGCTGAGGCAGCTCTTAGCTGTTATAAATCCATCCTGACAATGGATTTATAATTTCTGAATAATTGCAGCTCTTGACTCAGATGGCATCAGAACCACTCATTACTTATAAAAAGATGGAATCTTGTAGAGCAAATCCCATAGAAAGTGATAATTGTTTAAGTCACCTTATTTTCTACATAAATGTTGCATAAGCAACTATATTTTACCTTATTCTCCATGCTGACATATGGCGTAAATGTAGTATTCCCTGGTTCCTGTGTTAGCTCCATGTTTAGGTTTCCTCCTGGAGAGCTCAAAAGCTTAGGTCTCATCAGAGGTGCCTCATTTTACCTGGGCAGTCAGACTCTGTGGTTTCCAGTCTGGTTCCTCCACATTCAACTGTGAAACTGCATGATTCACAGCTGCAGACAGCTCAGACATTCCCATAAGCCACCCACGCTGGGGTCTGGTGTTTAGTCTGCAATGCTAACACAGGCACCTAAATTCTGCACGGGTTGCTAAAGTGTCCATCCATTTAGAGTCATCTATGCCATGAAAGACGATGTTATATTCACCTTGGAAGAAAGAAAATTGCATGTGCACATCTGCTGGACTTTCCAACTTTAAATGATATATTGATATTGATTGATTATGTGATTGATTATGTAAATGAATCCTGATGATGCTTACAAATTAATAATTTCAAATTACTGACATTTCACTTTTTCAGAAATATTCTTACTCTGATGAATGCATTCGATTTGCCAGAAGGTAACGTAACCCAAGATAACTTTGAACAAATGCAGCAGCTGTGCAACATAACTGATCCAGCAACTTTTGCAACCCTCAAGTTTGAAACCTGTGATCTGGAAACCTTCCTGAATGATGTAAGTTTAACAACCTAACAGATATTGATACCTTAAATATGGTAAGAATGCACAGCAACTATTTAATTGCCAAGTCTAGTGACTACCAGCGTAAATTTGATTGATGTTAATGATCCTAAACCTTCCCCAGGGAGCTGAAGGAACTGGCCTAGCCTTTATTGTCTTCACTGAAGCCATCACCAAAATGCCAGTCTCACCTTTGTGGTCCATTCTCTTCTTCATCATGCTCTTCTGCTTGGGTTTGTCATCCATGTTTGGAAACATGGAAGGGGTGCTTGTACCTTTACAAGATCTCAAGATTTTACCCCCAAGAGTGCCTAAAGAACTTGTAACTGGTAAGTGCATTTTTAGAGAAGAGTGACCTCCCCAGCCTCCCCAGGGAGCAACTCGTGTGCTGAAAAAGCAGCCCACCCCACTTCTACCTTCTGATCTGGAATGGTCTTAAGACTGCCAGATAATCTACTGAAGATTTTCTCATGTTCCCCAATGGAGCAGCTCATGTGAGGTTCCTTCTGAGCCTGCAGGCAGCTGTTCACCCTTAGGCTTGCCCTTCTGCTGCTTGTGATGACCGCTGTCTCCTCCACTAGGAAGCTGGAGGACCTGAGTCCTTCACCCAGGCAGGATTTCTCTCAGAGCAACATTATCCCATCATCTATGAAGAGGACCTGTTTGCTCTCCTCAGATGTCTCCCTTTTTGTTTGCCACATCTGCCACCTGTGTAATGTTAGGAGAGTTTTACATAAACAGAATCCAGCCTCCCCAGAGTGCTATTAAAAAACAAAAGTGGTGGCCTTCAGGCTGCAAGAGTTACTTTTTAAGCCTTACAGCTACTGGGGAAATACTTTTTTTTCCCATTTTGCTTTCGCTTTCTTTGCCTAAATGTGCTGTTGTTTTTGTTTTTTTCCCCACAGGTCTCATTTGTTTGGTGTGTTATTTCATAGCTTTCATTTTTGTGCTGAATTCTGGTAATTACTGGCTGAGTCTATTTGATGGTTATGCTGGCTCTATTCCCCTGCTGATAATTGCATTTTGTGAGATGTTTTCAGTCGTCTACATTTATGGAATAGACAGGTATGAAATACAGCTTAACCATTACTTGATATCAATGCATAAAGTGATTGTTGTTGTATAGCTACAATCTTGCTGCATCTGTGTGCACAGAATTTCTGTTATAGAAATCAATGAAATTATACAACCATAATTGGGTTGCTTATATGCTTCAGGTTTTTAAAGAGTTCTCAGCAAAAAGAAATAATGTTTGTTAAGAATTTGTATGTGAAATTAATACTTTATAATACATTATAATATGTATTATATTATTAATACATTATAATAAATAATACTCTTTAACAACTAGTTCAAATAAAGATATCCCCAAGATATTGCAAGAGAATATTAGGCATCAACAAGAGCCCTGGAGTGCATTAATATGAATACAAATAATTTCTTTTTAAAGTAGGCATCAGAATGTAGATATTTGCAACAGTTACATAACAGCCACTATAGATAATTTACCCTTTAAATATGGTGACATTTATAATAACTCTTCTTCAGGATAATTGCATTAAGCATTTAGTTAGCAGAAGCAAAGTGCACGCACATTGGCACGAGCTGAAAGTTTAAGGCAGAGTTATATCCCAGGAGTGTTTACAGGGAGTGCTAAATGGTGCTGTCCAACAAGGGATCTCCAGGCAGGCTGCAGATATTAGTTTACAGCAGCTTGCAAATCCAGGCTACTGAGATACGTTCTTAGCTGATAAATCCAGATCTTTATCAGCTGTAGCAGTGAGTAATTATCCTCTCAACTTTCTACAGATGTAATAAATCAAGTTTCAACATCTTCATGTTTGTAATAAATACAGAAGAAATGTGAAATAAAGTACAGGAAATTCAATCACCCACAAGTTTTACTTGAACTTGTGCCAGATTCAGCTGCTGCTCCCTCAGTGGGGTGAATGCCCTTGTGACCCATTTTCCCATACTTTTATGCTACTTGAGGAAGCATGAATCAGGTTAGGTAAATTAGATGGTGTACCCTTGAGAAAGAAGGCTTCTTTTAATGTGTTAAGGACAGAAAAGGCTATGTTGATCACTTATCCTTCCCTTTAAGGTCTCAGAACTCCTTACCAAAAAAAAAATTAAAATAATTCCCAGGACACAAGCATGGGTTGAGTCCATAAAGTGGGGGCAACGGGTGTGTGTATGTTTGTGTTTGATTCAGATAAAAGCCTCATACCAAATTTTAATGTTCCTGGCCAGTACACACCACTGTAGCCCTCTTTGAGAAGAAAGCTTTTCAGGGCTGCCCAAAAGTGGTGTTATCTGCTCCTGATGAGTTTCTGTGACCTTTCTCTGAGAAAGGGTCATTGGTAGAAAGACTTCTCTGTTGCTTGAAGGAGAACATGCATGTTATCCATGACACACATGAACTACACCTGAACATAGGCTGCAGTCAGGACATGGGGCTCCTTATCCTTTTAAGACACCTAGATCTCAGAAGTTAGGGATGAAAAGATAAAATAAATGTACACAGTAAATGAGATTCTAGTGGATTCAGTGTGTTGCTCATAGTTGAAGGACCAACTGAGCAGTCCCCTCAGGGTTATTTCCATAGGATATGCAGGAAATCCAGACAAAAGGACTAAAGCAGAAATCTCAAACTTCCAAACTATTTTTTAAGAAATGTGTGCACAAGGTGCTGCATTATATGTCAAAGCCATAAATTGGTTCAGGAATGATGCAGACATTACCACTCTCAACACAGGGCTTGTTTCTTGTGGAAATATTTTTGCCCCACTGACCACTGCATGTTCCATGAATAATCCAAACAATGTAATGTAGGTGTTTTTAATAATGTGTAAAGTTAAAAAATGTTTCATTATTCAGCCAGAGAAAACTGATAGATATCCAAATTAGGCAAACATTATATTGTAATCTAATTGTTAAATTACTTCTATTTGCTTTTGTTCTTTTTAAATATTGTATCACTCCCTTTAATTTATGCAGTACTGAGATACTTATCGAAAAATTGTGAAGCAATACTGCAATATGTTCTGGGGAAAACCCATCTGCACTGACTCTTTTTTGTTGAAGTTATTTCACATATGCCTCACAGACATCTTCAGGATTGTACATCTCCAAAAATAATTTTCCAGACTTGCAATGATATTTGCCTTAATTTGAACTAGTAAGGTCTAACTCCTGATCTTGTCAATTCTGGTCTCAAATTGACATTAGCAAATTCCTGGGAACCACAGTAAGGGGTAGTTTGGATTTCCCTGTTTATGAGCAGGCATTCTTTAATCCTGGCCAGCTTTTAAGTCTGAACCTCTTGCTTTTTGTTTCTAGGTTTAACAAGGATATTGAGTTCATGATTGGACACAAGCCCAACATTTTCTGGCAGGTTACCTGGAGACTCATCAGTCCCCTCATTATGTTAGTTATCTTTATCTTTTATTTTGTGGTGAAAGTCAACCAAGAACTGCTCTACAGTGTTTGGGACCCTAACTATGTAAGTGTGCAAACCAAAATATTTATTTATAATTATTTTAAGTATTATTCTTTAATGTAAGAGTCATTGTCAGTTATATTCATCTTCCATCTGAAAGAGTTTTCTAGCAAACTTGCCGCAAAACATGGAAATGGGACTGCTTTCTTTTCTCCTCTTTTGCAACCTCACTTCCCTCTTATTGATGTTTCATCTCTTCCTCACCCTTTGATTTCAGCCTTCCCACAATAAGGCTGATTGGCCACAAGGCCCTGGTGGCCTGTCAGGCCCCCCATGCCCACACTCCTTTGTGCCAAGGAAGTGTTCCAGTCCCCCAGTCTCCCTTCTGGCTCTTACTGATTTCATGCCACTTCCTTTACATCATTTTAAAGTAAAAATAAGCCCAAAAGAGCTGAGGCTGGAAACCCTTGAGCTGAAAGCTGCTGTGGAATTGGCAAACTGTTGTGCCATTATGGCCAGCCGGTGTTCTGATCACATTTTTGATCTGTTGAATTATTGAATGTGTGCATGGTCCCAGATATTTGCTCCTCATGGCTTTCTACAAATTGGTTGTTTGCTCTTTCAGGAGGAGTTCCCCAAAACAGAGAAGACTGAATATCCCCCCTGGGTGTACGCTGTCATTGTAATCCTCGCCGGAGTGCCCAGTTTGACCATCCCTACCTTTGCCATCTACAAAGCCATCAGGAATCGCTGCCAGAAAAAAAATGATCATGCTGGCCTTATTGCTACATCTGAGACTTCCATTAATGGGAACTTAAAATATTCATCATAAAACCATTTTTTTCAAATGTGGAAGGATGCCCTGTCAGTGAGGAAAGTAAAAAAAATTATATTTTTTAAGAATGCAGTTAGTTTTATTTTCATGAAAGGATAACCATGTGCTGTTTTCAGGTAAATATTTGTGTAACAATGCAATGCACTGTGAAGAGTTGATGGCCTGACTTCTGGAAGCAAAAAAAGTGACATTTGCTAGTGATTGGGGCAGCAGGCCAAATAATTTGTCCTCTTTCAGGTTCTGAAGCCAGTTTGTTTGAAACTGGCTTCTATCCCCTGTGCTTGGGGATGAACTGTGCATGAAGTGACTCTTCCATGTGTAATCATTCTGGTTGGGTGGCCAATATGAAGGGTAACTTAATGCTGTCCTCTCTTGCACATTAAATTGTTTTTACTTTACATGCCACTGTGTTGCACAAAGCCACTAATATTATTTGTGTCATAGAGAAGTCTAAAATATTTAATAAAAACGTTTCTAAGTATAAGAATGACAGCTTGATTCATTTAGAATTCTAAATATATTTTATAAATTGCCTATAACTTCCAAGTTCCTAGCAGATAGTGCTGCTTTTGCTGATGACAGCAGAGGAAATCTTGCAATGGGGCAGCAGCAGCTCAGGAAAGAGCAAAATCTGCCTTCTGTGGCACCCTTGAGCAGGGGGGCACCACTTGCCAGGGGGACCCATGCTCACGGGAGGCCAAGGCACACCAAGGTGCAAATCTTGCTCTCCTCTGCTGTCATCAAGGTAGGTGGCTCTGGTTCATGTACACACACACACCCCCAGACCCTACAACTATTTGAATGTTTTAACTTCCATGTGACCCAGTGGAGCTCAGTGAGGAGTCCCATTCCTCATGTGGCCACCACAGAGGGAAAGGGGCACTGTTAGAGCACTCAGGCAGAGTGCCTAGAGCAGACAGCGTCCATGTCCCCTCTGGAAGGGTGATCCTCTTCATCCAACTGTCTCTGTATATGGACAGTGACACACTTGTATAACCTTGGAGCAATTCCTACACCCACCTTTTGAAACAAGAATGGACCCAATTTCAATCCTCATACTGATTGTAATCGAAACACTCTCTTAAAATGAATAGGTACACTTAGGGTATATTTACTCCAGAATGTATCTTTAGAGTAGTCTGTCTCCTCTAAATTGAGAGTAAAGTGCCAGACATTGCATGTGTACATCATGGAATCAGAGAATCAATGGTTTGGGTTGGAAAATATCTTGAAGATCATCCAGTTCCAACCCCCCTGCCACGGGCAGGGACACCTCCCACTTGACCAGGTTTCTCCAAGCCCCATCCAACCTGGACATGAAGACTTGCAGGGACGGGGCATCCACAGCTTCTCTGAGCAACCCATTCCAGGGAATCTGAATGACTAAATTAATTTATATTCCATTTTCAATTTTTTGAATTACATTAATATAAATAACTATTTAAAGTTATTTGAAGATGTTACTCTTTAATAGGAAGTACATTTTTTGTCAGATTTTTCTGCTGGTAAAAAGCTCAGCCACCAGGAACGAGCAACACCCCCTGTGAAGTGGCTGGCTGCAGTGCCAGGTGTGGAATTCAGGGTGTTGCTGGAAGGGCCCAAGCCCAACCCAAGGCATCTCCTGATCAGAAGAGCAGCAGGGGAAGGAGTGATGGTGGTGTGTGCCCTGGGATCACTGACACTGTGCAAGGGCTGCCAAACCACCCTGTGTGTCCAGCTTGTGTGTGCCCTCTGAGTGAGACAACCCTGACAAGACACTGGGAAGTTGAGTTGCTCCATCTGTGAGTCTGGATATTTGCAGAGGTGTAAGCAGATGAGCTGTGACAGCCCAGGGAGAATCAGGCAGCCATGATCTCAAACTGGCTTCTGGTTGGATGATCTGCAACCTGATCCCATTTGTGTGCTTAGCTGCAGAGCAGGGCTTGTATTTTGGGGAAAACAATTCACCCTCACTTAGAAACTACCCATTTGGAGAGGGGAATCCAGGCATAAACTGTTGATTTACTGAGGCAAGCAAGCTGACTGGCTGGTCTGTTTAGTGTGGAGTGAACTGATTTGGCATGCACACCAGCAAAACCCTGGTATGACTCACAGAAAAATACTCTCACATACTTTCAATTGAAGGAAAGCATTCAGTTCTTGCATTCATCAGTAACTCTTTAATGAATAATAAAAATAGTCACTGGGGATTCATTGACAGGTGGGAAGTGATTAACTTCTAGCAACTATTGTGAAAATGGACTAAATTCTAATGTCTGAACATACAAGGCCTAATTTTTCTTGGCTTTTTTTTCTAATTGACTTTTTTGTATTTGGAGAAGATGCCTTCATTTATTTACTTCTATTAATAAACTAAGAAAGGAAATGCCAACATTTTATTCACCGATTTTTACAGGTATTTTGCAATTTTAATTAGTCTGCTGCAAAAGTTTCTTTTTAATTATATTCATTGTCACACTTCTCTGACAGAGTCTGAGAACATAAGGAGAACAGAAAATAAAAACCTGTTTGATCCTGAGTTACCCATTAACAACATATTCCCAAGCTGTCTAACTACAGAAGGAGCTGCAAAAAAGGCAAGATTGGCAACTCTCTATATAATAATAATTCCTGGTTTTGTCTTTAAACTACAGCCTTGGCAATGACACAGCCCTTTGCATCAGATAAAAAGAAAGCTCCACCTCTCTTCCAAGATCCTTCTGTCACCCTGCATAAAACCTGTTGGAGAGACAGATTTTGAAGCATCTTCCCATTTTTAGGGAAAGGGGCTAAGGAGCCACGGACAATTCATTAAAATGTCACAAGATTTATCAGCAACACCTGCAACCCCCAAAGAAGATGGCAGACCCAAGTGGGACAATAAGTTCCAGTATCTCTTAAGCTGTATCGGATTTGCCGTTGGCCTGGGGAACGTGTGGCGGTTTCCATACTTGTGTCAGATACATGGAGGCGGTAAGACTGGAACGGGGCTTGGCCAAAATACTGAACTGCAATTCTCATGCAACTATACTAACTTCTGACGGGCATGGAAATTAGATAATTTATAGCAGTTATACCCCTTTTTAAAACATGCTGATTGTCATTAATGTTTTGCACCAGTTAATTAGCTCTTTCCATAGAAATATATTTAATTACAAAATGATATGTTCAGTTAAGAAGACCAGACTGATGCTGACCTGACTGATGATAGAACAAATCTATGTTGAAGTTTTTATACTGCTACAGTCCCAATGGAAGCAGGAAACTGAACCTGCAGCTGGCTACCTCAAGAAGAAATGAGAAGCCCTGGGGAGGCCTGAGGGAACTGGCCCCTAGACAAATGGCCACTGAACCTCCCTTTGGGATGGTGAGTGAGTCATTCCCCACCCATGCTCTTCGGAGGTACCTCATCAGGTGGAATTGCCTCTGAACAAAACTAATTTGTGCTTTTGGTTGTCTGTGAGGCTGTTTAAAGTGCTCAGCTGATGGAGCAGCAACAGGAGCCTGACAGGTGTCATGGACAGCTGCCTAAGCCTGTGCCTGGGCATCAGTTACACAAAGAATTGCTTTGGAAGCAGACAATTTGGTAAATATAAATGGATCTGAAAAGAGTACTTGGTAACTCACTGTTCACAGAAGCTTTTGAAATCTGTCACAGTAAGCTGTCTAAAGAAGAGGGAGCAAATTGTTTCAGTCCAGTATTATTAATCTTTCAATTAATTGGAGAAACCGAAAATTCACACCTGGAGAAATTGTCAAGTGACAGAAAATTTTATCACATCCAAGTGTGTTTTACTGAGGTGTCTGTATTACTTGATGAACTACATATATTTCAATCAAGCAAGGAACAAGAATGGATGTAGCCTGCAAAGGAAGGTGTTTCAGAGAGAAGCAGCCACTTAGATAGGGACTATGGTGAGTAGGTCAATGAATGATCTATAGCAGGTTGCATCAAGCGAAAGAACCTTGTCAGATGTAAGCAGAACACTAGGAAGTAGACAGAGATATTGCTGCCTATAGTAAGACAACTTCTGAGTCCTTGACTTTTTCTGAAAATCCACTTTTTAAAGTCAACTTTAAAAATTAGACAAAATTTTTTAAGACAAAATGCAGAAAAGTCCCAGCATTTATTCAAGGGTTAGAAAACTTCTGGGACACAAAACAACTTAAGAATTCAATCTATTTAGGCCATGAAATTGAAAATTGGAGAGTATGATTACCATAGCCAATAAACAAGAAAATGGAAATTATTTTGTGGCAAGGAGCCTTTTAAGGCTGAATATGCAACAACTGAGAGTTACAGTTACACAAACAGAAATAAGATAAGACAAGAAGCAGTAGGTTAGATTTCTCCCAGGACATTTGACAGTTTCTATTATTTATTTTAAAAATGTGACACCCAGTGAAACTCCCACAGAAAAGCACCATCACTAGGTGGTTAGAAAGCCAGGACTGCACACTCTTTCTCTGCATTTGTCCATGGGAATTACTGGGGAAAAAAAGTCAATTTAGTTAATGATACTGGCATTTATGAGACATGATGAACATCTTTACAGAGGCATCCCCATAGCAGATATGGCATGAGACCTGCAAGGAAAATATTCTTATGGAGCAGGAGCTGTAGGTCAAATCCCCTACAGCATCTCAGGTGATCTTTCTGTCTTGGAAAGCAAGGGGGAAAACATTCAGGATTAACAAATAACATAATAGAGCAAATATAATGTGATGTTTTTGTAATGCAGCGAATGATTAACACAAAGTGCTCAGTGGAAAGTTTGAAAATCCCAGGCAGGGCCATAGGAAGATGCAGCTCCTCCACACATTTCATTGCACAGAGCAGCTTCTGGAGCCACCAGCTGCAAGAGGCTGCACAACGCTTGTGCTAAGTTGGGATTAAGATGAAATATTGTTCTACTGGCCATAAGAAGACTCTCACACTTTCCTATGAAGCGCCAATTGTTGCTTCTCTGTGGCCAGTGGTGTTTCAGATCCCAGCCTCACTTCAGAAGGAAGCAGCGCTCATCTGTTCCTGAGCTTTGATCTCTCCCTTCCACCCTCCCTTCTGGGGTCCTCTGCACTCCTATCCTCACTGCCCCAAGAGAAGCATGAGTCTGATTGCAAAGAGGTCACTGTCTTATGGACTTAGCAGTGCTCAGAAAGCCTGCTTGCCTGTGCATCCAGCTCCAGAACTCCACTATTGTCCCTGCAAAGAGGTGACCTGTCTTATGGACTCAGCAGTGCTCAGAAAGCCTGCTTGCCTGTGCATCCAGCTCCAGAACTCCACGTCCCTAGAAAGGAACTTCTAGGGACAAAACAGACAGGGGGTACAGCAGGTTTAAAGAGGGCAAAACCAGGGAAATGCTGCAGGGGCAAGGGCTGAGTTGCTCCTTTGCTCCCTGAGCAGTAATGCTGCCAGTGAGAAACCAGCTTAAAATAGCCACCAGACTCAGGAATGGCAAACCATTCCTGCTTTGCATCACCACCAACAGTGGCACAAGACAGTGGTGAATTAAGGTCAATGTATGGATGGGCAGCCAGTGTTTGGTCATTATTGGCCCCTTCAGTAAAGGTCTCAAAGTGCTCAGTAGCAGGATGGACTCTCTAACAGAGTGCTGTGAGCTTTGTGAATAATTTATCCTAGAAAGCTGGCATTGGAAAAGTTGAGTGAGTTATGAAGATCACTGGGAAGACAGAGCTCTTGCATTTATATCTGTGTGTAAAGTAGCTGCATTTTTCTTCTGTTAATTTAAAGCAGGGACGTGGTTTGGGTTTGCATTTTCGAAAGCAAACAACTCAGGTGCAAAAGCCCAACAGATTTCAGGGGTACTGGAGCATAAATCCTGCGTGTATGCATGTGAAGATGTGCACATGGGAGAGACCAGCAGCACTGTGTTTAACTGGGAGCCCTGAGAGGTGCCATGGCTTTCTGCATGCAGCCATAACCATAAGCATGGAGAAACCAGGCATGGATATGGCACAGACATGCTTGAAGGCTGGATGGCTTCTCGGGTAGTTTTACAGCTGGTTCAGGTGATATCCTCATTTCTGCATCTTTTCAAAAACAAGAGATGAAAACAAGTGCTTGTGTATTTGTCTCATGTCAGCTGTTCCCATCAGACCTCTGGCCCTGATTCATTGCACATTAGTGTTACTCAGTAACTCAGATCTAATATAATATCAGTTCTGCTGACATTTATCACCTGCTGCCGTTACTGATTATTTGGGTTTATTGCCTGAGTTAAGTTAGCTATTTACTTTTCATGACTAATGGGTATGAAGGTTGTTTGCCACAGTTGGTAGAGACAAGCGCAAACGTTCCCAGGCAACTGGGATTGAAAAGAATTCTCTCAATAGCCCAGTACAGAGTTTGTCACTTAAAACTAAGACACTAACAAGTCATGCATCTATATGTGTACACAGAGTCATCTGAGTATACTCAGAGAAACAAACTCAGCTCTAGCTAGAACTGACTGCAGTGGTTTACTTTGGATTATAGCTAGTGGATATATATATATGTCATATATATACATGCTTGCTTAACCCATGATTATTAAAAATGTGTATAGTGCCTGAGCCTATAAAATTACTGAAAAATATCTGTAATATAAAATACAGTTTCTTGCTAGGAGAATAAATACACATAAACACTACTATAGGAGGTAGCAGCAACCACCATCTAAACCCCATGCTGCTACACACTACAGTCATGCTACAAATGGGGAACTGTTTACTTCTGGGACAACCATTTACAGACTTTCATAACTCGTGGCCTACTTGACCTTTTGCTCAAATTTGAACTAAAACGTGCTGTGAAATGCCTGGTTCACTGTGTCCTCAAAAGGAAAACAAAGCCTAGGAGGAACAGATTGTATAACTGAAAGATGTAAAAAAAAAACCAAAAAAAAAACCCCAACAAAAAACGTCCCCCCCCAAAAAAAACCCAAAACAACAAAAACAACAACAAAAAAAGAAAAAAAAACATAAAAAAAACAAAAAAAAAAAACCAACCAAACAAAAAAAAAAAAAAAAAAAATAAAAAAAACAAACAAAAAAAACCAACCAAACAAAAAAAAAAAAAAAAAAAAACCACCAAAAAAAAAAAAAAAAAAAAACAAAAAAACAAACACCCCCAAAACAAACATAGTATGTTGGGAAGAGCAGAACTCTTCACTATCTGACAGAAAAATTGGGTTACAGCTAGTAACAAACTTCATTTCCCGGTTTATTGCCATATCCTGCTTAAGCCCTTGGTGAAAAGCTGTGACATGTGGAGTCAATCCTTTCATAATTTGTTATATTTGATTGCCCTTTACATCTCAGGTTGGTGCCTGCTTGCATACTTCAAATTTCACAGGGGAGTTCGCCAAGTTTATTTTATGAGTTATCTGTGGGTGTTACCCATCTTCATTTGAAATGGCCATTGCCCCTTTGGTTTTCTGGACATGACTTAGGCTCCCTCACTGTAGCTCAAGGAGGTATAGTCATTTATGTGGGAAATTCAACCCTGCCAAGTTTCAGTCAGTAAGCTGTGCCTGCAAGGCAGCATGAATGCCATTATAAGTGTGCTGCACAAATATAATGTTTAGAGTAGCTCATACTTTTCATCTGGATTGAGGCATGTGAGAAGACACAAAAGAAGTCATGGAGTGCCATTTTCTAGAGAGAGAGCTGAGTGTGATTAAGTTGCTTTTTTTCACATCTGATGTGTGATGTAATTCCTTGCTGTGTTGACTATACCATACTGTTTAGCCACTGAACTGCCATGGAGAGAATGGATCAGGTCTGAAAATCCCCTTTGAATAGCTAATATGTTTTTCTCTGTATCTGAACAAGTAGTTCTCACCTATTGCATAAAATTGCATAAATTATCTCAGGTACCTTGCCATTAAGTTCTTAGTCTTTTGGAAAAGTACACCCATCCCCATTCCTCTGATGTACCAACAGAACTGATGAAGTGGATCTCTGAATGCTTGCTGCATTTTATCACATTGAGATGTGCTTTCTCAATTTTTCAGACCCTACGGATGCATTTCCTTCAAAACTACTATTTTGTCACTTTCCAGGTCATTTAAGTCTTTATTATAATTCTTCTACTCCCAAACCTCTATCTGAAGAAAAAGTATTATTCATGTTCTGGCCTTTCAAATGCTGCTGTGTCTTTGAATAATCATTTCAAGTCACTTGCTTTTCTTCTGTTAGCTGATTCACAGGCACTAGTAAGATGCAAGACTGAATCAGTCCTTCCTGATTTTTGATCAGTCCTCCCTACAGTTTTTCTCCACCATTTAGGAAGTCTTAGTATCCCAATATCAAGCGAACCTAGTGGGTCTTTTTCTCTGCTTCTCACTGAACCACATCGATTTCTGCAGGTCTTAGTACACGTAGATTAGGAGGTCGCCCAGCTGATACTTCAAACTGCTTTACATTTCCACTAGCCCAGTCTGTGGGTCTCTCTTTCCAAGTGACAAACCCAATTTGGTTGTTTCACTCTGCTTTGCTGGTTGCTGAGAGCCAACTTTAGCCTGTGCTCCTTCCGGAGCCTCCTGGTGTCTCTGTCCCGTGGAGCAGTGGCAGCTCTCCCCAGGCTGCCGAGAGGGTCATGCACTTCCCCCCCAGACTGTCACGTGCAGGTGATACAGCAAAGGTCGTGCTCCTCAAGTTTCATTTTGCTGGACATGGTTGGGCAGCTGCTGTCCTGACCTGACTTGCCTGTGCACTGCAATTGAGGGGTCAGGTTTTAAAATCCCTCTGTGCATCTCGAGTGCACCTGCTCCTTTCCTTCCTACTGCTGTGGCTGTGGAGCTGTCTCCACTCCAAAGGTTCTTCAGCAGTCTTGGTACACACTGGTGCTCCTCCACACTTGGGACTCTCTTGTTAATGACACCAGCTTACCAGTAGTGCAGTTTTTGATAGCCTGATTTGAAAAAGCTTTTGTAGTATTCTGTGCCTTCCCATGTGCAGGGGATTGTTCCACAGCTTTGTGATATCCTTGTGCAGGATTCCTTCCAAAATAAGTTTTGACTCTTGCAAGTTTTGAAGAGTTTGGTTTGGTTTTTTTTCCCTTGACCTTCTTTTAGTACCATGTGTTTCTACTTGCAGGATTGATGCCTTATGAGTCTTTGTCTTTCTGACAGAAAGAATGTTGTAGACTAAAATTTTCCTGAGTCACACCCCAGGGATGGAACTAAATCATGCTTTGGCAATACTTTTTTATTTTTATGGACATTTCTACAGGCTTTTAAAGTATTTAAAAATGCTTCACCACTGTAATTTTCCTTTTTCACTTTTCGAGAGGAAAAAATACCCTAAACTTTTTTTTTTTTTTTTTTTGTAGAATGTACAAATACAAGTTAACGAAAAAATACCCTAAACTCTTTTTTTTTTTTTTTTTTTTTTGTAGAATGTACAAATACAAGTTAATTTGTTGCTTGTGCTTTATGATTTTTTCTGCTATAATTTCCTTTTCTCATGCCCCATGGAAGCCAAATCTACAGAGTTTTGCTGTGCCTGGGCTTAACATCACATGGGTTCTGCTGAGGCTTTGCTGTGCTTGTGTTGGAATGCTCTGGTTTGTGGTACCTGCTGTGCCTTAGGTTCTCTGCTTCTTGGATTTTCTGCTTGATTTCTCATGGCATTTTTTAAAATAGGTACTCATTTTTTGCCTTCTGGCACATCCTCCTCTATCTATTTATCAGAGCCCTCAACTATACAATGCTAGAGGATTCCTACTCACTATTCCATATATCTTACTGTTATATAGCTTACTGTTAATGTTTCTCCATATTTCTCTATAGGTGGGGGATTTTATTGAGGAAAAGAGTAAGCTTCAAGTGCTTCAGCAGACTGTCTGCTCTTTTCCTCTGTTCTTTTTTACTAAAAATATTGTGATGCAAAGGAATGAATAACTAAAAACTTACTTTACACTACAAGCCATTTACCTGAATTAGGTTTGATAAAGATTAGATTAATAAACTATTTCTTGCTAACCCATTCCTTTGCCATATTTTCATATCTGCAGATAGCAGATTATTTTATATCATTCTCATGGAAAATTAGTATTTTTTTTTCCAAGTGTGACATTATGTTTTGCCATGCTGTAAATATGCCTGAAGATACACACAAGCCAGCACAAAGTAAACATGCTCTTATCAGCAGAATGTCTAAACATTCTCTGCTGCCAGTGGTTCAACTAGCAAACAGAGAAGGGGAGACAGATAACAGTTTGCACTAATTATTACCCAGTTATTTCCCAGGAGATATGATATGGGAGATAGTATGGTCTCTTATGGAGTGCTCTGCTAGTGAGGGCTCAGCACGGATTGCAGCTGCTGCCCAGAGCTGGTGGAGAGCCAGGCAGATGGATGAAGAAGTAGAGCACTCCATACTGCAGTGCTCTGGTCACTTGCCTCAACAGTTTGCTCTTCTCAGGAGACAGCCCAAGGCATAAGAAGGCTGGGCTGGCACCCTCAGATGTGCTGTGGAAAGGTGGAAAGGGATACTGCAGCAGGTTTGAAACAGACCACCGGACTGAGCATGGCAACAGGTTACTGGGTTCTTCTTGAAGGGACCTCAAACTGAGGATACTCATACTGGGAGCCTCAAACTGAGGATTTAACATACTGGGAATCAACTGTGAGGTTTCTTTTTCAAATCTGCTTCTCAGTTAAAAACATTTCGAGAATAGAGGTCTTAAGGTGAGACATTTATTTCCAAGTTTGGCAGGTTAAGAACAGTTCTTTGCTGAGAAGAGCTTTGTGATTTTTGTTTCTACGCTTAGCTTGATAAAAGGCTGAACCATACAACAACACACCTTCTCTGGGTGTTGTATGTATTTATTACAGCATGTAACAAGAGGTAGCAAAGTTATTGCAATACAACACTAACTCAAGAGATTAGATTTTATCTACCCAGCCTTTCTAAATAGCCAGTGATTGCAGAACCCAGGCGCCATTCCAGGTGGAGACCAGAAATCCTTGTGCATTCCCCCACCTCACTCTCAGGGCCAAAGACAGAGCATAGAGAAAGTTTCCTGAGCTGGAAGAGCAGAGGTAAGCAGATCGAGATAAGAGGTCTGGAGGTAAATCAGAAATGGCAGAACAAGGCACAGGTTTATTGACAAAGCCATGAAGAGCACAGAATCCGCTCCCTTTTGTAGGAGGATGGGGAGGCAGCTGAGGCAGGACTTCTGTCCTTGTCTCCCTGGAGAAAAGAGACTTTGTGGTTGCTGGTCATGGCAATAAACTTCAGTCTATTCCACCATTTCAATTTAATTGGCCATTTGAGCAGGTGGTACAAACATACTGATGAAACTTCGGGTCTCAAGTCAGCAAAAAGAAGGACTGACACACCAAATGTGTGTCCCTTCTGGGGGAAGGTGGGGGAAGCGAGGCACTGCACACAGTTTAGCAGGAACCAGCCAAGCTGTTGGTAGGACTGGTCCCTTCCCACAAGCAACCAACAGGACACGCTGCTTCTGGCAAAGGGAGATGTTGTGAGGAAAACAGAAAAGATGTAAAGGACACAAACTGGGAAGAAATGAAGTTTCATGGCTCACATGTCTCAGAGAACAACTTCAACCTTGCTTTCAGTTTTTCATTAGCTAGAGGCTCTGTGGTCTGAGCAGAGCTTTATGCAATAAAATAACCTGATCTCTTGGGGTTATACAGCACATAATCCTGCTTTTCCAGAGCAGGACAGAGGAGCACAGGCCTGAGAGCCTTAAGAAATGAAATGAGGCAATGCACTGAAGGGAAAACAAATGGAATAGGGGACAAGCAAACCCTTGTGCTTTATGAGAAGGGGGACAAAAGATGCTTAAAAGAAAGGGAAATGGATGAAATAGTGAGGCTACTTATAATGGGCTGTAGCAATGCCTGAGGGAAGTGTCCTGCAGCACTAAGCATCTTAGTCCCTCCCCCTCCATCTTCACTACCAAAATTACCAGCAACAGATGTCACTTGTAGGTGTGCCTAGCAATGATCCCTCTCTCAACACATCCTACAAGGACTTTGTTAGGCTCATAAAGCAGATTAATTATAAACCAGTAATTTCAGTGAGATGCAGAAAAATCATGTGGCTTAATCACACTTAAATGTCTTTTCAGGGGCTTTCCTGATACCATACTTCATCGCTCTTCTTTTTGAAGGAATCCCACTGCTACACCTCGAGCTGGCCCTTGGGCAGTGCCTGAGGAAAGGCAGCATTGGAGCCTGGAACACCATCTCTCCTTACCTTGGAGGCGTTGGTACGTCCCTTCAGCCCCAGCTCAAGGAACTGCAGACAGCTCCCACTCAGCACTCACTTCCTACAGACCTGTGCCTGATGTGTTTTAGGATATAAAAAGAAATGAATGTGAGGATTAAAAAGAAATATTTTGTAATGAGGGTGTTGAGATATTTAGGGGTGGTTTCCCTAGAGACATTCAAGGCCATGTTGGATGGGGTTCTGAGCAACCTGCTCTAGTTGAAATGTCCCTGTCCATGGCAGGGGGTGGCACTAGATGATCTTTAAGATCCCTTCCAACCCAAACATTCTGTGATTCTGTAATTGTGCATTGCTCTCAACAAGCGTTACTCAGGTACATTTTAGGATCATTTGAAGAGCCTAAATGCAAACCTAATAACCTTTGCTGTGAGGAGCATAATGAACATGGGCTCTGCTCCTCAACAGTGCCCCATACCAACCATACCCTGGTGCTCAACAAGAGCTGCCTGCCCACAGTGCTTCTTGCTCCTCTAGCACAGGCCCTCCAGGACCCAGTCTTCTCTGTCCACGAATAGCCAGACTTGAGGAACGACAGAAAGACAGGAAATCAAGGATCCTGGTACCTCCTAATGAGTCCAAAGCACATGGGAAGGCTCCCCTCCATCAGAGGGTGGGGCTACTGAAGGGATTTTGTCAACATAGCTGGGCATGAGGGACAATCCACATGGCATTGTGCATCAGACTGATATGCAGTCCTCTACTGCCAGCTCTTTACTTATTTAATATATGAAAAACCACATCTGGTGCCCCATGTCCACCACTGTTAGGCTGCAAAAAGTGATCCAGAATAGCCACCAGGAGGAGGTTAAGGCAGACTCTACTGGGTATTTGACATAACACCCTTGTGCCTGCAGGGCAAGGGGAAACTCCTGCATGCTTCAGCCAGCTCTGCTGGATCATGACCTGCTTTAAGCAGGTGCCCGAGATGGGCTTGGCACTGATGGCCCTGCCTGTGGGCCTGTGTGGGAGGAGAAGGGCAGGGTAAGAGGAGTCATCTAAGGGCTGGAGGGAAACAGGAAGAAATACCAAGCTGCAGGCGATGCTTCCAGCTAAACCCATCTCCTACAACCAGGCATGTTCATACTCCCTTGCAAAAACACAAGAAAGCAGAAACTGTGGTGTTGATATTCTTCCCTCCTCATCACAGGAGTAAAACAGTGCCAAATTTAGGGCACCTGTGCATGATTTGGAACAAGAATGGTCTCATGCTGCTACACCACACTATAAAACTTTGGTCTCTTTAGCTTTCTGCTATTACAGTTGTCCAGTATTGTAGAAAACAATGGACTACATACTACAGCAAAGATTTGAACCCTAACCTTGTATGTAAGTAGAGAGTCTCAGCATTTCTGGAGCAGGGCTGGTGATCTGGGGGATTGTGCACCAGTGTTTGGCTATTGAGGACAAAAATGTCCATCCTTCACGGGAAAATCTCAGAATGGCATCAAAGGGATGAAGAAGAAAATCTTGAAAAATGAGGAAACGTGAGCTTCTAACAGCTAGTGCTGTGACTGACTGATAACTTTTTCCAAAACTTTTCTGAAGTGAGATCTTGTGCTTTCTGTAGGAGTTGGTTCGTGGATGGTGTCGATTCTGGTGAGCTTATACTACAACACTGTTTTAACTTGGGTGATGTGGTATTTCATAAACTCCTTCCAAGAACCTCTTCCTTGGAGTGTTTGTCCGCTAAATGAAAACAGAACAGGTAAGTGCACCTCCATGAGCACTGCTAGCAAAACATCAGTTCTGGGTTAAGCAAGAAACCACACTTTATTTCGCCCTGAATTGTGCACAAGTCCTGGTTTGATTTCCTGTTAAAAAGGTACAGGAGTCATGCTAGCTTACTCAAATTCATCATCCTCACAGGAACAATAGCCAGAAAGTCCATGAGTCCTTATGCTTGACTTTAAAATGGGAAACAAAATAAAGATCAAGTTCTGTTATCCATTACAAAACCTTTACTGACTAAAGAGAGACAGTGTACATAAACAGAGTAAGGAAGAACATTCTCAGGTTTTAAAAATATTTTTAAGCTTCCTTTTTTTCTCAGAGCAGGAGAGTACACAAGTTCCAGGGCATAGCAAGAAATACCACCTGAGTAAAAGGCTAAGAAAAAAGACAAAACATAGTGGAATTAAACTTTCTTTTGGAGGCCTTAGGACTGTTCTAGAGTAGGAAGACCAATGGACATTGCAGGTTATGGTGTACAACATATTCCCTGTTCCCTTTTCTTCAGGCATTCCCCCTGTCTGGGCAAAGGGGCCAAAGAGGCCAATGCCTGGGTCTTTCCCCACCACAGGGCCATGACATAGCCAGGGAAGCCTGGACTTAGATGCATCCTCAGTTGCCTGAAGTTTGTTATGGCTCTACCAGCTTGTAGCTATACAGCTAAAAAATTTCATTGTTTCACTACAATTAGTGTAGATTTTACCTTGCACTGAGTGCAACACTGTTTCTAATCAGCAAGTTATTCCCTGTATAAAATGCCGGTGATATTCTGGTGAAGGTCTCTCCTAAGCCTCAAAGTCTCAGCCTGCTGTGAGTTTGTCTTGCTGCACATTACAGAGAGTGCAAAAAGTCCATCTCTGTATTAGATTTTGCAGCCCACAATTTATTCTAACATTTACCACTTTTTTTTTTCAGGGTTTAATGAAGAATGTTATGAAAGCACTGCAGTAAATTATTTTTGGTACAGGAAAACTTTGAACATAACACCAGATATTGCTGAGAGTGGCACGTTCCAGTGGTGGCTCATTTTGTGCTTAGCAGCTTGCTGGGCAATTGTCTATCTCTGCACCATCCGAGGAATTGAAACCACAGGGAAGGTATGGAAAGGGTAGAGAAGTGATTATCCTGCAGTTTGAAATCTTGCCCTCCAGACACTGAGGTTTTACCACAAGGAAAACCCCATTTACCCCATTTTACCCCATTTACCATCCAGTATGCTCCCCGTCCAACAAATTGAGAACAGCAGTACAAGTGGCTTAAAATGATGCTTCTCTCTTTTTCCATTGCAAACACTTCTGCCCTACCAGCCTTTCCTCTCACAGTTGTAAGAGCCATTTTGTTACAAATATATTCTGCAAAAGTAGCCTCTGCTTATTTGAAAGATGGCCATACTCATCTGTAGCTGTCTGATCTAATATTATTATTATTATTGTATGCTGCAATAATTTAAATAGGATTGATTGATCTTATTGCCAGTAACTCTGTCTTCTGACCTCCTTACTTTAGGCAATTTATGTAACAGCAATATTTCCATATCTGGTCCTGACTATATTCCTTATTCAAGGACTCACTCTACCAGGAGCCACTGAAGGTCTGATTTACCTCTTCACCCCTAATGTAAGTATTAGTATTAATTTTTCTTTTACTCCTCCTCAGATTTCATACTATTTTCCAATAACTCCTGGTTTAGATGTCTATCCAAGAGCTCAGCTAAGGTCTTTTTCTGAGATGAAGTGACTTAATTATTTTAATATATTTATACAAGAAAATAAGCAGCAAAGAATTTAACAGTTCAGTAGTAAGCCTACAAGAAAATACTGGAAAATTAAGTTTAAGAATGACTCAGTTTAAGGTGACTCAGTCTTTAATGTGTAAGTGAAACTGATGTACTTCACAAGTACATGAGAAAGATGGGATTTCCCTGCCACTGCTACAGAATTTACACAGTTTTAATCTTTTAAGAATTCACAAAGAGAATTTACACTGTAAAGTGATTTTTTGGAAGGTTGAAAGTAATTTTCCCCTGCCCCTGTTTCTTCATAGTATTTCTCCCCTTCCCCATATCTCTTCCTAAAATAACTGCTGGAGAACAGCCCTGCTCCCATTTTTCTTAACTTCTCATATGTTGAACTTCTCACATGGACAGGAGTTCCAGATCCCTCCACATGCTGGCCATTTCAGAAGCACCTTTCCTACACTGTCCTTGGCAGCATTCCCAAATGCAAAGTCAAACTGTCCCACTAAGTGGTTGCTATCCACTAAAGGCTCCTCACAACTCTGCCTTCATGGCTAAAAAGCTCCATGAAGTGGTGGGTGTAGAGGAGGAAAAGCAGCACTCACTGACACATTCTCAAGCATCCGCTGCCTCCGCAGCCACAGCAGTGCTTCAAACACAGGAGCACTGGATTTTTCCTTTCCTTTCCTACAACAAGAACACAGATATTAAAGAAAACATAAGCCAAGAAGCTCAGAGATATTTTATATGTCAGGCTGGAAAAGGACAAGAGCAAGAGCAAGCTCACATGAGACACTGTTTTATCCCTCTTCCTACAAGCCCAGTGGCACAGACACCCATTTAATGCTGCCAGAATTCAAGGACAAGCTTGGTTTTTACAGAAGATCAGGATATTCACTTACATTTTTGAAGGGCCAGACAGGACTGTAAGCAATGTCTTAGTGAAGAAAGCAGCTTTGACAACACAAACAAAACACGCCTCGGCCTGTCATCAGTTGGTCTCAGCTAGGCTGTCAGGTTTCTCTGGAAGAGCTCAGGCATTTTTGGAATTTAGTTTGCAGTGATCCTGAACTGAATGCAGGAAACTAGATTTGTGTGTACTCACAAAGCCTGGAGGTATTGCAGTGCTGAGGAGGAGCAGATCATCGTAAAAGAGCTGGATGGATTTGTACACTGGAACAGAAGTCAGAATTAAAATCCACCTGCAGAGAGCCTGCAGCTGATGGTCAGCTGGTTTGAGGAAGCAGATCCTGGGCACATCCTTGAAAAGTCATCTGAAGATGGTTTTAGTGATGTTCTTATCTACAAATGTGGAAAAGCTGATGTAACAGCCTGGTGAGTGATACCTGCTATCGGTGTTGCCATTGCACAGAAAGTTAGTGTAAGACAGATGGCTTTGTTAAACTAACCTACCAATTGCTACACAGGGTTGTGGCACTTCAAGGACTTCAAAAGCACAGTAAGCACACAGCTTCAATGCTGCCCTTCTCTCTTCATCTCCTTACTCCACAACTGCAGTACCAGTATTGCTTTTGCTGTTAGGCTATTCCCACCCTCCCTGTGAACAAACACCGGTTTTTCTTTTACACCTCCACAGGAGATGCCTCAAAGTGAGTTGTACAGGAGGGCTGTTAGGCAGAGATTTACTTGGCCCACCCAGACCCCATCAGTTTACAAAACTGTAAAGCATGTTTCTCAAATGTGTGCTATTTTCTTCTTCTTTTCCTGTCTTTTTGCAGAAGTTTTAGCAAAATAAAGTAAGAATTAAATCACCTACTGTCTGTTTCAGCTTGTTTTAAAAATACATAAAATCAACTTTCTTGACATTCTTCCCTGACTGGAGGCAATATTTTCCAATTTCTTTCCAACTCTGCAGTGCAGCAGAAATTGTAGTTTCTCTGTAACAGCTGCTACATCCATTATCTCATAACTGTGACACCTCATTTTTGTTTGTGAAAGTCTATGAAAGTAATACCTAGCACAAAAAGTCCCATCTTACTCAGTTTCAACATCATAGCCACCTAACTGAATTTGTTTTTCTAAACCACAATTTTCTGAAGTTTATTCACTTTCCAAGTTTGGAAAGTGCTAATAAGTACCACAAATAATAAAAGCATGCATATGGATTTTAATTATGTGAGGCTGTGTTTTTATTTTCATGCAAAAATACATAATCAGCTTTTGTCATCTGACACACTTTCTACCTTAAATTTCAGAATAAATAATTAATACTTCTTTTCCTTGACTTTCAGACATACAGAAGTCTGATGATTCATTCACCTTCTCGAAATTCTTGGTTACTTGGAAAATGAAGCTACCAAGAAAACAAAAATGTATCCTGAAGTGACACCGGAGGGGAAAGCAGAAGCTGCACAATGATGAAGCCACACAGGGGCTGGAACAGAACAGACTTCTGGAAAGGTTTTTGGAAAATATGTAACCAGAGGCAGCAGAAACAAATAAACTAGATTCCATCATGCATCAGCAACAGTCTGCATGGTTCAGCTTCAGGGGACACCTGTGTAACCTAAGGAATACAAATATCTCCTTCTCCAGTCTCTTTCACATTTGAAAGAACTTCAGAGATTGTAAATATTTGGAGGTTCTCTGGCAATTAACAATTCCAAGAACTTGGTAGGGAAACTTGCCTGTGCCCAGAACTGAGCAGCTATTTAACAAGCAGAGAGAAAGAAAAAAAAGAAAAAAAGAAAAAAAAAAAAAAAGAAAAAAAGAAAAAAAGAAAAAAAGAAAAAAAGAAAAAAAGAAAAAAAAGAAGAAAAGAAAAAAGAAAAAAAGAAAAAGCACAGACCCCAAATCCTCTATTCACAAAACCATCAGATGTTTTTACACCAAAATTACACATCACAGGGACCCCAGTAATTTTTAATTCTGTTTCTGTCTGTGCTTCACATATACAAGAATCCAAACACCTTATTACTCACGAGGGAGCAATTATATCTCCTTTCCTCCTTACTCCCCTGTTCATTCATTAACACTGATTGTATATCTTCATCCACATGTTTCTGGCATCAGCACATTTTTCTTCTGAAGATAGGCTTATAAAATCTTATGCCATACAAATATAAAATACTTTTAACAATTTGCTGAAGACCAGATAATGACATTGCCATGGCATGCTTTCTTGCCCATTATCTTTTCAAGTTTGGGGGTTGATTAGTATCTTTTGGAGCCAATAAATGCACTGCACCTAGTACCAGTCTAAACTATCTCCAGACTCATTTGCCAAAGTTCCCAGTGAGAAAGCCAGACTTTTAGGAGTCACATCTGTCAGCATCAACTGACTTGGCAGCACTTAATCAAAGTGTGAAGGCCACAGAGCCATGTGTGTGCCAAGTTTCTGCACTGCAACAGCATCTGCACAAGGTCCTGCCAGTGAGCACTCTGGCCTTTGAGGGCTTGACTATGATCTTTCAAAATAAACCTCTAGCAGGGTTTGCCTTTGCTGAATCACTTCAGCCAGCAATGGTTCCTCGTATCTGCTTGTTAGGTTGTGCTGTACAAGAGGTGACACTGGTTCTGCTGTGGTCAAAGCACTGGCCTCCCTGTGGAGAGAGCACCTGCAGTAATGGCATTACCTGAATCCATACAACTGAGGTGGACACATTGTTCTTGCTCTTCAAGCTCAGGCCAGCTTCAGAGAAGCCCAAAATGCAATGAAGGGTCTCGTGGCGTACTTACTTCTCACTCCTACATATGTTCCAGTCATGGACTTGGATCACTAGCACAGGCACACAGACACACAACACACAAGCTGTCCTGCACGACTGGGATGCAGATTTAACTCAGACTGTTGCAAAACAAAGTGAAATAGTCTACAGTCCCAGCATCACTTTTGAACTATCTAGCTTTTAAAACACTTTTAGCAAAACATTCTTCTAGTCCCCATCCTTGATAATGGATCAGAGAGCAATTCACATGGTAGGGTATAACACACCACTTTGTAGTTTCTGCAGGAAAGTAACATTCATTGATCACATTTACATTTTGTGCATTACTCATGTTTTGTCTCTTTCTTTTATATAGATTTCAATGTCAAGATTCTTTAGTGGAGCTATTTAGAACTGCTTAATGTTCTCTGTAATCCACCAATCACTGTTTTTTAATTTACCTTCCTGTATCATACTGCCCTTAAAACAAAATTCAAATTTCACTGTCAGTTTCTCCTTTTTTTTTGTATTACCTATGCTGATATTCTATCTTTTATTGCTGTTTTCACAGCACTCTGAATAGCAGATGCTGCTCTTAATAACTGTTCTCTTCTTGCCTGCTTGTACTTTTAGTCACTTCCATTAAATTATTTTTAAGCAAATTTGGACAGCTACAGAATCACTTTCTTCTTAAAACAGTTTAGGTTTAGTATTTGTTTATAGAGTTTTAAGAAGACAATATTCTTTAACTGCAGGTATGTGAATTTAAAAAAAAAAGAAAGTAATTGAGGAAAAATATATTTTCCCTACTGTGTTTCTAGTGTCTTTCACTTAGAACCACATTTTTATCATCAGACAGACGAAATGTACAATAAATAAGATTCTGTAATTGTTGCACACATTTAAATAGCCTCAATGATACTCCTGAAAACACTTGTTTTACTGACCTGTTTAGTACCTATTCTCATTTTCACAGTATTTAGATGGCAACTCAGCTCAAAATTTCAGAAGTGAAATAATAGATGAGCTATGAGACAGCAAGAGAAAATAAATTTTAATTTAAGCCATGTAATAATACATGTAATACATGCATTTCTTTCAATTATTTCAGCTGAACACTTTGAAAAATCCCCGTGTATGGCTTGATGCAGCTACACAGATTTTCTTCTCTCTCTCTTTGGCTTTTGGAGGGCTTATTGCATTTGCGAGCTACAATCCAACAAAGTGAGTAGAACTACAACCTTTATTAGCTGGCTGAATTCTTGCTGCATTTTGTGCAATTTCTTAAAACTTTCAAAATGTTTCCCTTAATTTTTCTAAAGGATCTTTAGAAAAGTATCTGTCTTCCTAAAAGGCCCACTAGATTTTCTAACAGAACAGAGAAGGGGAGGGAGGGAGAGAAGACATTTAAAAAAAAATGTTTGTATTAATAACTGCATCACAGATAAGAAAACCTGCCCTTTTAATCACTTCACTTGTTTGAATGCTATCTCTAGAAATGACTGTGAAAAGGATGCTGTGACAGTAGCAATTGTGAATAGCGTGACATCTCTCTATGCTTCCATCCCAGTCTTTTCTGTGTTGGGGTTTAAAGCAACCACGGCCTACTGGGACTGCTTGGACAGGTGAGAATGCCGTGTTCCCGAAGTTATACTGTGGTTTTGGGGCCTAAATAGATAATGTGATAATGTGTTATTTGAAAGACATATAAATTTGAGAAATTTATTTTCATTAGAAAGGAAAAGCACCTCTATGGAGAAGTTTAATGTAAAAATATAAAGTACTATGGGATTGAGTCAAGGGTGATCATTTGTAAGAAGTAAGACAAATTGCAGAACAACCCACTTCAAGTAGTACACCAAGGCTTGCACCTTACTCTCAGGATAGCATTAGAAGTAGTAAAAATCCCCACTTTTTTCTACTTCACCAGAAATTTATTTCACTAACTTATTAAACACAAGTAGTAGAAATGGTCTGGAAATCTGATAAAACAAAAATGTTTTAGAGACTGCATCTGTATAAAGTACTCAGCGTTTCTGTCCGAGACAACATTAAATAGACTGAATATTTTCTATTTTATATATAAGCTGCCAATTAATATTCTCCTTTATATTGTAAATAGCAGCACAGAAAGTAAACACAACTTTGGTGTAGCATCTGAATACACAGCATAGCATTTCCAGCCACATCATCTGCAAACTTTTAAACTAAAGTTTAAATATGTTGGCTTCTCTGGCAGGAACATTATCAATATCATCAATGAATTTGATCTTCCAGAAGAAAGCATAATGCGACAGAACTATACATCCTGGATTAGTTTTTTGAATTCATCATACCCAGAAAAAATTGCTGGACTCAAACTGAAAAGCTGTGACCTTCAAGAATTTCTTGATCAGGTACCGTAACTGCTTTCAACAGGTAATCCTTAAACAGAGGTAGTAGGTAAGAGGATTGGTATCTTCCTTTTTCTTTTAAGTACACGTACCCTGTCCTACCTGCAATTATATATTACACAATCATGCAACAGATCAATCTTTCAACATTTGAAATAACAATACTGCTGTAGGATAGTCTGAATGTATAGCTGTCTGTTATGGCAAACAAAACTGTACATTATAACCACAAAACTGATCTTGCAGGGTGCTCCCACCAGAAGTCTACCATGGACACTAGATTCAGTGCTACTTTGATTTACAAAAATAAGCATAAGGGGGGAACACATCTAGATGAAAGATGATAGAGAAAGGATGCTGAATGGGAATTTCTAAATCTGTATTTAGGAAGGTATCAAAAATCTATTACAATGTACACTGTTCACCACCAAAGTACATCACAAGCCTCTCCTTATTTTCCAACCTTCCTCTAGCATTTCCCCTGCCACTAAACACAGATGTTTCTTCTCTGTTTTCTGGTCCTACCTCATTTCACTTGCTCCAGGGATCCTGTTTGGCACAGTCGGTATGTGCTAATGCACGACAGGCCTAACACACAATAATGGCAAAGTAGGCTATTTTACTCTCATGATGGAGAAGTGCAAGGACAAGATTCCAGCCCTGGTAAAAGTCAGTTTCTTCTGTCTCACTTCTTCTGATGGCATCCATTTCTGATTTACAGTTGGAAATATTTTACTTCCAAGTTAAAGCAACATTAGCATTTTTCAATTGTCCTTGGGAGACTAAATCAAAAGAAACTTGGTTGAAATTGGCTTTTGCCCTGTTAGTCTTTTCTGCCTTGGCCATTACAGGGGGTTTTGTGACCAGTGATTCATGAATTCTCTTGGTGTTAAGAGTGATAATCATATCCTTATTTTTACCTCTTTTTTTCCAGAATATCATAGATTTTTAAAGAGCACATTTAAGATGGTATTAGCAAAACAATTTCTATTACAATTACAACTCTCCAATCTACTTTACTCTGAACCCATCTCTCTGTGCAGGCTAAAATTCTGCTCTATGATTGTCCAGGTATCTCTAGAACGCTTGAAATTAAACTCTCCACTGCACATTTTCTCAACTGCTGGCTGCCCACTGGGTGACCAGCAACCTTGACTCCAGAAAAGGACAGCAGTGTGTTATAATTACTTTATGCATGAGAAATGACATTGTAATGTGTATTTTTATCCATCTGTTTGTGAATGCTGCAGAGTGTCTCAGGAACTGGCTTGGCTTTCATCGTTTTCACTCAAGCTATCATCCTCATGCCAGGCTCCCAAGCCTGGGCCATCCTGTTTTTCACAATGCTGTTCAGCTTGGGCCTTTCTTCAATGTTTGGAAACATTGAGGGTGTCTTCACTCCTCTTCTAGAGCTTCAAATTATACCTAAGTCAGCACCTAAAGAGCTATTATCTGGTAAGGTATTTGCTTTGTTCAAAGATGGTGACTTCCTTACAGATGCACAAACTATTAAATGCTTAATTAATATCACAGAGGGGTTAGTAATTTTTAGTATGAATTTAGCTGAATGTCACAGTGCAAGTAAGGGCAGTGGATTGTGTTTGCAGAAGATAAGCAGAGAGATGAGGTAGCAGTTATGGCAGAAGCTGTCAGGTGACTATATTGTATTGCCTTGGCCAGTTTTTTTCTTAGTTTGCATGTTAAGCTGTTCCAGTCTGAGAAAGCTTGTTAAATTGCTATTCCTGGAGTCCAGTCCACTCTGAGCTGCTGCAGTCATCAGGAAGAGCCTTGCCTTCCCTTAAGCCTTTGGCACTGATACAAATCACTTTAAGGCACCCAGTGACATCAGCTGGTCTGCCATAACCACGTGCATTTGAACTTACCACTGCAAGAGAGGTCATTCACCCCTATTTCACTCAGGTTTATGCTGCTACAGATTCACATTTACTGTGAACAGGTCAGAGTAGAAAATTACCACTTGAAAACGAGGAATAAAGGTTTGTGATCCTGTTCTGGCACAAAAACTGGAATCTTTTCAACCAGCCATGGTTATTGAACGAAATCTGCTCCTGAAGAACCAGGCTGGATGAGAGTCTGAGAGATCCTACCATGAAATTGGTCCAGAAAAATCTATGGCAGTTGCAAGTAATGGAAAATATTTCTGCAATGTGCTGTTTTAAATTCTTATGGGAAATACTGCTGTCATGCCTTTTGTAGGGTCTTCCTGTGGCATCTAAATTGTATCCCTAATTTTACAATTTTTCACATAAAAACAAATTTATTCCCAACTTGATGAGTTACCAATATTATTTTTAATTGATTTTACAATTGTGAACTTTAAAAAATAAAAGTCTGGAGCCAACATTTTACAGAATTGAACCAAAGGCCATCCAGATTTAGAAGCAATTAGCCACACATTAGAAAACTGATTTGTAGCCTGTGTCTGTGTCCAGGAATTACCCTAAATCTAAATCTTGGCTAAAGGTGAACTGGCTGTACAGAAGCATGCTGAAACCCAAATGATACATGCTGGAACATAAGGGACATCCACATTTGTAGCTCTGAGTTCTTTGAGGAAATGGGGACAGAAATCCAGGGAGTCCTTACACTTCTAAGGTGGCACCTGCCTGTGGTTTAAGTCTATGGCTGCATGGAAATGAGGCACTTGAAACTCACTACAGCAGTCAAAAATGAACACTGGCTCACAGCACAGCCCAGGCTGTCTGATGGAAGGAAGCATGAACTGAAGGATGCTCTGAGTCACATGAATGCATTCCTCCTGCAACAGTAGTGCTCTTGGCCAACACACAGGGGAAAACTGAGTTTGGGAAGTAGTATTAGCTCCCATAATGAAAAAACAGCTTGTTGTAACTCCACAGAGTGCGAGAGAATAAAAATTATTAGAACAAGAACAAAGCAATTTAGAACAAAAATAAACTTACCAGTACTCTAGTAACAAAGATATCTTTTTTTCTTCAGGTATAATATGTCTAATTAGCTTCCTCATTGCTCTGTGTTTTACACTGGGTTCAGGGAGTTACTGGATTGACATTTTTGACAGATATGCAGCTTCAGTGCCTCTTCTAGTCATCGCTTTCTTTGAAGTGATTGGAGTTGTGTACATCTATAAAATTAAAAGGTATGTTGGAAAGAGATGAAATTTTTTTCTTCTAAGACATAAATGCAGCTCAGGGTGCAGTAACTTTGACCCTGACCTGATTTGATTTGGTGCTGGTAACTGAAACATCTTCCTAGCATGCTATGTTTATTCCCTTGGCAATTTTGTCTTTCTATTTTAAATATCTGAACAGTTTACCAAACTGCTGCCATATTACCATAATTTATTTAAGCTTAGAAACCTTACACTACATGCTCAGGTAATTAAACTGACAATGTAAATTGGTCATTAATCTCTGGTATGGCTCAACAAAGACCTACTTGAATGATATTATTATTTACACAAGCAAGCAGTGAGTTATTAAAGAATAGTGTGGAACAGAAAACATTTACGGTGCTGTACTCTGTGTTTCCAACTTACAGGAAGCTATAAAACAGGGAAACTGTTACCACTCTAGATCTGACATCATCATAAACATGCCCTCTTTTACAAGGTTCAGTGAAGATGTGGAATGGATGACCGGACGAAAACTCAGTCTCTTCTGGCAGATCACATGGAGGTTTATTAGCCCTCTGCTCCTGCTAATTGTCTTCATGGCCTTTGTTATTCTTCAGATGCAGAAGCCGCCAAGTTACACAGCCTGGAATCCTAAATATGTATGTGCTCAAATATTTTTTTAACTTCTAAAAAAAGGAAGAATTATCTATTTTCTTCCCTTACCAGATCCTTTAATATCATTGTTATCTACTGCTGACCCATTGAAAATAGCTTGAAGTGATGTAGTGCTCAGAATGAGAAGGCTCCAGTGTGCAAAGAGGTTACACATACTAAAATGTGTCTCCTCTTGAGGTGTCCTGCTTATCCCAGGCTCCATATTTCTTACGGATGTGTGTAATGCTCAGAAGTGTTGAAGTGAAACTTGTCACAGACATTCCATACCCACAGGGGGTTCAGAGGTAGAACAAATCTCTGAGCAGAGCTTTAGAGCTGCATAACAGACATCAGGGATGAAGGCATTTCTCAGTGAGAACTACCAATATCACTGGGGCCCTGGTGGGTATATGAATGTGCACTTTGGACAGGCAGACAGGAAAGGCAGTGGTCTGAGTACAGTGTTGGTTAATTCAGCAACAAAGACATGTCCATGCTGAGAACATTTCATCTGGATGTCACTGTCTCACATCAATTGCAATTTCTTTGACCATTCTCAAATACACCCTTGTGTGGGGGTTTGAAGATTGGTTCTGTTCCTGAACTATATGAGGATTACACAGCAGCAGTGTCTCCCCCAAAGGCCATCACGTGTCTATCATCCCAAATAAAACTCATAGCCACAGAAATTGCTCTACCACCATTCCATCAAAATCTCTGGTATGCAACTTCCCTATGTGACAAAAAACATACTCAGTAATTGTTGAAACCAGTTAAGCTTTGTGTACAACAAGAATGAACATAGTTTAACCAAGAGAGGGTGAAGATTTGATAACACTTGGGGCAATCCCCATATCCCTAGGAATGTGTCAGCTATACAGCTTTGAAAGTGTAAAACATTTACAGCTGTCTCTAGACCCACAAGAAGGGTTTGCAGAGGACACAGCCACTGACTGCTACTGTAGACAGAGTAAAACTTGCTATCCTTACTAAAACAGTGTAAGAAAATAAAAATTCATGGCAAAATCAAAGTGTACCTATGAATTATTTCTTTTGCTTGCTTTTTTATCTCCACAGGAAGGCTTCCCCATGAAAGAGGAGAAAGTTTATCCAGCTTGGATACAGGCCATTTGTGTGCTGTTGGCTGCCCTTCCTTGCGTGTGCGTGCCTCTGGTAGCGCTCTTCCACCTGGTCAAACAAAAGTGCAGGAGCAAGGACCCAAGCTTTGTACCACAAGAAGTCTCCTCCTGTCAGGGGGCTAACAGCAACTTTTCTCATCCAAAAGAATAAACATCCATTGTACCTGTCTGTAAGCAAAAATAAGACAGACTTTGTTAGACATTATTAGCTGTCATGTAGTATCATCCAACCAACCTGCTATACACAGTTCATATGCTTACAGCAATCACTACACTCTGTAAACAATGCTGTTGTGTTTCCTTTAATTTCAACCAATTTCACAGCTTCATGTATCTCTCCAGCCAGAATTTGAACTTGGAAAGCCTGTTAAGTATTTTTGCTGGCTTCTGTCTTTCTTCACTTTTAAAACACTGGTCTGTTCCCAAGCATCAGCAACAAAAATTGGAACATAAGCACTTACAGTTTCACTCACTGTCCTGCCCCCCTGCTCCAGGAGATGCAGAATGGGAGCCCTCTAAGAAAAAGGACTGCTTTTTAACACCACACTCTAATTTTTGTAAATCCCTATACACACTTAAATAGCAATAATTTTGTGATTATTTCACATTCTCAAGCACTGCAAGGGGCAAAGATAAAGCATCAGCACATAAAGAATGTAAAGTAAATTTGAGCAATTAATTCTACACAAATATCTTATCTTAGCAGATTCCAGAATTTATTGTAGTGGAAAATACTGTTAGAAAAAGAGTCCCCATTTTCTCCCCTTTCATTTCTCATGCTAAACACAACAGCTGAATAGCATAACAAAAATGCAGATGTATAGCAGCCTTTCAGTGAGCTGCAAGCTTACAGAACATGACAATGAAATGAATCTTTACTGAAAACCAGGATTTCCTGTACTTGGCTGCAGATTCTGGCCACTCTGTAGTGCTGGGAGATGAGGATTCCTCTTGTCACAATACTTAAGGAATCAGCAGCCTCTGAAAAAATATGGAGAAAATATGTGAGGATAAAGTATGACAACGGCTTTAGGCTTAGTAACTGAGTCAAGGAAGAGAAAGGATTAAGGTTATAAAGCAGTAAATACATAAATAAGAGGTTTTAACTAATTGGAACATACATTTTATACTCATGTTTCTGATCACAGACCAGAATGTTCATTAAAATCCTATAGGCAACTACATGCGTCAGGTTTAAGTAGTCAGAGTTCTGTTCTTAAAGATGAAAACACATCCAAATAATACAGAGAAAAGTTGAGAAAATAATTAAACTAGATCTAAAAGACCTTCAAATCTATAAATCTGTCTTGAGTCACTGTCACGGTGTCCAGACTTGACTTTTGAGCTGTCCCTTCCATTCAGCAGAAGGAAGACTTTATGGATCACTGGACATGCAGTTCAACCCAGGACAGGACTCTGGGGGAGGACAATTTTCAGCCCCAGTAACTACAAATGATGGCTGGGAAACACAAGCTGAAGTTACTGTTTAGCTCAAGTAGGCATGTAAAAAAAGTGTTGAGCAACTCTTGCATGAACACTGCTTTTCTGTTGTCAGTGCATTTCTGATATTACAGCTACCAAAAATCCAGAACTGTAGCCTTATTCCAAAAAAGTATTGATATAGGTTCCCCTTCTTAATCATGAACAGTAAGATGACATCCTATAGGCACATTTTTCTCCTGAACAGCTCGACTGTTTTACTTGAGGAAGCACCTGTTTGCAAACACCTTCCACTCACTCTTTTTCCAATCTTTTATCTCCATATTCCATCAAATCTTCTTTGCTCTAATACCCTGCTGTGAACTCATAATGTTGTGGCAAGACAAGACTTTCCTAGAATTGTCTAGACTACAAGAACCACCTGGGCTCTTTGGGGGTAAATCAGTAAACGACACAAACACAGCTATGGCAACATTCAGCCTTAGCCAGAATCCACAGTCCTAAAACAAGGAGATCAATTGCCTATTAAAGGAAAAAGCCTCAGAAGGAGCATTGGAACAGCACTATAAATAGGGACACATCCAAATTATCATAATACAGTCAACAGAAAATAGATGCAGAAAGAAAAGCACAATCCGTCTGGAATACAAGAATTTCCTATGTTGTGAAATTTGACACCTACCTCAACTGAGATTCCCAGTCCATGTTTCCTTCCCAAAAGGAAACAGTGGAGAGATGGACTTGTTTGATGGCTGCATCCAAGATACTGTGATTTCCGCTAGAGGGACTTCTGTCAAATTCCTTCCTTACACCTCTGTAGACACACTAAAAACAATGTTCAACCCTATTTCTCCCCCTCCCCATTTAAACCCTCCAGCAAGCTCAACTTCCTAAGTGGTTTGCAACACTTGCAGCACAGGGAGTTACGTTCAGTGGCTTAGCTCTCAATCCCTCTACTTACCTTCTCTTAAATACTGAGACCTTAACCCTCACTGCAACTCTCAAAGATTTTGAAATTTTCCCAGCTGTACAATGATTGTCGAAAACCCACATTACAGATTCAGAATGCTCCTAAGGTAATTCATTTAATATTTCTAGATTCGAGTTATTCACTCTACCCAAATGTTTCCTGTCAGCAGTTGCTGTTTAACGCACTGCCTTGCTACCAATTAAGTAGAATATATTTTACCACCACAATGGATCACGCTATTTCTTTTAGAACAATTCTGTGCTGGAATAGCTTTATGGAATATTTCTACCTTCCCAACTTTATAAACATCTATTTTTAGAGCAAAAACTGTGTGCCCCTGCCATGGTTAATCTATTCCTTACACATATACTGATAGTATTTTCTTTCCAATTATCATAAGCCACAGCAGCAACTTCAAGTTTCCAGTACAGACTGCCAGCTCTTCTTCAATTCTCCAAATTCTCCACTTGCTAAAACACATACCAGTTTCACTTTATTTTCATTTGCCTTTTTGGGGGAAGGATATTTTTAATGAAATAATCTTCTCTTGTGATTTCTACACTATATTTGTATCTGTTTACAAACAGCTACTCTTTAAAAGTGATGACTCAGCCAGTAATTGTTGGGAAAGACTCAAACATCAGCTCAGAGAATTGCAAGCATTACCCTGCATTCATTTTTATAAAATAACACCTTCAGGTGAGACCACATCATAAGTTTATATTCTCACAGAGAAAGATGGGCTAATCCAAGTCATTGGTGAAGTTTACATTCCCTCCTTTCTTCATGTTGGAGCATCTTGCTGTCTCTTCCTGACACATGATCCCATAAAATAAAGCCGTCTGCACTGCCAGGCCTCTCTTATGAAATGCTGTCCCTGATAGTGCTCCCTCATCCAGTATCACTCAGACTACTGAGAGGCATGGGGGTGTTTAAATGTTTGAGCTGCTGGCTGGAGAGCAAGAGTGTTGTTCTTCATCTCTAGTAGGAACAACTGCTCTGTGACTTTTTTAAAAGGTATTTTAAGAGTGCCACTTCGCAGACAGAAGAAGCCCAAACCTGTATGACTGACTGCACATTTTGAACTGAGTTAGGATGTTAATGGACAGACTGCAATACTGCAACTCAACCACCCTGTGTGGTGGGGATTTGCCAGGGATGAGGCAACCATTACTTCTCTGGGCAATCTCTTCCAGCAACTCAACACCATCACACTAAAAAATTTCTTCCTTATATTGAATGTAAACCAAACTTCAGTTTAAAGCCATTCTCCCTTTTTCTACCACTACATGTCCTTGTAAAAAATTTGGTTTTGGAGAGCCAAAGGCATGCAAATAGAAAAGCAATATACTTGGTATATTATCTCATCAATAACTTTTGTTTTGTAGGTATAAATGCACCAGCATCATTCTGTACAACACTGTATTAGAAATATCACTAAGATTTCAAAATAAATAAAACCTACACCAAATATAATCAGCTTGGACAGTGAAATTTGGGCATATATTATTTGTGATCTGCAAAGCATAAAATTTCTAGCCTCTACATCTTGCCATGAAATGCATTTGCCCTGTGCAGGTAACTGCTTTTTGTGACGTAAACCAGCATATTAAAGCTTACTATAAAATAAAGGTCATGGAAACAAATGTGTTATTGCAATTAACCAACCAATTTATTACAAAATAGTCTGCAACACAAAGAAGTAAAAAACAGCCCTTCATTGAAACAAAAAAGTTAATAATTTTGTACAAAACATAGTTTAATGATTCCTTCATCAAGAAGGAAGGAACATAATCAAGTAAATTACTTCAAACAGCCTGTGAATTTACAAAAAAAACCACAAAAAACAAACAAACAAACAGGAAGGCATTAACAAAACTGTCTGCTCTTTTTGTGTCCTTGTAGGGTGTCTGAGAAACAGACACATAACACTTCTGGTGAACTTGCTTTTGGCCCACTGTACCAAAATAAACTACAGAGAAGTCACCTAAAGACATAGCATTTATTTTCAAACCTGAGAAAATTATGAAGTAAACCTCTATCAGTTAGTCCAGAATAGCTTTGAAATCTTGACAAAGAGATGGTTCTGTCACTGCCTGCAGTAGTGCCATAGTATCCTTTGGGATCCTCCTGATTAGCTTCTTCTTACCTACCAAAACATCAGAAACAATTCATTACAACTGCAAATAACTATTAATTCTGGTTTAGGGAAAATGCTAATGAAGCAATGAAATCAATACTAGCTAAAACCACCTAAAAAGCTGAAACACCTGGAATATGGGGACAAAAAAAGCAAAAATAAAATATGCTACTGTTCCTCCACACTTATATCAGGCTAATAAATAAAAAAGTTTCAAAATTGTATGTGAAAATATTATCAAAGAAAGCAGGAGGAATTTGCTCCTTGATTTTCTGTTTTTATGGAGCTTTTTTTTTCAGATTTGAGAACTTCACTGAATTTTGAAAAGTATAAGCCCATTTATTAAACAACTTTAACCACCAAATAAGGCCTTCCATTAAATCCCGGTTACTTTGAAAGACCGAGTGTTCCATCAATAGAAATACAGACAGCAAAAAGGACTTCTTATAGATTAGAAAGAACATGTAAAACCCTAGCAACAGTTTAAGTCCATCACTAAACAGAGTCAGCAAAATTGTCAATGATGCAGAAAGCCAGAAGTACTCAATAAACATTTGCCCTGTATCTGGAAAGGAGACAGATGATGTATTTATATCTCATCATGATAAGGAAAGACTCTTGCTCCTTTCCCCACTGGTAATAATGGGAGGGATGTTAAACAATAACTGTGTTTTAAATACTTAACTCTGAAGAATGATGACAACTCATGACAAGCCCCTGATGTTGATATGTAATAGGTTTGGGAATAGTGGGAAGAACCTCCTCCCCAAAACCTATGAGCTTGATTTCAATTCCCATGGAGAGCAATGGAAAGGCATGTGCAGGGACACAAGAGAAAATCACATTTATATCAATTTCTGTCAACAAGATCATCTTACAGAGGTAATAGTGTTTAATAATTGTGTTTAATACAACCAACACAAACTCCAAAATGACAATAGAAATTGCAGGTGTTAAGTCAACACAGGGGCTTTTACCAGCCTTGTTTATCTCCGTGCTACAGATTACTGCAGCATGCAGAGATACTGGGCAAACTTCACAGGATCCCACCTGAAAGTCAGTGACTTCCCTGTCATGACTACTGACATCCACACATGCTACCCGATTTCAGAATATAAAACTTAAAATACCATGTTTAGAATTAGCTCTGACATCTACATAATGCTTAGCTTTCTAGTAACCATCTCTACAAGATTTTCTGATTACAATAACATTGCTCAGGGCTAGGTCTGGCGCAGGGCAAACAAAACTAACTTGTAACTACATAGAAAACTACCAATATCTCTGTAAATGGATTTCATTGTATGCCCAAAGGATCGGGACACTCAGTATAGTACCAAATTCAGAAGAAAATACAAATATAAACACAAATATGTACAATCAGAGTCTGAAAAACAGCCTTCACTTATGACCAGAGACCTTGGGGATACAGAGATAATGAAGCCCGTTCACACCAAGGGTATGCATGTCACTTGTCAGCACAAGATGTCTTTGTACAGCTCCACCAATTATTGTATCAACCCCTGCTACACCAGTGGAACAGGGCTAGTAGAAGTATAGGTAGATGTTAAACTGGCTATAAGCAAATGGAGAGACAGCATTTGAATTACTTGGACCCCAGTGATCTGTCAACCAATCAAAGAGAAAGTTTCCATCTTAAAAGTTTCATAGTAAAGTCACAGCCTGCTAATTGTTCGGGTAGCTGTTAAGCAAAGATTTCTGAAGCCTTGATCTCTCAGTAGAGCACTTGAAGTCTCAGATATTTCCAAAATAAACTGGACTCTGTAGACAAGAAGAGTGGATTGTCTTAACACTATGGATTCTGCCTCAGAGAAGGTAAGATTTATGAAAGAAAAGTAGAAAATTACTCTTTTCAAGAGAATGCCACCAACGACTTTCTACAGACCTTTGGACTTTTCCTGCTCCACCTCCACAATACTCAGGAAGTACAATGTTAACAGCCTTCCCCAGGAATTTAGGAAGAAAGATTATTCCCTTTCTAAAGGGCAATTCTCACTGCCAGAGAAGCCAACTGACAGGTCAGCTTTCTCTTCCTGGGTAAGAAACTGTGCAGAGTTAGGCCTGGACCACATGCAAGTTTCAGGTCGGTATCACAGTTAGGCAAGCAGCTCTATGGGTGCAGCAGAAGGAACCTAGTGACAATCACTATTCAGACTAGGAAAACTTCACCTCTACTTCCCAGCCCATTTTCCCTGGCATCTGTGGTGGTGTGACTTTGTGGACGGCTGAGACCACTTTTATGGCTGATGCACACAGCCATGGAAGCTGAGATTCTGCTGCAGTAAAGCTGCCTGGGACTGTGCCTCCACTCTGGAAGTGTGCACAGAGTAAACAGCAAAGCGTGCACAGAGAAGGATGGAGGAGCTTTGGCTTGGATTGTGGTCCGCCAGTCAAAGATCCCAAGAGCAAAACCTTTAGCATTAGAGATGAAAACTCAAATGTGTCCTATATGGATCTCAGAGAAGTGAGGCAGCTCCCAGAGAAGCCACTGTCCTATTTGTTGTGCCTACTGCATTCTCTGCTTAGTCCTGGTCTCATCCAAGTGAAGCAAGCAGCCCTGCCCTGGCTTCTCAGCAGCAGTGAGCAGACTTGGGGCCTCTGGATTTGGTGTCATTGAGTAACTCAGAGAAGGAGCTCCTCTGGGAAAGGCTGTTGGAATTCTGCTCCATACAGAAAGTCCACAGGTCTCAAGAATGTGGCTGGCAAAATCCCAACCATCAGTTTGTTTCCTGTGAAAGCGTGTCTTCTTGATACATTCACACTGCACCACCAAAAATCAGACTGCACTCAGGCATTGCTGCAAGCCTTTGATATGGGAAGGAAATGCTTCCTTCCAAAAGAGCTGCTTTCTTTTGGGGGCACTGGGATCTCAGCAGCTATCAAAGGAAGCTTATATTTCAAATCAAATAGGTGTTACTGTGGAATGACTCACTCAGAGGGCAAATCACAGAGTCAGCATTGAGAATCTGACCATCACCGCAGCTAAATTCATCAACAGTGCTGGCTGCTTCAGGAAAACATTTTACTGTCTACTTTTAGTATCTTAAAACTGAAAATTCTATTATTTCTGGGGCTGGCCTGCAGGCAGACTGCACAACTGTTTAAGGAAAGAGCTCCCCAGGGGCCAGGGACACAGACAGCTTCTTTCACCAAATGGAAGTGTCGGAGACACACCAACACCACTACTCTGCACTGCTTCTGTTTCCAAGTGACTCTGGTGACACTTTTTTGGGTAAAAGTTTAAATTGTGGAAGAAGCTTATTTAGTTGCCAGTTAATCTACATTTTTAAAAATAGATTGAGCATGTGTTTCATTTAGTTAAACTTGCTGACAATACTTACATATTTAACACTGTCTTGTTAAGCCTTCTGGACTGTACAAGCTTACTGAGTGCCAAGCATCAACTGTCCTATGAGAATAAGGCTCTAGAAAATGCAGTGCTGGAAAACATTTTAATCTGCCTACTTATACTTAGTAAATTTGAATAAAATCAGAAAGACCATTACTGTACATCTGAGAACAACATTTTAGGATTACAAAACTTTAAAAATCCATTAGATTTTAAATTTAATTACAATGAACCATAGACAAAATGTAAAAATTGCTGAATACTTACAGACTTTTAAGGATGTAAGCAGACATTTGTAAACAGCTTTGTGATTTAACAGTTTGACAGTGAAGGCATGATAGCAGAGCCATTCTGCTACCTGAATAGGGAATATGCCAGATACACCTTTGTTAGCTTTAGCAATCCCTAGAGATAGAAAAAGAAAATAATGTAACTGAAAATGATGAGCATTAAAAAGCATGTCTGGTCTCTCTTCCCTTTCTATAAAAATCACCCCAGGATTTTTTACTAGAAACCTGTGCAGTCAGTGAAGTCTTGTGCACCAGCAGAAAACTAAGAAACTAGTGCCTGAAACACAATCTTCAGAAAACTTGAGTCTAAGAAGAAAAATGCACTGTGATTCTTATTAAGCATTTCACATTATTAATTCCTGATCTTTATCCCAAAATTACACCATTGGACTGCGCATTCAAGATGTTCTATTTGTCTAAAAAAACCCCAAACAAATCCAAACCCACTACTTCATTGCCGTTAACATCCTATACCTGCATTTACTGTTTTCAGGATAGCATAGCAGCATGATGCAGTCTGAGAGATAATCCTTAGGAAGAAATCAGGATTTTTTCTAACTTGCTGGTTGAATGGTAATTGGAGAACACAGGCATGGAACCTGTTCACAAAAACAGCCTATTTAATAAAAAGTCATTTGCAATTTCAAGTGAAACTATGACTACATAGCTTAGGCACTATACAACATTTAAATGCACACAACAGTCTTTAGGTGTATCAACACTGTTACTGCACGATACCTCTCCCATATACAAACATTCCTGGAATGTCAGATGTAAACATTGCTTGTTTGTAAATTTAATGCTGAAATAAAATCTTGAAGCTCTCTGCCTTGGTAACAGACTTCTCCTCTGAGGATAGCATAACTGTGCAGGGAAAACTAAACTACCCATTGTCACCAATTCCACATCACAGATTATGCCACCAGAGAACACTCACGTGAGAAAGAGTGAGAGGAAGAAAAACAAGGCAAAACCCCACAATAAATTCTGTTCAGGTATGCAGAAAAATAGACTTCCAAATGATTTCACAGCCCAACCTTTGCCTATTTGGAAGCCACCTCTATAGATGTTATTTGTATCATATGCTTCCTTACACCTGTTTGAAAATATTTGGAACTGCTGACTTTTTTTTACCTTCAGACTCTGGCATTATAATCCTGCTTATGCTGAATATAGCCAAGTACAATGTTGATTTTTAATTAATCAAGAATGTATACACTTGTTTATGAAATTAACCCAGCAATCTCTTAAAAAATGGTGACATTTGCAATATATAAAGGATAGACCTAAGTACCATGCTGCATTAAAGGTCTCTGGTTGAATTAACCTGACATACAGTTATCATGGTGGACAGTCTTCTAAATAACATATAAAGGCCACTATTAGAATGTTACCATAAAATCAAACAGAAGTAACTAAGTAATCACATCTATCAGAGAAAAATCTTAAATCAAGATTTAATCAAGCCAAAAGTTTAAGAGCTGGACACATCAGTACTGTACTAGACAGACCCAATTACACTTCTTGGACAAAGAATACAGCTTGAAAGTGGACCAAGATGAATTTAAGAACAAAACCAAAATATCCCTTCATAACAAGTGTGACCATAAGAGCAACATCTGATTTCTGTGAACAGTGAAGAACGTCTTGCACATTTTTGTGTTAAAACAATAGAAAACCCATTAATTGCTGCTGCCAATCATTCCAAGTTTTCAATGTATGTAATTTAGTATTTTCTTCCACCCTGCTTATCAGTTTTGATTTTTTTCCCTTATCTTAGTTTAAAACATTCACTTCCTCTACCGATCAAGCCAAGGTCACAATGCCAGGATACTACCAGCTAAGGAGCAACTAAAATGTTATCAGAAATAAGAAACTACAATTAACTTGGTAGAATGAAACCTCACTTTACCTAGAGTTATACTGGTCAAAGTTCTGTATGACTTTAACAGATACAAAGTTCTAAATATAAACTACCTAATATTTAACTGATCTAAATATAAAATGGTTAATAAGGCTTCTTATCATACTCCTGAATCAAAACAGACTGGTTATCTTGAGGTCAGCTGTCAAAACCAAGACACTGAAAATCCATTTGGTGAAGTATCACTTAAACACACACATCAAACATATTCCTTTATCCTAAATCTAACAGTATTACCTAAGAACAGTGTTGAAACAAGAATAACTTGACCTACTACTGACATTTCCTATTGCACACATGATACATATACCTACATATACACACACATACACACTGCACACCTACATGGCACTTTTTTTTGATTCATAGCTCCTCCATGTGTCAAGAAAGAGTAATGAAATATGCTTATTTCAGAAGACATTGACCCACCTGTAAGCCTGGAGTAAAAATATCTTGTAGATGTTAATGAGAACTGTTCTAAGGCTGTTGATCTAGAACAGAACAGAAACAGATCTATAAGAATATTTTAGTGTCATAATAGGATTGGTTGAAGATTTAGACAAAAAACATTTTATGCTAAACTTAAAAGATTTCTTTTATGCAACTAAGTTAACAGTATCAGTTCCAGAACCCTACACTTTATTTGATGTCCACATTTCCAGACTATGTGGATTTCCTCTCAAAATAAACTTTTATGTTATAACTCAAAGCAGTTTTAATGCTCTTCATCACTAATCACTGTATTGCCAAACATCCATTTTCATATTCCCACCTGTAAATCAAGAAATAAACTATGACACTTCAGTTTGAGGACTGCACTCAGTTTGTATTTCATGTTTTTCCCAGCTGTTATACTTGAATTGAAGGAAAGACTTGATCTGATAGAAGTACAGCTGTAACTAGAAAAAAAAGTAAAAAAAGTAGTTACTCTATGGGCTAACAGACTAACTAAATTAAATTCTGTAAAGTAAGCCTCATTTAACTTCCCGTGTTACAGAGATTTCCTGCTAATCAATGAGCCAGTAGCTAAAAGAGGACCATAATTAAATTCAATGTTGAAAGAGACTAGGTCCTGTGGCATTAAGAGTACTAGCTAAGGGCTGACTTCAATATCTCAGGGCTGAAAAATTCAGCCTGCTAAAAAAAGCCAAATCAATAACCTTAAAAACAAACTAAATTTATTTCTTAAACACATTATCTAGCCAGAACATTATTAATTACTCCAGTGACAATCATCTTATCTATATCTATGATCCATGCAATGCAGGAGCTTAGGCTTGAAGCCACCTTAGTTACTGGAACAACCGTGATGTTCCAGCTACTTATGTCAAGCTTATCAAAAGCAAAGCCTTGAAACAAACACTGGGGTGCGATAGGCAGTGCTGGGGTAATGGTTAGACTTGATCTTAAAGGTTTTTTCCAACATAAACAATTCTATGATTTTATGATTCTGATTAGTGTCTCCCAGACCAGTAGCATCAATATCCTTTTCAACATGAAGTGCTTCTTTCAAGAACTCAGCTAGTGAATAAATCTCTTTGGCTGTTGAGTTTGGTCCTTCGTTATGGGAACACATGTCATATAAATTCCTTTCCTAAAGTGACCAAGCTTTTCTGTTTAGGAAGACTACTGAGGGACTTTACCACACTGTTGGTGGAAAACCTCCTCCAAATTTTCCACTTAAATGCTTAAGGGATGTTTATACTAAAAATGGTCAATAACAAAGCTAATGAAGCTTTGATTAATATTATCCTTGAGTTTAAACAGTTCTTTCTTTTCGATCTTTAGCAAATACCTAATGCCACCTCTAATAGTCCATGTACAGTGTCTACAGAACTTTTCAGTAGGATACATTCTTCCTGTCTGGAGTTCTATGCCACTTCAGACTGCTGTGTGTAAATGGTCACACTTGCTAGTTTAAAGAGAAGTTGTCTTCCCCACACATTCTTTCCCATCTGAAGTGTACAGGAGGGAACACCTCTGATGTTGAAAGGATTGCTAGTCCCTCTAGTCTATACCAAATTAATCCCAATCTATTTTGCAATTAATTCAACTACACCATTCCCAACACACCCTTGTGCTTCTCCCACTATGTATGAGATATTGTAAAGCTGACACTGGAGTGCACAACTCTATTTACCTGGAGTAATCGCAGTAAACCTCAAGTGTTTTTATATCTAATAACAAACCACACCATGGGATCAAACGACAATCTGGCAGCTGTTTAAATTTGGAACATCCTGGGATATCATCAACAGGAAAATTCACCACTGTCTTATTTGGGTTTATTAAAAGGCCATACTCGGGAATACCTGTTGTTAGAGTCCTAAAACAGATATAAACAGTTAGGCTAAGCCCCCTCAGCAAAGCAGACAAAAACTGGCAGCATGCTGCAAGACAGAAGATCTTGAACAAAAGGGCAGAAATCAAAGAATGAAGGGAACCACAGCCAACTCTTCAGGTTAAGGAACACAGCTAGAAATGAAGAGAAGAGAAGAGATTAGAGGTAAATAAATACATAAAATACATAAACTTGAGGATAATGGAGAAAAAAAATTTATAGATTAATGCAAATTAAGCACATCAGCCATGCAACACTTGAGACCAGCTATATGAACTACACTCACAGAAACCTCTGAAATAAAAATCACTGAAAAATGTGACAAGTTACTATTTTTGGAAGTTAACAAAACCAAGGAGAATCCATGTAACAGAAACCTCACTCATCTGATGAAAAGTTTTGAAGCGGAATAGTTTCCCTACGAGTGGTTTCACAGTCAGAATGCCTGCTGATTACCTGCTACATACTGATCAGCAGGGTCACGGACAAGAAGCAGTTCTTACTTGGCAATGTACTTATGTGCAGGCTTTTAAAGAGAGGAAGAGGTAGGTTCTTCTTCTTGGGGAGTCATAGTCTTAATGCTGTCTCCTCGAAACCAATTTACTGAGTCCCCCAGTTCTAGTACTACATTAGGAAAATCTGGTTCTACTCCATTTGTGGCAGAGAGCTCATAGGATCTGATCTGTAAACAGTTCTGGAAATCTCTCACAGAAAAGGCTACTTCTGTACAGAAAATCAACACAGCTGGTACACAAGTTGATAGAACAAAGATGCAGACAAGTTCAAAGGGCAAGAAGGACAATATCTGCACTGCTACTCAAGTGACATTGTGCTGAAAAGACATTGTAAGAGATTAATAGCTTGAAGCCCTCAGTGTTAGTTTGATTTACCTGTAAACCCACAGATCCGTAGAAATTTATTTCTGTTCTGATAGGGAAATGAGGATAAATGAAGTCTTCAGAATAGACTACCACTATTTCATACAATTTATACTTCAAACTGTACTTAACTGATTGCTCCATCACCTTCAAAGCTCACAACAAAGCTGCATCTTTGTGACTACGTGAAAGCATGATGCAACTGACAACACTAAGCAGATGCTAAGCTTTTCTTCAAGACCTGTCCTTTGGATCCTTTATATTGATTCTGGCATCAGCTGAACTCCCCTAGGACTGACTGTACACTTCTATCCACAGTAACCAGGAGCTTCTGGGATTCAATTTTTAAAGAAAAGGTAGTTCTGAAGCATAATGAAGAATTACTATTTCAAAACTTCAGAGTGAACTGCACACTACCATGCTATTGGTATCTTCAGATATTCATTATGGAATGTTAATGACCAGAAAATTCTTAGCAATATTGGATCGGACCACAGCTGCATTCTTTCCTGGGGAACGGAAAACAGCAGCACGAGTTCCCAATAAAAACATTTTGAGAATGGAAATAAGACACATTAAAAAATTTGAGGGAAAATGGTTTTCAAAGACAAGTGTCAGCTGCTTTGGTTAGGCTGCAATACTAATTTTTGCTTGAAGCTCCATCAAGGTTAGTAGGTAGGTCCCTAATTCAAACTTAAGCAGGAACTGCCCACCATATGAACGGCAACAGATTGTTAACTGGCTATCAAGAATGCAGTTTTAGGATTCTTCCCAAGCACAGGCTACTACCAAGGACTCAACAAAATAGCCCTTGATTGTTAACTCATAAAACAAATACACCTATGTGCATAAAGATGAAAAAGAATTACATAAAAGATAATAATGCTTACTACTTTGCAGACTATGTCTCAGCATACCTTAGAAAAGTTCTTGCCTTCATTAAATGTGGTGTAAGCAGCAAAAAATCATCAATGAGACGTATTAGGACTCTGTAATCAAGAAGAAACCAATCTTAAGATTTTTTAATACACAATCTTTTCAAAGCTTTTTCATAGACGTCAGAACAACAATGTGCCTGCCTATTTCAATTCACAAGATGATAGAGGCCGATATGAACTCCAAATTGAGACTCATAAAGAAATTCTCTGTTGTTTTTTTCTAAACATAAATGAAAAAATTAAATAAAATCAAAAAGCAATGAGTGGCTAGATGAAACATGAAGGAATTTACAACACACTAACTTCCACAATGGCATCCCTGAATACAGGGTTTTACACCTTTCTAAGGGAAAATTTGCAGTATTTTTCTCGACAAGACAAGGGAACGAGGTGCCAGACCAGGTACACAAGTAGATTCTTGATAGGCTCCAACTCTCTCTTTGTTTACCAGGTAGTAACTTGTTCATGCACCTGTAGCTTAAATGTAAAGCAGAATACCATCTACCACTGCAAAGGCTAAAATTTTCCAACAGATCCCAAGCATGCCCACATTTTTCTGGTAAATCCTGCCTAGCAGATCTCAGAGAAGTAGCTCTGGAGATGATGATGTACAGTCTCATCTTAAAAGCAAGAGTACTGCCATCACTATGCCAGATCAGCTGCACCTTGGCCCACTCAAGTCAATAACCACCTTATTCTTCTGACTTCAAGGACAAATTAAATTATCAAGATCATTCAACAGACTCTTAAACAACATTCTAAAATCTGCTCTACATAACAACAGCTGGTACATTAAAGAGGGCATTCTTCTGAAGCAGTTTCAAAATTTCTGCTTTCTAAACACCTTTTGAAATCAACAGACAGCTTTTCAGACTCGCATCAGAGCTTCTTCCTCAAGCCTGTAAGAAGTGCTTTTGTAGGGAAATGTTTAAAATTCTGACACCCAGCAAGCCTCCCAAGAAGAGACACCAGACAGATGTACTTATCTGGAGTACTCCCACAGTTCTTTTTTATTTTCTTGGGGAAGAATTCACAGCAGTGAAGGGATATGTCTGAACACGAGTTTCAGGTTCCAGCTCATGACTAAATGCCCTAATCCAGGATTCAGCTGGGGATCTGTTTATACAAAGGTAAAAGGAACCTCAAAATTTTTACAGCTAATAAAGAGGTAAAGTTTTTGTCAGGCTAGCTTTCTGCCAAGCTCCTAAGGAGCAAGCATGTGCAGGGCACAAATACTAAGAAGATTTACCAAAAATCACACAGGACTTCAAACAAGAACCAACATAACCCATAAACATCTCCTGTAAAGCTCTGACCTTGATAAAATGTTAAGATTTACCGACAGTGGATTGGAAAGCCCTCAGGCAGAAATCTGGAGTATCAGTATCAGAAAGTATGTAACAAACATCTCATCTTCTCTGAGGTGAAAAGACCACAGATGATGTGGGAATGAGTGAGACAAACTTCTCAGAAGTACAAGAGCAGCTTGTAAGACTCCTTACAGCATCCCTAAATATGGTGCCCTTTCTAAGAATAAATCTGCTACCAAAGATACAGGAAAGCTTCTCTGCATTTTCTTCTCAATCTTGCAATGGGGAAATTCTCCCAAAAAAACAACCACAATTGCACTGAAGCTGCAGAGATGTTTGTGTGCACCACACTACTAATGAAGTTGGAAATCCTTGAAATTCAAAACTAAATACCAGACAAAATTTTTAACACACGTACTACATATTATCAATTACTGTAACAGAGCACAGAATAAAGCATCCCTACCCATCCTGCTTTATTCCAGAGAGCCATTTGTTTTCCATATCTCCATAGAATAAGCTGCAAAGTAAGGTTGACAAAATGGAGCCCTGTGGTATTCCACAGCACTGTAAGTAGTACCTACCAAAGAATAAAAGAAAACAAAAAAATCAAAACATGTAACAAGATTGCAATAGCTGTTAAATATTTTCCAAGTATAACATAAGAAATATGCTATATGTTTGCCAGGTAGCCTTAATTTTTTTTGTGTTCTTTCTTCTAAGAATCTACATAGAGATCTAGACGTTTTAATTTTAAGAGTGAAAAAACCCCACTAATTCACATAGTCCTTTCGTATTAACAAACTCCAGGAGACAACTGCCATTAAATAAAGAAATTGTATAACTGATCTCAAACCACAGTGCCTCCTTCTGCTGCAGACACATCTTTCATTGAAGTTTTTAAATTCTTTATGTTACATCTTACTGTGACAGCTTCAAGAGAAGTGCTCTTATACACAAAAAGTGCACTGGAAGAATTTTCTATGCTGGCATCAACCAAATGGGTATGGCTCACAAAACCCAAGGGAATTATTTTCACAACACTTCTTTGAAGCAGTGAGATACTATCATGTCAATTTCACCACTATTACATGAATGACTCGGTGAAGCTGAAGAGAATAAATTCAGACCACATACTACTTTTGAGCACTGATCCTACCTGTATTTTCAGTCATCTGAAAACACTCCTGACAGTAATTTTCTTTTCTTTTCTTACAGCCTTTTGTTAAAAGTATCAAATGGTATTAAAAGATTGCTTAGAAGTCCCCAGCTCAATAATCAGCACTTTTCTCAAAACATCAAGTCAACGTTGACTGACTGTGATTTTTTACGAGAAAAAAAGTGTTTATTTACTGAACATATGGGGTTCTTTTGGACAAATAAGAACAAGCTACTTAAAAGGGCTAAGTTCATTTCAGGACACACAGTATTTTTTCAGTCAAGTTGTGACTAAATTTAAAAGTATGAAGCTGGTTTTGTCAGGGTGTGCTTTCTCTGAAACCATTACAATTCCATGAAACATACTCATGTTGGTTAGTCATTATTAAAGTATGCCACAAGAGCATTCTCATGATGCTGCCAAAGGGAGTGTAAGCATCAATGCTAGAAAAAAATATAAACATGCTTCTGTGTGACTCCTTGAGAGCATTTCTCAGTCTCCCTCAATCCTGTGAGATTCTAAAGTAAGTATTCTAAAACAAAGGTGTTTTTTCCAGAGCAAGAAGCTATTCACTCTAACATAAATCACTGTGACTTTACAAATAATGATCATGTAAGTACTTTCTTTTTTAGACATGGTACACATTTGCCACCTAGAGGCAAAATACAAGTACCAAGTCAGTATCTCTAGCAAGACCAGAAGAAGTCAGCATTACTACTTTCTGTAACATCTGATTTTTAATTTTGGAGTTGCCAAATAATTTAAATTCCTATTGCTACTACCTTTTATTCTGATTGCAACTTGCCAAAGAGCAAAACCATTGCACTTCAGGAAAATTACTAACAAGGCTTTTGCATGATAGCTTGGACTTCACTCTTGCTTTTGCTCACCACTGGGGATCCCACCATTTTAAAGTATATTCCTTTTGAATTACACTTGCAGTTTTAAATTAAGGTTACTCCATATGCTATGGAATTATACACATTATGAAGGTTATTCCATAATCTATGAAATAATGCATTGTAAATAGTTAACATTTAGGTAGGGAAGAGAAATTTTATTAAATGTAAAGTTTACTCCAAACTCTTCATGCCAAGTCAGTATCTCTAGCAACACCAGAAGAAGTCAGCATTACTACTTTCTGTAACATCTGATTTTTAATTTTGGAGTTGCCAAATAATTTAAATTCCTATTGCTACCACCTTTTATTTTGATTGCAACTTGCCAAAGACCAAAACCATTGCACTTCAGGAAAATTACAAACAAGGCTTTTGTATGATAGCTTGGATGTCACTATTGCTTTTGCTCACTACTGGGGATCCCACCATTTTAAAGTATATTCCTTTTGAATATACTTGCAGTTTTAAATTATACTTGCAGTTTTAAATGAAGGTTACTCCATATGCTATGGAATTATACACATTATGAAGGTTATTCCATAATCTATGGAATAATGCATTGTAAATAGTTAACATTTAGGTAGGGAAGAGAAATTTTATTAAATGTAAAGTTTACTCCAAACTCTTCATGCTTTTTTGGAGCTTAAACTGATACACAAATTTCTCACTAATATGAAATAAACAAAAAACTTTAAAAGACAGCTATTCAAAATTCCCCAGAGCCAATTAAAAGTACCCTCTTAACAGGAAACAAACAAACAAAGCATACTATAAAAGAATAACTAATTTCTTTTTTACCTGTTCCTAATCTCCAGAATGCTGTTATGTATCATTTGAAGGAAAAAATTAAACAGGCTGGAACTTGTCTCATAGAAAGTTAAGCTCTAGAAATGTGACAAAACAAAACAAGATTTGAAACAAAAAATACACTATAACTTTGAAGATACACAGAAATCTTTTAAAAAGTAGACTGTAGCAGCTCAAACCCCTATGTAAGTGAAAAGACAAACCCAAACCCAAGATCTGAGCATACATACTAAAAAGCTGCTCACATCCAACAAGTTAATTTTTGTTGGATGCTGGGGTTTTTGTTTCGTAAACCCATGACCTGAGCATACATACTAAAAAGTTGCTCACATCCAACAAGTTAATTTTTGTTGGATGCTGGGGTTTTTGTTTCGTGTTAGGAGAAATCAAATACAACATCTAAACCCACTTTTTTAAATGCTGGCATAATATATTGGATTATTACAAGGGATAAGACCCTGCTCTTTTGGCCACTTTCTATCCTGTAGGACAATTTTTGTACATCATACTCTTGATGATTCCCGAAGTCTTGACACACTCACTTGCCCATTCTGCTGCAAAACACTCTTCAGGTATTACATACACTTCCATGCATTGCTGTCCACCCAATATTTAGAACATTTTGTTAAAAATTATAAGATCCAAAATCCATTTACAACAATTTAAATACCCTTAACAATGACTTAATTTAAACTCAAATAAAATTACTTACTACTTGCACAGATTAGACAGCAGACAAATGTACCCAGCCTTTGATAGAGCCATGCAAGATCACAATTACTTGCATTGAAAAGAGAAGGTGATGTACCAATGGTACAGATACCCAGCCTGACATGACACTTTTCTCAAAATACTTTATTTTAAGATAATGACACAAAATTGTTTTAAAACGTAAAATATTTTTAAACAGAACACTGTTGCTCACGCAATATCTAGTATAGTTCTCTGAATCAGTTTGAAAAAGATACCAAAATGTACTTATACATCAGAGATCCAGCTAGTTTTCATTTTCATCCAGGTACTCATTAAACTTGCTTATTTTTGTAGGATCTTGGAATTGTACACCAGCCACACCACATATTCCAATCCTACATGCATAGATATGCAACATCATTTCACTCATTTGTTAGAAATCACCTTTTGCCAATCTTGACATTTTCCACTGCCAGGTTTAGAGAAGAAAAATTTGAAGAGGAATTACTATCCACAGATACACAAGAGCATTTCACTCATATGTTAAAAATCACCTTTTGCCAATCTTGATATTTTCCACTGCCAGGTTTAGAGAAGAAAAATTTGAAGAGGAATTAGTAGCTTGAAACAACATATCTGTCTGCTCATTGGATGCTCAGGAAATCTTGTAGGTTGTTATTATGGAACACCATAATTTCAAGCAAGGAAATGCATGAAGAAACTGTCTGAGCCTATCACCTACTTCTATGCCTTTGTCATCCTGTTTGCACAGAAGTCTTGAGAACAAGCACTTATATCACTAGAATGAAAACAGAAGGATGCTTGCTTCTTGCAACAAAGCAACAGTTGGAGTAAAGTTAAAATATATGTAATTTTAAACTATACTTTAACTCATTGAAATCAAGAAATCTCTTTAAACAAAAACTTAAAGGGCTGATCATGTTTGCTTTGTACTTAACTCCCCCTAAAGAAGAGTTCATTCTCATCAACCTTGACAGGTAATCCTTAAAATCAGCTTTTTAAACTGTTAATTAGGTACAAAATAAGATCTTAAAGCAAACAACAAAAAAAAAGCTCTGCAGTTTGCAAGCCAAGATGCCACATCCTTAGCTACTTGGCTTGTAATTTGTCATGCTGCTTGCACAGAAGGAAGTCTTGAGAACAAGCACTTGTATCACAAGAATGAAAACAGAAGGATGCTTGCTTCTTGCAACAAAGCAACAGTTAAAGTGAAAATACATGTAAGTTTAAACTATATTTTAATTCATTGAAATCAAGAAATCTCTTTAAACAAAAACTTAAAGGGCTGATCATGTTTGCTTTGTACTTAACTCCCCCTAAAGAAGAGTTCATTCTCATCAACCTTGACAAGTAATCCTTAAAATCAGCTTTTTAAACTGTTAATTAGGAAGAAAATAAGATCTTAAAGCAAACAACAACAACAAAAAAAAGCTGTGTAGTTTGCAAGTCAAGATGCCACATCCTTAGCTACTTGGCTTGTAATGCATTTTACTCATTCTTACTTCCATACGTTTTGGAGATAACAAGTGTTGATGTCCACTTGTACTAGACAGTTAATTTCTCACTTGAGGACTGTTGCAAGAAACAATGAAATCAGGAAAGGAAAAAGAAAATACTGGTTAAAATAAAAGTTTGATAAAATAATGAGAAAATCTGGGAAAAGTCTAGAAGGACTTTTAGTCAAGATTTCTTGCCTGGTGCACTCCTCCCACTGAACACTCAGAGCCTGTTACAAACACAAAGAAGAGATGACAAAAGTCTTTCTACTGAAGAAAGGTACTGGTTAACTAGATGAGAAGTAATGGCACCACATAATATGTACATACAAGTAAAAATCTCAATCCTCCTCTAATTCTTCTGCAGCTTTCTTTTTCAGTTGAAAAGAAGGCTCACAACACTTACCTGTTCAACTACTATTGCATTTCGCAATGAGGCACTCTCCTGAAGCTGGGATACAAACTGCTTCATGTCTGGCATAAAGTCCTTGAAAGTAGAAACCTGTGTAATTGTTCAAATTGTAAAGAAACAAATTACAAAAGCAATAAAAAAATTCAATAAATGACTTTTCTGTTCAGTGGAGGTCAAAGAATCAGCCTTATTGCATTATTTTAATACAACAATTCTTTTACCATTAAAATGAAATGTCTCACCTACAAATCCCTATTTCCACAACAGATTTATTTTTATCTTTACTAAGAGTGAGCAAAAACTTTAAAAGGTATGGACTAAAACCAAGTTTTTCTACCCCTGGAAAGTATCTAACAGCATTAAAAAAAATGTTTACTAAGTACTTAACCACTTCAAAGGGTGGCTAAAGAAAGCTATAAAGGAAAAACTTTTCTGGGACCAAAATACGCTTACAACAGCAAAGAGAAGAAATCAGGAAGTCATACATGTCTCTTATAGAGCCTCTTGGCCCTTCCACTTGGGGTAATCATAATCACAGCGTAGCGCCGTATGCAGTACACGGTTCTCTTCTCGGGCTTCAGGACCCGCGAAATCACTTCCACAAGTTTATTGTGAGGAATGCTGTCATAAGCTCTGGACACATCAGCCTGAAACAGAAGGAAGATCTTCCACTACATATGCAGCAATATTGCTGTAAACATTCTGATAGTATAGAAGAAGTATTGCTGTAGTATGTAAGCAAGGCTGGAGGATAGATCACATGAGAGTAAAATTATTGCACCATTCAGGCCAAATTTCTGACAAGCCAAGAACTCACTGCTTATCTGAAACAGCTTTGCCCCCTCATCAAGTGTTCCCTTAGAAAGGAATATCCAAATCATCAGTTTTAACACAATTCTTATTATTAACAGAAGATTATACCACATGCAACCTTAAGTCTAACACTAAACTTCCAATCATTTAAGTTAATAACTAGTATTCTTATGTTTAAATATTTTACGAAACTTGCCTCATCATATGGCCATGGAGATGACACCTTAGACTTTTGGAAAGCTGCAAACCTACATATTTTACCTGTCCCTTCCTTTCCTTTTATATTGGAAACCTACCTATGCTTTTACTTATCCTAGTAAAACCAGAAAACTTTCTGTAAAAGCAACAATCCTAGGATTATTATAAGACAAATTCTATGTCAATGACTCAACCCTTTGGCTAGAAAGATAAGAAGACAAAATTATGGAAGTTATTTCATGACAAGCAACATATGAGAGATGAGAACACAGCTCCCCTACAACACAACCAAATCTGTGTAATTTACATAGTTCTGTATACATTGCCCCAATTCAAAGCTATGAATTGAAATCAAACACAAAATGTTGCCTGATAGACAGAACTGACAAAAGTGTGAAGATGAAGAACAAACTCCTTTAAATAATGGGCTACCACAAGCACTGTTTTTTTCCAAGTGGGAGAAGAAACTTCTTGGAAAGACACCAACCAGAAGTCATGTGTTCATTTTCAACAGAAGCTAATGATACTGAGATAGAAGAGACAAATTTTATTCAAAAGCACATACAACATTTTTCTCTGGTTTTCATATGGCTCAAAAGGCTATTCAAACTTCTTTCTCACACTTTTATAACCAGCTAAATGTGACTGCAAAAAATTCAGTGCATGCATAGAAGCAGGAGTTCCTGCACAACAGAAAGATGGACAGAAAAACACTCAAGTAGAGGAAACTCTATTGCAGGGACACCCACCCACAAAAACCAATCAACCACCCCCATTGAAAAACTAACCAGAGTCTGGAAGGAATGCACAGAATTTTATTTAGAGAAAAAAAAAATTATGCAATCAGATTACAGATAATACAGCTATAAAAGTATCTGCACAAGCATGTTTTGAAAAGCTAGTTTGAATATGTAATGAAAAGTACATACCTTTACACAGTAGAAATGAGGAATTTCACCACCAGATTCAAGAATCTTTGTAACAAACTGCTTCCATATCTTGTAGATATCATCTTTCCCAAACACTGAAGAGCCTAAAAGACTGGTGTTTATAGTCCGTTCATAATTTAACACACTAAACAGATTTTTTAGTTGAGTGTTGTAATGATTCATCTAAAGAGACCAAAGAGAATCACCATAAATTATGCTGAAACACATTAAATTCTTTGCAATACAAATACTATAAATTTAAATGAAGTTTGAAATTAAATTTATGTATTTATTATATCATTTGGTTCAACTGAAGCTTTCAGAAAGCCTTAATATCACTGCAGTAACTACTTCAAAGTCTCAGAGATTTTTCTTTTGGTACAGTTAAATCCTATGGAAAAGGTTTTGTTCCTATACTTGACTCTTGGAATTCAAGGTGTAATAGTTACAGTGACAAACAGATGAATGCCAGCAAACAAATCCACTATTGATGTGAAAAAATCTTCTTAAATATTATTCATTCTCTCTGCTGGAGGTAATGACAGCAACAAGAACAGCAAAGAGAAGGTGTGCTCTGAGATTTTATGCAAACTCCAGCTGCACTATCAGCTGGGCCTCTCCAGGGTACTTTATTCAAGTAATTGAGCAAAGACTTAACTCAGCTGTGGGGATAGTCAAGTACATCAGAGCAGCACTGAAGTTATGCAGGTAGATTAGCTCTGTAAACACCAGAACGTGGAATATTATGTGAAATAGCACTCCACAGTTCAGAACAGCTTTCAGCTTTCTTTTCACCTGGTATGGGACCACATGGTATGAACAGTTAGAGCTAAGAAGCTGTTGACACCTCACCGATTTGGGGAACGTTCAATCTTGGGAATGAGACTCAGCCTTAAGGAAAAACAATTAATTCAGCCGGGCAAGATCGTGAAACTGGGCTGTCACTACTCCTTCTGGCTAACTGCCCTGTTAAATAGATTATTCTGTGCCCTGAGTGTTCTGTCTGTTCCCACACTGCAATTACTCTCAGCTTCCTTCCTATCCCTCTACTGTGCTTGTTCCAGCTTCCTGGCCCTTCCTTAGATCCTCTTCTGTAATGCACCCAGCTCACCATTGTTCACTGGCTCCACAGGCAACTTCACAGATCAACACGCACCATCAGTATTAAGGCAAATCCTAACAGGCCAGACTCACCCATATTAAAAAAAAAATGGGATTACCTTACATGCCATGTTATTCTATTGGGCTCATTTCCTTAAGGCAGGTTTGCAAACAGAAGTTTGCAATGCTGGAAATGGAGGCTTGTGGTAATTAAGCATTGGAAAGGGAGAAGCTAAGCTGCAACAGACCCATTCAGCCATTTTGATCAGAATGTTACAGTCCATCATGTTAAAACTAGTTTTATGTAACAAAAATCCTTACTCCGTTTATGAGTTACCTACACCAAATGCATATAAAACAATGAAATAAATAAAAACCTTCTTTTCTCTGCTTTCCTTGCTGAGTGCTTGTGGTCCGACAACACCGCTCACTTTTACTATGGGTCTCAACCCATTTGGTTTTGGAATAAACCGGAGCTTTGATGCCACAGGAACAAATTTTTTTTGATGGATAGCTTCGATCTCCTCTGAAGACAGAGGCCGTAGCTGTACTTTGACAAAATGGTTTCTAAAATACAAATATACACTTAGTGTAAACAACAGGAAAGGCAGAAAACTAAAACATTTAATGTCTTTATGATAACTAAAGCCAAATATTTTTCTAAGATTATACAAATACTAACCGCTACAGAAAGTGACATGAAATTCTGAATTTCAGAACAATATCATGGTATCTTAATGACAATGTAATAAAAAGAGACCGTATATTACTGCTTGATGCAAATAAAAACCATTATTAACACAAATTTAAATTTAAACACGGATTTGTGGAATACATAGGAGCATTATGAAATATGTTTTATGCAAGAAACAGGAAGTTGGATATTGCTCATGGTTTCAGAAGTTTGAAACGCATTAACAAAATTGAAAAGAACCTTCTGAAAACTACTCTAAGACAGCTCCTGAGAAGAACACACAAACTGTAATGGCTGTTCTACTCCTAAGAGCTATGGGATCTACCACTTATTAGGTGCTGGGATACACTGACAACACAAGGGCTTTAGGTATGCAGGACTCTGATGAGCAGGTGTCAGTTGAAGCAAACAGCAGAAAATAATGAAGAACCAAAGGTGCCTAAGTCACAGGTAAGCTTCCCAAGCTTACCTTAATGGGAAATGTGTTTTCCTCTCACATTTCCCCCTCAGGATTTACAGTTCCATGAAAAAAATCAGAATCAATACTTTTCCATACAATGAATCAGGAAAACGGTGGTGGAGGAAAAAATGTGTTTTCCTCTCAGATCCACCCCCCCTCAGCATTTACAGTTCCATGAAAAAATCAAAATCAATACTTTTCCATACAATGAATCAGGAAAACGGTGGTGGAGGAAAAGCCCTTGTTTTTACTTAAGATGCAGAGTTAAAGTACCCCACCTGCAACATACAAGACCTGGATAAATCTCCTGCACTGCTTGTATTGTTCAGATGGACAAAATGTGCCCTACAGACTAATGGCTATATTACCCTGGGAAGGAAGGGAGGCAATTCAAGTCCTCACAAAAGACTGGACATCAATCTAAATTTGCATGAAGACTTTTCACATCCCACACAATCCAACAGGCTGGTTTAGCAAAAGGAGGCCACACTACTACAAAAAGCAGTGGGTAAATGGTGGAAACTTGGTAAAGATGCTCTAGGAGATACCTGAGAAGCCAAGAATGCAGGTAAGAGAGGCTCACATATACTTCTTTTGTATGCCTATACAAGTCAACTACAAGCTCATGATCCATCTGCTTGGGACTCCTGGTGTCTAAGGGACACAGTGCATGACACCTAGAAGGTATAGTGGCATGCAAGGCCAGTGAGTTGAGCTACTGAAAAGAGTTTTGAGGGTTAATATTCAATTTTTTTTCAAACTAAATTCCTGGTACAGATGCTGCCCAAAGAAAAGCAGAAATGATTGCTTTTCCACAGTGAGGGATCACTACTCTTTACAGAATTATATTCTTTGCTGAACACAACATCTACTATACACTTAGATAGATAACCAGGATAAAACAAGTCACTCCAGTTCAACAGAAAAAACTTAATGATCAAATTTCCCTCCCTTTACAGCTCACATTCAAGACCAGAAGGAAGAAAACCCCAATGAACCTCCATCACTATGCTAAAAAATATGGCTTCCTTTGAAAGTGAAGACAAAGACCAGTTATTGGCAGATCTTGGCTACTCCCTCTGGCCAGCAGGAGATGTCATTTTGCCCGCAGCAACATTCATTGCTTATTTCATGGCATTTATTTCATGGCAGTGCTGATAATTTTGAATGTGCGCTGATCTAGCAGCCACTGAAGCACGCTGCTCTCACTGGCGCTCACAACGCTGTTAAGCACTGAAACTTGAAGGAACTTGACTAAATGGCCCTGCTGTCTTTTGATATCTCACCTCAATCTGATGGGGATGATTCTGAATTTCTGCAGTGTTTTTAATCCTCAGCAGCCACTGTGTGTGGCAAAGTGAGAGGTGGCATGAGCTTTAGGAAAACAGGTGCTCTCACCACTGTGTTCACTATTTTTAACTCACAACTTGACATTCTGCAGGCTATTTAACTTGAAGCAACCGTATCACAAAATACTGAATTTTTCTTAGCAAATTCTGCTTTTAATTTGGGGACTGAAGTTTGGTATAGCTTCAAAAATTAATACAAAGTTGTCTGTTCACAATGACAGCACACACTGGTCTCCACCAATACAGCAAGGCTAATATACAGATCCAGGGCCCCTCTCAGAACCCTGCTCCATATCCTCCAGTGGGATTCTGTCCAGGATGATCTACTCAAAAGGACAGTCCTTCAAGATGAGGATTTACTCCCTAGTGGCAATGCAGTCAATACAAAGGTAAGCTCACAAGTATGGTCCAGGTCCACTCAATCCAGCCTGTTCCATGCATTGTCTTCCTCCAAGGGAGGATGCAGAACTCAACAGGAATCAGTGGCTACCAATGCCTTCCTATGAACCAGCTCAGAACAACTGCCTTGGGCAGCTTCAGCTGAGGAGAACCAGAACAACCACAGAAGATCGATTAGGGCAACACCAGACACTCCTCCAGAGAAGATGGAAGCAGCTCAGAAGCCTTTGGCACTACTTCACCAGCAGTACCTGGCTGGTTAAGAGCAGACAGTGTCCAAACAGCCTCAAAACAGCCAAGGCTGTCCTAAACACCTTGTATCCCAGTATCTCTAAAGACCTAAATTCCAATTTCTTTCCTCCTATGTGAAGTTGGCAGCTGGCCATCTCTATGAATGCAAGAAGCTTGGCTCGTGGCAGACCTCATGTAACACATCACACATGAAAGAGCAGTGCTGAAAGCCCTGTCAGTGAAGCTTAACTGCAGCTGCTGGAATGAGACTCAAAGTCCTTATAAACTATGACTCCTGTAGCCAGAAGCAAACATCCTGTTCTTGGAACACGCCTTTGGCAAACACGCAGCAGCATTTCCTTAGGATGTTTCTCCAACTCCCAACAAGTTTAGAGACCTTCCAAGTAAAAGGTGAGAAGGGGCTTCCTGCATGGTAAGGAAATATGTAGGGAGGAAATCAGAAGAAACAAGACCCTAGATTGAGATCTTTTTAGTTCAAAGCACCTTACACATTGAGTTTTTCTGGGAAACTGGGAACACAAACAACAGAGCTAAATCCAAGTTGTTTGCTTTTAACCACAAACCCCCCAAAAAATCTATTATTTACTACTTGTATTATTTTTTATTTTATCTCTACTATGTGAAAGTCAGTGCTTGATCATATTTTGTGCCAAAAAATAGCCTTTAAGTACACTGAAACTGCATAAAACAGTTTTAATTGCAACACTACAGCTGTTAGTTTGAAGACAAACAATGTGTGGGACTGAAAATTACATTCTCCTACTATTCAAAGTGTGTTTGCTGTGCTACAACTGCAAACAAGATCGAGACCCCATTAAGTGCAAACACAAATGCAAAGAATGGCACTGGAGATATCAATGCTGAAATCAGGGAGTGACGGGGCAGGAAGGGAAAAATCACACATATAACATTGAGGACCAAAAGATCAGAGCAAAAGCAAAAGGTTCACCATTACAAAACAGCCATTAAAACACAAGACATGAAGTATGATAATTTTTCACAGTTCCAAAGCTCTCTCAGATACCAGCAATTATAATGAAAACCTGAAAGATGTGAACTAAGGAGATAGGTGTGCAACACTGTTCATTAAAATTGCCTTTCCTATTTTCTCAATTGTTTAAAGTTTTGTCTTAAATAATCTTTTAACTTAAATACATGCATGCATTTTTAAGACCAAAAAAAACCCAACATGGAATATCAGCCATACTAAAAAAGGAGCTGCGGCTTCTAAAACAACCCTTAACCTTTGGAAAAAAACCCCTAAACCCACTAGGCTACTGTGTGATTTTTATGAATAGAGTAGTACAGCATTTCAGCAGAGCCTTGTCTTTTTCTAAATTAAAGTAGTTGAAGTAAATTGAGTATTTTTTAAATGAATTTTCCTTTTAAAAGGTTACTTTGGGATTCTATCACCATGTTTTACTCATTCTTAAAAGGTATAAAAACTGGACTTATAACAAAATCCTCTCCATACTGGATTTTATTATTGCAAAGATTTCTAATAAAGAAGTATCAATTTGAATTAGTTTTCTCACACAAAATATTTCTGAAATTACTAACTGCACATACTACAATCACAGGCTAAATTTTCCTCTGGAAAATGAAGCAAATAAAATGAAGATAAATGGACAATAAATTAAACCAGAAATATACCTTTATAAAACAAAACACATGATTTCTACATATCCATTAAATGTTAATTAGTTTTCTAGTGTTACCTAATTCCAATGTTCTGTAACTTGCCCCAGATAAACTTTCGGTAGTAGAAGAGCATGTTTTTCTGGAACATGGTCTCGGTGATATAGAAAAATGATCTGAGCAATTCAACAACATAGGTACCCATCAGCCAGTATAGGAATTTGGCCAAAATTTCTTCACGGAAACAATGTTCATCGGCAGGAACAAAGTGATCACCTTCAATAAATAATTCAAAGGTAGTTATAGTAACTATCAACTCTTAGCATGAGTAAAGAAACAGAACACACAAACAACTTGGGTAACGTTCTCGCCCTAGCTTGAGGTCATGAGAAAGAAAAAAGGTAAGTACAAACCATTACACGGGAGACACTCCAAATTTTCAGGGCATTAAATAATGCAACTGACCCAAGCTTAAAGCATAAACACAGGAACTAATCTGCAGTGACAAACTGACATATGGAGGACACAAATACATGCCGCAGTAGCCCAAAGACTTATTTTCTTACCCCAGCATCAATTGTGCAAGATCTTTAATGCACAAAGGCAAGATTATTGTGGAAGGAGAGGTAAAATAAAAATAAACAAGTCTACTACAATATAAAACTTTAAAAAAAAAAGGAAGCAAAAGACTGAAAATAACATAGGTATACTGTGAAAATTAACAAAAGTAAACTGGGATGATTTGAGGATAAGAATGACATTCAGATTTCCCAATGAAAATTACATGAAAACTAATTATAGGGTTAGGTTTTATTTCAGACATCCTAAAACTTATTGTTGCAGTCAAAAGAAAAACAAAGAAAAAATATAAATCACCCAAAGTCTATCAGTACTTCCAACTTATAGATGGGACTATTATGAACCCACAGCATTTCTAACTAGTGCCGAATTTAAGGTCACATAGATTTGTAATTACATCTAAATACAGATAAACAGGGAATAAGCCCTGGGCTATAATACTGATGTTTTGGCCAACTTCCAATAATAACGTTTCCAATTACATTTAAAGAGTAGAATTTAGCCCAAATGCAAGAGGATTCTTAAAGAAACTACACAGAAATATTAGTTTAGCTGCTTAGCACATATCATAGTTATGGCACAAACATGTTAAAAAAAGCTTGATTTTGATGCAACAGACCTGACAGTAAAATTTATAAAATGGATATAAATGTTCAGTTTTCTACTCTGTTTCATTTTCGCATGCTCCAGGGCAGAAATATTTTCATGTATTTACAGCACTTAAAAAAAGACTAGTACTACTTCAACAGAAGCCAGTTAACACCAGGGAAAAATTTCACTGCTGGAAAAATCTCCAACTGCAGAGTTGAGAGAGTTGCAATATGTAGTTGTAATAAGCAAGTTGAATGAGGATGCCAACAGGTAGCTGCCCTGGAAATAGATTCTTTCTTTTCTAAGTTATTGACAACAGATGTAAACAACGACTACAATTCAGGAAATTGTCAAGAAATCACTACTACTTTTGGAGGAAAAATAACCCACCTACAGTGCAGCAAAGCAATTCAAAGCATGTTTAAACATCAAGCACAGAAGAGTACTTCCATGAAAATTAAAATAAGCCTATGTATTGCTTTGTCTGGAATATGGCCAGAGAAGAGGGCATTATATTTTTCAAAGATCAGATGTTCTAAACTACTATGAATCACACACATATTGTACAATAAAACCTTTTAAAATATTTAACTCCTCAACATCTTGGAAAGTGTGGTTTTGAACCACAGTATCTGAATAAAGAAATACTATTTCCTAGAATTAAGAGTTTCTTATTAAAGTGTAACCTCCCTTACTTTTGACATCAGTTCTCAAACATCAGACTTTTGATCTTCCTCCTACACTTGAAAGAACCTGTAACAGCTCCAAAATTATTGCATCTTTTAACAAAAGAATACCATTTTCAGCTCACATTACTGTAGGATCCAAGCACAATACCAGGTAAGAATAAACACTCTAAGCATACCAGTTAAGGGAGTGCAATCCATATTGCAAGAGATGAAGAACAGAAGCACAGAAAAATTGAAATATGCACTAGATCCTACAGCAATCATCCCAGAACTATGGCTTCAACCCAGATTTAAATGCTGGGATGCAATCTGAAGAACAAACTCAAGGAAAGGAAGATTCACCTGTCATTTCAAAAGAGGATTAAAGAGAAATGGATTCATACACAGTCTGAAGCAATCAGCAGCTGCCCTCATGACAGCTTTTTAGCCAGGGACCGCTTAGCCTGGGAACTTCTGCATCACCAATTAGCCAGGCTGAAGCAGTGCTCAGTAAGGCTCTCTTGATCCTGGAGAAGGGCTCTAGAAAAGGTGATAGATGATGACAGCCCTTTTCACATGGACATGTAACGATAGGACAAAGGGGAAACCTTCTAAACTGAAAAAAATTAGATTTAGATTACGTGTTAGGAAGAAATCCTTCACGGTGAGGGTGGCAAGGCACTGGAACAGATTGCCCAGAGAAATTGTGCATGTCCCAGCCCTGGAAGATTCAAGGACAGGCTGAATAGGGTTCTGAACAACCAGGTCTAGTGGAAGGTGTTCCTGCACATGGCAAGGAGGTTGGAACTAGATCTTTAAAGCCACTTCAAATTCTAACCATTATGTGATTCTATAGTAGGCAATCCCTGCACTGAATGGGTCTCATATCTTTCTCACAGATTGTGTATGTCCCAGCCCTAGAAGATTCAAGGACAGGCTGAATAAGGTTCTGAACAACCTGTCTAGTGGAAGGTGTTCCTGTGCATGGCAGGGAGGTTGGAACTAGATCTTTAAAGCCACTTCAAATTCTAACCATTAAGTGATTCTATAGTAGGCAATCCCTGCACTGAATGGGTCTCATATCTTTCTCACAGGGTTGATGTGAGGGAGTAAAAACCCTGGGATTTTTTAGTAGAGGAATCTGTGCCACTGCAAGTGTCTCGATTTGCTTTTAGTTCTTTCTGAACTCCTACAGTAACAAACCAGCAGACAGTGTTCATTCCTTACATGCTTAGGTCACACTTCAATGGATTTTCTGAGCTACTTCAATTTGAATAGTAGGAGAGGACAGGAAAGAGTTTTGGTTTTTGTTTAGCCCAGGTTCTGAATTCATGTTTATGAAAACATCATTCTATTAAATATAAACAGCATGAATACAAACAAGTTTTGGAAGGAAGACAAGCTTAAGTGTCCTTCCACCATCATTGCTCTCTCAGCTATGGTTATTACCAATGAACTCAGCATTTCTGAGTCAGATTCAATATCCTCCCCTTCCCACCTTAATAACAATAAACACCAATCATCTGACAGCCCCACCACTTAGTTCTCTAATATAAGAAGTACCTTTGCCCAGACGAAGCCACATGCAGTCATTCACTCTCATCCTCCACATCAACTCTCGCAACGAAACCTTAGCAAACCTCCCCTTGGAAATGAACACTTTGACATTTTTCAGAAACCGGCACTTGTTGTGGTTTGAACCCCAAAGCTCATCAGGAATGACCTTCTCCAGGCAATCCCTTACAAACATGTACACCTGCCAGTGGCTGCTGTGCTGCTTGAGGAGCTTCGTGAGGGCTGAATCACGCGCCCCTCGCGGGTTTTGCTCCTCACTCGGCGGCAACTCCTCACACACAGATCCTGCGAGGGCAGCACCTAAGTCGTCTGGCACATCAGTGTGACCAGGTTCACATCTGCTGCTTGTCACACACTTAGCAGGCTCTTTCCCAAACCGTTCTGCTTGCTTCTGAACATCTGCTTCCCTAGGCAAGGCTGCCTGACAAGACAACTTGGTTTTTTTCATACTGATTTCAGATATCCAAACGGGGCAATTTTTTCTCAAGAGAGCTAAGTAAGCACATTTCCCATGGTTCTCTAGCAGTTTCTGGAATATATGCCTCATTTCCCGGAAGCGTTTGGGCAACCTCTTCTTTCTCCGCTTGCGTTTTGGCAGATTTGGGTTGTGCCTTTGCTGCACCCGATTTTGGTTAAAGAATATAGTTTCTATAAGCCATCTTCCACCTGCCTCAGAGCCCTGCAAGCGATTCAACACAAATGATTTAGGAAAACATTCTTGGAAACTCCTGCAAGAATACAGGAGAGACTTCCTCCCAATGCATGCTTCAGAACTCAGAAGTCTATTTGGTAACTTCTTGGATAAATGAGGTTGGGGATTTTCCTGCTCTCTGCATTCCGAAGCACCCTCCACAGGTTTGGTTTGTCCTGAAGCCAACTGAGATTCATATGTATGAATCTCTACTCTTTTCCTGTGGGATTCTGCTTGCATTTCAGTGTTGGACTCCAAAGGTTTGTTACTCTGAAATCTCTGCAGAAGAGAGCCTGCCACAAACTTCCTCCTGCCACGAGATGTGTGAACTAAAGAAGGACCAGACACAGCACTCTTACTTCTTTCAGAAATATGAGGGGTTTTAATGACACTTTCAGAACGTGGTGCTACATACCCAGTTTCAGATCTCTTGGAACTACTTTGGTTTACACCAGGAAGAAGACTACAAGCCTTTTCCTCTCTCACTTTCTCCCCTATTTTTGCCCTCTTGGCTGGAATTTCAGATTGTTCTCCATGAATCTTCCTTTTTAGAGATGGAGCTGTGGCTGAAACACATGAACTGGAGCTACTCTGTTTTTCCTGATCTTCAGTAACCATTCTGATCTGTTTGCTTGCTTTAGAAACAGCTTTTGTAGAACACTGGTCAGTGGGCACTAAGCTTTGTCTCTTGTTCTTTCTTTCATTTCTTATTCTGGAGACATTAACTTCACATCTTTGTCTGTATGACTTTAAAAGATAATTTCTATGAAACATAAGCCTTTTCCGCATATATTTAAGCAAGCTAGTACGTTTATACTTTGAGAACCTTTGCCTAACAAATACCAGGGATGAGTCTACACTATGTGAAATAAGTTCATAAACTGGTTGCCCACAAACTTGGTAACAATTACTAGGGGGAACCAGCATAAAGACTGCACAGTGTTCCAACAAATACATCATCACATCATCCCCTATCCGGCTCAACAGTGTCTCCCAGAAGCCGCTGATACAAAGAGTTTCTGTGGCAGTATTGGGGAGGTAGCTGTGTATCTTTGAAAGTGGCATGACTGGGAATTGAGAGCTGTTTTCATCCGGTAAGGAGTATCCATATGCGAGGATATTCTTCTTCTTTTTTTCACACAACCTCTGAACGACTCTTGCGGTGACCTCACTCTGACTAGATAACTGAAGAAACAAAGAAAAAAGAAAATTAGCTTTTTTCACTTATTCCTCCATAAACCACATAAACCCTTTAAATAAAAACACATTAAAAGATACCCAGCCCTAGACACCAGCTTTCAAAGCAATATCAATTATTCACAAGCATCATACCCAAAAATTAAGCTTTTCCAAGCATAGTGCAAGACGTTCATATGTAGCAAAGTAAGCCAACAACTTGAAGCATATCTTTATAACATCTGCCCTTTTGACCCTGGCTTTTATGCCCAGGAAACGCCCTACACTGCTCCCGTTGAGTCCCCCAGCAGCTCAGACTCCACTGCCTCCAGTGAATCCGTGTTCGCAGATCCACGTTTGCAGGCACGCATACGTGCTCGCGCAGGCTCCAACCTCCAGGGAACTAACGCTAATTTTCTTGAGGCCTCCATTTCCTTTCATGTAGAAGAAAACTCAACGAAACGACCCGGCAAACAATTCCAAAACCCATTTAACGAGTTGTCCTGGGTTTGCAACCTCTGCTTCCTACCACAGCACAGTTTGGCTCATATGGCGCTAGAAAAAAGCGGTCTTCCCTCTCTGAAAAGCTTTTCCTCCGCTTAAACACGGACCGTTCTACCCGCCTCTTCTTTAATCTCTCAAGACTGGGGCACTCTCCATCGCCAGTCGCTGCCCGGCCACACTCGGCTTGTTCACCCCTACCCGCACGGGCAGCCGGGGACTCCGGGAGCCCCAGGCACGCAGCCCCGCAGCGCTATCCGCCCGCCCTACGCCGGCACCTGGGCCTTGCTCTCCCACCCCCAACAAGAGGCAGGGGCTCATTCCCAGCGCTCCCCGCTGGCTCTGCGGCCGGGATGGAGCGGGGCACGCTGCGGGAGCCGGCCAGGCCCGCCCGCCAGCAGCCACCAGGGGCCAAGGGCCGCCGCGCCGCCCCCGCGCCCGCACGGAGCGCGGGAAGCGCCGTCCCCGGGAAGCCCCGGCAGGACTCTCGGAGTCCCCGGGCCCCTTCCTACCTGCTGGAAGGTGAAGGGCCGCGGGATAGCGCGGGCGCCGCGGGGGACGCACACGAGGCACTGCCCCACGAAGTTGCGGTAGCCGGGGGCGTCGTCGGCCCGCAGCACCTCGGCGTCCCCGGCGCCGCAGCCGTCCCCCAGCCGCCGGACGAAGGTCTCCAGCGGGACGGCCTCGGCGTAGCAGCGGCGCAGCGCGGCCAGCACGGCCGTGAAGGGCTCCCTGCCCGCCATGTTGCGGCCGAAGGGGGCACGGGTCCACCCGGCGCAGCCGCGGCGCCCCTCCGACCCCGCCGCCCGCCCGCCGGGCATCGCGGAGCACATGCTTAGCGGTTCATTAGTGAATAAATAAAAGCGGGTGAGGCGGGGAAAAGAGGAAGCAGCCAAAGCATCCTTTTGAGGCTGCGGCGAGGCTGCCGCGGTGCCGTGCCCCCCGCGTGGCCGCGGACCGGCGGCGCCTCCTGGGGCCCGGAGGCCGCTGTCCAGCTCCGCAGGTGGGGTCACAGCGGGAAGATTCGGAGGAGCGCTTTTTTCCCCTCAGGATCAGCACTCCATTGAGGATCTACCTGAAATAAGAGCAACTGTAGGAGAGATTGTGATGGAGATGAACACACTAAACCCTACAAATACCGAAGTGGTTCACCATGGACTTTTTCATCAGTCATGAATGAAGAAGCCAAATCGCTTGCGGTAGTGTGTGACCTCCTACTCCAAATTTGCTTTGGTGTCTGAAGACTTCATGATAGAAAAAACTTGATGCCAGTCTGTGAACGAGATTGCAGTAGAGTCCTGGGGAAGTACAGGTCTATAGGCCCCATGCCCCATTCACCTGTCTTCCAGGTGAATGAGTGGAAATCCTAGAATTGTAGCATGCTTTGCCTTGGAAGGGATTTCAAAGGTCATCTAGTTCCAACTCCCTTGCCATGGGCAAGAACAATATATGTGAAATATCTGTGCAATAACAGAATTAGGGGATGCTGGGAGAAATACAGATTGCTCGGCCAACATTGCCCCCATAAAGAGTCCTGCCCTTGAGTTCTGTCAAGTGTTGGAAAGACATGAAAATTATTTGGTCGTCTGGTTGATATATGCTAATTGAATTTCCAAAAACCTTTGCAAGAAAATATGGCATGACACATCACATAAATTCAACAAACCCAGGCTTTTGCATAAATGTTTGGGCAAGACAGAGTTAGCATTCTACCACGCAGGGTGAGGTGACTGACTGTCTTCTACCCAGGCTTCATAGTTAGGTTGCTGTGAGTATCCTGCAGAAATATAACAGAGTTCTCTCCTTCCCAAAGATTAGAGAATACCTCATCTTTGAGAGGAATCATTCAACAGATCCCATTGTACAGAAGGTTATTTTTTCAGGTGTGTCACTAGGTGAAGGGAGATGCTAGTCATGGACAGTCTCGTCCCTGGTAGAGGTGATGCCATGCAATGAGTAATTCCCACCAGTGGCCGGAACAGACGTGTGGAAGTTGTGGGTCTGCTGAGACAGAGCAATGTGTACCTTCCCTTCCTCTAGTGAAGCCTTTACAGACTAGGGGGTGAGGTCAGCATCCCACTGCTCATGGAGGACTGGCCTCCTTTCCTACTAAAATAATGATTTCTTCCTAGGAACAAAGCAGCTCATCTTCTAACATCAGCATGGCTGAGGAGTCAACTCCCTGGCACCTTGTGACTTACAAGCTGAGGCTTGCCAGACTCTTTTAGACCTTAACAGAGATGGCACCAGCTGGCATTCCAAAGGGAGGCAGAGCAATAACACCAGGCTTCATGGGACCTCAGCGAGGCTGCGACTGAAATACTGCACTGCCCCTGCATACTGAGGGGCAGGGGATTTGTAGACAGTCTGAATCCATCAGCATCTGCACCTAGGGCAGTGATAAAGCTGATGCCCTTGGTCTGACCTCTCAGAAGGATCTATTTGATATGTATTTGCCCCCATATGTCTGTTGTTCCAAAGGTGACAGCACCCTTAAGGTAGAACATTGCCTGTGACAAACATAAGGTTCACCATTTCCTGTGAGAAGCATGTTCAGGAAGAAAGTAAGAGGAAAAGGAAGAAAAAGGGATTAATTAATCTCCACCAGCTGCTGGCAGGTCCCAGCCTGTGCCTCTTCCTGATGCCTGCTTGGTGGCAATAACCACAGCAGTGGTGGAGGGGGAGAGGGCTGCTGCAGCCAGCTAAGGGGGGCTCTTTCCTCTTTTTTTTCACAGGCACCACGTGTTTTCCTGTGTTTCTACCATTGGGCTGGGGGGAGAATTCAGAAGGCACAGGGGGAATGAAGGAAAATGGAAGAAGGGTAAGGTTGATTTTTTTGGCTTTTGGGGTTTTTTTTTGAGGGGTGGCAGGATGAATAAGGAAAATAGAGACGTGGAATAGCTGAGGCTGAAAGAGCTCTATAGAGGTATCTAGTCCACTCTGCTGCTCAAAGCAGGGTCACTTAGAGCAGATTGCCAAGTGCCATGTCAAACCAGACTTTAATACCCTCAAGGATGGAGACTCTACAACCTCACTGGGCAACCTGCTCCAGTGCTTTATCACACTTTTAAAAAATCATGTTTAAATGGGATTTCTTCTATTTTAATTTGTGCCCACTCCCTCTTATCCTTGTTATAAAAGAGAAACTTGACTAGGCCAATATTCAAGCAACAATCAATTTATTAATGAAAATGGTGAAGAATGAGCAATACAGCGTTGGATACAGTGGGGGAAGTTTTCCCTCCAACTGCATGCCGATAGTTGAGGCTTACAGGTATTTATAGGGGTACTCATAAGCTTTCTCAGCAGTTTCCCAATTTTTATGTCACAATTCTATACACTATTCACCACTGACTAGGGGATCACTATTGTGATTTAGTTTTTGTCAGGATGTATCCCAGAAAGGAGTATCCCCAGATGGTGGGGGTCCGGCTTCCAAAAGAAGAAATAAGTCTCCCAGCTGGTAAGGTCCAGATTCCAGATGTGGGACCACTTTTTCATTGCAAGGACTATAAATCTCATAACAGTGATGTCCAGCTTCCCTTGGTCGAAACTATCAATCCTTGAGTTGATGTTCATCTTCCTTTCTCAAGCTGCTTTTCACCGCTTTGTTAAGGCATCGAGATAAGCATGTTTCCTTTTTATATATTCTAAAGCTATAGTTTCAAAGATCCTTACTACAAGCAGTGTTCTAAAATTATACTTCAAAAGGTTATTATTGCAAAACTCTTAAAGACTTAGCTACAAGCAGAAAGTTCCTGTCAAACAGCAACATCCTTAAAGCTTTAATTCAAATGCTCCTAAATCAACTTAAGACTTTAAAAGGTTAATTGTGAACAAAGGATAGGTTCAAAGGCCTTCTTCCATACTTTACTTCCTCAGTTATTGATTAGAATTCATCTATATAACTGTCCCATGGTCAGTTTCCACACATATCACAATCACAAATACACACATTGCCTGTATGTACCTGACACGAAAACACAGCTTTGTATTTCACATCCTGATATTGGATACCATTGAGAAGAATTTGGACCCATCTTGTATTTATTCACTTTGATATGATCCCTACTGAGCCTTTCCTCCTTGGACTAAATAATTCCTTTGATATGATCCCTGCTGAGCCTTTCCTCCAGCTGCCTCACAATCTCCTTGTATGTCAGATTGTCCTGCTCCCTAATTACTTTGGTGACCCTTAGTGGAAAGTTCTCTGTGCTCACTACAATATCACTCTTTTACTGGGAACCCTGATCTGGACAAATAATGGGGTCACAGTTCTCAGCAAAATTTATGCTTCAAGGCATACTTAACCTTATCCACATCCTGCTTTACAACCAGTTTCTGTGAAAGGGGGCTACCCTGGGAATGGATGATGGTAGTGGAATGATAAAAATAAAACACTGTTTTTATGGGCATCCAACAAAGTTAAAGGAAATGAGATGTTGTGTTTGGGTCCAGCTTCAGTAATGGCCATTTGAAGAGGCAAGCTTTCTGCAAATGTGCCTCTGTTTTCAAAGCTCTATTTGAGAAGGCTAAAGGAAGCTCAGAAGAAATGTCACAAGATGAAGAAGTAAGGTGTCTTTTAAAAACCTGAAGCTGTGTTCAAATAGAAAAGTGAAAAACAAATCAAACAATATCAGATTAGTTTGATTAATAACTTCTTAAAGTTGAAAGAAACATGAAACATCAGAAGAGGAACAGCTTGCCAGGAAGTCTATAATGCAAAAATAGAGAAGGAACACTTAGGAGAACTGTGGCAATACTGAGGAATTTGAGGGAGGCTCCTGTGTCAAATCTCCGCACACAGCATGAACAGTCTCAAGGTCAAAGTACTGTGAATTATGTTGTTCCAGAAAGAGGGGAAAAAAATACAAAAAATTGGTGAGTCTCTATAATTAGATGGTAATTACCAGTGAGTTTAAAGGGACTCGGGGATTACCCATGTCAAGATAGAAAGTTTCTGTATCACAAGCTATGAAAATACATAACCTGACATCAAGAATCCTGAAGGATATCATGGGGACTACCTAGCAGTAAATCTGAAGACTCAGCTGTGAAAGTTGACTAACTCTGTAATAAGGAATGGATTTAGTGGACACATGGATAACTGTGGCACATTGGAGGAGTCAACATTACATTTGCTGATGATGACATTATATGATACAAGGGGACATTCCTCTGGTCAGTTCAGGTCAGTTATCCCAGCTGTATCCACTCCCAGTTTCTTGCCCACCCCAGTCTGATCATGCTGGAGGCAGGGGGGGAAAGTAGAAATCCTGATGCAGTTCCAAGCGCTGCTTAGCAATATCAAGATGTGAGTGTGTTGTCTGTTAGTCACAGACCCAAAGAAGAACACAAACAGACTGCTTTGAAGAAAGGTAACTCTGTCCTTGCCAGATCAGGGCAATTTGTCAGTCAGACCCCTTTTTGGCCCATCACATCTGTCAGTCTGAGTCACCATTGACTAGGGGATCTTCAGCCAATGTGGCTGACCTTGGTGCCAGTCTCACCTGAGCCTGCTGCTTGAGACAGATCATACAGTGATGTGCCTTTAATCAAGGACATCCTTTCAGCCTAGCCAGCTGCTTAGTGTAATCCCTTTTTAGAGCACCCATCACATGTCATGGCTGTTATCTGCAGTGGAATGCAGCCTGTTGTGATAGTGACCTGCTCTCTTCTGTTGGCTTGCATCTGCAGTCTTTGTTTTCTTTACAGTGGTCTTGGTAAATGGAGATATGATTTGGTTCTCTGGCTCTCCCTGTGCAGAGGGCATGTGGTGTGGGGAGACAAGCCCTTTCTAGCACTATTATCACAGTTACCCGACTGACATGGGTCTGACTCTTCCCATGTCTGTCCACCACAATCCTCTGGATTGGGACTCTCCCTCGGAGCTGCAGTGATCCCTTCACCTCTTACATGCTTTTTCCAGGCCACTGTGTAACTCTCACACTGTGTGATGGTCCCTGAATGGCACCACTCTTTTAATGCCAGCCTAGACTTACTGTTTGATTTAGCTTCTCCCTACTTGCCTATTACTCCTTAAAAGATGTTCAGCCCTTCCTTTCCTCCCATATTTGCCTCCTTGAAGTCAGGTCTTAATTGCATCAGACATACTTTGTACCCATCAAACACTGAACTTTTCTATTCTGTTTAATGAATGTTCAGTGCTGCTTTTCATACATCAGTCCCAGTATTTCCTCCCCAAGCTCTTTGACCCTTATCTCAGACTCTTGGCTGGCAGCCAGCCACACCCAAGTTCATCACACTTTGCACTTCCTCAGACACGTTCTTCCTCAGGTTTCATGCTGCCTTTCAGTATTTGTGAGTTTGAGGGGGATTTAATTTTCCGTGTGCTGGTTTTGGCTGGGGTAGAGTTAAATATCTTCATACTAGTTATTACAGGGCTATGTTTTGAACTTGTGCTAGAAAAAGTCTTGATAACACAGAGATGTTTTTGTTACTGCAATGTTTACAGAGTGTCAGAGCCTTTCCTGCTCCCTTCAACACTCCAGTAGTGAGGAGGCTGGAGGTGCACAGGAATCTAGGAGATGACACAGCTGGGAAAGCTGACCCAAACTAACCCAAGGGGTATTCCATATGATATGGTGTCACATTCATCATAAAAAGCTAGGGGAGATTTGGGGGCGGGGGGAGAAGGTGCTGGGCATCAGTTGCTTAAATTTGCATAACTTTTCTTTTTTGGGGTTTATTTTCTTTTTTATTTTTTTTTAAAGTTTATTTATTCACTGACCTGCAATCTGTTCTAACGCCATCTTCTCTAATATCTTATGAGTGGGAAAACTGGTGTTTTTCATTCCCAGTTGCTCCCTGGTCACATTCAGCTTGTGATTAACAGGACCACAACACACAGATGAACCACACCAATGAAACGCCTACCTGGCTTTAGGCTGCTTGACACAGACTAACCTTGGGCTAGAGACTGCTACAGGCAAATAATGCCTGGTAAAAATGTTCAGAATCAACTTTTCAAAGTCCAAATTAAGAGAAAGATAGCCCATAAGTCTTTGCAGGTGTGCAAGAAGTAGAAGGAAGACAAATCATCATAAAAGCAACCATCAGGGCTCTCTCTTAATATGGATTGTGGAGCTGGACATGAAAAAAGAGAACCTTAGGGGACAGAAACTGAGAGGCAACTATACCCAAATACATATATAGACTAGAAACAGCTTGCAAGACATTTTGTGGGTACCATATGGCAAGAGTACCACTAAACAGAAAGCTAGAGACACCAGGGGAGAAGCTATCCTACTCTTTTCACCAAACATAGGCAGGCATGAGCCACAATGCCCCAGTATTAAAAGTGCCTTTTGAATCTATTTTGTTCCTTCTGATGGAGGGGGGGGTTCTAAAAAGAATAATTAAAAAAAAATCAAACCAGGATTTTTAGAGACCCGTTAAAAGGAGCAGTAAGAAATAGAATAGCTTAAAGAAACAACTGAAGCAAACAGATTAGCTTCAGATATGCTTCAAAAGCAGACATCACAGTTCTCCATTTATACTAAGAAAAAATTCTTAAATAGAATAATAGAATATATGGAGTTAGAAGGGACCCATCTGGATGATCAAATCCAACTCCTGGCCCTACCCAGCACTATTCCTGACTGACACCATGTGCCTGAGAGCATTGTCCAAACACTTCTTGAACTCTGTTAGGCTGGTGCTGTGACCACTTCCCAGGGGAGCCTGTTCCTGTGCCCAGCCACCCTTTGGGTGAAATACTTTTTCCTAATAAAATCCCAATCTAAACCTCCTGACTCAGGTTCATGCTGTTTACTCAAGTCTTGTCAGTGGTCATGAGACTGATCAGAACCTTCCCCTTTGCTTCCCCTTCACAAGGATGTTTTGGACTTCAATAAAGACTCCCCTCAGTCTCCTTTACTCCAGACTGAACAGACCAAGTGACCTCAAGCTGCTCCTCATAAATCTTCCCCTCTAGTCCCTTCACGATCCTCGTTCCTCTCCTTTGATGCTCTCTAACAGCTTAATGTCTTTTTTCTGTATTTCTGTGACCACTGGAAAAGTGCATTAATCTTCACACAGGGCCAAACTTCTCTTACTGGGAGAGGGGAAACAGTCAGAAACTGTCACTGGGCATCTGGGAAGGCTGGGATTTTTCTGGCTCCATTTCTCAATACCTATAGTTAGATTTATTCCCTCAGAGGCCTTTACAAGGGACCATCAGGAAAGCATAATTAGTGTTATAAGAGGGGGAAGAGGGTGTGCAGGTAGTGGACAGTTCCTTCTCACCTTTTAGATTGTATTACAAGGAAAAGCTGTAAGCTGTAACATAAAGGGTATTACAAATAAATTGCCACATTTTACTCCTTCAAGATGAAATTTATCTTCTGATGGAAAAAAAAACCTGGAAAGCATGGTGTTTGCAGACAAACTACAGAATTTTGTGTCTTAATGCTTCTGTTGCTGAGCTGTAGGTGCTGTAGCTGGGTTACTGGAGTGTCATGTTAAAAGGGAACATGTACTGGTGCTGAGGCTGCAGCTTAGCAGTCCCTGCTCCAGAGGGTCAGAAGCACAGCAGAGCAGACTTCTTCAGCTCTGCTGGTAAGAAAAACCTGCTTGTGCTGCTGCTGTTTTGTAACTCCATTTGTTCTGTGGCTCCTGGGGAAAAAGTCCAAAGGGTGGAAGGTCGCCTCCTGGAGAACAGCAGCAGGAAATGATGAGCAGGAAGTAGCAGGGTATGGAAGTGAAGTGCTGTGCAGGAATGGAATACAGTCTCTGTCACAGATTGGAGGCATTGCACCACGGGCCACCCAGAGTCCAGCCTTTTGTCACTGATGTCCTTACAGAATCAGGACTGCATTGCTAAATCCTGGATAACAGCAGCTTCCACAAGCATATGATGGTTTTCTCAATTAATTCTAAAACAGCCCCAACCCCAAATCACAGTAATCTTATAATTTCCAAAGCCATTACAAGTCTAATGAAGATGAGATTGTGAGATGGTCACCTAATTGCTTACAACAGTAAATCCCATAAGTGAGGAAGTTTTTAAGTTACTCTTGGACACTAAAACAGATTCTAAAATAATAATTATCCAGCATGAGCTGGTTCACATGCAGAACCACATTTTTAGCTGATGTCATTACCACAACTATAAATTTAATATATAATTAGTTAATATATAATTCTGTATCTTCAAAGTTACTACTTACAGCTTTTTTACCACCCTTCTTTCCAGTAACAAAAGGTAACTCTTTATCCTGTATGCCAAGTCTTTTATTTGGAAATGGAATGCATAAAACAATGACTTGAACAGGAAAGTCTTGCTCATCTTAAAGACTTAAAATGTTCTAATTTTATACGCTTTATGACTATTGTATGGAATATCATGAGGTCAGTGTCAAGAAATGCAAGACAGAAGACCAAGACACTCACAGTATGTAAAGGTGCAAGAGAAATTTTTCAACAGCTGTGTACAAAAAGGAGCAATGAAACATCAGAAATATCCAAATACAGTATTCTGGACCTTGAGAAGCTACTCTAGAGGAACCAATGACTTGGTTGTTTTGAAATGGCACAAAAAGGGAACGTGCTATATGCATTCTTTATATCAGGAAAACTTTTCACACACATTTAACTTAATGTGAAATATTAGTTTGCTTAACAGTAAAGAGCTCATTCCAAACAAATTCAAAACAGGTACAAGATACAGCAAATGCAGCCCCAGCTTTGCATAGACTTACTTAGGTGTGTTTAATGCTAAAGTCAGTAATCTGTAGTTACAATTAACAGCATAAAGAGACTTCAACATTAACGGGAGATAAATATTCAAGACTCCTTTCCATTGCCAGCAGTGTGTAAGGAGGACTTCAGTACGGCTGTAGTCTGTAGCAAAACACAACAGGCAGGCAAACTTCTTTATCTTTTTAGGACCCAAATTTATACGTTCAGATTTTGCAGTACCAGAACTGGATAAAATCCACTTCACTAAGGAGTTACAGACCACAGGAGCTGACCTGTATGAATATTTTCAATTCATGACAAATTGAGGTTAAACAGTCTTGCACAAACAGCATGCAATTTAATAAACTTAAGAATCATTATGGTTTATTTGTAAACTTACTGACCAAAGCAAAACTAGAACTGGAAACTAGAATTCTGCCTTTTGGATTTTAAAAATTGTGTTTTATTTGCTGCTGAAAGGAATGCACTCTGTATTTCCCTTACTGTTACTGAGAAACTTGCTTTTAAAAATATTTGAAGATTTTAAATTTAAAATTTTTAAACAATTTTTATAAGTGGTTTCTAGATATAGCTGTGGAGTTTTGATTTTGGTATAATAATTCAACCTAATAATTTTTTACAAATTTGAAAGAAACAGATCAAAATACCTCATTAAAGAATTTCATTCCCATGGAGTACAGATTTTAACTTGAAAGGTATGAACTGTTCTTTACCAGGCTATTTTTTTTCCTCTGTATCGTGTAGTTTGTTGAACCTGTACTTATGCAAAATAATTCTATTTGAATGATCTGTGTTTCATCTAAAAAAGAGGATGGGGCAGGGAGGGAAGAGGAAAAGACTGAGGAATTATTCCCTTTGAAACATGATAGAATTGGCCTAGTAGGTCACCATGGAACCACATGATGAAGAATTTAAGAAGTGTTAAGAGACTTTCCCAGCATGTAACAATGATTTGCATTACATGAATACCTGCTATGCAAGAAATCAGGTTTGTCAACAATGCAGAAGAATTTCTATAAACTCACATACATATTGAAAGAAATCATGTTAGTTTTTTCATACCTTCATTCACTTTAAGAAACTGAAACCCTCTGCCATATTGTAGACCAAGAACAGAATTTGAAGTTTAACAATGCCATCTACCTTATCCTATATTTCCAACAATATATTTTTTTAGCTAGGAATTCACAATTTCTACAATTTCCATTACTCCATTATCAAATGAGAATGATTTGTAAGTAGAATATAATCCAATATTATACCATTTATTTTTGACAGCCCACAGTTTGGCAATAATCCTTGATTCTGCTGTAACACAATGTCTTGTTTTTTCAGTTTTCATAGCCTAGTGGCACAGGCACCACAGTTTCAGTTCATGAGTTGTCTTAAAAACACAGATTTGGATCTTAATTACAATGGTGAGGATGCTTAGATTTTCACTGAAGAGAAGCTGAAATGCAGGAAGTTTATATAATGTCATCTGGCAGACTGTAGACCTTATGAGGACGAAGAGGATCTTGAAAGAGGAGGGTATCAAAACTAGATTTTGGCAATATAGAAGGTGTATTGTCCATGTAGTTCTGTCATAAGCTTTAAAAATACTCTTATTAAATAAGTTTTTCCCTTCCTTAAGACCAGGTAATACACAAAGCAAGGAAGCGTCCAGGGGTCAGAATCTTCTTCAGTTCTTAGTTATTCTCTATGAGCTTTTTTCTTTAATTTTTCTTCATAAGATTCTCCATACTCATTTACTCTGCTCTTATCCACAGGATAAAGCCTGGTAGAAAAAAACCAAATCTTTAGTTACATTACAACCTCTTATCAGAAGGAATTAAGTAGTTCTGTGATGCTTAATTTTAGAAGTTAATTTCTTTGTCATCATATTCTCTATTCCCATTTGTGGCAAAACCCAGCATCTTTAAAGATTTGTACAGACATATCAGCTTTTTCACAATATGACTCAACCAGCTGCCTCATAACAGAACCTCATAAGAGATGTATTAGCTCCCTTAAAGCTTGGCTGGAGTCTTTTCTCAAGCAATCCAGGACATCTCTCGAACTTGAAACCAGTGCCCAGCCCCTATCAGAAACTGCTGACCACTTAATTTCTACAAGAATAACAATAAACAAAAATGCTTATTCTGGGGAACAAAAATACACTTTCTGTAACTTCACTATGAACAGTATTTCACAAGTAGTGCATATAGCTTTCTTCCCTATCTGATTTTAGTTACTCAAAGAAGCTGAAACTCGACAGGTACTCAACTTACAAGAGAACCTGATAACTTGTTTTTGCAAACCAGGTAAAGAGAAAGGCAGAGCAGGGCAGTCCCCCATCACACAACACCCTTCACTACTGCCCTGAGAGCACCTTGGAGAACATGCCTCAGACACTGAGAATATGGAGATGTGGCCCTCAGCAAGGGTTAGAAGCCCAGAACTGCTAAGGTGAATATAAGCTTAGGAATTTCTCTCCTTTCCCCAGCTTCAGGTATTTATGCCTCACATTTGATTTGTGGGGGGTTTTTTTGTTTGTTTGTTTGTTTTTGTGGTTTTTATTTTTGCAGTTTTTGCTTGGTTTTTATTTTGTTTTTTTTTGGGGAATGGAAGGATTTGTGACTTCCAAATCTGGTGAAAAGAAGGATGTTGTGGGGAGCAAAAAGGGGTGACTGACAAACATCCTGAGCACTGTGAGAAGAGGAATTTTTTGACTACTCTGTATCATATCCAGGATTACTTCCCAGTTATGGGAAAATGGTTTTGCTCCTCTTATTTGTATTGAGATCTCCTTTACAGGGTACCCTGCTCACCATTCCCTTCACTAGGCAAATACATAACTAACATTATCCAGACCATACTACACTATACATTATTATAGTATAACACTTCTGCTGCAAGTCTATCCCAATCTATAGCTCTTCATAGCAACAAGACTGCAACCATCTATAGCATTGTAAAAACTGTAACAAATATTAAAGGAAGTCATACCATCTTTGGTAGAGATAGACCAGGAACACAACATCATCTCTAAAGCATGCCAGCCTATGAGATGTTGGCATAGTGATGATAAAAGCAAATATATCATCAATAAAGGTGTTGAATGCCTACAAATAAACAAAAAAGCATACTTCAGTTGGCTGTGAAGAAAGGAAGTCATCAGTCATACGAAGTTAAAAGTATTCTGTATTTTTCTGTGGGAACACAGACTTCCTCCATATTTGTAACAACACTTAAAGGTTATGCTGCAATACTAATTAATGCAAACTTTAAAATGCCTTCTTTTAATGAAGACATACTGTCTACTACAGACCAGAATTTACAAGTAAAAAGGAAGTAGGACTGTTTCAGGTAAGTGAGAGTATTGTCATGGGAGGGGAAAAACACAGACTCAATTTCAGAGAAAACTTCAAAAGGAACTGGAAAAACCCCCAGACTTTTGTTCATTCATTACTCAAATGACAAGATGTATAAAATGTCACTTCACTTTCGTTTTCTGTAGAAATTAGTGTAAAAATTTGTTAATTTATTGCTTTTAAGAAGATTAACTTAATAACCTTGGAAAGACTTTAAAATATTTTCAGTGCTTTCCTGGAAGTAACCATGTCTTGAATAAGGGATGGATAATTTTGCACACCATTTCCAATCAATGTACAACTAGGTGTACTATAGGCTTAATTTCTGCAGCAATAATGAAAAATAATTTAACCAAAGGGCAACTCCTCTGGATCTGGCTCTTGGCTACAGGGAGGCTGCAGAGATCAACTCTTACAGTGCACCAGTTCTAGTACTCATGCCACAATAAACTGTTTCAACTCACTAAAAACATCAGGAAACCCAGCAAAGAATATTCGCTGCTAGGTTAAGAAACTGAGGCAGTAACATGGCTCCTTTCAGTTTAGCAAGCTGTATGCTAATCCATACCATAAGAAGGATGCAAGCGATGTAAGCACAAAACTCATGCTACAAAATGAACCAACGTTTATATGATGGAAGAAAATGCCAGCAGAAAATGGGGGTGCTGGACAGGAGAGAGTTCTCTGTCCTGTTAGAGATTAGTTACAACAGGAGAGCTCTTTCTGTCAGGTCAAATCAAATCCATCAATCTGAAGGGAATGGCTGGCACTTCTCAAGCCTGTGCAAAGGTTTGTCATGGAACAAAAATAAAAACCTTGGCAAGTTGGAAAAGACAGCCTTTCCAAGTCAATACCCAGGTGAGTGATCCTACAACAACAATGAGAAGAAAAAGATAAATGCTCCATCCTTCAGGCACACAGGCAGTCTTCATAAGGCACTGCAAGTGAATGCACCAAGGCAGCCCATTCAATAGTGTTTAGACTGGATAATTTTCGTTTGAGATCACCTCACTTGAAGGTACTCTTTATAAACAATGAAACATAAAACCCAAAGAAACTGGAAAGACAGAGTTCAAATTAAGGAAAAATACAACAAAGCTCTCTAAAACAATGGTCACAGGTAAGCCCTCAAGACTCTTCTTTCCACTTCAAGTGAAGAAGAGAGCAAGCAACTTTACCCATTAAAAAAGTAAAATACTCCCTCCAAAGCTGTCTAAATTGAACATAATTGAAAACAAAACCAGACTTCTTTCTCCACACACACAAGACTTTTTTGTGGGTAGCCTATGGCATCTAAACAGGAACTATAAAAATGCTTTGTAAGAAAAGGCTGTTCAGCAAGGTTGTACTGATTTAAAGGTTATTTGCTTGAATAACCTCCCTCTGTTGTTTATTTAACTGCTGATATATCTGCTCAGTTATTTTCTTTGGTGAAGTAAAATTGTGAAATTATTTCACAAATATATCTTTTGCTTCCTCCTCTTAAGAAACATGCTGATTTGCCTAGTATATGCCTGAAATACTGTGTTTATTGTTATTTTTGTCTCTATTTCCACATCAAACACTGCTTAGTTGCTATTCTGCTACCAGCTACATTTCAATCTGTTTTCCTAGATGCATCCTGTTTCCTTAAAAGCAGAAAGTTGGACAACTGCTATAGGCTCATAGAAATGCCTTTGTAGACTCTTTAGATGTATATGTTTTATTTCTTTTGTCCCATATCTTCTGTTCAGAATTGGACACCATTTCTTGAGCAGTTTTTAACACTGTTCCTTTTAAAGTACAGATGTTCTGGACAATTGTAATATATCAGCACAAAGGAAAACTGAAAGCATTTATGAGTGGAAGCACAAGTAAAAAGGGTACATGGTGATAGCATCAGGGCCTTGATGATGCCAGCACATCCAGCCAGGGTTTCTCAGGACATAAAGATCAGGAAAACAAAGCACAGTACAAAAACCCTAATGACGAGGGTTGGTGGGAAATGATAGCCAGAACACTACCAGCTCTTTAGGGGTACAAGAATAAAACTAGCATAGAATTACTAATTGAGGGAGAACACAGGAGAGGTAGGACTCAACAGTGGGTGTCCCTTGCTATCCAGATCAGAACATATGATAGCCAACTGGGATACTTGGGTCTATCATCTTGGTGTTTGGTTACTATACAAACCACTTGGACACTCAAGTGGGTGCTTGTGGATATGCAGCTATCAAAGGGTTAGTGAGCCGATTCTGGTTTTAAATGAACTCACCTTCCCCTCCAAGGTCTGCTGTTGAGCTTGGCTGCAGCACTGCGCTGCCCCACCAGGGCAGCCTAGGCAGTGGGGACACCACAGTGCAGCCCCTCTCCCCCCATGGGACAACCCCCCTCACATTCTCCCAGAAGCTCACAACTACCACCCTGGCACAGAACAGTGTGTACATTACTTCAGCCTCTGGTAGCTCCTGGAACCTGCCAAAATAAGGTCTTTTAGCATTCCTAACTGTTTCTTGGGAACTATCCCTTGTCAGTGATACACTGACACCTTCTTAAAAGAACACCTTTTACTGAGACTGATAAATTTATCTGCAGGACCAACATCTGCACTCATGAAAGACAGCTGACAGTACAAAAAGCAGTATTATCATAAAAACTAGGATGCAAGTATTCTCATCATATGGAAGTCATTATGAAAAATGAAAATCAGTGTGTTTTTTTATTTTAAGGACAGTTGCAAACAAGTTTAGTTCTAAAAATAAAAAAGTACTGCCATCCTTAAGCTATTTATTAGGCTGTTTCTTACAGAAAATAATTTTCAAAATGACTGCGTGCAACTTCAAATTAGAGCTTTACTTACTTTGTATGTGAAAGCCTTCCATGGTAAGTGTGCAACAGATTTCATCTAGAAACAAAAATTATCAAATTGTAAAAAAGTCTGCAAGAAGAGACTAGAAATATAGATCTTCACCACTTTTCAATCTTACCTTGTAGTTTACAAATAGTTGGGGCAGCATAAACAGGAATCCAAAAGCATACACTCCTGAAGACAAAATATGGAGAACAAACAAATGCACAGATGTTAATCATATTACTGTACTTCCATAATTAGTAATTTTACTCATTTTTTTCTGAAGAATGAAGATGCATCTAATTCTTATGGGTTTATTCACTTTGGGTTGATTCTTCTCCCTTTTTCAATCACTGTGATAATTTAGTAATAAGTTACTGATCTATATTACACTGATCCAAATGATAGCAGTTAATATTCTACTTTTGAGTCTTGGCCTTCATCTGAAAAAATGTGTATAGAAAAGAGAACAGAAGGCACTCACCATTGACAAAACTGTTAATCAACCAGGAGTACCAGCTACAAACAAAGAGAGAACAGTTATATTTAATTGTAACACATCCTATACACCACTGTACACCACATGACAACTCCAAGAAATAGCTGTGCTATAAATTACTCCATGCAAGAACTAAATACCTCACATCTTCCTTCCTTGGAGGGGCTAGAGAGAAGGTACTTTAAGCAAACGATACTTATCAGTCCATACAAGAAGTTTTGACAGATTTATCACCTGTTTTTATACTTTTACACACCTTTTTAAGATTTCTGTGTTGATAATCAGAAAACTGATATGAGATATGGGCACTGTGTGTGTAATACTGTTCACTGAACCCTGCCTGTATTAAGGCCTGCAAAGATAACACTGTATCCTAAATATTAAAGAGCCACTTAATACGGCACAGTAAGGACTTATCAAATTTCAAACAAGTACCATTCAGTGCAAACCACAACAAAAGGTACTTAAAAAAAGGGAAATACAAGGAATCTAGATTTTTCCCTCCTTACATCTAATAACCTTCCCAGATGTTCAATGGAGCACAAACCTAACCAAATAATGGTAGGGCTACAGACAATGATAGAATCCCATACCTCTGCTTGCAATCCTGAGAACAGCTAATTACTGTCACACTCTGGTTACATAATTTAAAATTAAACTTGCACTGTTGTACTACTGACACATTAATAGCAACATTACAGTTGTAGCAGCATTTCTGTAATCCACAAGCATTTAAAGAATGAATCAGAAAACGCCTCCAAGATTAAAGGATAATCCACTGCTAAGATTATTTGTTCTGGCACATTTCCTTACTGATTTAACAATGGCAGGAATTCTATTATATGAATTGCTTTCGCTTCCTTAAGCTGCAGCTCATAAAATACCTGAAATATATTCTTTGGAAATACTAAATAAATTCAAGAATTTTATCAGAATTTTAAAATGCTGCATATTTTTTAGCTGCTTACTAAGACAAAACCTTTTAAAAAAAAATGCTTTTCTAATAGCCCAGAAATTGCCCCAGTTTCTAGTATGAGTGTTACAACCTCATGTATGCAGCAACAGCTTAAAATAACATTAAGGAAAAACTACTACTGCTTGTTTTCTCCCATCCCATCTGGGCCTAAGGACTGTTAAAAATGCCTACATGGCCGCACCATGCTTGTGTCTGCAGGATTTTCCTACAACAAAGTCTCATGGCTGCACACTTGCTTGCATCTCTCCAACACAAAATGAAACAGCTACTTTGAGTGAAAGGTGACAAAGGTCTCATTTGTTCATGAAATACTGAGTATCCAGCTCTTGCTGAAGTATTACTATGCTGCAGGAAGTTCATGGCTGTAAAGGAATAAAGAGCCCTTTCTAAAAAATGCTTTTGCTTGCTTGCCATCATAACTATCATATCTAGGAACAAAGAAGCTTCTTGTTCAAACCAAGTAATTTTGTGAAGGTTTTTGCTTCTTTTTGCTATTGGATAGGTTCAACCACTGAATTCCTTTCATCTCTCCTATCACCAACTGGCCCTCTGAACATCAATGACAGCTTTCCTCCTCCTCTTCTGACTGACGTGTATGCAAGGTACTGAATTCTATGCTACAGTAATTATCAGGTAACCTGTGAGATACAACAGCCTGTTGCCTAGAGGATGTTAAAAAAACATCTATATTCTTCAGCTTTAGATAGACAGGACAAGGAAGTTTCCAGTTCCTGCCTATGCATCAAGCTAACCACCGACTTCCATAACCATGCAGAAAAAATGGGGAATGTTTTAATTCCACATGAGATCATTTATAGAGTTACAGTACCTTTTGTATTTAACATTCAGCAAGGAGTAACCTGCACCTCCAATACACAGTGGATAGAGCAAATACGACAAGTATTTCATAGCCTAATGGAGAAGAAAAATTGTTAGTTCACATTCTATATGAACAGATTTTTCATGGCATTAAATAGCCATGAAAAGAAGACAGTCACATATTTTTTTCCTGATAATCTTTTCCTATTCCCACATGTATGCTATAATTTCTACAATGCTTCCACTTCTAGTGGTGGTGGTGAAAATTCCAAAGGCCAATTCAGACAAGCAATCACCTCAGAGCGTTGGCACCAAGAGACAGCACAAAGATCAGTCTCTAAAAGTAGCTTCCTACTTAACACCAATGTTGTCATCTATGCTCAACTCCTTTCAGAAATCAGGAACCATGTGAACTTTCCCTCACTAAAAATAACAGCTTTCAGTAAAAAAAAAAAATCAGCTTTTTTTCAGTAAAAATAATCAGCTTTCAAATTTTTGAGTGGTAATGCCTCTCAGACCAATGCTTCAACCAGATTCAACAACCAAAATATCTATTTCACTGTTTCTTTTCATAAATTATCAGAATGAATCTTCACTGTCTGATCATCTATACAATGATCCACTTGACAACTGTGAGGATGTGGAAAATACACTTGTAGAAAAAAAGAGCAAAACAAGTCAATCAACAGGTGACGTACACAGACTTTGTAGATCGGAATTCACAGGATTCTCTCTTACCTGGGCATCATATTCCTCGGTTTTCTTTTCAGAGTCATTGTATGCACCAAACTGCAACACACAGGAAAACCACAATCACATCAGAACACAGGGGAAAGCATTTGCTCTCCAACTCTCTACATTAAACAGGTAACAAAGCTTTTTAAAGCTTCTATATAGGAGAGTCATATATTTGTCCTTAGTATATTTAGCCTACTAAATATAGGGTAGGCAAAAAGATTAACCTTTAACCTCATATTTTTTACCAAACTTCCAGGTTTGAAACAGCAGAATTCACAACACAAAAGCAAAGTCAAGTAGCTAGAAATTTGTCAGATACAGGAAGCATTTATGAAAAGCCATAACCATGAAGAGGTCATGGATTATCATTGTTATGATTATCTCCGCATGTCCAGAAATTCTGCCTGCCTCAACACGGTTCCTTGACATAGGAACAAGCAGAGCCACCAGTCACTCCAGACACAGACTTTAAGCAGCACAAAACCTCAGCACTTCTTGTGAAGAAACACTAGATATTAGACAACTGATTCTTCCACCAGCAAGATAAATTTTCAGTGTAGACTACACTTTGCTGCTGCATGTTCTGCAATCCCAGCACTTCATTTTACCCAGAGAATCATCTAAGAGTGTACTGTCCCCAGAACATGCCACATCTTCTGTTAGTTTCACAATGGAGAAGTTACACCTACAGGTTCATGAAAAAGCCAGTTTCTTATTTCAAAACATTATGTCACTTAAGGGTGTCTTTCCAACACAGTGGCAGCAGCAGAGCCTCGCCTATAAAGATTTAGGAGAACTGACAGAGAAGTGCTGAAGTTTCTTGCAACATAAATACATACAAATAGCTGCTTCTAAAGAACTCAAAGAAAGAAACAGGTTTGCAAATGCTCATCCTGCTATTGGATTAAGCCATTCATAGAGAAATGTACACAGGAAACTTTTGTAATTCAAAAAAAAATCTTAATTTCCTAGAAGTCAAGTTGCACAGTAACCTGGAAACAGATGGATGACTCAAGAGTGTAATCATTAACAGGGCAATGTCTACTATACCTGAAATTTGGGCCTCAAACCTTGCCACTTGATTGTCATTTTCAAGGCCTTCTTCACCTTCCAGAGCTGTGATTAGCAAAAACAAAAAATGCACATAAAAGATTATTATACAAAGGAACATCTCATGAAGGACTCAGATAATTAGAATCAAGATTCCAGAATACCTATTTTAACCACCCATTGCATAAAGCAGCAGCAGCCTGATTGCAGCACACACTGCCTGTTTCTACACAAACCAAATGCCATGTCATCAAACAAGTACAATGTTGTGAGCCTGCACTATTAAGTCTCTTTATCAGATTATGCAATTTAAGTAATGTAGTCATTCCAGGATATCTGACTGGCAGTGCCTAAGTGGGGTTAGCACCAAGATGAACCCCAGGTAAGGCATTTGGAAAATTCCTGTAGTCACCTGCCAAGCAAGTTTTTATGTGCCTTCAATGAAGGTGGTTCAGAACTCCTAACAGTGATTAAGTTGGCACTTAAAAGGTCATTACATTTCAGAAGTGGACTACAAGCAAAAATCAGTGAATCTTCTGAATTATGTGGTTACTTACTGTACAGCTGAAACAGCCTGACCATAATGTAAACCTAAAGTTTCAGTTCACCTGAAAATTTACTAATGTACCTACACTGCTATACAGATGTGACAACTTAGGCAATGCAGGTCCCCAGGAGAGCTGAACTCCCTGAAGCTTTTTGTGGACAAAGATTAACTTATTTAACTTTAGATACACCAATATTCTCTTCTCACCCTATCATATATTCCAGACAAAAAAAAAAAGGCAAAAAAAAAAAGGGGGAATATTTACTTGACTTTAGATACACCAATATTCTCTCCTCACCCTACCATATATTCCAGACAAAAAAAAAGGCAAAAAAAAAAAGGGGGAATAGTGTAAAGACAATCTTTTACTGTTATCTTTGGTACAAATGAGAAAATAATTTCTTACAGAATCAGTGTCACTATCAGCACTGCATGAGAAACAGGAGTTAAGCCCAAGTTGGGAAAAACTTCCTCCTAGCAGACAAATTCCTCTGTACTGTCCGTATGACTGCTGTCACTTTGAGACAGCTGTGCTACCTGCAAGCCACTGACGAGATGCAGACTTGTGGAATCATGCACACAGGCAGCAGTCTCCTCCTTTTCCTCCTTCCCCAATCACCTCAGCCCTGGCACTGCCTGTGGACATACAGCCTGCTCTTTGACATGCTTCCAATGCAGGCTTATTGACATGGTTATACTTGCTTGGCCAGGAGTGAGGCCTACTGGGTGATGTGGTAAGTGGAGCTGCAGCATCGCTCTGTGTTTGGTTTCTGCAATATCAGCTGGACCATCCCAGAAAAAATGGATACTTCCAGTTTAGTTATTTGATCAAGGGACACCATCTCCTCTGTCACTGAAAGCCAAGGACATGCAAGCTACAGTAGAATTTTCCAGTAACTAGTTTAGCATTAGTTTTCTACTGTAAACTATGGATGTTGCTACAAATACTGGTATCTGGTGCTACAGCTTTAAGAACTCACCTCAATCACTGCACCAACGCCTGCTGGGATCAGTACCAATAAACTTGTTTGTTCATCCAAAAGGAAAAGAAATATTACCACAGTACTAAAGCACCTCCAAAGCACTAGACAGAAAACATGAAAATGGAAGGCTTATTAATATTTAAATGAACAGCTGAGATGACAGAAGAGTAATGGTCTATTTGGTGCAATTCTGTCTTACACAATTTAAATATGAATTTCTTCTGTGTACATCTTGATATATCTAGTAGTCCTAGAAACAGCCAGTGATCTCTGGGCAAATAGGGAACAAGAACATTTCATGCAATCCTTATCACAGGAGATGAAAGAAAATTGGAACATTTAATGAAGACTTCTGTACTGAAGCAATTCAGCAATATATGAGTACAATTGGGAACTACATTCATGATTCTTGTCTCCAGGAAGCCGAAAGACTGTGAGATAATATAATGTCCATATTTGAAATTCATTTATTGTTTGTAAATCTTTTTTGTAAAGAAAGTCAAATTCAAAAGACTTAAAGATTTATTGTTTGTAAATCTTTAAGTCTTTTGAATTTGACTTTCCCGAGTTTTGAAACTGGCAATTGACTCTTATTTCTGAAATTCCATGGACTGTTTTGACTTTTTACAAACTTTTTGGCATTCACATGCCAACAACAGTAAAACTGCTGTAAAAAAACAAATGCACACATAAAAATGATACATGGATTCTCCATGTGATAAAAATATGTTGTTCATCATAACATGGAATGCCTTTTATTTCCCCCTGGTATTGATATTCCTTACATGTTTTAATCCATCTGTAAATATGACAGAATTAGGGATAGTCTCAGAGGTCAAGCAACTCCAGGTTTACAATTTTGCTTCATAATCAAAATTGGAAAAAAAAGCTATTGGAAAAACTTTCATCTGTTTCTAGGAAGGCTTGGCAGGATGTCAGATCACCATGTTTCTCACATCTTTCCTACACACAGATCAAGTCAATCCTCCCATGCTCTCCCCCTCCCCCCACCCCAGGAGCCTCTACTGCTCCTGTTTACATCGAAGCCCACATCAAGCAAGAGCATTACAATACAGCACTTTCCACCCACAAATATTTTGGAACCTGTAGTTATCTACAAGGAACACAAGGGACTTGCACAACAGCATTACTCATGAAAGCACATTCTCTCCACCCACAGAACTTTTTTCTGGTCTTCATTCTTTTCTCAGAGCACTTCTCTGTTCCTTCAGCAAGGAAAAACATGGTAACTGACCCAACATTAATCCAATTCCCAATTCCATGACAGTCAAACCTCACTAGTGACAGAAGTGCTTAAACTCAAGTGAAACCTGAGCACAGCACTAACAAAGTTAGAAATCCTCTGTGTATAGCATTAGCCATCTCTTTGTACACAAACCATTTTGCTATCTCTGTAAACCTACAGTGTCACCTTAAGCAAGACTGAAAACTCACACCATAAAATAGACAGCACACAGACAACACTTTGCGTTCTAGTCCATACCTGCTTTTGTAGACATCCCAATCATGCTCCTCTTTTTCTTCCAAAAACTGATGTCATTTTTAAATGCAAGGAAATCAAAGAGAAGCTGCAAATAGGAAGAAACATACTCATTTGCTTGAAGCATACACTAATTAGAGACTGAAAATGTTAACAATGCATTCAACATGGTATTAAAAAGCCCCTGTTTTAGAAACTTCAGAAATGAAAATTAAGACTCACAAATAAAAGCTAAAAAGAAAAGTTTTTGTAGAAGCCCAGGCTCTAATAGCAATGCAAAATGACAGGATGAATTTCAAATATTACCATTACAATGCTGCAGAGATTAGTGTTCTGTAAAGCAAGTCAGAGACCCAATACAGGGTAACTCATCATAGAAGGTAAAGAATGAGGACCCTGAGGAACCACACACCTCGAGAGATCAGGGAAAAGCAGAGTAAATTAAACTAAAAATGCTCTGTATTGGATTGATAGTCAATTTACATTTGGATAATATGAAAATTTTAGAAAAAAAATTCCTACAATACAGGAAGTCAGGTTTCCTCTGTATTTTGTCACTAAGCTATCTAAACTTCCAGGACATTTTAGAATTCAATTTATTTGTAGGAAGCTTTTTTATTTTCCTCAGTATTTTCATTCAGTATAGTTTTGGTATTTCCTTTAAGCCTTCATTATCTAAAAAAAAATTGAACACAGATTCCAGAAATTCTTGGGTCAGTAGATTTTCATGAAATTTTCAGTTGCTTTTGTGGGGTTTGTTTGTCTATAGGATGGATATTTTTTTAATTATTTGGGAAAATGATACACAAAAGAAAAAAGTATCAGAAAAGCTTCTCCCAGTCTACAGATACTTTGCAACCTGATAAACAGAGTGGAAAAATGAAATCAATATGCCATGGAATTCTAAGGCTTTCCAAACAAGTTAACTGTGTGCAATGTAAGTATAAAGAAACATAACATTCCAGGCAAGTTCTTATCTCTCCCAGAGTATGGGAACTGTGTTAAGTATAACTGTAGATTACAGAAACGTTCCCAGTGTATAAAAAACGTTGTTTATTAAAATCAAGATTCAGATTAAGCCAGTGCTAAAAAAGGGACAAACAACAACAAAAAATAACCATGAGTGCTCCACACTTTACAGGAACGTTTCTGGAAACAATTTCAGAAAATATCAGCTGATCCAGGGATTAGAAGTCAGAGACTCAAACCCTAGTACAGGTGCCCCACCTATACCACTGCAGTGATAAACCTTGTGAGAATTCAACAAAATTTAAACTAATGTTTACAGGCATTTTAATTCTAGGGGCTTTGGTTCAACTACAATGTAAAAAAAGTGATAATGAAGGTAATGTTTTATATTTCAGTCAAGACTTCAGTCAAGACTTATTTTCTGTATAATTATCTCAAATTTCTGCCCTATTTAAGGTCTTCATATTAACTCTGTATTGGAAATACAGCTGACTTTTGTACCAGATAATTCTTCCACTGCTCTACTGAAATTACTGTTTTCAGGAATAATTCTTAACAAATGGAACACCTGAAAGTCAGACACACCTCTCCATTTTTTTTCCCCCATATTATGTACTTCCTAAAAACTAAAACCACTTACATGGAACGCTGCTACGAAGAATGTCAAAGCCAGAAAGTACAAGTTAGTATCAACAAAAATTCCTTTTACTTCATCTGCATCCTTTTCTGAAAACCCTATGAAAAAGAACAAGTCACTGTGCAAGAAGTACCTGATAGTTCATTGCTTTTATGCTCAAGTCCAGTATGAAAGGAATCTTATGTCACCTGCACAACTCTTGTTAAGGAATCATAAATCCAAAACATGATGGAAGTTGTATCGGTGAAATCCTTATCTACCTATATTTTGGCAAGTTATTTGGCTTGCCCAAACCCAAAACCCATCAGTTACAAATCTTTAACTTATGTAATTACAATGTGTTTTGTAACAAGCTTTTAACACATTGTGTAATTACAAGCTAAGCTGACCACCTGACAGACAAATGGGAAGACACATAAAATCATTTTGGCCTGAGCTGGAAGTAAAAAAAAAGGTTTTACAAATTGGCCTCTGAACTTTAATTTGATACACAGGAGTGAGCTTCACATCAAAAGCTGAAAAATAAGAAAAAGACTACACAGTAAAGGACAACAAAAGTCACTGAGAAACATGGCCATAGATGCAATGCTATGATTGAAGTACACAGTTCTCAGAAAATACACAATGCTGCGTTTATGGCAATAGTGCTTGAGTGCAGCACCAAGTTACTCGCCATCACAGCAAGTACTTGGCCATTCTCAAGTGATTTTGGAGTTTTGCTACTGATCTGACTGCTCCAGGAATTATTCCAAAAGGAAAATTTCAAACCTTATGTTCCACTATCTACATACATAGGGGGAACAAACAGCATCTTACACAGGCCTTTTTTCCAGGCAGAGGAGGTACTCTTGGGATGAGAGGTTTTGATATCTGTGTCTATCACACAACAACCAAGGCATGGAATATGAAAATTTCAATTCTGGGGAGGCTCACAAAAAATTATGGAGAGGTGATGGTGGATGTCCTATACAAACTCTGAGCAAGCAATTACTTGATTCTTTCAAGACAGTTATGTTTAGCAGACATATTTCTAGCTTTAACACACATTAGCCTGAGCTAAGGAGAAGCAGCTGGATTTTACTCAGTATGGCCTGCCTGTATTTCACTGCAGATATATGGCTACAGTGAGCAGCTGTGTATACATTATACAAAAGTATAAAGTATACGTAAAAACTATAAGTATAAAGTATATACATCAAAGCCTATGTACCACTGATCGAACTTTTCTGTTCCATGGATGACAGGGGAAACCCATGGTGAAAATGCCCTTCTTGATTATGTCCTCTAATGCTTTTACAGAGTACTATCCCAAATAAAATTAATTTTAAAAATGGTTAATCCGCCTCTGTATTCTTGTTCCCTGCCACATGTCAACATATGCTTTTATTTTTAACTTAAGGTGAAACAACACGAGATTTGTAGCATTAAATCTCTTCACCAGCTATCCAGAAAAAAAAATGCATCTATGTGCATAAAAGAAACAAATTAAGGGGTTAGTTGTGGTTTCTTAGCCTAAAGTCACTAAAGGTAAGCATACCAAATTGCTGGAGGGAGTACACAGCATCCTGCATGTGGATCCAAAATCGGAGTTTTCCAAGAGATATTTTGTCATACGACACTGTAAGAGGTAGCTCTGTTGTTGAACGATTTATAACCTGCATTTCAAAAAGACGTTTCATCTTTAATAGCAGAAAAATGGCAGCAATTATTTCCAGTCATATCTTTTTATATAAAGTGCTTGTATCACACTATAATTTAATCACACAATTTTATGAACATATGACACTGTAAGAGGTAGCTCTGCTGTTGAACGATTTATAACCTGCATTTCAAAAAGACGTTTCATCTTTAATAGCAGAAAAATGGCAGCAATTATTTCCAATCATATTTAATATGAAGTGCTTGTATCACACTATAATTTAATCACACAATTTTATGAACTCAGTTTATTTTTTAAAGGGAATAAGATCTTAGACTTCTATACCATGCTTGAAGTCTTTGTGTTTTTTCCAGAAATGTTAAATTAGCAGTTTGTTCTGTTTGAGTTCCTATAGTAACCTCACTGTTCCTGTATACAAATGCCTCTGAGATGGCAGCATAAAGTGGGAAACGTGTGCTTAAGATAACTCTTTTGACAGTTCTTCTCTGAATGTATATGCTAAGATTATCTAAACTAGAATATTATACAAAAACCCCAAAAACCCCAACCAACAAACAAATTGTATGCCAAAGACCACAGTCAGAAATTTACTTCATTGAGACTGATTTTGAGAGAAATTGAAAGGGTGGAGAAGCAAGATGATGCCATGCTCAGACTAATGAAAATACCACAGCTAAAGCTAAGTAAGATAACTTTGGGATTTGGGGTGTCACAAAAACTTTTTTCCTGCACCCCACAAAATAAATCTCTGCTAATCCTACTGTATCATCTATGTGTTACTTAAGCTGGAGAAAAAAAAAAAGTCTTAAAATGCTTCAGCTCCTTCTACATGACAGCTGCCCATGTCCACTTCTCAAACAGGTTTAAAACAAACCACAAAACCCCCGTTATCCTCTCAGATGTTAGAATACTCAGCAGCTACCTCAGAACAAGTTCATGCAGTCTGTTTTACATTTCCAAGGATAGCCCAGGACAACAGATTGGCAAGCACTCTTTGCAAGAGTTCAAGATCTGCTGCTCCAGGCTCCTAATTACTCCCAATCATAATTCCCATCTCAGACCTGCTACTCTACACAGCATCTGTTTCTACAGTAATTAGTTAGCTGACACCTAACTGAGGTGAACGGGCTTCTTCTGATTCTTGTGACACAGAACATGGTTTTAGGCTCCCCACCTATCACTCACATGTGAACTGAGGGCTATGCTCATTCTCCCATTCAGCCTTTCCTCCAGTGAGTACAAACAAATCTCAATTTCACCATGCTCCCAAGACCCTGTAAGCTTTTCAGACAGGGGCAGAACATGCAGGCACATGAGGGAGGGGAAGGGAAGCTGAGAAAGTTTTATGAATACAGCAGAGAGAAAAGCTTGAAAATCTAGAACAGTGTCAGGAATCTCTGAATTGAATGGAACAAAAAATCAAGTGTGATTACAATTGACTGTAGAGAACACTAGCAAGATTCCACAGTTTTTGGTATACCAAAAACCATATAAACATCTGCCACATTGCTTTTCCTTTTCAAAGGATTCCCGTAATTCAATTAGCCTAATTTCAATTTCCCAGTCTATCAAAGACAGCGTTAACATTTACGACAGAAAGGGAAAAGAAATTTTATCTGTGGAGGATGGACAAGAAACAAGAATTTTGCAAATGCCTGGGTAAGCAGCACGTGGCAAATGCACTCTCCACAGACAAAGAATTACTATGGAGGAATTAGGGGTAGTGTAGGGAGGAAATTGGATTGCAACAGAAGACGGAGATGGGAATTCTCCAACACCAAAAGCAAACTAAAATAGAGTAGAAGAATGAATTCTTTCTTAACAAACAACTTAAAGTGTATAAGTGGTGCTCCACAACCTCAATGTGAGTGTGATGGTCGCTAAGCCTTTAAAAGCTAGGAATGACCACATCCCTGCAATACAACCTACTCTTGCAGTAAGGCATCAGAGTATCATTACTTCTAGCACTCTACTTAATCAATACTACAGAACAGTGTGCAAACACTGCAAATAAGTTCAGTGGTATGAATTTTAAATTATCTCTTTATTAAATCCTGTGCAATCCCAAAACCACAGCATTTAAGCACGTCTAAGAACATGAGGAACACAATCTCTAGACTGCAGTATTCACCACAGAAGACCTACATCTTGATGAAAAAGAGAGTCAGTTGACAATCTCCACAGTCCAGCACAGGAAAAACACATCTTCAGCTCCATTATTTTAGGTCAGGCATAGAAAACAGATACTGTCCGTGCCCCTATTTACAGTCAAATATTAACCTGGCTCCACAAAGGCTGTACCACCTTTTCTCCTCATTCTTTCCTGCTTTTCACTTACCACTTAGTCTCTTACAGAATGTTTACTACAGGACCACTCTTTCTGCAGGGCTTGAGAGCAGTCTGGCTAGTCACTACTGAGACATCACATAAGCAAGTGCTGACAGGGAAGTTTGCAGGTTTTAGTGGAATAGTCTTTGCAGCACTTCCCAGGATCTTTAATGACTTTCTAGGGCAGTGAGTTACAATAATATTAACTGTGGCAGGCATGACAACTGCAGGAATGTCATTAGCAACATGAGAATGCTGAATTTATTTGTAAACAGGGTACATGACTTGACCAGTTAAAAGTCCACATGAATGTACTGAACGGGACTGGATGAGCTGTGATAAAACTTTTAAACAAAGGACAATGACCACTAATGCAGACATTACAAATACATATCTAAAAAAAATACTGGACAAAACAATCTGCTGTCAAGAGTTGTAACAAATGCTCAGGAGTTTATTTTGCTGTACAAATCTGGGGTGGAAGGTGCACAAATTTGGAAAGATTCTCCCAAACACTAAGTAACAAAACCCTTTCTCTGAGCTAAAGTAATGAACTGGAAAGACAATTTTCAAGTTCTATGGGAAGTTTACATCTACAAAGGCTTCCAACTAGAAGATGCATAATACAGATGTGCTCATTTAACAGTTTTGAGACATTCCCTGAGACTGTTGTTCCCAGTAAGTCAAATCAATTACCAATTCCAGTCAGTGCAACTGAAAAGAGCTGCAAGGCTTAACTAAGAGCTGCTGAGATCAACATCATGATTTAGACACCTGGGACTGTCATGTATCAAAGGAACAGGACTACCTATAGCAAAGGAACTGCTTGATTTCCTACAAGAGAAGTTGGACAAAAACTGAACACAGAAAATTCTTTTTTTTTTTTTCTTTTTCTACTGCTGGAGTGACTGAATGTTAAAGCAGGTTGCCCATAGAGGTTGTGGCCTCTCCATCCTTTGCTATAACCAAAACTCAACCGGAAAAGGTCTTGAAAAACTCACTCCACATTATCCTACTCTAAGAAGAGACATTGGACTAGCAATCTCCAGGAATCTCATCCAACGTCATCCTTCTGTAATTCCATTACTGAAGTTTCAAAGTCCTGATTTATTTGAGTGCACAAGATCACTGGATGTATTCTAACATCAAACTTTCAGGTGCTCAATTTAGTCTAACATAATAGCAGCACCAAGAAATTTAACCCCATTTGAATTTTGAGGAGACGAGAGAATAGCTACTGACTTATCCCAAGTGTACTTCCACTATGAGCTGTGGATATTGTCAATATGGCTAGAAGGTATGAGAATCTACTCTGGGATGCTAACACAACTTCTTCATATTAGGGAGTCAAGCTACTGAGGAGACTGGTCCTGCCACTGCCAGTGCTACAGTGATGCCCTCCATAACCACCCAAAAGGCAGAAGCAATGGAATCCAAACTTTGGTGAAATAGAAGACAGTGACTGACAGATACTGCTGCCAGAAAGAAGTCTCAAAACCCAGATGCAGCTTCTGCAATTACCACAGTAGGTCACATTAAATGAAATGGTCATTGAGTCCTTTTGTGCATTTTTACTTCTTCATTACAGCAAACAACCTATGAGAAAATCTTAATTAAAACAACATTGAAGAGTAATGTTAAAACTGTTAAATGTAATTGAAGGTATTCTATTACTCACCATCAAATCTTTCACTCTGTTGCTTAGCTGATCAATAAATAATATTGGTAGGTAATGCACTGTCTTCCCCAGCTGAACCCTAGGATGTTTAAACATGGATTTTATAACTGTAATGATCTAAAAAGAAAACTACTTTTATTCAAATTAGCATTCATTCATCACTTTCAAATCTACCCATGTAGAAATTTCCCACCATCTTTTCTTTTAACACACAGCAAGAAATTAGCCACTAGTCTAGAATAAATCTTTCATTGAAAGATACCAGTATTGAAAAATATTGTTTGTTTTCACTCTTCTGTAGAAAGACAGAATAAGCAAATAAAAATACAAATGAAATTGGTTAGGATGATAGTGAAGCTTTTGCATGACCAAGAGAAATTTAGAAGTCTGTGGAAGAGGAATATGCTGAAGTTTACTGCCATATATTTGTAACTTTTGTTCAAATATTCCCCTCCTACTGAGACCACGACACCCCTCTACCATCTCCCCCACTCATCAGTGCCTGGCAGGACATCAGTCTCGTGCTCTCGCCCACATGGGACCATGAAAGTGATGGCTGATGCACAAATGAGAAGGTCAGATATTACTGCAGGGATGTACAAGGAGCAGAAATCTTCTCTGCCATTTACAGAAGCTCTGATTTGGATTGCTATACCACCTCACCAACCTGCATGAATCAAATAAACACTTGTTAGCCTTCAAGCCCTCCATCAAATTGGTTCCTGTAAAGTTATTTAGTGAATTATGACCTACTTGCAGTTGGCTTTGTTAGCATCTTGGGAAAGTATTTAGCCCAATACCCTAACAGAGACAAATTCTTCAAGTCTTCACTAGAAAGGCAGTTATCTACACTGTGATGCTCTCGGTAAAAATCTATAGAGTAGCATCATGGAGATTTCTAAAGCCTGAAAGTTGAACTTTAGCTGTTGACAAAATCTATAGAGTAGCATCATGGAGACTTCTAAAGCCTGAAAGTTGAACTTTAGCTGTTGACAAAAGAGAAAAGTCTCTATGCATGCTAAGAGAAAGTGTATTAAACACACAATGTGCAACAGTAACACAGAAAAGTACTAAACCGAGGCTCAGAAATAGTGCTTGGTTATTTAAATGAAGTGATTTGATTTCTATGATTAAAGCTTCTATGAAGTGATTTGGTAACTATGATTAAAGCTACTGTTAGTGAAATTGCAGCAGGTTATTTCATATCAAAACTCTTTTCCTGTATAATGCCATAACTAAACAGCATTGATGCAAATCAACCAGAAAAAACTTCCTGATCTATCAACCCCAGTCCAACAACCCCTTCTTGTTATGGTTCTACCTATTCTGGCTGGCAAGCTGTCCCAGAACCCTGGGTAGCTGGTTCACCAACTACTTCTGGATTTAAGAGGGTACTTGTACAGAAAGGCATCAACATACAGCAGCACAAGCCTATACAGCATCACTGATATGCTTGATACTGGAAGCGATTGAAGCAAAGTGAGCACAAGCTACTGCCTGCACCTAGAGGCCTAAAAACCCAACCCTTTTGTTAGAATTTTCTCAAGGAAAATGACATAACATAGGAACACACACTGCCAAAGTAAAATAAAGTGAATTATAAAGGGAGAAAAAAGATATCCTAGGAGATCTGTTATACCACTTCAGCACTTCCAGTTTGTAAAAGTAACTTGCAGATGAAGGAAAACTGGAAAGGGTCAAGGGATGGCAATTGCTCTGAAGGTCAGAAAGACAACTGGAGAACAAATAGGTTTGAGGTCTGCTACAGCATTTTACCTGTGTCTTTGTAGTCCTGCTTTGCCTTACTATGGTAACTCCACACCAAAAAAGTATTGTAAACTCTGAGCACCCTGATACCAGGAACCAGGTATCTCCAATAAGGCTTTCTAGTACATGGTATCTTAGCAGCAATTCCTCACTGCCAAAATGCAAGCATTAAGAGCCTCTGCTCTTGTCTCTAGATGCCCATTTAAACATAAAATATTACAGAAGGTCAAGGAAGATTTTTGCAGAAATGTGACATAAGTTTATAAATAACATATCTGACAAAATTAAGTCATCAACTTACATTTTCATGTAACGGTGAACATCAGCAGGGAGCGATGATCAAGAAAATCACAAAGTTTTGCCATGCACTTTACATTAATATCTTCTCAGCATGCCAAGCACAGAACCCTAAACTGGAGCCCCAAACCATGAAGTCACTCCCCTTGTATTAGCCAAGAAATCATCCTACTTGCACCCTTGCATAATGCCTCCTCTATTCCTGTAGTCTTGCTCAGCTTATTCTGCTCTGAATACTTTCAATGGCTTAGCAGACACTGTCAGTAAAGCAATTCTTATAAGGTCTGTCAGAGATGAAGTTCAATATGGCCTAAACTCTAACCAACATGTTCTTTAGTCATAGAAATGAAGAGAGTGAAATAATCTTGGAGACTATGATAACAGAGTCAAGAATGGGGCAATTATCTTAAACAAACAAACAAAACAAAAGTGAGACAGCAAATCTGAAGAACAAAACAAGTAGTTCCAGTCATTTTTATTGGTCGGAGGCATATTCAGAGCGCAGTGTTCTACCAAAAAATTTCTCTAAGGGCACAGTCTTGGCACCAATATCCCTTCAGAAGATCCCCAAACCCTAGACTATTGGACAATAAGGTTTTCTTGTGTGATTGTTAACAAAGAAATAGTTATGGAAAAGCATGTTGCTAAAATACATGAAAGGAGAACGTGGTTTGACATCTAAGTCCTGTTCCAGGTCTGAAGCCACAGCAATTAAGAACAAAACAAAACATGTAGCCAGTGTCCTACCTATGTGATTAGAGGCAAGTCTCAAGCACTTCCAGGCACATTCGTCTTTAGATTTTCTCAATGGAAAGTAAATTTTACTATTGTGAGCCTTCTGCAAAACGTTTGCCTATATGGCTGAGAACAGCACGCTGGTCCAAGCTAACCGATAGTGAAATCTACCTCGGCTTCATGCATACTTCCATCCATGTAACTCCCAGCTAGCATATGCACTTCAGAATTCTGCAAAGAACTCTGATACCTTGGACACTACTGGTCCAGATCCTTACCTTTCAAATTTGGACTCAATATCAAAATCCTCCACATTCAAAACGAGATCTATGTTACTCTCAGCACCAATGCTTGACCGTGTGGTAGTGTACACGCTTAACTGAAATCAAAACACAGCACAGAGAAATTAAGAGAATGCAAATAAATTCATGCATCTCTACATTTAGAGTACAGGTCTGTCCTCCAGCTTCACTAACTCTCCCAGCTGCAGGAAGGTTTTACACAGAGGGAAAGAAAACAGCGTACTCAAAAAAAGTCTTTCAGCTCCTTTTGGGAGCAGCCACTAAATACATTTTAATGGAATGACCTGTTTTGGAAGGTGAAGGAAGTGGAGCCATTTCAGAGAACCAGAGATCCTGTCAGTAAAGGAAAGGTCTCTGTCAGGGCTGGGAAGGACCTCTGGAGATCACCTTGTCCAACATCCCTGCCAAGGCAGGGCGGCCTACAGCAGGTAACACAGGAACACATCTGGATGGGTTTGGAATGTCTGCAGACAGGGAGATTCCACCACCTCCTGGGACATCCTGTTCCAGTGCTCTGCAACCCTCAACATAATGAAGCTGTTTCTCACACTGAAGTGGGAGTTCCTGTTTTAGTTTATGGCCATTACTCCTCATCCTGTCGCCAGGCACCACTTAGAAGCCTGGCACCATCCCCCTGGCACCCATCCTCTGAGATATTTATATGAATTAATAAAGACTTCTCGGTCTTCTCTAGACTAAACAGGCCCAGCATTTCCTCCGCAACGCCGCTCTAACCAGTAGGTGTGTGACAGCAATCAACACAAACCACGAAGCGCTGCCAGTGCCCCAGCCAAGGGAGCTTTCCGCAGGGCCCGGCGGCGCCGAGAGGGCGGGAGCAGGGACACGGGGACAGGCGGGGTCGGAGGGCACGGGCAGGGGCAGAGGGCAGGGGCGGTGCCGAGAGGCCGGGCCGCGCCCGCCCCGCTCACCTGGAGCTTCGGCCTCCGAGCCAGGTAGGGCCAGACGCACCCGCCGGCCGCGCCGTCCGCCGCCGCCGGGCAGGGCCGCGTGTAGACGATGCCGTACATGACCCAGCAGGTGTGCGCCACGTACACGGCGAACACGCCCACCACCAGGCTGGTGAAGGAGCTGCGGCTCAGCATGGCGGCAGCGCCGATGGCGATGGCGGCGGCCGCCCCCGCCCGGCGCCGGCAGCGCCCGCGCCACGGAGCGGCGGCGCCGCTAGGGGGCGCTGTGTGCGGGGCTGCCCCGCTCCGGGACTGGGGCTGAGGGAGGCGCGGACAGCGCGCTGCTGGAGCCTGCCCCGGTGAGGGCAGTGCAGCTGGTGCAGGGTCTGAGCACGGCTCCCATGTGGGGCGGCTGAGAGAGCGGGGGGTGTTCAGCCCTTCCAGGTCTTGGAAGGGCTTTATCCCTCTCTACAATGCCCTGAAAGGAGGCTGTAGCCAGGTGGGGGTCGGCCTCTTCTCCTACGCAACAGGATGAGAGGACAAAGTCTTAAGCTGCACGTGGGAATTTAGGTTGTACTTCAGGAGGAATTTGCTCACAGAAAGGGTGATTAGGTGTTGGAATGGGCTGCCCAGTGAGATGGAGTTGGATCCCTGTGAGGTGTTTATTGAAAGACAGGACCTGGTGCTTTGCACCATGGCTGATGCCACAGGTTGGACTCCATGATCTCAGAGGCCTGAATGGATTCTGAGTGACTCTGTCTGAGGTGTTTATTGTAAGACAGGACTTGGTGCTTTGCGCCATGGTCTGGCTGATGCCACAGGTTGGACACCATGATCTCAGAGGCCTGAATGGATTCTGAGTGACTCTGTGATAACCATCATCATCATCATCACCATTATTACCGTCAGTCTCTCTGCTCTCCGAGGCCTGAGCTACCAAACACTCTCTCTCAAGGGAGCTGGGAAGGCTCTTCCCAGCCCTGTGCTTGGATTGACAAGGAGCATTTCTTGTGGCCCTTCCTTGTCTGCTGGTGTGTGGGTCAACCAGAAGAAAGTGATGATGTGAGTACTTACCTCAGGTGCACCTCAGCCGAGAGGCTTGGGCAGAAGGCACTCGGGGTCAGAGGAGGCAAAGCACGAGTTACAGCTGACTGCCCCAGCAGCTCAGCACAGCGGCACAACCAGCAGTTCCCTTGGGACACAGATGAGAGAGAACAGACACCTGGGCAGGTGAAGGGCATTCAGGCCTGTCCTGGTTTCAGCTGGGATAGAGTTAATTTTCTTCCTAGCAGCTGGTACAGAGCTGTGTTTTGGGTTTAGCACAAGAATAATGTTGGTAGCACACTGATGACTTGGTTGTTGCTTAGCAGTGCTTACCTCAAGTCAAGGACTTTTCAGCATTCCATGGTCTGCCAGTGGGGAGGTGCTTGGGAGGGAGCAGAGCCTGGACAGCTGACCCAAATTGTCCAAAGGGATATTCCATAGCACAGAATGCTGGGTTACTGAGGGGGGCTGATCACTGCTCAGGAACAGGGTCTGGCATCAGTCAGCATGTGGTGAGCAACTGCACTGTGCATCAATTGTGTTTCTTGGGTTTTATTTCTCTCTCTCTTTTACTTGCATCGGTTTTCTTTACAATAATAATAATGATAATTAAAAAAAAAACTTTACTTATCCCAATCGACAGGTTCTGCCTTTTTCTGATTCTCCTCCCCATCCCACTGGGGGAGAAGAAAGGGCTGCATGATACTTATTTACTGGCCAGGGTTAGTCTACAGCACTTCTTTTTGGCATCTGATACAGGGTCCAGCCATCATGACAAATCTGACTAGAATGCATTAGAACAAATACAAGTATTCATTATATTAGTTTCATAGTTGCTGGTCACAATGTTGATTTATTTGCTCTCAGAGTTGGTGTGCTTTTTCTTAAAAGTTGCATTATGTGTTACCTTACTTACAGGATCTCCCATTCCAAATAATCCCTGTTGTGCTGTTTATCACCCGTGGGGACAGAGCCAAGGTTATAATTTTGTTGTACTTTGCAGCTCTGACTTATGGTATGATGGAATGGCTGGCCATGGAACTAACCTGGTGCTTGTATTCAGCACTGCTGCCAGCTCTGGACTTTGAGAGCCATCTGCAGACAACTGTTAATAATTATGCCTTTTACCTTTTCTCCTTGGAGAACCAATCCACGGAGGAGACACCTTTTGAAAATTTTGAATTGGTTGTTCATGAATAGATTGTTTCTATTGCTATAGGAACACATATAGGAACACATACACACCCTGCATGTGTTCCAGGTCTGGCCTAAAGTCAAACAGCTTTTTAAGAATCCTACCCACAGACCTGCCCTGGGATTGGATACTTCCTAAGCGGCACGGTGTGGAGGTGTATTGGATTTGCATGGCCAAGCTTTGGTAGCAGGAGAGGGGCTGCAGAAGCGGCTTCTGTGAGAAGCTGCCAGAAGCTTCCTCCATGTCCAGAAGAGCCAATCCCTGGTAGTCGCAAAGCTGGACATGCTGCTGGCCAAGGCAGGGCCAAGTAGAAATGGTAGCACCTCTATAATAATATATTTCAGAAAAACAACAAAAAAAGAAGAGGTTTTGTGCAGTTGTAATTGCAGCCAGAGAAGAGTGGAGTGAGAACGTGTGAGAGGAACAACTCTGCAGACACCAAGGTCTGTGGAGAAGGAAGGGGAGAAGCTGTTCCAGGCAGCAGAGCTGAGATTCCTCTGCAGCCCATGGTGCAGCCCATGGTGAGCCAGCTGTGCCCCTGCAGCCCATGGAGATCCACAGGAAGGCAGAGATCCACCTGCAACCCATGGAGAAGTCTGACACTGGAGCAGATGGATGTCTGAGAGGAGGCTGTGACTCCAGGGGAGGCCCATGGAGAGAGGAGCCCATGCTGGAGCAGCCTGTCCTGGAAGGACTGCACCCTGTGGAAGAGTGACCCCCGCTGCAACAGTTTTGGGAGGATTGTTGCTCGTGAGAGGGACGGATGCTGGAGAAGTTAATGGAGTCCCCGCTGCAGCAGTTTTGGGAGGATTGTTGCTCGTGAGAGGGACGGATGCTGGAGAAGTTAATGGAGAACTGTTTCCCATGGGAGAACAAAGGAAGGGCTCCTCTCTCTGAGCAGCAGGAGAAATGTCAGGTGATGAACTAACCATCCCACTCCCTGTTTCCCTGCACCACTGGGGAGGAGGTAGAGCTGGGAGGGAGGGAGGGAGTGGTGGGGGGGAAGATGTTTTAAAGTTTTTATTTTACCTCTTATTATACTGCTCTGACTTTTGTAAGTGATAAATTTAATTAATATCTATAATTCTGGCCTGTTTTGTATGTGACAGAATTCCATGAGTGATCTCTCCTGTTCTCATCTCAACTCATGAACCTTTTGTTACTGTCCAGTTGTGGAGGGGAGTGAGAGAAAGGCTTTGGTGGGAACCTGGAATCCATCCAGGCCAACCCACTACAGTGGGACAGCACGGGCAGGTGCCCAGGACAGTGGGAATCTCCAATCTATTGGAACTTCACCCTTGAACAAGTGCAGATAGTGGAAAAACTAGTGAAACATCTGGGAAAAGTATGCTTGTGCCCTGGCTATTCCAGAGACACAAATGATTGCAACATGCTGGGATCTTTCCCAGGCCTACTGGGTCCTCTTCAACCTTATCGATGACCCTCAAGGGGAGAAGAAGGTCTCTGGATCTGATGACAAGGGAACAGGCACTGCAGCTACTCTGACCCCAGCGACAGGCACAGCACCTGGCCCTGAGAACCAACCCATGCTGGTATCAGCTGCTCCTGTACAGGAGAAGACATGGATGCAAAAGTCACCTAGTTCAGTAAAGAAAAACAAAGTGAGGTCACCACAAGAACACGAGGAAGAGGCAGAACAAGGTGGGGTCTTCCAACATTGGGATACACACTTAGCAAAGGCCACGTGGTTAATCAAGACCAGAGGATCTGCCACTTTGGCTGGCCCTACCCAATCAACATTTCTATGTACTTTCATGTGGAAGGTGAAGAAGTTCCTGTAATGCATGTAAAAACCATGCTGGGGAAAGCAATCTGGGTTTCTGCTGCCTTGGGCAAACGCAAACCCATCTGTGGGATGAATTCCATGCTCTGCCAATGAGGAGGTGCACAATAAGCTGGAAGGGAGCATGTCCAGGGCAGCTGACCAGAACTGTCCAAAGGGATATTCTTTACCACAGAGCATCCCGCCCAGTATATAAACTGGGGGGAATTGCTGGCAGGGGCTGATCACTGCTCAGTGAGGGGCTGGGCGTTGGTCAAAGGCTGCTCAGTCATTACGTTGTACATAACTTGTTTCTCTTGGGTTTTATGCCTCTCTTTGTTGTCACCTTTTTCACGAGGGGCTGGGCGTTGGTCAGAGGCTGCTCAGTCATGACGTTGTGCATAACTTGTTTCTCTTGGGTTTTATGCCTCTCTTTGTTGTCACCTTTTTCATTATTATTTTATGTCAACTATTAAACTGTTCTTATCTCAATCCCCAGGTTTTTGCTTTTTTTTCCCCAGTTCTCCTCTTCTTCCCACCAGGGGTGGGGGGAGAGTGAGCAAGTGGATACATGGTACTTAGTTGCCAGCTGAGGTTAACCACAACAATTCCATCACCTGAAATTAGAGAATAACATTAAGTAAAACACTAACAAGTGATCCATTGAAATCTTCATATCATCCTGAATGTCTGTTATTTCTCTGGTGAGCTTCCCCAGGGGTTCACTTTTATTCTTGATACTGTTCATATTAATGGTTCAGCTTACACCCACTGGACCTCAGAGGATGCCTTTTTTCCACCCTCCACGATCCATTTTTCAGGTATGTAAGTGTCTGGAGTGTTGGACCCCTTCTTGCCTGCTTTCTGAATAAAAAAAATGTAGCCAGAGCTAATTCAGTCTAATTTAGACGGACTTATTCTCCCAGGATTCTGGAGTCCCTTTTCTGAATACTTTTTGATCTTTCCATGTTCTTAAGCACACAAAATAGAACTGGAGACAATGTTGCTGTGACAGAGGGATATTGGTTTTTTTTTAATTTTTTTTTCTCCCCTCCTTCCCCCTTTGAACCCCTGCATTTCATCCTCCCAGTTGTCAGGTAAACAAACACTTTTCCTACGCACACTGACACAGAGAACACCCATCAACAAAGCATGCCTAAACATATATGGACTCGGTTTTACTCACAGTTATGGTTTACATCCTTTCCCTTATTGTAAAACCTGTGGTTAAAAAAAAAAAAAGAAAAAAAAATCCAGAGGAAACGAAGTATTTTTTGTTTAATGTTTTTAATTTGGCTTCACGCTGAAAATTTAATTTACAAGCCATTCATGAGGAAAATGTCCAGTTGGGCAGAATGAGCCATGATTGTGTAACTGCACTCAGCACTTGTAGTGTATCATTTAGGTCCCTTTCAGTAAATTGTCATATACCTTCTATAGCACAGTTTAAGCACTGATATCATATGCTCACTTCATCACACCCTATAGTCCATTTTAACCTATCAGACAAGTAACAAGAGAAGAATGCTTGAATTGAGGTATTTCCTTTAAAAATTTACTGATCACTGGCATTCAGAGGTAATGTTAAATCATATAGTTTTAAACATTGAAAAAATGTACAAAAAACAAGTTCATTTTTAAAAAATATTATCCTTAGTCTTCCATGCATGTTAATAAAAAATATAAAAATCAAATTTATAACACTGAAGCTATACCTTTTGTTCTGCAAAAGTATTTCCACAATTGGAGCCACAAAGTATGGTCATCTTTAGTACAATACTTGTTTTTGCTCTTCATTTTATGAAGTATAGTCAGTTCAGTGCAAAGGTAATAGTCTATGTACACATATCATTGGAGCCACATGAGGGAAATTTACAGCAGAAAATATGCATTTAGATCATTATTATCCAGTAGCACTATATATTGTTACAGATTTACACTGCACATCCAAGGGCTCTTACAGTAAAAACCTTTTTTCTTTAAACACACCAGCTCTGTTTGAGCAGCCTTAAAGTCAGCAGCAGAAGTTGTACCACTGATGGAACAACCACGTGATACCTCACAAGCGAGTCTCTACAAACAGCTTCCTGCTCTGTCAACACAGGTTTCCAGCTAAAAGCATCCTTTTCATGGCAGTGCCTAACTTGGATTCAGTAGAAGTACAAGAAAATTCCAAAATGTGATGATTTCAGTGTTAACTGTTTCGGTTTTGCATTTAAAGTTTCAAGTGTGTTCAAAACCATAGCAATATTTTTTTTTCTCCCAAAGTATAAAAATGATATCCTCAATGCAAGTTCAACAGCAGAGATCAAAATTATTTTTTTTCTGAGTTATTTCTCAGCTTGCTGATTACTCAATTTTATTTTTCCAAAAAAGATCAACTAGTATCTGTCATCAAATTAGAAATGTCTCACACACCTGGACAGATGCTGGGAATTACAAAAAGGTTTAGAAAGTGGTCCCATTGAACAGATGTCAAATACTTTCAGCACAACGCTGCAACATTTAAGTAGTATAGTACATAATACAAGGTTAGCTGATGCTTACTCTTGGTCCTCTTCCAGGAAACAAATTCTATCACTCCTAAAGAAATTTACTTCTGACTTCTATTTCTAACATTGCTGATTTACATGGACTCTTAATACCCCTAGAGCAATATGAAAAAGCAATATAAACAAATCACCAAACACAAACAACTATAAAGACAAGCAGCTGCAATGGGTTTGCTTTTTCTCTAAGTATATACAGTTGCTAAGGAGACATGTTTAACTTAAAGGAATTCTAATTCACATATTTAAAAATACAATTTCATTTTTAGATGTTGACTTTAAAATTGCTTTTGTTGTCTGGAAAATACAGCACTGGCTAACCTAAATGCCCTTTTTGAAATATAAGAAATATTTTGCTTGATTATAAAAGAAAAGATAGGACAAAAAATATATACTTAGGCCATAAAAGATCTTTCAAAGTTTATTTCTTTAGCATTTAAAATACAAAATTGTCTTCATGCTGGATAGTGAACAAAAGACATGTATTTGGGTTTTCCCCATATACATTCATAGACTTAGAAACAACCTATTGTCAGATGAATTTCATTTCCAGTACCATGGTAGGATGAAAAGTGTCTGAGCGTCAGCTTTCTTCGGTATCCACGAGGAGACTATTTGCAATCACATTTATAGATCCTGCATTTGGAACATGGAAGTGAACAGGCTCACACAGAAAGTGATATATATATAGTGAGTCAGGAGTCAATCCAATTTAAGGTTTCATTGTAAACTTCTAATACTTCTAAATTTAATTTTGTGTTGCTCACAGGAACAAGGACAATCTCATAAGCTCTTTCAGATCTGCTGTCACCTGGAAACACCTGCAATGGCTGAAGTATATGAAAAGAAAAAGCAGTTCTGTACCTAATGGCAGGCACAAGCTAAAATAGTTTAGTTTTGGGTAGCATTACCAGAATGGTTCTCAAATAAGTGAAACCTGCTGCTGCCAGCTCAGGGACAAAAGTCCATGAATGTCACTTCAGCTAAAGAGGCAGCAGGGTCTCCCTCTGGCTGCAACAAACCTACAAAGAACAGACAGCACAAGCAAGAACTAGGGATACAGTAAACTGAATTCACCAGCCCAAGAGGCAGAAAAGATCCTTCTGTAGGAAAAGGCCAGCTGCAGAGTAAAGGCTTTGCCGCCATGCTGGGCCTGGATTGGAATTTCTACTTGCTGGTTCGGAATCAGAAGTTCAGCCTTATTTTAATTCAGCTGACTTTGGCTCAGAACTGGCACTCTTAAATAAAACATCCAATTGACAGTATAAAAATAGAGTATTACAGAAGTCATGACTTCTTTCTCTTGCTTCTGACATTTTTGGTCAAAGTGAAAAAACTGAAATGTAATGCTCTACCAACAGATTATCATACAGCACCTTTTTTGAGATCCCCAAGCTATCTCAAGTGAGCTCTGATGTTCATATGGCTCTGTTCAACTTAGCTCAGAATAAAGCATGATAACTGTGCTAATAAAAAAATACTCCAAAGAGCTAAGTTATGTAACAGGAATAACTTACTGAGGTGCAATCAGTGCTAAGGTGATTCTACTGTTTCTTTTCCTAGACACTGATCATTTTAAAACTGCAAATACATCTATACCCAAAGTTGATCTGCACAGGAGTATTCTGCTCTGCCACCCTGCTAAGGAAAGTGGAATAAACAGCAACTGGACCACACAACTAGTAAAATCATTTTGCATAATGGACTTGCAAGACAATCTAGGCAGTGTCAACTACTGTGCAGAAATGTGTCAGCATATCTCACAGAAACATAAACCATCTATTTTACAAGTCTCTTATATCTTCTGCTCTCTTGGTATTACCCACTTCAGTTTAATCACATTACACATGATAAAGCACATCACATCTCTGGGGAAAAAGAACCTGCTTTCTACAAAACAAAGCACTCTTCCACTTCAAAAAGTCAAAGTAGGTAGTATCGAAAGAAATCTGAAATGTTTCCCAGAGAAAGAAACTGTCTCAACTTAAGCACTATGAGACACAGGAAATACTCACAGACCCAAGTCCAAATACATCTAAAGGATGCTCTGTTTGCTGCTGTGTTCTCTCAGTAGTTTTAACTCAGTATTATGATTTGCACATGGTTTGAGCACAAGGTGTTGGTAACCAGCACTGTATATCCCGTTCACCACCATAACTATTCCACAGAACTACCACCTCTGTATCTCTGAGGTGGTGCTGGACGGCTTTTACCTGTAAAAAGATCCTACAGGGTTCCTGTCATGGCTTGTATACTTTTCTCTGTAATTCAAAGAAAAAAAGGCAGGGTGAGAAGATGAAATCTCCACTGTCAGTTACCAAGACATTACTGTGATGTTGCAGTACCTTCAAGAAATCACCCTCTGAGTGGTCTTTACCTTAAATTCTTAAATTCTACCTAGTCAGGATAGCAAAATTACCTGAATGGCCATGTCAGCCTTCCTCCTCATATGTGAAACAGATCTTGCAGTTTTGCTGGACTGACCAATTAATAATTTAATTAATTAGTAACTAATTATCAATGGCACTGATGACAAATCTTATTTCCATTCTTCTTCCATTTTTTTTCTGTAGTGATTTATTTAGAATAATTTGTTAATTAAAGTCTTCCTAATCAGCAGAAGTTCAGATATCTGAAAAGTAGCAAACTATTTGAAGTGCCTGATTCACAGGGAACTTCTGTGCCTCAAAACTGCTTTAGGAGCCAAATTTGAATTTTGCTTATGTAGAACTCTTGGCCAATGTATTTGTCATTTCCTATTTCTAGAACACTCATGAAAGCTCTGCTAGAGAAAAAAACAGAGGGTTCACATTAGGTAAAATGCAGCATTTCAGAAAGTATTATGACCCACACTCTGACCTAAAGAAAAATTGAACTTAGTTGGTGAGAACTTTAAACCAGATTTTTGTTTTCTCTCCAGCCTAATTTAGGCCTGTGACATATACAAAGCTGTGCTTACAGGTTTTTTCTGAGACCACAGGATCTACAGCACATGCTACTAGAGTTCTGCAACTAGTATTTTTTAAGTCAGGGCAGGTGGGTTTATTTTGTTAGTTCTTTACATTTTTTTTAATTTGTTCTTTAATGAGGATGCTATTTTTGAAGGAGCAGAGAGCAAAAGGTGACTAAAACAGTTAATATGGGAAGCTATAGTTACCACATGGTAATATAAAAGTAGGAAGAATAATTTACTGGCAGTACTAAAGATAAACTTATCAGGGAACTCATAAAGATATACAACCACACCTGCTTTATAAATTTATCAGATGTTGAAGGGCAACAATGACTTGTACAGGAAAATGTTTACTGTATTTTGTGAATACAAAAAATACTCCAACCACCCCAATGTCTAAACTAGCTAACAAAGTTATTCAGCTTGCATGAAGATATTAATAAAGAGCTCTGTGTGACACTTAGCTATCTACTTCTGGCAGCTGTGTCACTAAAGAGGTTGCATCACTTCCCCACTGCACACGTGTCCTTTTTAACCCCCGTGACCTAAGGATTTATACCTTGAAAATGGGATTAGCAAACACACACACGTCTGGTTGCTATTTATCACACCTAGATCATTCTAGCTACAATAAATGCATCTAAAACATACAGTGTAATTAATTAATATAAAATTAACTGTACAGCCTAGCTTCTCCATCAGGCTTATAAAGTTCCTATGAAGTGTTTTATCTGTTACAGCAACAGACTACCCCAAAAATCTGCAATAACACTTGCCACACCGTGGTAGATAAAGTGGTTTAAACATGTTTTGCGCCTACAAAGCATTTGTTTGGTTTTAGTGGGGATTCATTATGTTTGAAAAAATATAAATTCAACAACAAAAATCCAAACACCCCCCCAAAAACTTCAGATATTTTGGATTTTGTGGTTTTCTGGGTAACTTTAAATATTTGTTCAGGCTATAAGAAGAGATACTCAGTGCCTTGACTGGGTATAATATGTAAAAATTCAGGTTGATGCAAGAACTGTACTGGCGAGGGATGGCAGTGTTACATAAGAGTACAAAAATGCTCATCAGAAATGTTAAATGCCTTCACAACACGGCATTTTTTGTGTAAGGATCATTTAAGTTAAACAGTTGCTAAGTCTGCTTGTGTCCCCTTGTAAATTTAGGGGGTGTTGATAGTACCTGTTAAAATATACCAATCTGCCTATAAAACCAGTAATATTTTAACGGAAAGCATTTGCATGTCAACATTTGGTGAAGGGGAAAGGAAGTTTTCACTTCTTCTCTGACTTTGCATCAGGTCACTGAAACTTGACTGTTGCAATCGAGCTGCTCTACAGTCAGATGCCTCTAAAAAAGCTTCTCATCAGGAACTACTGGAACACTTCTGCAGCTGGGGATGAGTTGTAAGGAGAGTATGGCTGCAGTCATGTGAAGTGCTACAGGCCTCTGCCCTCAAGAGCCTGAGTTCATCACCCTGTGGTAATGTGGCTTCTCTCTCACTACAAGGCAGGCTAATATTATATACTACAAATGATAAAATTAATGGAATTATAAGGATTAATCTCAACTTTTGTGACACAATGTGTGATCTAAAAGTGTTTCCATGCAGGCTCATCCTTCACCCTATCATTCCTCCTATTATGTCTTTATATCATACAGTAATTTCTCAGAAGAGAGAGAATCACATTTCCTTCCAAAATCTGTTGTTTTGTCTTATGCCTTTTTTAAAAAAAATATTTAATCCACCAATTTTTAAATGAGTTTTAATCCACCAAGAGTACTTGCTCATGCCTTGTGTTGGTCACCAGCCTTCTCCAGCAGCAGCTCTGGGCTGAGCTCACTGGTGCACAGGACTTTCAGTGCCTCCCTGTGGAGCCTGTTTAAGAGCCCATCTACTACAGGCTGCAGCACCATCCAGTGCACTCTGTACAGCTTAGGTGCACACAAGTACAGTTATTACACTCACCAGAATTATAAAAAACCTCAGAAATAAAAATTTTAAGAAAAGTCAATGAACCTATAGGCTTTTATGAAACATACCCTCAAGTTACTCACACCATACATGCAAATTACACACTTGTATTTAGCCAACTTCAATCAGCGTTCTTTGCTTTTTCACAGATGTGGTCAATGTATCTCTTTCTTTGGAGTGTCTCTCAGTCAGAGTTGTCCATGGGTTTCTAAGCTTACCTCTTTCTTCTTTCCAGACACACGTTGAGGAACTCTCTCTCATTCCCTGCATTCTGAAATTCTCACATTCCCAAGCTCACATACGAAGCAAAAGATAACTATCTTAGCCAGGTTGAGCCACGTGCCATAGTCTTGTAGAGATACAATATGTCCAGACTACACCTACCTTCCCTTACATGCTGTATAATTACAGAAAACAGACCTGAGGGACATCTCCCTGGGGCACGATCAGCAAAATCAAGTGTCTCTATTGGAGCCTCTCAGTTTTCAAAAACTCCAGTTTTCAAAAACTGCCTTCCTCCAGTGAAGGAAGGCAGGCTCTTCACTCCACCTGAAATAACCCTCCTCCTTAGCTTAATAAGGCATATTGTAAGAGACTTTTCCTAATGCTTAATTGGCCCTTTCAATTAATAGCTAGCATCTACCATCCTTGTGGAGAAAAGTGTTCCTATTTCCTCTATAGCAACTTTTCCCATATTTTAAGACTGTTCACATCTTCCTTCAGTGTCCTTTTCTTTGGATTAAAGGATACTTCTGATCTCTTTTTGAGTACTTTCTGTCCTCCAGACTTTATTAATTTATACCCAATCTCTCTCAGATGCCCCAATATGAACAGGTACCTCAGGTACCTTATCACATCTTGGCAATGAAGAAATCCACCCTGCTTCTCACAGGCCACATTCTGATGCACCTCTCCATCAAGAGCACCTTTTCTGCAGCAAAGAGTTAACAGTGCTCAGTTTGACATATTCTGTGCCATCCCTGCCTCCAGATATAGCACAGTAATACTCACTCCCTCCTCTGTGCAGCTGACTATTCCTACTTAAGTGTAGTTTCTCATATGTCTTATTTTTTCAATCAATTTCTCCTATTTGTCATGATTAGCTTTAATTCAAATCTTGTCAGCCAGTCTGCTGCCGCTCCATGAGCTTGGCTTTTGTTACCTAGATAAATCAAAAATTTAATTATTACCTCCACATACCCCCCATAAAGCATATTTTCTTACATTTTTTTCTCCTACCCTCTTTATTAAAGCCAGTTCCAGTTTGGAGACCTGCCACATAAGAGTTCGGGATTTCTAAGGACACATTCCAATACCCTAATGAGCTTTAAAACACCTCCTGCTATTTAAAAAATAGTTATAAAAGCATTTGGTACAAACAGACATCCTTTGCTAAAATTCTTCCTTTTCAAATCTAGTTTTAAATTCCTTTGTGTAAGACTCAAATCTCAATGGCTTTCCATGCACAAAACCCTACAAAACTAGTCAGAAATTACTTAAAATATTTTTTTGTTCGGAAGCAGAGTTACCATCACAGTTATTTTGTGACAGAGTCCTCCCTCCTACTCCTTGAGGCTTCTGTCACATTTCCTAACCAATGAAGCTCTGTGATTTTATAATACTCTAGATTTTTCTCTCCAGTGGCAGTTAAGGCATCTGGCTTTACAAAAGGAAACATATATTACTAATACAAGTGTGGTGTTTTTTTTAAACAGTTCTAAACTATTCTAAGCTTCATGTATGTTCTATGAAGTATATGGAATGTTGCTATAGAGATTTAACTAGCACTTCTTCAGGATGTTCTGCAACTTGCTGCTGGCTTGGTCTCTGAAGTGACTGCAATCTTTTCCAACTTCTGCTGATACACCAAAGTTTCCATGCTGTATTCCATGCTATGTTATTCTTACAGGCTTGCTACAAAAGAAACCTGTGACTCCTGATAAATCTCAATCAAATAGAGCTCTGTATACATCTCCCATAAAATGCTGTGTGTTCATGATCTGAATTGGTTATGAGAGAAAAGCACAAACAGGTCAATTATGTATCTTCAGACAGTATGTGGTATGTCAGTTTGGAAAGAATTCATGTTTAATTGCATCCGGAAGATTACAGTAGAAAAGTGTTGGGGTGAGGAATAAGAAGCCTTTCCTTTTCATTCTACCATGGAAAGAGAAACAATTTTGTCATTCAGCAATAAAAATAAAAAAGTAATCCTTAGCAAGTTTTTGTATTACTGTTTCCAAACTGTTCACTGAAACCAAAACAAAGGGCCAAAGTATGCTTGCCTTGCTCAAGAGAATAATTCCCACCAAAATCAACAAGACTGACTATTCAGATATGGACAGCAAAGTTTGGCCCCAAATAAACATCCCCATAACTAGGGAAAACACTAATCACCAAAGTGCACTTTACACCATAGTAGCTACAGTTTCTTTATACATGCACAGTTTGTGCGACACTTGGTACATGGAACTAGCCAATGGAATATAAATAAGTCGTGCCGCTTCCTTTTAAATATGAACATTAATAATGAAGCACATTCACATTTTTGCCTTTCAAAGACCTTTTGAAAAAAAAAAAATAAAACACCTTTCCCAAAGCAACCTGGAACGTGTTGTTAAACATAGCACATATGATTCAAAGGATGGTATTCAGGTAGAACTTTCACACACAAAACTGGTATTTGCTGTATAATTGGAGTGACTTATGAAAATCCCAAGAAAATACAACCCTCTCACCAGGAGAGGAAGGTAACAGTTGTAGTGTTAATTCAGTTTCTTCTGCAAGGGCTTCCTTCTATCTCCACCGCTGTCAGGGCTGAAGTCAGTACAGATACCATTAGGAGCAGAAAGAGATGAAGTCTTCAAGCCGCTCTCAGCTCCCATCTGATCAGCATAGAGATATTCTTCTGCAAAGTGTGGGTGCAACACAGCAAATGTGTAGAAGTCATCTAAAAAAAATAGTTGTTGCACAGAATCAGCTCTTTGAAACAGAAGGATGCTAAATTTGAATACTTACACATATATAATCACATGATTTCTTTGGAGGAAAATAGCAGCAGTTAACATAATGCTATCCCCAGTGCTTGTTTTAGCTTTCAGCCTAACTTTACCACATCTGCAGAGCTGAGATGCTGCAAAGAGTTATCTAAGCCCTCTGAAAACACTTCAGGACAGAGCTTAGCTGTATGAAGGGGTAAACAGACTCAGATTTGCATTAAAATGCACGATGAACACCACAGGCCCTGACATAGCATTTCACTATTCATTGAGCAAGTACAGAAGCTCTCCAGCTGAAGATCACTGAACATCAAGAGCAGTAATTTCTTAAATTCTTGAAACTCTTTTGCAAACATGCCCTTTAATGCTTTGCACTCATAGTTTGCTTCAACCTAACAGCAGCTGTCATTGCTGCCTTCTGCTTTCAAGATTTCAGCATTTTAAAAGTCCCAATATTTTAGAGAATAATATTGAGGAGATAGCCTATAATGCAGGAAAGAATTCCTGATTTTAATGTTGGATAATAACACAATAATAAGAAAAGCCAGATTAGTACTTGGGGGAGTGGGGAATCCTTAACATCAAGAAGTAACATTCTGTGCTGAAAATCACACTGAAATTTTGTCTCAATTTGCCCATATAACTTTATTCAGACATGATCTGAACACAAGATACTGTACAGGAACCAAGCAACAAGAATTTATTCGTATAATGTAAACTGACACTAGAAAAATCTGGATGTAAATGTTTTCACTAATTCAGTCACCTACAGTGTATCACACACCTCCCACTCAAATTCACTGTGCTATCCCAGAAGAGCTCATGATCAGATGATGTGAATTCTCTGGAGTGCAGAGCAGATGACACCCGAAGAAGCCTTTCAAAAGAGGGAAGCCCAGTTCCTCCCTACAACTGGACTGGTATGGAAGAAGGGAAACACTGCAGCCTTCCCTCTCTGCCACGCTTTGAGATGACAATGATTTTTCAGTACTGCAAAGGGCAAGGGAGCAAGGGAATGCCATATGGTTCACAGGGGCACTGAAGTTGTGGGGCAACCCTGCTTCTCAACTGTTGCAAAGGGATAGGCGAGGAGAAGGCAATAAATATAACTTTGTCCTTCCACTCACAAAGAAGTGCGTATCCTTTATCCCTGGTCTATATGGATCCAGAGCATTCTGGACCTATAACTTCAACAAAAGTTGATGAAGTTTAGGTAATGAAAACCAACATTACCATCTATGTTGAAAAACTCTATGTACAACAGGTGGATGGATCATATAAATGATAAAGTCTTCATGAGGAAACGGCAATCCAAACTGAACAAGAGCAACATTCTGGATGGATCTCGGTAAGCTGACATTTTGGGTCCTGCTGAAATAAGTACTCAAAGTATTTAGGAATACTTATTGAAGTTGTACTCAGCAGAGTGCAATGAAAATTGCTTGGAATACCATTTGCCTTATTCATCAGAAACATGAAACAAAGTTATGTGGAAAGAATCAACTATTCCAGCATCTGATCACAGGTCTCACCTTGGAGTTCAAACTGAAAGCAACTGTGAAGCATTAGACTGAAGGAAAAGATCACCTCAGTCATTAACTTGGGGAAAAAGGGTGATTTTGCTTCCCACCTCCACTAAAAACAAAGAGACAAAGAAAGAACCCAAAGTGGAGTTAAGAGCCATATCTATATCTTTGCATTAAGTATGCAAATGTACTACAAGAACTTGCCTCTGTCTATATTAGACTAAAAGGAAAAGCTTTGCAATCAAAGTGCATCTGAACAACTAAGCCAACTGCACACTGTGTAAAAGAACTGATACATAAATCTTTGGCAACCAGAGTGCTTTCAACCATGCAACAAAAATTCAGATTTCCAACAACTCAGATTTACATCCTCGATTTTGCTCTTGATTATTCTGTTTACTTGCAACCTGAGCTTTTCCTTTGAGATGAGATCTGTGGCTTCAAGGACTCCGCTGTGCGTGCAGCAATTTGGGTTTGATACTTTAGGTATTTTATCTTTTATTCTTACAAGTAAGGCTCAATGTAATATTCCTGCTTTAAATTTCAACACCCTAGAAAGGAGATTGTCAGTAGACCTCTGCTATGTGTATCCAAAGTAACATTAATTCCACCAGATACAATGTTTTGATTTCTCAGAACTTACCTTGACAGTATCCTCAGAACTGTGTGGTCTGCAAGTTTTTTCACCTCCCCTTTTTACTAAGTGCAATAAATTGAGCATATGTGAAATTCCACATATTCTCAAGAAAGGCAAGAAGTTGAATATTTATTTATGTCAGGAACTCTCAAGACAGAAATGCAATACCAAAAGTTTATTTACAACTTCTAATTCTCTAATCTAGTAACTTGGATATTTACTCCCATTATTAAACTTTCAGATATGTTAAAATGACAGGTTTCTATTATAAAATGAACACTTCTCTCCGAAAAACTGCTAAGGGAAGTTTCAAAGAAATTATGTAAACACCATCCTCCTACTTACTTTGTGTTCCATCACAAAAAACTATTCTTGACTACAGGATATAAAATAGTGAAAATGAGGGCCAAGCACTCCAGTGGCCACTGCTGTCGCGTGATGGTTCAGATTTTCTTGTGATGATGACCACTTAGGGAAAAAGTGCAAATTAAATGCACCAATTACATCTTAATATTAAACTATGTATTCTTTGGTAACTTACAAGACCTGGTCTGAGTTCACTTGTACGTGACTACAAATTTAGCTATTCTCAAACAATGAAATGTGCCAAAATTAAAATTCTGCCATGCTTACCAGCTTAAGATTTGTGCTGGTATTTTTGAAGCTGGTGATTGTGAGGTGGGGGGAAGAGCTGAGTCACTGCATATTATGAGTTGGAAGACAAGGAGCAACAGTGATGAGCAGGAAAAAGACAATGGGCAGGATGGATGTGGAAATGCTGGGGATGTGACAGAGGCACAGAAAGGAAAGGGATAGTACAGCAGGAATCAAGGAGAAAGACAATAGTCAGGCAAAAAGGAAAGGACGGTGGCAATGATACTGATTTCAGTAACTCTAAAACGTTTGTGTATTTGAAGCTTTACCTACATATTGTATGCTTGAAACAGAGGAATTACTAATGTAGAAACAATGATTTACTAACACTAATGTATTATTTAGTAATATTTTTACCAATGAAATACATACTGATTACCCTGAGGGAAAACAATTGGAACAGGTTATGTCATTAGCACATCTACTTAATATGTTGGCTATCAACACCTCAGTTCATACTCTACAACTAAATTTAGAACCTTACTGCATAAAACCTAAATAATCTGAAGTAACACTCAGAGTACTCTGACTCTCAGCACAATCTATTCACCCAGGTCTCAATTTTTCAAATGCAACTTTCTCGCCTTCATTCCACCTACACTGCAGACTATAGAATATGCAGCCTGGTTAACCCCCTCATTTCCTGCTCTCAGACACAAGACAAAACAACAAGACAGAGATAAGGCAGGTTCTTTAAAAATACCTGGTTCACATACATGGAAGTCATAGAAGAGAAAACGTTGAAGGAGCTAATCCTCATATTATGTGACTTGATGAGGAAGGGAAAACTGAAAACATGCAAACATGGCATTTGATACCAAAGGTGAAATTCATTTTTTTAAAAGTACATTTACTTTGTATGCAGTGCTCCTTCCATATTGAAGCCACCAAGCCAACTAAAAAAGGTAGGGTTTAATAAAAATGTAACTGCTTTGTCAACATGAGCGCTGGCAACTTTGACATTTTGTGACAGTTCAGATGCAGTTAGAGTACTTACCATATGTAATCTTTCCTTTTTCCTCTTCATCTACAGCTCTAAAAAGATGGGTAACATCAATTTGTGACACACCCATGGCAGTCTTCAAAATATGAGCTAAATCCTCTTCTGTTACAGTTCCACCTTCTGACTGGTACAGCTATGAATCAAGACAGCAAGATAAATCATTGCAAACCTGAATGCCAACTCCTATAAACAGCACTACACTGAAGTAAAGCAAAACAAAGTTGGTATTAGAAATTCTAGTCACTCTCAGACTGATGTGATATATTAAGGATTTCAGATTGGTCTGGGTAAAAAATATCATCATCAGTTCACCTGTGTATGCTTAGAAAGTAAAGTTTGCTATAGTCAGAAAAAAGTCCTAACCACTGGAATCACTGTGATATTCAGCAACAAGATTGTCACACATTAACATGTTTTGCAAACATATAACTGAGAATAATATTCAGTCCATCGAACTCCAACACAGTCTGTAATATCAGGAGATACATTCAGCCTAAATCAGATACCATTTCCACTTGGTCAGGTGTAAAACTCAAGATTCCTTTGACCAAAATCCAAAAGCAAGCTTGCATTACATGTCTGTATCTAAATGGTATTAATCAGGAGAATCCTACCCCTACACCAGTGATGGGTATACAATTTTCTACAAGCATTTATTCTAGAGAACAATCATTTGCATACTCTTACATCCTAAAGAGTTACCTCAGAAAGAGTTAGCTTTACTACTGACAGATTGATAACTACAAATAATCACTTATAGTCTCATTCCATTTTTGCATACGTATGGTGTTTTACCCTGAGAAATGGACCTGAATACTTCAAATACCAAATTCTTCAAGTACCAAATACAGCTTCATTAAGTTTCCGTAAAATTAATCAATTTGCCTATACAATGTGAAGTGAGAGAAAAGAGGTTTTGAAATATTTCTCTCTCCTTTTCAAGCATGACAACACCGAAAATATCTAACCATGTAAAAAGTGCCATTTAGGAAACTTTCTTTTAATTGCTCTACATCATTGAGAAGGTGGGAACTGATGAGATTGAACAAAACAGGCACAAGTATGTATTCTTCACACAAGCAGAAGCAATTGCCACGAGATGGCACACCTTAGTGGGATAAAGATATTGAAGTTCCATGGAAGAAAACATATGCTCAGATCAGGAGTCTTGTCTTTTGCCCCCCAGCACCTAGCCTGCACACTGTTTTACAGGAATAGGGCAAAGACCAAGACATTTCTTTAATAAAAGCTGCTACATTTTCACAGAACAAGTAGTCAGGTAATATTGGGTGGTCAGTATAAACACAATATTGACAAGATTTACAACAGCGTTTAGTTTCTTTTTCAGTTTGGAAGGGAAGGTGTAGCTCTTACACCAGAGTGCTGCTCTTAATCCAAACTCCCTGCCAAGGCAGGGTCACCTAGAGCAGGGTGCACTGGAGTGCATTCAGGTGTGTTTGGAATGTCTCCAGAAAGGGAGGACTCCACAACCTCCCTGGGAAGTCTGTTTCAGTGCTCTGCCACCCTCAACATAAATAAGTTCTTTTTCATCTTGAGGTAGAACTTATTGTGATTTAGTTTATGGCCACTGCTCCTCTGTCATTGGGCACTACTGGAAAGAGTTTAGCACCACTGTCCTGACACACACCTTTGAGGTATGTACATGCATTAATGAGATCCCCTCTCAGTCTTCTCTTGTCCAAACTAACCATCCCCAGCTCCTTCAGTCTCTCCTCATAAGAGATGCTCCAGAACTCAAATCATCTTTGTGGTCTCTGCTGGAGCCTCTCCATCACCTCCTTGTCTTGTGCTGAGGAGCCCAGAACCGGACATAGCACTCCAGATGTGCCTCACTAGAGCCAAGTAGAGGGGCAGGATCACCTCCCTTGACCTGCTGGCCACACTCTTCCCAAAGCACCCCAGGATCCCACTGGCCCTCCTGGCCACAAGGGCATTGCTGGCTCATGGCCAGCTTGTCATCCAGCAAGACTCCCAGGGCCTTCTCTGCAGAGCTGCTCTCCAGTGGGTCACACCCCAGCCTGTGCCGGAATTTGGTGGTTTTCCTCCCCAGGTGCAGGACCCTGCACTGGCCCTTGCTGAACTCATCGGGTTTCTCTTCACCCAATTCTCCAGCCTATGGAGGTGTCATTGAATGGCAGCACAGCCTTCGCATGTATCTCCCACTCCCCCCAGTTTTGTAACAACTGCATATAATGATACTGTTTTTCAAGTTCTTTAGTCATACACTAAACACTTTAACTTTGAAAACTTGTAGCTATGTGAAATGTTGCACTTTTCCTGAAAGAAGTGTAACATGGCAGAGGACAGCACCTGTTCAAAGTCATACACTCATGAACTAGCGAGGTCCTTCAATGGCTCCAGGTAAGCTGTGTGAATATCTTATTGTAGGTGAAGTCAGGACAGGAGGTAGGAAAGGATTTAAAAATGTTCTCTTTCCTTATTTTTTAATCCCAGAATAAGCAAAATTTCCTCAGCTTGAGACTTTTCTTAACCCTTCCAATCATCACTAGCAGGATAAAATGAGCCATACCTGCTTCTCCTCGGTAAGTACTTCCCCTTCTTAATACATGCATAAAGCTTCTTTGCAGTTTTACAGCTAACTTTATATTTTGTAATTAATACATAATTTTGAGTCACTTTGTTATGTGACACGGAGTGAAGCAGATAATGAAGAACAGAAATTTTCTTAAGAAACAGTTTAATTAACTTCAAGGGCTTCCAGAAAGAAAATAACTGTCCAATCTGAGCTTTTCTTCCTCTCAAATGATGAAATTATCTTGCACATTATCAAGCATGACATCTAAGTTTAAAAAAATATTTCTCCAAAGCCCCCTTTACATTTACTTCAAATTTGTTCATTTTAGTATGAAGACACAGAGCTGACCAAACAGCACCTGACTATTTTTCTATGCCATTTAATAGATGAAATGGACTGAGTCAGGACAGAGACCTTTCTTTCTGTTTTTTCCTCAGAAGCAGCAATAACTGAGAGCAGCTACTAATGGCAGATTTCCCACAATATTTGTAGGAAATAAATATTTTTGCTCCTTCCTCCTTTGCTAAATTTACTGGATGCTGGCTGAAGGGTAAGAATGATACATGTGAACACAAAGCATTCACAGGAGCTTCATTTCTTCAGCAGCACGTATTCAAAGTCATCATGATGAAGAACCCTACATCAGAATACAACTACACAGAAAATAAGGCTGCATTGTAGCACCATGCAGTTGAATGCTCTGAGCTTCATGCGTTCACTAGTGAAGACAGCATCAAGACTTAGCACTACTCAGTTTCAGTAACACTGAAGACCATGTGAATTCAAGGCAAAGGGAAAAGATGATGCAGGATGCAGCAGAGCTTGTTAAACAGTAATATTAAAGAAATTAACTGAACAGTAATAAATCAGGGTGTCAAAAAACTCCTTGGTTAAGCATTGCTGCTGTCACTTTCCCAAAAAGCTTGCATTAACAATCTATGGTGATGCTACAACAAACCACTGACGCTAGAGCAAGATCAGGAGCACTTCTGGGAAACATCAAGTCTGGACAAAGACTGCAGGACCACCACACATACATGGTAAGACTAAGAGGGAAGAAAATTTTAACAAAAAGAAAAAAGGAGATAAATCTCTATTAGCATGTAGGAAAGAAAAAAAAATTATTAACTTGAAAAATTAAATTTGATTGAAATATTCCAAGAGTAGTAAGTACAACTTACTGTTTCTTTAGAGGAATCTGTTCAAAGGACTTGAGGTTTGAAACTTAATTTATTTAAAAGGATTCTACCAGAGTTCTACAGAGGACAATTTCAAGAAGCAAGCTTTCATAATTTTATACAACTTACACTCGCAATGCATTCCCTGTTAACATGAGCTCTTAATCTAACTTTCCATTAATATTGTTTGACAATGTAATCAAGTATTAAAAGGAAATGTAGAACCATCTATTGAGTCTAATTCCAGTATTAGTAATTTCTAAAAATAAGTAAACTACATAGACCAAGAAAATGCAGCTTACCTGAAATGCCAGCTGAATTGTTTCCAGAGTTTTGGATGGCTTACAGACAACTGACAGAGCAATGACAAATTCCCGAATGTCAATCACACCATCTTCATTCTGCGAAGGAAAATCTCCCATCAAAATAGTGCAGTTTATCTGAGAATTTTCATAAATAACTAACAGTTGCTAAAAATGCAGAATATTCAGAAAGATTGTTATATGTGCCATGACAAAAAAAACAGACCTACTGAAATTAAATCACATGAGGACAAGAACCTGGGTGAAAGCTCTGCAGATTCGTTTCACAGTCTCAGTCAAAAGTCACAGTTTAAATATTCTTGGAAGACAGTGCTGCTACTGTCACCCTTCACTCGCATATTTAAGATTTTTCCATTAAACCTCTGAATCACTGGGCTGAAATTAAAACCAGCGAACTAGAGGACAACGCACCCTAATTTAAGCCCTGAATACATGACATCTGTTCCAAGAGAGAACACTGTGGACATATCCACCTCCTGGTCCAGACAGCAGCTCATCCACACAAAGATAATCGTCATTTCCCCATTCTGACAGATTGCCAGAGGAATGAAAAACTGCCTCATTTGCCAAGATCCTTCAGGTTTCACGCTCGTAGAAGAACAAGTCATTTATTTACAAGGTAAACGAAATACCAGCTAACAAACACTGCATTCATCTGCAATGAGCCGCAGCAGAGGTCTAGCCTGACCCTACCTTTCTTCCTCTTCATATTCTGCATCTAGAAAAGAGACCGTTTTTGTCCAGCTGATATTCCTTTTAAGTTCCAGCTGAAGGAATGCTTTATTTAGCTGATGATAGGTGCCCTTACCTTATTGAAAGGGAAGTGCAGCAAGCAAGTTTTATGGTGAAGTGCTCAGAAATCAGACTTCAGTGAATTCAATTGAAACAGAAGGAGGTTAAAGTGCAGTTTACAAAAAGAAGTAAAATTTTTAAACTTTATGTTGTTTCTTACCTCATCAAAAAGTGCAAACATACTTTCTAATGTATGAGAAACAGGAAATTCCAAGTAGGCTGAAAATTCTTTGAGATCAATCTTTTTTTTCTTAATTTTCATGGCACTGGCAGCATATTTATCAAGATCGTCTTCAAGTGTTTCTGGCTTCAGCCTATAAAGCATATTATTTTTGCACATTTTAAAAATCAACCCAGTTTTAACAATAGATATTTCAAAACATCAAATGAAAAAACGGATCATTATGGTGTAAAGCACTACAAAGTCTGGATTCTGATTATTACACAACTTTATTATCAAATAATGTATTTCTGTAATTTTAAAGCTCCCAATAGTTCTCAAGCTGTATCAGGAATTACTGCAAGGGTTTAAGAACCCTGGACAAACTCATGTCCTTTAGTCTACCTTGATTACAAGCCATATGTATAAGCAGTTCAACAGGAAGAAACAGTCTAGAACTAGCTAATAAATTCCAAGCATGGAGAACTAGGTGGAATTTAGGTCACCTGAAAATGGCTGTATTGTAGGACAGTACTATAAACCAATTACGTTTCCAAATTTACTAATGTCACTGAACAGGAAGGACATGATGCATCTTACCTAAAAAAAAAAAATATCAGGGATTATGTAATAGTGATTATACTGTTAATCCTGTTTATCAGTCCTCATTTTTCACATTCAGTCTTGAGTTGGACACCATTATGAGGTAACCCAAACAAAATTCTTGTAGTTCATACAGCTACAGAATTTCCTTAGTCCCTCCCCATTGCAAAACCAGATTTTGACTGATGAATGAACAACTTTATACTTATCTATATAACTTCTGTGTGGTTGTTGGCTGGTTTTTTTGCCTAAGTCAAGCTTCCTGTTTTGGCTTTGCGAAAAAAAAAAAAAAGCCAACAACAAAAATAACCCCAAAAACAACCAAATAAAAAAGCCCTACTGAATAATCTTACTATGAATAAAATAAATGGTGCTGCAGGTATGATGTAAAAAAAAACAGCTTTCCCCCCTAATACAACATCAAGCAGATCTGGATCAGGTCTCCTCTGAACTGATTTAGGGTAACTTGGGCATTTTTCCACTCTGAAGACAAAATATGCCAGTAAAGTCTCCTGCAATGTCCTTCTGCAGTTGTCTGTTCTGCTGCTTGCTGCTGCAGACAAGGAAAAGCAGTTATTCACACAACTCAGAAGCTTACACCAGAACTGTTCCCAGACTGCAGCTGGGACTCTTCAGCAGCTTCCTCTCAGTAACAAGAATGAATAAAATGCTTAATATCAGCATTCTGAGGAGCTTCTGAAAAAAGATAAGAGCATTTCTGCTAGGAAGATGATCTGATACATCAGCTCCAGAATGTGATCGCTTGCTGACTCTTCCTAAACATCACAACTTTTAAGTAAAAATACAACTCCCATGTTTTTTGTCATGACCTATACTGACTTACTAATATGCACTAACTAAACCATGCCAAGACCTGTATTTCTGAATTATAAGACTTAAACATGGAAGAACTCTTCCAGAAACCCACAGCTTCTACAGAACATTCAAAAATCCTCCATCCTAGCATTAAAGCACCGATCTTAAGATTTAGTCCTAGACAGTGAAAAAAGAGTGAGACACCCTTCTGCAAACATTACTTTTCCACAATCAAGTAGAAAAGGAGAAGGAACAATAACAAAAAAAAAAACAACATAGAGGATTTGAGATGCACACAGAACTCATCTTCTCACATGCAGGATTACATGCAAGAAGTGTCCATTGATAATACATCCCAGAGTAGTGGCTGCACTGGATTTTGACTGTAGCATGAGGACAGCTGGCATCTAAATCCTCCCTTGAGATAAGCCCCCACTGACGCAGAATATGTGGTGGAACATTTGTCTCTAAATCAGAGAGATTTTGTTTGCAATGAATTGTCTCAAAATTCACTTTCTAGAATTGAGGGAGCGCTCATTTGGTGAGCAGCTCTCAAGACTTGCAAGATCTCCTCTTCATGAGTAATTAAGCCTGAAAAGCTATAGAAGCTTGAAGGCAAAATCTTGTATGGAAAGTAATACAGCTCACCAAGAATATTACAGGCATCCTGTGGTTTATGTTTTGCAAATATAGAAAGAGGTGTAAGGCAATCTCAAAAGCAGTATGTGGATCAGTAAGGCAAACTGCTTCAACTTGAATATAACAGCATTGTACTTCTGGTCATCCAAGGTGGGCTCACTTCCTTCTAGCCCTTCAAAACCAGGATGTCATTAATGTGTTGATGACCATAAGCTGCTAAACTGAAGTCTTCAGATGCCAAGTGCAAATCCTATAATAGGTTCTGAACCAATGTGTAAAGGTCTGAATGTCCCAATTCCTTTACAATTGTTACTTTTATCCCAATGGAGGCCATAAATTACAGAAAGCCCAGGACAAATTTCTTCCCTCATGAAATGATGTTTGTTGGCTTAAGAGTTTCCATGCAGGATCTAGGCTTTATGACATACAAAATTATTTGCTGTTGTGGTGTTTTGCTTCGTGTTTTAGGCCAGTGCACACTAAAGAGAACAAGAAGTATTCCTGAGTCCATGAAGATGGAAAGGACATTTTTCAAGATTAACAGCTCTGAACATGAAATTTTTCACAGCAGACTTCACAAGGAAAACCAGATCCCTCAAGGTAGAGTATTTCACAGCATAATTGTCACTATTTTTAGCAGGTAAGCTAGTTTTCGCTATTTTTGACTATTTGAAAACAAGCTTATTTCTTGCATGCTGGGAACCTGCCAAAAACCTTCAGAGAGCTGGAAGAACAGCTGGATCTTGTAGCTAGCTACTGGAAACTGCAAGCACAGAGAAACATGCCCTAAGCCAGAAAAGCACGCTACATGCAGCTTTATGTTTACTGATGTACTTCTGTGCAACTTCTTGCCATCATAGAGCAAGTGTACTGAAAAACTGCAAAACTGACCTTCTTGAATACTCTTGGCACACCCTGCCTTGATCCACAAAAGCAGGGGCTACCATGGTTGGTATTTGCTGTCATGCCTGATCCATGATCACCTCCTGTAGTGGAGAGCATTGCTTTTATCACAAATGCAGAAGGTAAACATCCTCCAGAGGTTTTTTATCTTGTTATAGATGACCTCTGAGCACTCTGAAGTCACTGCACAGGTAATTATCTGTGAGGGTTGTTACTCTGGGGACACAAAGTTCTACCTACAGCCTAGACCATTTCAGATCACATGGAGAGCAGAAGTCTGCATTGTAGTCTGGATGATAGAGGCTGTTGAGCAAGAACAGCCAGGCACCAGGCCTGAGGTCCTTGCAAATCTTGGTAGCTTACAGCTGCATTGACTAAAAGGATCCTCATGGTCAACTTGATGAGGTAATATTGGGAATTAGAACAAACAGAAGCTTGAAACAATAGGAGCAAATTCAAGCCAGAACTCAAGGATCTCCTAGCAGGCAACGACCCTAAAGCAGCTCATAAGAAGCATATCATAAAAAGATACACTAGACTCAATTAACTGTATTAACACTTCCTGAAGGAGAAGATATTCAAAGAGGTCTTTAGAAGGCACAAATTCCAAACAAGATTCCATGTCCAGAACATGGCAATAGATGCAGTTCAAGTAAAAACAGAGATTCACTTTAAACATTAATTACAGAATAAATCATCAAATGAAGCAGAGGATTTACAACATATGAAATAAAAAAGAAAGCTATAACAGACTGCACAAAGTTTAGGAATTAGCTTGTTGGTCAGACAAATTATCAGACTGAGGAGAAACATGACTCTTTGAGGAGTAATGAATGCACAATTTGAGAAGATAAGTCTATGATCAATTGATCTTATTGATAAAGCAGTCATTTTATCACAGAGTTTGATACAAGCCAGCTGTACAGCTCTGTTAACAGAGCCCAAGCTCTTCCTTACATGAAGCATGAGAACTCACTGCTGTGCCTGCATGGATTCTGGACTGGATCCCATCCAGCTCAGCACATGCTAAGCAAATTTTACAGACAACAATAATGAATCCTGTAGACACATAATGTGCACAGAAGTAACTCTTCAGTACAGCAAATGGAGGTGTAAGTTGTTTTCAAAAAATCTAAACCAAAAAGAACTCTGAATTTGCCTTACTATAGGAATCTTAAGACTGGACATTATCTTGAAAGTATGTCATTGCTCAAAAAATTATATTAAGACTGGATGAAAAATCCATTGGATAAAATTTACTCTTGCAGTTATTTGGGGATGCTAGTGGATGATCTTAATGCCTCCCTGGCCTCAAAACCTTTGAATAAAGAGCAAAATGACTACATTATTATCAAACGTGCATTAGAGATAAAGTCATATTACAATCTTCATCCAATTGTGCCAGAAAAATACCAGCATAATATCCTTCTTATTGGCATATGCCCAAATTCAGAGAGGATTATATTTCACCAAGGATTAATTGCTCGTACCAGAGAGAGAACTTCTGGGCTGCAGTGAACCTCACTCACAAATGCATGTAACTGTTTCAGAGGCCAAAACAAAACCCTAGAAAAGCATAATTTGAAAGAACAGCTTTACATTGAGCAGACAGAAGCCAGACAACTTAACAAGAGGATTAAACTGAATCCCAGGATTATCAACTGCATAATAAGAGACGTGGGTGGTTGGTTTGTTTTGTTTCACTTGTTTTTCTTCCTTAGTACTGTAAATTCAGAGCATTTCAAACAAAGTGAGAATCTTTATTTTCCCTTATAAGTCTCTCATATGCTAATGGATGTTTTTCAGATGGAAGCCCTGACAATAGATTAGTATATACTTGTCATCTGAATTCATGATGTGTGCTGTCCTACATTCCTTATTCGCCAACAGAGCTTTTTCTTCTTTATTTTCATTTATGTACACAAGCTGAAGATGAAGGAAAAATTAGTGAAAGGAAATAAAATACACAATGGAAACATGAAACTACGCTCTGTACTTTCAGGTGATGAAACAAGAAAATGAAAAAGGTGTTTGCATATTGAGAGTTAACAGAATGAGGCTGTACATTTAGTTCATGGTTGCTCAATAAGATCCCTGGAGAAGCAGGAGAAAAACTGGAAAACAGCAGCAAGTTCTACTATTTGGTTTATGTAAATTCTTCAGGTTTGCTGAGGCTTTTTGAAAGGTAGAGCTAGCAGGAAATGGCACTATGGGAAGAAAGAAGAGAGGACCCACGCTGCATGTACTGAGCTACAGCTGCATTAGAAAGTCCATCTGGCAGAGACCTGCTCAAAAGATCAACCACCACCTTGTCCTTCTCAGCAAAGGGTGACCCCTCTGTCCTCACTATTTCAAAGTTAATCCAGTCACAAGATTGCTGTTGGCAGCATTTGTTTTCCCTCCACAGATGTCACAGGAAAAGGCAATTGACTCTCAACTGTATCAAATATTAGAAATCCCACAGTATTCTTGCTCCTCTTCAGAAACGGTCTTCTAGCTCAGGAATGAATGCTTCAGATTCACTCTGCTCACTTGTCAGATGGAAAATAAGAACTTTATAACCTACTCTACTCATTAGGATTCAGGGTGCTGCTTGCAAGTGAAGTACAGTACTGTTTTAATTTTACACTTGTGTTTCCCTGATTGTATGATGACAACATTCCATTTATACTCATAAATGCAATATTGTTACATGAGGGGAAAACTATAGATACACAATAAAGATGCACTTTACATATAAATATTGTATATGCTCACCCAAGGCTTCTCACAAGCTTTGCAAATTCTAAAAGACATGTATCTGAAGGTAGACGCAGCTGTCCCTCAGCCAAAGCCAGCTGACAGTCTTCAAATGTGTAGTCTGTCACTGGAACTCCCAACGCCCTTGAAGAAACCAAAGAAACACTGTAAACAAGGCACTAAGAAAACTGAGCAGAATAATCACTTTTTTCACAGCAAGAAATCCTGTAACAATTATGTTCTCTATTCTGAAAAACTATAAGGAAGAGCCAATAAAATAAGTTTACATAGAGAGAATGAAATATGGTACTCGATCAGTTGCGGAGCATCTGCTTTGACTGAGTCCATGAAAATATGCAAGAACACAAGGCAAGAACTAGGCAGTGCACAGACTTTCATAGACAAATTTCATGTATGTGAATAATTATGGTTTCAAAATTTTTAATCTGGAACACAAATATATATTTATTAACAACTGTGACCAATATTTTTATTATTGATTTATTAATGTGTTAGCACAATCACTCTTCAACTAAGATTAATATTATACAAAAGGCAACATTTCTCTATAAAGAACAGCTAGAACACAACACATAAAAACAAGCTCTAAGCAAACAAGTTATTTTAAAATGTATGACAAAGGTAGAAAAAAAAATTACTCCCAAGTCTTTATACACCAAACAATTCAGTACTGGTTTTGGATTAATTTCTAACTTAATGCTCTGTAGTAATTGTAGCACCAAATGATAATTGATGGAAATCCTGATATTGTAGCTGCCCTGCATTTGCTGTGGCAAAGTTCAGACAAAGACAGTGTGGTATGAAAGAGGCCTTCAAGAATTCAGCGTACAAACATAAGATGCAATTTAGAAAGCCAACATAGCTCCATATAAGCTATTCATCTGCCACATTTTTTATTATATTTGATTTTACTTATCATAATAAGAAGCATTATTTCCTTTATGCAGCATTTTCTAGTTTGATGAAATCTTCACAGAATTTTTTTGTTTTGTTACCTTCATTCTTTTCATCTACATCTGTCTACCTTACTGCTAACCATCTTTTTAATAAGTGAGGTTAATACATGCAAAACCCTGAGGCCTGCCACACTAATTTTGGCTTTGATGAAAACTCTGCATTCAATTCTATGCTTTACTCTAAGTAGTTTGATCTCTAATGACAGTTACCTCTTATGCAAACAATTTCTGTCAAACAGTCTCGTCCTCAGAATCTCACTCCAAGGCCTTTGAATAGCAAGGTAAATAACATAAGCCAGTTCTCTTCTGTCCACCAATTATCAAACTTCAGAAATTCTGATATATAGGTCATGCACTAAACCTTAAAAGGTACTGATCAGCACTTCTCATTAAGGCTGAGAAAGTCAAACATTTAGGAAGAACACCTCACTAATAAATATGCAAGCTCCAAAGTACCAAATATGGTAAAAAAAATACTATTTATAACCTATTTATGCACAAAACAAGGAATTAGAAGGTAGTGATCTTGGCTGAATAGCTTCCCCCTTCCTAAGAAGGAGCAACAAAGAGAAAGGAACAAAAGGACAAAGCCAACTAAACCAAATGATTTAGGTACATAGAAAAGTTATCTTACAAGCAGAGTGGTGAAGATTAGGTTGCCTCATACTGGTGATCTAAGCAATTAAATCCAGTTCCTCTAAAATTTTCTTTGCTTGATCTGCTCTTGTTTCATCAATTAATTCCTCCTATGAAGTGTCCCAGCAGTATTTGTAAATCAGTAAGCCACCTTAATGGAATAGACAAGACTCTTGTGATACCTTACCTCACTTCACAGACTTATGGTAAAACACAGATGAAGAACTCCCCCATGCTGTGGGGATTGAAATCCATTTCCAAGTTCAACCTGACTTAGAGATCAGGTATTGGGAGCATGTCAATAATTCTGTTTTATAGTATTCCATATAGTGCTGTATTATACAAGAGGAAATCACTGGTATTTTAAAAGACAAAATTAATTTTCCTCAAAAGAAGAGAAAGAAGTGGATGAAAGAAGCAGAGTCTATCCAGCCAGCTGAAATGACTTCCTATTTCCATCTTTTGTATTGTCAGTGCACTTGATCATCTTTAGAGAAATCCATGTCAACTGTCTCCAGCAAGGACATGCTACAGACAGTACTACCCAGAGCAGTTCCATAAAAGAATGAAACAAAGATCTAGCCCAGCCTAGCATGTTACACCAAAATGCATCAGTCCTCCAGGCCACACTAAGTACAGCATGTAACAGAAACGCAGGAACTTACAGGCGATCAGCTGAAGCACAGGGGAACTACAGGCAAAAGGGGAAGCACGTTAAAAATAAGTTAGGAAACTGAAAGAGTAAAGTGTTCCTCTGTTGACATATTAGGAAATCAGGAGAAGTGGTAAGACACATTCTGAAAGGACAAAAAAAATTTAGTGTCATTGAAAATTATTAAAGGTGGCAATTAAAATAAAGAGACTTTAAAGAAACAGAAGAAACTCAAGCATTCTCTCAAGGGAAACAGAGAAGATGGACAAGCTAAAACATAACCATAAGGTGGCAAGCCAAAGCAAGAAACAATAGCTTGTTAAAACCAAGAACAAGATGCTTTTCCAACACATCAAAAGAAAGATGACTAAGAAAGATCAGGGCACTCAGCCTGGGGGGAGGGTTGAAGCCTGACTGACTGCCAGCCCAGCACCAATGCCAGATATAAATAACTGCTAAATAATGGTCCCCAAATATGTTGAAGGTGCATAGCCAAAGAGAAATTTTCAAAAAGCCCAAAACAAACAACAAAAAAATTAAAACAAAACTTAAGACAGAAAATAAATTCCAAATAAAAGGCAGGATCATTTCAGACTCAGCCAAACCGCAAGGGGAAACACAAGCTGCATCTTTTTATAGCTTTGTGCAGCCCTTATAAAAGAGGTGGTAGTTGGGCCAGAATTATATTGCTGCTATCAGTGAAGGAAAATCCCCATTACAATTAATGCCTACATGTATGTTCAATGTCAACACATACACAAAACGGGATTCAGAAAGACAAAAGCAGCTTCTCTTGTCCACCTGTTGTGATTTTCAAGCTGCTGCACTTAAAAAACCCCAAACAAATGAACTTAAACAGGGTACATATACCTCCAGACTGTCACAATGACAAAGATCAGAAGTGAGGAAGGAAATAAATATTTCTGCTCAAAGCAAAGTTCAATCATAGAAACAGCCAAGGCCAGATAGAGTTCAAGGGGCTCTTGAGTTCAGAAGACAAATCACAAGCTGTATAGAGTTAGCAGCTTTAAAGGACCTTGATTTCAACTCAGAATGTTGAAGAAACTGAAGCTGGGCAGCACATAAAGTTCATTATTTATGCTAAGACTTGTGAAATTTTTAATTTCTTAGAATAAAGCCTGGCTTGTTAAGAGTTCACTGTAAGGCCTCAGTACAAGTGCAACTCACAGGATTTTCTACAGAACCAGTTATCAAACCATTCTAACTTATCCTCCAGGGCAATCTTCTACTTCAATTGGGGGAAAAAAAAAAAGATAATTTCAATTTGAGATGCAAATCACAAGTACAATCCTATATTTTTAATAAACTGAAAATAAAACAACTTTTCCCATATCTTCATTGGAAAGCATTTCCCCCCCTCTTTTTTTCAAACTACCTCTGCTTTCACACGCAGCTAATGTGCGTCTACCCTTTTAAAAACTCCAGCAGATTTATATGGCCTGATATGAATGTCTCACTTGACATACCTTGAGACTTTTTCCTTCCCTGCCCTCCCCAAGATGCTGGCTGTTTACCCATCATGACATCAAGCTACATGAAGTTTCGAAGTCAGCAAGTCACTTGAAAATAATAAACTCAAATGAAACAAAACCACAAAAGCTTTCCTGCAAACCCAATCTGAAAAACACAACAGTTATACTTGTTATATCCTGATGTCTTACATCAAACAGCTCCCTATGGCTAACATTTGTACAGTCATAATATAAGATGAATTATTAACTTCCTCATTTTCTGCATACCAATCCACTATGCATGCAAAATGCCAAACATAAAACAGAATGTGACTGCTGGAATGTTATGTAAAGTGAGAGAAAATAGTACAGGCAATATTGTGACATTTGGAATCTACATTTCAACAAAAATAGTCTCAAAATGTTTTACATTGTTCATAAGCAGAACTGTGAACTAATCAAGAGAACATTCCATAGGCTGCTCACAGAAAAACTCCTTTAAACCAACTATAATCTTTATTGGGTACTGAAAACATTAGGATTCTATCCAATTTGGTATTTTTCTTCATTACCAGATGTTCAGCAAAAAGACATACAAAACACAGTGGACAAATAACTCCAATTATTAGTAGTCATCTAATCTAGTCATCAGTAGCACATGAACTTCCTGAACCAGAGACCTTTTGTACCATTATATTTTAGAATCACTCATTAACCACATGTTTTTTACAGTGTATCTCAGCTCTGATGAAGTAATTGTATCGATCTGGTAATGAATGCCACAATTTTGGACATTTTAAAGACTTACTTCATTTACTTTTAGCTGATCTACTGTTGAGTGCTTTCCATCTCTCCTGCTATGAAAAGTAAGACTTCCTTTAGTATTGTTTTTCAGAACACTGGTGATTTTCCTTCCAAACAACTCCCCACTCTCTTTTTCCCCATCCTTTCCCAAGCTGAAGTGCTGCCAACTAAATAGTTTTGGAAGGCCAGAGTAGACAGTCCCTTTTCTCTCCTCAGACTACTACTTTGTGACATTCTCTAAGCAAAAGAAGGTCCAGTCATGAGTCTGAAGTTCACATAAGGAATCTATTATCTCACAATGGTTTAATTTTTAGACAGAAAAAGAAGCTGCCAACAACTGTATTTCTGCCTGGTGTTGTTTGAAATTGGGTTCTGTAATTGTTGATCTTGTGGACTTGCACATCACAAATCTTCAAGGAGTAAAAAACAGAGGAGGTTCTCCTCGTGTTGTTAGCATTCAAAAACCAGTTAAAACTAGAGTGTTACAAAGTATTACTTAACATCTAAAAATTTATTTCTTCCTTGAGAAAATAAATGTAGCAAGAAGCTGCACAGTTAACCCTGCTCTATGACTATGTTTTCCACCTGCCACACTCACAGTATTCACAGAAATGAACAGAGTGCACAAGGTATTTCTCATCTCCATTTTTGTTTATGGTGTGAAACCCAAACAATGCAGAGAATCTTTTAGGAGGGAAAAGACCTATGAGTTCAAGTCCAACCTTTGACTGATCACTGCCTTGTCAACTAAACCATGGTGTCATATCCAGTTGTTTTCTGAACAACTCCTTGGGCAGCCCATTGTGATATTTAACACTTTCCATGAAAAAATTCTTCCTGATGTTCAGCCTGAACCTGTCCTGGAGCAGCTTGAGGCCATTTCCTCTCATCCTATCACTGTGTTGGACAAGAGGCCAACGACAGCTTGGAACAATCTCTTTTCAGGCAGTTACAGACAGCAATAAGATCCCCTGAGCCTTTTTTTCTCCAGGCTACACAGCCCCAGCTCCCTCAGCCAATTCTCACATGATTTACTCTCTAGACCCTCCACTATCGATGCTTCAAATGGATGCTTGTTAACTCCAACACTACAGTAATTCCACTCATACTGATGCTTATGCCTTTGATGGTACAAAAATGCCAAAAAACCAGTTTGGATTTCAAAGTTGAATGCTGAGCATCAAAACAGTACCTGTGCAGAATCACACAAGGAATTTCAGACAGCACAGGCACAGAACACAGCAGTTTTTCCAAAGTTAGATTCAACAGGCCACTGAATACAACAAATAGCCATGAGTCAGACCAGTAAGCTACTGTAAATTCACATCCTCAAGCCCACACTTCAGCAATGAGCATTACTCTATCACATATATTGGCAAAGATCAGGTTCTGATGCTGTCAGAGCCTGCAAGAAAAGAAACAAACCCTGATTTTGACTGTGTAGAAGATGACTAAAGGGAAGATGGACAGAGAAGACTACCTGTAATGTTTTTTGCCTTCACCAGCATGCTGGATAAAAGTACTCATTTTTCAAAAGCAAAATGTAATGCTCGTATGTCAAGCAGGTAAGTCAGTGCTTTAAGTGTATGACATGCTCCAACATGGGGAAAGTGATCTTGGCAAGCACTTGACAGAAAACATCAGGAAGGCAGATGTTTCAAGTTCCGTGTTTAACATGCTGCACTTGAATCAATTCACATCTACTGCAAATATAAAAATGTGTCTTTAAATGTTTCTATGAGGAAGAAAAACAAAATTACTGGAAAAATGCAGATACAACTATACACTTTGCTATTTCTACAGGAAGGCTGCCTTTCTGGGCTCACCAAAAATGAAACTTCAGAACTCCAGGACAGTGTCACCCATGTTATTACAGTGCTGAGTTTAACACTCAAAAGATCTAGGAAATTAAAAGGCTCAAATCAGGAGTACTGAAAGAACTTCAGTTCTGAGATGCTTGCAGTTTTGAAAAACAAAGGGGAAAAGGTGTCTGGTTTCCAACAAGTTTCAGTCTCAACATCTGCCACATGCAAAAAAAAATTAACAGATTTGCGATATTTTGTCTTTCATTTTCTTCCCAAATTGCACTACCTAACCATATTCTTCCCTACTTTGAAGACAGTCTTTAAGAGAAACTAAAACTAAAGGAAAACAATTTGTGTTTGCATGTTAATATGTGACCTGCGGGTCTGAGTATCGTCATCTAGTTAGCTTATATTTGTAATTACAGCTGAGGTTACTTCACACTTGCACAAAGAGCCTGCAGTGCAGATTTTCACAATCAGCTGCCTGCATTACCACTGGCTTATCTATGTACAAAATTAATTTTTGCAACTAGAAGCTAAGCTATTGGCATACTTCTTTCAAACATATCTAAGTCCTACAGAACAGCAGGGTAACAAACTTGTTTTTCCCTCCAAAGAGGGAGTAAAAGTTATCTACTTTTTCTTTCAAACAGAATTTCTATACCCTAAATAGTACATTGAGTACAACTAAGAGATGTCTTTCAGAATACAGCTGCTCATGAAAATTAGGCATTTAAGAACAGTTGCAAATGGGTACCTCCCCACAATGAAAACAGCCAACTAATACATTACTTTAGGGGAAAATACTCCAAACAAACCACAAAACACTCTTAAAGCTATTCTTTCAATAGCTATCAGTAAATTAGGAATTGTGATGCAGCAAAACAACATAGAAAGGTAGAAATGCATACAAAATTGCAATTGTTGCAGCTAAGAAGCATAAGACTTTTTAAGGCATAAGAGAAAATACAAAAAATAATATAAGTAACTACTAGCTAAGGATAGGAAAATTATCACCAGGAAAAAAACCCCTTCTGTCATGTGCAATACTTTACACTGGGAAACAATTAAGACAACATATCTTATGAATAAAAGTAAGTATTTCCCAGTGCTCTAAGAGTGACAAGAGATATTTCCTCTACCACTGAGAAATTTCTAGAAAGAAATACTTGTGATTGCACGGTCAAGTGATTTGTTCCTAATAATTCTGGAAAAGCTGGATTGAAGTCTCAAGTGACTGGCAATTTTACAACACTAACATAGTTCTAGTAAACTACTACTTATTAATTAGAAGACTTAAAAAACCCAAAGAAACAACACGGACCAGAATGTTTGACACTCAAGTAGGAAATATATAGAAGAAACTGTGGAACTCAAGAAATTAACAGACAAAAATGATCCATGTTGACTACTATCAACATAAGATGATAATAGGTTATGCACATGAAGACCAAAATGATGATTTTGCTTAAGTAATACAAAAGTAAGGCAATATAATATTTATCTATATGGCATGACTTACTACTAGGGTGGTTTCAGAATTACGTTAGAGCAATAAAGAACACATGAAGTGAGTTCTAGCTTAGAACAGCACCACACTTTATTTATCGATTTTAAAGAGATCCAGCCAGGACTGTTGCCATATTTAAAAGCACGCAACATTTTCAGTGATTTGAAAGTGACTCTAAACTCAGCTCCTGATAGCACTTGATGGATGACATGGGAATTGACTAAACTGAGTAGGAGTCAGAACAAGGCCAGAAAGACCAAACAAGACAGACTCACTCAAAAATAGGTTGTATGGTAAAATTAAATGTGAAGCATATTGCTAAGGTATAAGTAGGGACCATATTTTAAACAGCAGATTAATCTATTCTGCACATACTTTTTGTGCAAGTTAAGAAAATGACCCAAAAGATGTCAAGCATGTTCAGCAGCAGTGGCTATCCTGCATGAGTCATTCCAGTTCTGATAACACAGGCACACTCTGGATTTCACTTTTTGGGCAAGTAAATTCACCCAATGTGCAAGAAACTGATGTCCTAAAGAAACAAACCTCAGTGAATGACAGCACCTCCTTCCCAAAATAGTTAGTGTTCATTACATACATGTATAAATTGAGTATCTAGAGACTGCAATCACTCACATCTGTGGCCACCCACAGGAAATCTCGTCAAATATAGGTAAACGAAAAATTCTTCAGAAAGTCAACAAGCAGAAGCTGCGTAAGATACAGATATCTTGTCAAATGCTTTGTTCAATGCTAAATAGAAGCTGTTCACAAATTAAGATTATTGTGAAGGCAAACTATTTCAAGAGCAGAAGCCGTATGTATTGCTGCACTCAGCAACTTCTATCAGCTCCCTCTGAAATCAAGAGCAAGACACAAGGTTTCCACAACACTGGCTCTAGACTCACAAATACATTATTACCTGGGAGTGCCACATTTGATGCTGTAAAATATCCAGTAGAATAAGACTCTTCTGCCAGAGAAATATGATGGGGAGGAGGGGTAAAAAGACACCTAAAAAGATCCCAAAAGGACCTCTTGACAATAAGATGCTACATTGCCACTAACTCAATCCTTGAGAAAATCTAGATGAAGCAGTGATATTGTCCTTTATCCAGCAATGCAGACTGCAATGCTAGCACCAAGCAGAACCTGAGGTACTTGAGTTGCAAGTTCCAGAACAGCCTTGACAGCATTTGAGTTGGAATCTCCTGTACCAAAAGCTGCATGAATAAGTCTAGAGAAGCGACACAAGAAGGAGGCATCTGGAAGTGGTCAGAAGTAAATAATTTTAAACTATGTTGATGTTAATTGGTCTACAGTTATCCATGGTATCCAGGCATCTACATTCTGTTTTACTCCCACCTGCATTTTGACTTCAAAACTTCGATATCCACACACTTTTGTTTTCCCATTCACATTAACACAGCATCTACAGCCCCTGCTTCATCCCAAAGCCGTTTTTGACATCTCCCTTTCTGACAGTCTTCCTGTTAGATCTGCACTCCTCTTCTGTCACCACAAATGCTTAATTCCTCAGGGGTAAGAGGGAGAAACATAACCACGTTTTCTCTCCTAAGCGCACTTAGAAGGGAAGGCTTGTGACATGCCAGTTGTTGTAAACTTTTGTAGGCTTTCAAAGTTTTTCCTTACAGCACACAATGCCTGTTATGTGATTGGAGAAGAGTTCAGAATGAAGATTTACTAAGTGGCCTTCTACACAAAGTCTGAGGACAACACTTGCCAAGTGAGGGCCTTTAATTAACATCAAAAGTCTTTGAGGCCAGTGTCTCAAAGATTTTTGACTCCAAGACAGGATGATTCAAACACGTCCTTTTGTTCTTTTCTCATGTGAGCAATGCCCTTTTGTACAATGGATCTATTGTTATATTATTGTCTCAACATCCTTAAGGAAACTCAGAGACCTGGGTTCAAGCAGACAAGAATTCTCAGTTACTACCTACAAACTGGCCTTTGGCTTAAATTGGAAACGGAAGAGAAGTTACACAAAGGAAATTATGATTTCACAAGTGCTTTCAAAATCAGGATTAGGAAGATACATAAACCTCTCAAGAGTTATTAGTGATCACAGGCCTGAGGGTTCACTGTAAATATGGAAAAGACTTATCTACTGACTAATGGAAGATTTACTGAAAGAACAAAAAATAAATGAAAAAGACATTTATTAAATGCAGCAAAAGAAAGTATTAAATGTTGCCTTTACTATACTCTATAGACAAGTGTTTTAACTGTCTTCACATTAACATTAACTTCAATTAATTTGTATTGTATCAGTCCTCTGTTTCCAATGGAAGTAAAGCCACTTCACTGTGCTTTACTGTTTGAAATACTACAGGCTAACAATGAATACATGAAACTATTCTTAACCTCATTAAAACAGTCATAGCTTAAAATGCAACCCCAATAGCACAAAATTCAGTTACATAACTTTCCTAAAATTCCACCATACCCTTCCCCCAAGAGACTAAATACCCAATGGAGTAAGCAGAACTGGCTTGTTAAATGAAGACATGTTAAAAATCCCCAAAAGAACCAACTGAAAAAAAATATTCCAAACCCATCAACTCCAACAGTTCTTGCTGAATTTGTGGCTCCCTGGCCTCCTCAGAGGGGAAAGTAACTGCTATGTAAAAGGTCTTGCAGACAGTCCTGCAGACTACAAGGTTCTTTGCAGGCAGACAACCACATTGACTTGATTTCGTGATATTTTCTTCAGTCTAAATTTAAAATCACACATCTATTTTTGTATGGAATTATGACATACTTACTCTGCCATTACGCGCCTGACGTTATTGGCATATAACACTGGATTTTTTCTTTCTTCTTCTGAAGGAATATACACGGGTAGAAACTGCATACAGAGAACTGAATTATACCAAAAATATTTAACATTTTAAACAATCTCTTACAGCACTATGGTGAAAATTGTACACAGTTTGTTGTTACTCAGAAAATTGTATTAAGACTACAGAAAATATTAAAAATTAAACTTTTAAATGCTTAAGTATATGTCACACATCTAGAAATTAATACAACACTGACTCTGCTAATTTCTTACGACATGGAACCCAAGCAGAATTTTACCTTCATTTCCTATGTGGGACTCATATTTTTAAATAATTTAGAAGTATTAGCACTTCCTTGCATCAACCTCACTTACCTCCTGTATTGCTCAGGTCTTTCCAGATAACAAAAAAAAAAGGACATGCTAAAGGAATATTGCTTTATAACTTAAAAATTAAGAACCCAAATTTTAAGGACATCAGATATTTACTGTCCCCCTGCACATTTTGAAATCATGTACAACTGCCTAATATACACACAAGAAGTGTTTTTATTTTCTGCTGTTGCATGTTTTGAAATTTTTTTTCCTTCTAATGGGACATGAGCCATCAACACTCCATTGAAAGAAAAAATCTAAATGAATGCAGATGACCAGAGAACCACAGAACAATTGATGCTGGAAAGGGGAAAATGAAACCAGAACTGCTGGAGACCCACAACAGAAAGGGCAGCTTTTGGAACTGCACAGCCTACATTAAAATATCTTCCAGTATTTAAAGCTGTTTTTAAGTGTCCATTGAAAAATTACATAATCCCCAAAATCGTGGCCAGTCTCACCAACAAAAACCTTCAAAACATTTAATTCTGCCAAGTGACTAACTTCTCAAATGGGAGGAACAAGAGCAGATCATTCTGATCATCACTCCTACTCTGTACCAGACAGACAACTCTCTCAGTAGTGCAGCACAGCGAGATAATTCATGTACTAAGTGAGAAAAAAGCTCACAATCCTGTGTAAAGCTTTTGTACTAGAAAAAAAAGCTGCAAGAAACTTAGTTGTAGTACATATAATTACATATGGGTAGTGAGGATGGGAATTATGACCCAGAAATTTCACACTGGTCTTAGAAACTAAAAACTGGGAAAAGTTGTTGGTCTTTATTTTGAAGTTTATAATTTCAGCAAACACTTCTCAATAACCATGAAGATAGCTGTGTTTTTAAAATTATATAACAAACCAAACACTGATATTGGACATTCATCTGTTTCCTGTAAAGGACAAATATTGAATTTATTTTGAGTTTTGCTGGAGTTTTCCCTACATGCACCACTGCAGCTGAAAACACTTGACTCCTGTCTAAGTTTACATTACAAGCAGGTACACCAGCCTCATATAATATACAAAACCACAAAGACTGTGAAGTTCACAGAGATGGAAAGACTGCTCCTTCAACTTCCAAATCTCATTCCATTTATTTGAGTTGCAAATGGCTATCAAGTAATTTGTCAAACACAGGAGAAGTTTGAATATGAGGTGATTTCAGAGGTGTTCAGCATGTCTGTGCCTAACTCAACATAAACAGCACAATCATTTCAACATCACTAACAAAAACAAGAGAAGAACTCTCGGCTGCTGCAGACTGTCGTGGATGTACAAACACTGAAGCTGACAGGTCAGTAAAACAAACAGACATGAGCCAAAACAAACTACATGTGCAGATGATCATATATCCTTCTTCATATTGCCAGCATGTCAGTTCTAAGTACAGGATGGGTGGGTGGGTGAATATTTACAGAAACCTATTATAAAACCTACATAGATGCTTGCTTCTCAATACACACTGGATGACACATACAACATGCCAGAACATATATTATATGCAGAGAAGCCCAGACTAGCAAAGTTTGGATCCTGATTGCTGGCTGTTAAATCTTACTGGCTATCATTCAATTAAAAAAAAACCCCTCTGAGGTTGTGTTGTTTTGTCATATGTCTTCCTGAATTATTGGATCAGCAGCACTAACTGCAGTATCCAGGCTGGTAGGTATTTGCCAGCATCTCTGTGTTGGTTGAACAGAACAGGAGCATCAACCAACAAGCTTCAGAGACCAGAGGAAAAATATGACTCAGAACACAAACCAACTATTATTTCCTATACGTCCTCACTGCACTTCCTTAGAAAAACAGATTCAACTACTACAGCTCCAGAACAGCCTTTGCAGCATTTGAATTGGAATCTCCTGTACCAAAAGCTGCACGAATAAGCTGGGAAAGTTTAGAGAACTGACACAAGAAGGCAGCATCTGGAAGTAGTCAGAAGTAAATTATTTTTAACTATGTTGATGTTAATTGGTCTACAGTTATGCAGGTAGTATCCATTGCATTCAGGCATCAACATTCTGTTTGATTCTCATCTCCATTTTAACTTCAAAATTTTGATATCCAATCATATTTGTTTTCTCATTCACATGAACACAGCCTCATACTGGCCTGAGGCGTTACTCTGCCTCATACTTGAGAGCAACCTTGCAAAGAGGTCTGCTCCTCTATCCTCTGCCAACCCCTGCTTTAGTATGGAGTATTTCAGAAGGTCACTAGTTAGGTTTGCTTTTTCTTCCCCCAAGAACTACCAAAGATCATAGCTTGTTATGTAAGAGTTACAGAAACTCAACATCTGCTAGCAGCTGCTGCCTCAAAAATCATGAAAGCTCAGCAGTGTTCACTCCTGTGTGAAAGAACCCATTTTACTTGCCTAGGGCAGAAAACCGTGTTCCTGAGAAAGGGTAAAGATCCTGCCAAACAGCTGGTTTGTTTTAGCCCTGAGTGAGGCAGTCACTCCCTGGCCCTTCTGCAAAACACAGGCCACTATTCTGGAAATCACGTTTGTTTTTTATCCAACTGAACTGGTAACACAAGCCACAAATTTCTACAACACATACAACTATTGAGTGGCTGGTATTTTGCATATTTATTAATTCTGAGAATGACTGATTGCAAAAATAAGCAAACACTGAGCAATGACAAGTACAGTGATCAGCATGCAATATATGTTACTATTGTAACACAGTGTATGGAAACATGCAATAGTTCTTCCTACTGATTTACCCTGCCATCGGTTCCATCTCTCAGACCTAAATAGCTGCCTCATTACTCTAAAGTAAAAGAATTGCAGAACATCTGTCAAATATCCTATATGACACACTTCCAATACTGTAATTGTCCACAAAAGTGTAATTACTCTGTGTAAAATGCATTAGGACAAGTTGAAAGGCAAGGCTATAATTGTTTCCATGTTTTCACTACAGTAGTCTTCAGCTTTAAAATTACAGTATTTTCCTCAAAATAAAAGTTAAGAATATGAATAAATTTTCTTTGTGCTTTCCAACTTGACATTCTGAACACATTCTGAACAGTGCAGCCTAATAAAAAAATTAGCCAGATATTAAATAACTTATGTGGCCTATAAGAAACCACCTATAATTTTTCTCTACAAGACAGTTCTTGGTTTGTACATCAGCATTCACACACTTGAATGTCTAACATACAAAGTCGGTACACTAATCAAAAGAGAAATCAGGCCATCATTAGAATACAAGAAATTTGTTCACAAAAGACTTTTTAAGTGAGCCAGAAATTTATCTATTCAATTCAAATCACTAAAAAAATAAAGTCTTATGCCAACTGGAAAACTGTATTTTGCTATTCCATTTTTAGACTGTATTTTCAGATACAGAAGCCATTTGTCTAAAATATAAGTGGTGTCTTAAACTGTTTTTACATACATACATCCAAGATATGAATACATACTTTCACTGCAGAATTATGTACAATATTATGTATTCTACAACTGCTCAGAATACAGTGGAGTTTTTTTTTACTGACCTCAATTTCCACAGAATTGTGAAATTGACATAAAGTAAGCCACAGAATTTCAAACCTAAAAGGGGAAAAAGATAGGGAAGGATGGAGGAAAAAAAAATATACAGTGAAACTGTAACACATGATGCTCCGAAGTCTTCATGTAGCATCCTACTTGCAGTATCATCATATTCAGATAAAAATTAACAGAAATGGCCTTTGACAGTACTTCTACATATTAAATTCTGTAAGGTGGAACAAAAGTAGTTTACACTGAATTGGCATCTTAAAAATAGTCAAAAACAGGAAGACAAACAGTGAAAGGTAATATATGCATGACATGTTAAAGGAAGAATAAGTCTATTTCAGAAAAATGCTGTATTCAGCATGAAGTTGGCAACATTAATTATGTAACCACTGAGATTTTATCATTACCTTAGTTTAGAATCAAAGTTCATTATACTTCCAAAGTCTGTTAATGAAACGCAGTATGTGCGTTTTAATAGCCTAAGATACAAGATAACTGGAATCAACTTGACCTTTGAAAGCATTAAGATTCAAATTCAGGAAAGGATTTAGTAAACATAAATTAAGGAGCAGTGTCAAGCAGTCACATTTTCATACAGTATCTAGGCAGTTACAGTAGTCAATTATTGTGAGGGGATGGCTGGCCAAAATCCTCTTACACAGAAAAAGGGCAGTTCCTAGATGCAAAACCCTACTCATTTTGTTATACACATGTAGGGCTGCAAAACATTTCACCCCCACTTCCTTCTTATTGAGCTTCCAAGACATCAAAGCAAAGAATCAGGAACAACAATGGAGCCCTGTAATTTGAAGTTTATGCTCCTGACAGGAATACAAAAGCCTGCTTTCTAGGTCCTTGTTCAAGAGCATTAAAAACCCCCAATAAGTTACAAGTAAACTTTTCTCTCTGCCATCTCTGTAATCCTCAAACATTGAACCCTGAATTTAAATAAAAATTTAAAACTGATAGAATCTGTATCTAACTGAACTATAGTCATTCTTTATTTTCAAGGTAGACTCGGTTATCTGCTCTGAATACTGCCAAAGCAGTAAAAACATTACTTTCAATGAGTGTTTAAGCTTGCAAGTGACAAGTTTTCAATCCATCTAACAGGCTACAGCACCTTTAAACAAACAGAATACTCCTAGATACAGAAACATTTCCAGATTCCTGTTTTAGTGTTAGCCAAAACAAAGATGTGTTTGCTGAGAAAAGGAACTCTGTTATGGGTCTTAATAGCATTTTCTGCTAAGACATCACAAATACATTTTAGGTTACCCAGGAGAATTAATCCTAATTAAGCCAAGCTGTAATTTAAACTGACCCAGTCAATTTGTGTAACATCATATGCTGCTGCAGATTCTGATTCAGCTTTAATTTAATTTAACTTTATTAGCAGAGGTCAACACTTCAGAATAAGGGTTTTCTAGACATTATAGTGATCTGAGGCAAGACACCTACAGGTTTCTTCCATCTTCCTCTGTGTTCTTGAGTACTCAGGATATTAAGGTGGAAGTAAGCTGCTCACCTTTCTCCTCTGTGGCTGAGATTTTTAGATGAATTGCAGTGCATATGCAAGGGAAGAGGTAGGAGCTCACAAGAACAGAAATCCCTTTATGCAGCAAATGCTGCAGTGTCTGTACACAAGATACACAACCCTGGACTCATCTACTTCCAAAGTGACAAATCATTTGTAAGCTGAACCTTTGCAAGTGATCAATGATTTTCTCAAGTCTCAAAATCATGTCCTTAATTAGATCTGGTTCCTAAGTGCAAAACTTAATTGACAAGACTCTAAATTACTTGAATCTTGGCTAATCCCCATGGTTTCCTCATTATTACTGAAATATAGGATGCCACATGGGACATTCAAAACAATACAAAGCATTATCCGCAGAAGCCAACTCTCCTTTAGTTAGGGTTCAAAACTTGTTGTTTTACTCTTGATCTAAACATTTTGGAATTTCAATTCAAATCCCAACAAGAAAATAATGCCTAACATTTTTTTTAAACAAGGAAGAACTGCTTTGTTTAATATTTTATATTACATGTATTTGCTAAAGAACTTCTAGAATAAAATTTTGTTTAAATAAAAAGTTGAAATGATATTCAGACAAGATAATGGAAACAGTATCTCCAAAGTCTTTGAGTGGGTCAACTGTTTTCATGAGAGTAGACCAATTTCAAACAACAACCCTAGATTTCATACAGTAATATACCAAAACAACTTGGAGGCCACAGAATACATAGAGCAGAAGCAAGTCATTTTACTTTAGGCACTTGGCTAAAAAAATTAATTTGAAATAAAAACCTAAAATTCATTCTGCAAACCAACAAAATCATAGCAGCTGAACTACATTGTTTATACCTGGATTCCTCTTAATAACTATTAGTATAATTGGAGAATAACAGATAAAAAATAAGTATTAATCCCAAAAAATAATCAAATAAGGAGCAACTGGTTGACTATATATGCATATAAGTCATATAAATAAAAACTAATTGAGGCAAGCAATGATGAAAACAATAAAACATTAACCACTTACGCTCCTGGCCCTTGCCATGTCCATGTGATTGTGTCCTAAGAAAAGAAGTGTGACATTTGCAATTAATTATTGTGCTTTCAACTTTTTACACTGCATACAGCACATCTGAAAATATATTACTGAGAAGCTTTCATGGAAAATTCTATGCTCTCTTTGCCAAAGTTCTTAACCCTTTAGGAATCAGCCTATCTTTTAATCAGCTATATGGCCAAAATGAACACTGTGTGAAACAATAAGAGAGGACAAATCACAGTAAAAGAAGCGAACAAGATGCAAATAGCAAAAAGGGAACAGAGACCTGTAAAGCAATATATAACAGGTACGAAAATAACACTAAAAATCATTCCATTTTTAACTAATATTAAGAAACAGCACAGGAAAAAAGCCTGCACTACTAGGAGATGTGATTTAAGTGTACAAAAAAGAATCTGAAAACCTAAAAATTAGTTCTGTTCTAACTGGGAAAAAAGAGTTAAGTCATTAATGTAAAGACAAGAGGACTAATTAAATTCAGGTTTCTGAAAGACCTGATCAGAAAGATAGTTTTTTTCAAACTACTGAACATGTTCCAGTTCACTTCTATGCTACCAGCCAAACCCATTCTAGAGATTTCAGGTGATCACATGTACCATGACCATGAAAAAACAAGTTAAACTCAAGTTACAAGTTAAATGGTATTATTTACCATTTAGAGCAAAAGGCCACCTAAAGTAAAAATAAAAGAAAGCAAACCCATCCACAAAAGGTGAAAAACATGATTAAAGATCCACTAAAAATTTAAAACTTGACATTTAACAATTATTTTCAATCAAATGAAATAGGATAAAGGAAAAGTCTATCTGCAGCAATCAATTTATCTGCATTAAAAAACCCCACCTCCATGTAGTGACATTTTAGAACTATAATGTGGATAGTTTTACTGTTACACAGTTTCTAGCTACTTTGATGTCTCTGATAATACTGCAAGTAAACATTTTATGGGTTTTGTGTTTTTCCCACAAAGAGCTTTCATTACAAACCATGAGAAACCAGTGTAGATAGCTGATAACTTATCTAGAGACTAGATCTGCCTTATAGATCACCAAGCACCACACATCTCCAACTCAGCTCTCTAAATTGCAACAGCGTAGAGGGAGATAAAGAAAAATGTGATCTCCATGAAAGTGTCTGGATCACTGAACAGTGCATAGGTATTTGCAGATTCCAGCCTCATGCTGACTAGCTGGCAAGTCAAACTCAAGTAAGCCATGTTATCAATCAACATTCCTGCAAGACATTCCCAATGTGAATGCTTTATTTTTGTCAAAATATCAGGATGCATCAGGAATAATGGTCAGAAATGCTATCTAGGGGAAAACAGGATTCTGATCTGCAAGACGCAGATCCATGTTACAGGAGACTCTTATCAGCATAACCAATATCTTTATGATAAAAACAACAAACAGACAAAGTGAAGTAGGATGTTCCCTACATAACTAACTTACCTTTTATATTTATCACAGCTACCAGCTTACACTTCTGGACAACATTCTCTTTGACAGCATTCTTTGCATTTATTGTATCCAAGTAATGAATACTTTAAATTGTGTGGAAGTACATAAAATGATACAATAGCTTGGTTGGAAAGGACCTTTTAAGGCCATCTATTCCAACTCCCCTGCAATGAGCAGGGACATCTTCAACTACATCCTGCTGTCCAGAGCTCCATCCAACGTGACCTTGAATGTTATCCCCTCTGTTATTTCCCCTTAGCAGAGGAGGAAATAAAGAGAAGGGCCATATTCCATAGAGTTTGTATTTGACACAAGAAGATACTGAGAATCATATGCCAACCTTCAAACAGGAGATTGGCTGTGTTTTTATAGGTTCAGTTAACCCTGATATACCAAAACTGTACAAGACCTGCTGCCAAATCTCTTATCAAATAGCACAGTTACTTGTGGAAGACATTTGGACATAAAACACATTTTAAATGGCTCTGTGATATTTAAAGAGGTACATAGTTTATATATTTTCATAGATAACAGCACTCTGACAGAAAATTCAAATGAAGAAACATGGGAAAGAAGGAAAAAAATTGTAAAAAGGATTGCAGTAGAGAACCTATGGGTGCAGACATTAGAGCCTGTATTCTAATTCAAATATAGGTAATAGCTCTCAGGCATCCAATACCTAAAATATTACCAATCTAGACAACCAGTAGCAAAATTTGGAATATCAGGTCTAAACAACATTTTGAGCCTTAAAATTTCTTTCTGCTCATGCATCAAGAAGAGAAACATATTAAAATATTGCTACTAAAAAGCACTGATACAGGACCAGAGATGTCATCTAATACAAACAGCCACAAGCCCCAAGTTGACTGTTTTTCGGGAAGCAACTCTAAAAAAATAAATATAAAACACAGAGCTCTTCACAGCAATCAGAACTAGATTTATTTGCTAGAAAAAAACCCTGAATTTACTTCTTCCCTTTTACCATGTTTCAGCCCACTGCAGAACAGTAGTGCTTTCCCTAGCTCTTCAACACACTACAATGAAATAAACACGCCAGAGTGCAGACACCTATTACATTCACCCCAGGCTCTGATCTCAAAAACCCTCTCAAAACAGGCAGGTGCACTCAAATCCAAGACTGTTCTCATCTATACTGTAGAACTCAAAGCTCTGAACATAGATCAGAGCAGGCACTTCAAGCAAAACACAGCGGGGTGACTGCACCTAATGTATATCTGCAGTTCACTGGCTAAGCAAAGATCTTAAGAAGTTCCTTTCTAAACCTAAAATTATAATATGCATCAGTCAAACAAGGCAACAAATAGAAAGCCAGAGACATTTAAAATTTGCTAAAAATGTTATCCTAATGTATGAAAACCAATTCTCATTCCCTACTCTGTTCTTACATGTGTTTTGGTTTAATCCCAGCTGGCAACTAAGTACCACACAGCTGCTTGCTCCCTCACTCCTCCTCCCCTGCGGTGGCAGGAGAATTAGGAAGAAAAGGTAAGTCTTGCCTTCTAGATTGAGATAAGAATAGCTCAAAAATTCAAACAAAATAATCTAACTCCACATTCCTAACTAAAATAAATCCCACCTTTGTGTACCACATCATATTCCTTCTGCATCTCTTCCTTCTAACTCTGATGCAACTCTTCTGCAATCCCCAAGCTAATATAAAAATAAAGCAGTAATAGCAATTATCACTCCTCTCATTAATGCTTAGACCTTTGGAAGGTCTCAAGGAATTAGATCATAGGAGGTTAAATGACTCAGTAAGGCACTGAAAACGAAGTGTTTTACAGCAAGTAAAAGCAATAGGAAAAACTTAAGTCCCATACACAAACTCAGGCCAGCTCAAAATGGATATCTTTATAACTAGTTAGAATTTCTTTTATGACATTTTTGCAGTAACATAAAAATTATGAATATTTTCATTTACATTTATATTGTTCTCAACATTAGAAGCTCACAAATTTCTGTTGGTAAAGTGTTAGGAACATTTACTATTGGTTTACAAACAGTGAGTATTATGTACTACAGGCAATAATGACATTTCAGTATGCACCTGGATTTTGAAGATATTTACAAAATAACATTTGACAGCTTTATATTGCTATGGGCTTAACATTAACAAAAAGTTAAAAGGCATATTAATATGACATAAGCCACAAGCATGTTTACCATTTTAAATGGCAGTGCCATCAAAACTTCAAACTATTTTTTGAAATTAATATTTCTTCCTGAAAATGTAACAATTATGTAACGAAAAATCCCAGGCAGCCTGCTACAATGCACTTGATACTATGTAAGCATACCAGGCTGCTACTCTTGTCACAGCATCTGCCAAGATAATTTTGGGGTTTGTTACTGCAAACTACTTGATTGCCATTACACCATGACTCAGCTAAGAGCAAATGGTGGCTGTGTATATAAACTTTGCATGGATCCTTTTCTTTTTTAATCAAGCATATGTTTTATATCCACCTGTAAATGACAGAAAGAACAGTGGATGGAACTATTTGTAAGCTACTCAGGTACCAAGAACAAAACCCTTCCTTAGAACAAGGGTTCTCAAGTCAGAGATGTTCTGATGTGACCTGCATCAGTAATAGCGGTCCTTATTTTACTTCTGACACTCTTCATACCCTCCTTAAGTAACTTCCACTTCAGAAGGGGACAAAAACTTCATATCTTGTAAATAAACACTATAATCTGCATTTTACCTGAATATAATTTACATTGGAGGACTAGTGCAAACTGGCTAATTCCTTAGCCAAGGGCATGGTGAATGTAAAACAGACAAGATGATGCTTTATAAAGGTGCAGAGGACCTCAACACATTGTCTTATACCATTCAGCCAGTCACAGTAATTCATGTCTAACACCCCCAAAGGCAGGAGATGCAGAAACATCTTCCAGCAATAAATGACATTAAGGAAACTCTCCAGCAAGCACTGGAAGAACAGGGAGCACTTAGGAAAACAGATCCTGGACAGAAATTGCCATTTGTCGAGTACCTCTTGTAACAACCTGAACAACTTTCAAAGAAGAAACATTTAAACTGTCTAATATTGCTTGAGGCTTAATGAATAAATGCTTAACAAACAATAACTTAGGAATGATTTTTGAATTTTTAAGTCTAAAAGTTTATACAAGGGCCAATGCACTTAAAGGAAAATACCCTGAATTTCCAAGGACACTGCAAGCTGAACTTACCAGTTTGTTTGGATAACGTAAAACCACTGGCTGTACAGGAACCCCAGGAATAAATGCTCCTAGAAGGCACATACAATACAGAAATAATTAATAGTGAATTTTGGCAGAGAAGAGATTTACTGCAGCAAGAAAAAATTATACAACTAACAGACTGATAGGAAGTAGCTGATGGTGAAACAACAGGATCTGAAAGTAGCCTCAAAAGTAATCAAAAAAAAGCAAGCACTGGAGAATGACAATGTATATACTCCTTTTCAGCAGACAGCTAATTAAAAATGTTTGTTTACATTATCTCTCAAATTATCCTCTACCACTTATACATATTGTCATTTACACAAGTCAAAGCTTAGAACCAAATTCAGCTCAATAAATGAATATAAAAAATGAACGTGCACAAGACGGTTCAATTAATTTATTCCCTGTGGTCAACAATATTTTTGGTAAAGACCTTGGGCTTTCTTATGTAAAAGAAGCCTTCCATTTTTATCTGAAAAACAATAATTTATAGGCAATTTGTCATCTCTGAAATAACAGAATTAATGTCACTTCTATTCTGTAGCTATGGGAAAACTAATAGTTACAAACTGAACTAAAGCTATATTGAACTAGAGCTATTATTCAAAAGCATTGCTTCACTTCATGGGAAAATTACAGTTCTGATAAACAAGCAGTACAAGTTCTATGTCATTTGCTAAACATTTTCTTGGTTTCTAATACAAAGATTGGGTAAGCATAATAAGTATCTTGTTCAAGACTTCTTTTAACATCTCTTTCTCTCATGAAGAAATTAAGAATTTCACCCAAATTATGTTATTCTTGACAGTTCACTAAGGTCTCCCTAATATTCCAATCAAAATTAAGAACTGAATAATTGAAGTACACTGTATTCCTAGCATAACATTTGCTTTACAAAATAACTGTTAGGACTTAAAAGGAATTTATGGACTATCAACATCTTTAAATGAAGATGGTCTGTATAGAATCCTTAAGAGATTTGGAGGCCAGTGGTACCTTCTGCTCAGTCTCAAAGAACAGTCTGAGCAACTTTCCAAATAATTCAAAGCTGACAAAAGCTGAGTGGTAGATGACAACACTACCATTTATACACAAAGCCAAGAAAATGTGTAGTTAGAGCAAGGAGCATAGGCCATGTTAGTAGAACGGGGAAAAGCATCCAGATAGAAATAACTTGAATAGAGACTTAAAGTAACATGATATAAGTGAGGAATTTTGAAGCAAAGGATTTCTGGAAGACTGGATGGATACAGATGCATGTTTCAGTAGGAAAAGTAAGACAGTCAAGAGGCAGACAGCAGCATGTACTAGACCAGAGCAGAGGAAAATAGAGTGAGAATGTAAGGATGAAATACATGGTGCCTGGAATGTCTATGGCATAGCGGGTGAGCAGGAAATCGGGGCTTCACATGAAGAATTCAGGCTAGCTTTCAAAGCATGGTCAGGATTCAGGTGGAGAGAGAAGGAGAGCAAAGAGCTACAGAACAGATGTTTCCCTAATCACCATTTCTTCATCTAAAAAGGTAAGAGCTGAGAGAAAAGTCTGAGATTCTGAGATTCCTTCAGGCAAATGAATCAGTGCAAGGAACCACAGTGCTGACTCACTGCATGATATTCCAAGAGTGATATTTAAATTGCAAGCCAAACAAAACACAAGACACACAGTAAGACCAGAAACTAGGCAGAAAACTAGGAAGTCCAGAAACACATTCACAGCTGCCTTGCTCACTGAAGCTCCTTTATTGACCATCTCCCTACCTACATGATAAAGGCAAGTTTGCATTAAAGATTAGTGGTTTGCTGCAGTACTGGCATTTGTCCCTACTGGAAATGCAGTTTACAGCTGCAGCAACGTTCAGCATTACAACCTCTACTAATCTGATAAATCAAAAGGGTGATATTACTGAAAAGAGCTTAGAACATGGATGTTATGTAAAAATTGTAAAAAATGGCAGCCTCTGTTACAGTGTTACATGGGAAACATTTTTGTGCCATCTTCACCAGAATGCAACTCCACAGAAGAGTTAGAGAAGGATCAGCCAAATACAACAGAGATCAAATGCTGGGCAGCCTGAAATAGATACACTACAAAGCTTAAGGTAGTAGTGAGTATGTAAATGCTGCATGACAGACCCAATATAGGAAATGAAGGGGGCAAGGGAAAAAAAAAAGGCAAAAAGACACAAACATAAACAAAAACCCAGTAAGAAACATTACTCCTCCAGTTCATATGTATCTCAGAAGCCAAGAAAAAACCTGAATTATTGAAACTGTTTTGTTCAATAGTAGAATTACAATCTTCCCGTAGCATCAAAATTTATATTCCTATTTCACCCTATTACAAGGTTTTTAACTCAACTTCTGCAACAGCAAGCAAATTAAAATGCAACTGGTATTTCAGAAAATGAAGATACAAGGACATTCTGTAGAGAACAGAGAAATGAGCATAATACCTACCAGGTTTGAATGTAATTAGACAGGATCGGTTTGTGCAAGTGCCCTCTGGGAATATCATTATCTTGAAGTAAAAAAAAAGTTTACTTTTAAGAACTATTTCAATGTGAATTTATTTATAAACACATTTTTAAAGCTGCTATTAACTGATTACAGCAAAAATGTTCTCCGGGAAAGACAGTTCAGTTAGAGTAAAAAAAAAAAAAGTTGCTGAAGATGTCAAGTAAACTTCTACCTTAATAGGAAAAATATTTTTCTTTATCTGTGATTTTGTCTCTTTCTTGTCCTCCAATAATAATTGTATTTATTGGAACACTAACAATGACAAGAAACACTTGTTAAGTATGAGTATTTTCACTGAAGATTTTGGTGCTAGATAAAGTATCATAGTCTGTTGTGTACCAGAACAAAATTCCTGCTTACAGGCTAAGAAAATAGTTATTTTCTCTTTGCTATTACTTGCCATGTGCACAGATGCCCAAATGACAGACACTGAAAATACCTGAAGAGAATTCTAAAAAAAAGGAGCAAAAACACTTAAGTTGAACCAATTCAGCAGAACAGGGTAAACTGTACAAGAACAAACCAAGCCCCCCAAATCCATATTATAAGGGAAAAAAGCAATGGACTGGGACTAACATTACTAGTTTTATTGCCCACTCTGCCCTAGCTTGCTTTGAAATCTAATGATGAAACTCATGATGCAAAAGCTGTAAATTACCTGTTGCATGGTTTATAGCTGTCTAAACATTTTTGCAGTCCAGTATGCAGAGGTACACCCACTGTCAGCAGCAATAATCCCATAAAAAATATACAGTACCCTAAATCTCAAAAAAATCACAGGAATGCTTCAAATTTGTAAAATAATCACACGCTTCTAGGAATCTGAGATCTTATATATCATCCTTTCCTTCCCATTGCTCTCTTTCAAGGCACATTATAAATAGCCTCATTTAAGGTGCAGAAAAAAGCCCTGAGCCACTTGTTCTGTCCATATTTTCATCATGTGTTTTAACAGAGGTGGTTGCTGGAACATCCAAATTTTTTGGGCTGCCTTGCCCAGTATCACATCTCCAACAACAGCAATGCCATAATCTTGCAAAGGACAAGAACATACAGTGCTTTTCCAGGTATTCTGCTGAGCACTTCATTTTTTTCCTCTTAGGGGACTTCCTCACCTACTGTGGTCTGTCCATTTAGTACCACTTAAGAGCTGTCTAGCCATGTACTTACCCAGTTTCCCCCAAAACACAATGCAATGACAGACAGATGAGAATCTTACATTTTATCTTCTAGAAAGAGGGGGTGGGGGAAATTTCACACACACTCACACCACCCCAAACCACCTAAAGCCACCAACAATGAAAAAAAGCAAACTGCATATCCAAAGCCTGAAAATGCCAAATACCATCTCTTACAGAGTAGCAGAATACAGTACCTGTGGCCATTTACCATCAGACTGGGCACGCCTCTTTATCTCTTCAACAGTTTTCCTGCGAGAATCCTGGTCTGACCGAGATACAAATACTGGTCGGATATATTTGATCAGAGCTGAAGAGGAGGGAAAACAAAAACAAGGACCAGCCTTTATTTTCCCGTTGTTTGAAAAAGATCTCCCACCCCCTCCATACATCCCCACTCCCCCACCACCACCAATAAGTCCTCCGGACAAAAATTTTTGTTAAAAGAATGTAACTACTTTACTATATTACACTGCAAAATCCAATACTCAGCTGAATTATTGCAGCTTTATTGAAATATTTTCTTAAGTTTCTGTGAGGAAAACAGTTTTAAAAATTATGGCATTTTGTAGTTTTTCAGTTTTTAATAGATCAATACATACAACATTACAGATAATGTAAAACATGATGGTACATATTATGCAGTTTTCTGCAACAATGCAGCTGTGGCTGTCTACAGGCCATTTCCTTCCTCCACAAAAAACACACAGTCTATAGCCACTCCTAAACCAGCAAAGCAGCAGGAATCTCCCTGCTACCTAAGTTCTTGTAAAAGACATCCTGTCAGTCAAACTGTCTCTGTCTTTAGAGCTTTTGTCTTCCATGACAGCTCAGCTCCACTAAAGGTACAGCACCCAAGATATTATACACAGTGATGTTATTTTTTGTGAAGAATCAGTGTCAACAGAAAAGGCATGCTCATTTTCTCACTTGTCACTTGTTTGCCTGTTCCTCATACCAGATGAATTAGATCTCAGACATCCTCTTTCTGGCTCAGTGGGAAACCTCTTGTATGTAGCCAGACACAAAATGAACATGAGCAAAAAATCAGAAATCAATCCACAAGATACTCTCCATGCAAGCCTGTCACAAGGATACCAAAGAATACTTTCAAAACAATAAGAAGCCCATACAGCTCTTTTGCAGTGTCTAAAAGCACTACAAGAGAAGGACCCTCAAATACAGCACTCCGTGCCTTTATTTAAGCAGGTTGTCTTCCAAAACCTTTTAATAATTTTTGTATCACGTAATCTTACTTGAAGGTTCAAGAGTCACTAAAACATCAGCTATTCTACGTGCAGCAGATACAGTTTTCATTTTTCCAGCCCCTGTGAGAAGAGTTCACTGACACTGTATAATCTGCTTTTGTCAAGGATAGACTTGCTACATTAATGGATCAGCCAGTGCTTAAAGCGTGAAGAAAAAAACACAGTGTAAGGAATTATAGCCCTGTACTCAGCAAAAGCTGCTGGTTATGGTGTTATCCCACTGGAAGTTTAGCCATCAACTCACCAAAATCCTTCAGTGATGAAGGTTCTGAGAAACTAATCTGTCAGACTTTACAGCAAGTTCCCAAACATTCAGCCAGCCTCTGAAATATTGCTTTTATCCCATAAGCTGCCAAGGCTCAGGAGGCAGTGTACCAGAAAAGTTACCGTGCTCTTGTACTTTTTCCTACATGCCCACTCTTAGACAATATCTATAGAATATTGCATGTCAGGGGAGCAAAGATCATCTTTGGCCAGCTGGGGTTAATGTCAAGGCAAGGTAAAAACAAACAAAAAAGCCCCAAAACAAACCACAAAAAGACTAACACATAAAGAATAAGGGGAAAAAACCCCATAAACATAGAACAAGCAATAAAAACAACAAGGGAAACCACATTTGGTATCATAATTGTTTTCTTCTTAGTAATGCTACTCCTGAGTTTGCCCCACTGTTGCAATTTACTACTCCACAACAAAAACATTATAAAGGAAAGCAAAAGATCCAACATCCCCAGCCTTCACTTGGAAGTTTCTTTTACATTAGGCCCAAATGACAGAATTTAGGTTACTTCAGGCCAATGAATGAATAAGATAATTCCAGAACTCCTAGGCTCTTCTGAGGACATGCTGCAAGCAGGGTCTTATTTATCACGCATGAAATTAAGCAAGCAGACAGATTTTCCTTTGGGCAGTGTGACAGAAAACATCAGACTACACTGATGTCATCAGTATCTGAGAACTGTACAGTCAAGATGGGCACACTTGGGAGCTTCACTGGTACAACCTTCCCAAAAGCAAGCTACTGTAATGTTACTAAGCTCCAGAGGAACACCGGGTGAGTTATCTTACAAATGACCAGCACCACAAACAGCAACACACCTCCGTGCAAAGAAAAATTACTCTGGTATGCAGAAAGACAGAGGCAACTGAAAGCTTCCTATGGATTTCTCCCGCCTGTTGAATTAGCATATTAGGGTAGTTACATTAAGCCTTACTTCCTTAGACATTGGACTAAAAAGGTTGACAGAATTCTTGTTTTAATATTAAACAGCAACTGAAGGTCCTGTGAGACACCAGCTACCAGGCCCTCAGTGGTTAAGTCCAACACTTTAAGTGAACTTGAAACTCTCAGTCATCAGTAAAAAGCTGAAAATACACACCAAGGGAAAGCTAAATTTTGCTTTTCTTAACTACTTCTGAAAACAGAGCACAAGTCTACACAGACCTTTACTTTCACCACATATTTTCATGTTCAGTAAACACACAAATCTGAAAATTCAAAGGCTGTATACCAAGTCGATCTGTTCAAGTCAGGAGCAGGGCCAAAGGTCTGTAAAGAGAAGCTGAAAAACATACCAAATAGGAGCCAAGACGAGACCGCGGTAAGAAGTTAAGTTTAAACACAGGGAGAAAGTACCTAAGGTAGTGTATGATGCAAGGAATAGGCAGGACTAGGGTGAAGTCAGGCCAGAAGTGAAAGCATAAAATGCTTCAGACAGCTGGCATACTGAGCAACTAAAGGAAACAAGCAGAACTCTGCAATGTGTTCAATAAACAGAACATAATCATATGCTCTTCTGCTCAGCAATTTAATTGTCCAAGACTGGCTGTAACCAGATAGTAAGACCACAGCTCAAGAGTTCAGAGAGTCTGAAAAATGTGCTTGCCCAGCCCCCCTCACTCCATTAAACCCACCCTTGAATTATCAAATCTAGTAGGCAATGACAGAGAATCCGTCAATTCACAAAAGTGATCTTGTGAGTGTCATTATTCCAGCTTTTTCTCTAGCAGTGTCAGTCCTTTTTCATCTAGTCCCTCTCATTCCCAATTTCAGATCATACAAGGAGCCCAGTGGACAGCTGACATGCCGTATTCTACCTTCTTAGGCAGGCATTTCATATGCAATTTAAAAAGTGCTGCCAGTAAATCATTAAAACCTCTGCCTCTCAGGGCAGCCAGAATGCCACAGATATTCTAACCAACATAAAGTTGCTTGAAACAGCCTTTTTAAAGACAGCCTGCAAAAACTCAGTCTTGCTTTAATTAATAGCAGGGTGGCAGCTCCAAGTGATTTCAGAACCGTAACTCCCATGCAATCAATTTCAGCACCAGCACAATGAATATGCAAAACCCATCTTTTTTCCTGATAAGCTGAATACATACGCTTGGTGTCTTCAAACTTCTTAGGACAACAGGGAAAAAAAAATACTTCCCCTCCCTCTTTGCAGGCAAGTATGTGTGAGGAAACCTTGTTTCAATTCAAGACACAAAGTGCTGCATAACACAACAGCAGAAAGTACTGTAGCAAACCATTTACACTGGCAACATCACCACTGGTTCCACAAGGCACCAGAGAACAAAAAAACCTACGGAAAAGACTTGGGGCACTATATACCATTCATCTAAAATGTATCCATACACGCATTTTTGAGTGGGCAGTTACATTTGCACCACTGTAGAATCAGCAACAAACAAAGTGATGGCTGCAAAAGCAGAGAATGCTGAAGTTGAGGCTTTCACTTGGCCTCTCTACCAAACAACACAAAACACCGTGATTACATTCCCCTGACACTCTGAGGGAATCCTACAGAGGCAGCACAATTGGCTCTGCTTGCCTTTAACATGGAGGTAAGCTGTACAAGTAGGCTGCAGTGGGATATTCATTTACAGTATTTACTCCACAGTATGGAAAAAATACAGTTATAGCAGTTGCCATGCTGTGTATTCTGTATTTAGGGGTACAAAACCCATGAAGGAAAAAGGTTGAAAAGCGCTACCTTGGGCTTAGTTTTCAAGAGTTACCTTATTCAAATGTACACGCTTGCAAAATTCTGAACTCTCAACTCTTCTAATGAAATAACACCCAATATGAAAACCGCTCTTAGAAAAGAAGAAATCTACAAGAGGCTCAAAAGCACTCTGAAAGTTATAGGGGAAGAAAACCATTAAGGTTTTCTTACAATTACTTCCTGTGTATATGGACACAGAGACCTCAAAAATGCAAAAACTCCAGAAACATACACACAACAAATACACAAAGTTGTATCAATGCACAAAACTTAATTCAACCAAAATTAGGATCTTTTGCACTTGGAATTACCTTGTTCTTACAAAACAAGTGTTATTATAGTCATGATACTCTATAAGAGATTTGTAAAGCTGGTGGTAGTATCTTATTTTATATATAGATTTATATATAATGTATATATTTCTTTGACTCAAGTCTGAATCAACCACCAAAGATAAATGTATGTCAAGAAAACTTCTCCAAGTTTGACTAAATGCTTAGCAGATGGACCACCTGACTGCAGGCATGCCAAGCATTCATGGCATTAATGAATGGGAGGCAACATTAATGGGAAAGTTCTGTCCCTGCTTCTAAAGAGAAAGGCAGGAAACAGTGCAGCCTATAGGACAAGGAAAGGTCGGTAGTGGGAAGTAAATAATCAGTGCCCTCCTTAGCTTTAACAGAAGCAAATTGTGGTATTTGGCTTGGTCTTTAAAAATGTTAAGGATTCCTTGAGGGACAAAGACTTCTTTTTTATCTCAGACACACCTGCAACACCTGTATGAGGACATGGTTTTATGTTTTAGCTTCTACTGCCAAACTAAAAAGTATTTAAGGCAGGCAGCAGTATTGGTTTGAAGTTTTCCTATATACTGCAGTTTGTAACTTCAATAAATGATATTAACTAGAGATGGTGGTTTGAAAGCATTCCAGCAGCAGTTTAAATGAGAAGTAATTTTTACAGAATTTTCCAGGACTCCAAGCCAAATGATAAACACATACCCGTAACACACAGGTGACAATGCAAGTATTTTAAATCTGAGAGAAGTTCTGCAAGACTGAAATCTTGCAGGACCATCTGGGTGCCCACAGTCTGAAGGAAACACTGAATTTTGAAACAGAGGGTTTTAAAGATGAAATGGATAAGCTTGGCAACAACTTCAAGATGCTGCTCAGAAATGGGGAGCTCAAGTGTGTACTCAAGGCAGGCTACAATGCCAACACAGCACAGGATGTTGGCATTCATCCTAGTGACCTCAGTGTTCAAGGCCCTGATTTACAGTGTATAAATGAGAAGAAATCTCTAATGCCTTCATCTTAGATCAGATTTTTCCATAAGGAGTTTAAGGACTGTTTTAGTGAATCTCATAAGTGTTTAAATGTGGGATTCTCACAGAAGAACTATGGGTTTACCACAGTTCTCTTCCTTGTATTGTATGGAAGGGGTGGGGAGGCACTTGGGATGCAGGACTGGAGGATTAGGTTGCACAACAGAGCTGGTGGGTAATTTGGCACCTTTTAAGTTTTGACATGAAAACATACCCATACCCAGCTAGCCAAGCATAAATACTTTCCCATGAATTACTTTTATTCTCATCTTTTAGTCATGATGCTTGAGAAAAGCCTATAATGCACTTTGAAAAAATGAGCTTGAACAAAAATTCTCGAGTTTACTAGGTGTGGAAAAAACCATCTACAACAGAACTGATAGTTTTATAGCACTGTATGATTCTCCCTTTCTCTGTAGCTCTGCTGTGTTCTGCCAAATACAAATTACCTCCTTCCCCTTTATAAACTTAAGGTAACATAGCATCCTGTACATTTCACGGGTACCAACTCCCTCTCTTTTTCAGAGTGGTGTTAGAGATATTGAGAAGTTGCCTGAAGTTTAAATTAACTTTTCACTTACATTTAGTCTCTAAAAGTTCAGACCACTGAAAATGCTCAAATCATAAAAGTGGTCCAAAGTCCCCATCAATTCATATTTACTGATAAATTTCCTGTCCTTCTTACTGAAGCATTTCTGCAGCAGGACCAATCATTGCAGCATTGAAAAACTACTTTTATCCAGGTTGCTTCAACAGCCAAAAATAAGATAGTGAAGTGTAACTATCCAAAATTTATGCACAAACTTTGTCCTGACTTGAAGTGAGATTCAGTAGACAAAACAGGGAAGTTTAAGGATCTGTACTGATAAATTGATCTGACTTCTCCAGACCATGTAATGTATAACAGACTCCTACATGCATTTTCCCACAGTAAGACTTAAATGGTCCAGCAAAGTTCACATCTCCAGGCTACCAAAACTCTGGAAAATCATTGTACAGAAACATACATCTTCCTTCAGCACCATAACATATTCCATCTGTCTGGCATTCTCTCCTTTCCAGATACTGATTTTTTTTTAATGATCACTGAAATACTGTTTATATATGGGCAAGCAGTTCCTCCCCAGAGTTTGTTAACCTTGTGTGTGTGCCAAATGGATAATTTTCTTCGCTACTGACCACTGACTGAAGAGTTCATAACTCTTATCCCAGAACCAAAGAGCATTTTTAAATCTGGTTTTCTTTGTTTTCCTAAAAAGGATGAATATATCTGTAAGAGTCGCAAGACATAAGTCTGCTTCTGAAATTGGACTTTGGAAACCAGGAGAGCTGCCTTCAAGCTAGACAGCAATAAAAACCATCATACACAAATACACTTGTGGAGTACTTCCAATCCCATAAAGAACAGGCTTTTAATCATCTGGACTTTCAAGTGGATCAGAAGCTTAATATTCCATGACTGACTAACTAAGGGTACAATAATATAGGCAGCTGTTCCAGAAACCTATTAAAATGCTTGCAGAACCAATCTTAGTAACCATTTAGCAATCAGATCATTTTGTGCCTGCTAAAGCACCTGATCCCTCTGGTATACAATGTACAGTGTCTTAATAAGCACCGTCCTTACATCAAAAAGCCAATTTATTTATATCGTACTTGAATATACAGGATGAGGATGTACTCTTCACCCAAAGTCCTCATCCCTGGAAATGATCTTTAAATTTCCTCTGCCACTTCATTTTTTACCTATTTAAGTCTGCTCAGATACTTAAATGAATGTACTTTATTCAAAGCTTCCCAGAAGATTCAGAATAACCATTCACAAGACTCAAGAGATAAGAAGTTTAGGAATATCAGTGACTGGCTCCAAAACCTTACTGAAGATGGTATACCAAGCTTGCAGGACTTACAAAACTGAAGAACACATGATTCTGACCTCTCTGGGATAAATTCTTGATGAATATATAGTGTTGACAATTCACCAGGCAATCCAACAAAAACATGAGCACATTATCACATAATCACAAGAGAACTATCAGTGGTCTGATAACATGAAATGTATTTTTTTATGTGTGTGCATGTAGAGAGGTGGGATTAAAATACTAGATCAAAGGAGATGGTCAGCACTATCTGCTTCACAGAAAACTTCTCTCAAACAGTAACAGATTTTAAAAAACTAGTTTTACTGGGAAGTTCTCACTAATTTTTAAGCAAACTAATCAATACAGTGATTACTACCTCTCTGTTAAGGGCCACTTACTTAAAGAACACAAACTGCTATAATTAATGTTGCTCATATAAAAGTTCACCCCTAAAAACAAAAATGGTTTTTGAACTCTCAATCCCAGTTATGACCTTTGGTATGCCTCAGTCCTGTGGCATTTTTTTGAACATTTCACAAGTAACTACATAACTTTTGTGGCTGCACAGCATAAAGCAAATGCAGCTATAAAAGATGAAACATTCATTTATTTGACTGCACTGTACATTCCAGTAATATTCCATCAAATCACTACATGCTCTCTTTTTCTGTAACTGGTTTTACTCATATATGAACTAAATGAAGTGAATAATTTTTAAAATGTATTGTAGGAAGTCTAGACTTTAAATGGAATCCTGTAAAAGTCACCTCAAAATGAAATTAAATATTTAGAAAATAATTTGATCTTCTTAATACATGTTATTTGTGTTACATTCAGGGGAACTACAATCTCCATATCCCTACAGATTCTCCTGACTCCAACTGAATCTACCATGTGGGGATACTTAGTAGCTATTATAGCACTGTCAAATGCCATTCTGCCTTTTCATCACATTGCAGTAGCACAACAGGGACTGGAATTACCCCATTTAATTTGGGTCCTCCAGACAGACCACCTTCAAACCAAAGGGAGTTCCACACAGATTACATTCATTTTGCTGAGCCAGCAATTATTAAACAGTCAACTGAGTCACCTGAGAAAGAAGATAAATCAGCCCCTGCTTCCACGTCTGGACTGCTCCTAAAGCCCAAGTTGGCCTGGATACACCTGTGCTGTACAAGACTGCCAACATACTGTCTCACAACAGTATCTTCTTTCAGTACTGAACAGGGGAGTTCAATTTCTTTTTGTTTTCACACTATGCTTGTTTGCATACACTTGTTTTCAAAAACACATGCCTGCCTGCACCCTTTTTCTTTTGGCTCAAAGCATTCTTACATAGATTTTTCACTGCCACAAATTTCTAAACACCATTAGTAAGATATTCAACGAAATTCAGATGCAACTATAGATCTGGCCTGAATTTTACCTCATAAAAGGCAGACCCTTATACGACAAGATTACTGAAATGAAACTTCCATAGCTAACCACTCACAATTTGTGGCTGTGTCTCAGCTTCTGTTTTTGAATGTGACCTTAAAAACACATTGTCTAATTAAATTTCAGAAGGATGTCAGTACCAACAGCCTAATTCCACTTAGTAGCAAAGGATCTCAAAGCTTTTGTTAGACTTTTACATTTAAGAGTCCTACCCATGGCCAAAGTAAAATCTTTTGTCACTTTTATATTACCCATAAAAATCTACACAGTGAGACACAGGGATGTTCTTTGAACTTTGCTGGTCACTAGACACAAGATGGTGGGGGTTGCTTCAACACAGACTTTGTTAAGAAGTCTACAAGCCCAAAAGCTTGTTTTCCCTGTCACAACTGCACCAAAAAATCACAGGTGTCCCTCAAATATTTGTGAGAACATACATGAATAATTCCAAATATAGTATTCAAGCACTACTGACTCAGGCATCTGCTTCTGTCATGACTAAACCCAAGTGCACACCAATCTGCTCCTGTGCTCATCTCTCACACTCTTTTTGAAACTAACTTATTGATGTGTGAAGGATTAGCAGCACTCCCTCAAGGCAGGGTAGTGTTCAGAGCAGACCACATTCTTAAAACACCTTTCTGGGAGGGCACCCCAACTCGCACCAAGTCTTTGTAGACTCAGTCTTTGCTTCCATAGCCCCATCCTAATTTGCTTTTCCATCTGCCAGGTCTTAAAATGTTACAAGTTTCACTGCAAATTAAACCATGAGTTCGGTAGGATTGCTTTGACTTCATAGGGGGATTGGATTTCAGAGAAAGTGGAAAAAGAACATTCCCCTCTGCCTCCTGCCTCAAGTTTTTTATTGACATTCAGAGTTGACCAGTTAAAAAAGAAATTTTGCTATATGGAGAGAATTTTTTCTTCTCTTTCAATCCTTCTCATACACACCCAGTGAACTTCCTAAGCCACCATTTTAAAATTGTTCTTGAAAAATGAAGTATCTACCAACTTACTTCCCCAAACAGGAATATCTTTGCTTTCTGCCTTCATCACAATGGAGGCGAAGGTCATGGTTACTGGAATGGCATCAAAGTAGGAAGAATGGGGAGCCACCGTTAATATTGCTGCTTCTGCTGGCAGTGCCCGTCTGCCTTTTACATTTATCCAGTGGAATCCACCAGCAAGCCACATCATTCTCATTATTGCTTTCAGCAAAATATCCACTATCCTGTAAAAAGTTGGGAAAACAGTTGTTATGTTGCTGCAGGAACACCTTAAAATAATAAAATTAAAAATTACATGCATGACGGAAGTTCAGACAGGATATGATGCTTAAAACAGAGCTGGAACACTGCACACACTCTGTTCTTCTCTTTCTCAGCTGATTTAAAACCATTTTTTAGGCAAGATGCTGTTCAACTTCATTTTATACCTGAACCCTAATTCATTCTAGTCTCCAAAATCGTCATTTAGTACATTGTTAATTTTAATTCAGACTATGACTGTTAAGTTTCTTCTATACAATGCCCAGTAAGGTTTTCTAGTAACACCTAAAAAGCTCTAATAAATTCAGTCCTGAAGTATGCTATTAGGATATTGCCAGAATGCACTTACCCTGATTCTTGGTTTCAAGTTTACCCAAGCAAAAAGGGACAAATATAGGGCAGAAACTCTCAAATATAAGAAGGCCTACAGGATACATATGAGACCTCTGGAAATAGTTTACTTTCTTCCCTTTCCTCATCTTCTCCTAAAGTGATTTTGATTTTTGTTTCTTGTGGATTTTTTATTTTTTTGGTGGGGTGGAGAAAGTTGTGGTGGGTTTTTTTTGTGGAGTTTTGTTTGTTTTTTTAAACTGTCTGACAATCATGAAAAGTGAAACTTTGAATCAACAGAGCACAAAAATCGAACACCACAAATTTTAACACTTACAGGGACTGGAGGCTGGAGAGCAGGGTAACACTGAAAGTTGGAATAAATGAGGAAGGGAGAATCTAAAAAGATTCAAAATAACTGTATGCAAGACTGAAGGCAGACACTTATTCCATTAGTTACTGTATTGACATCTCTCCGAATGAAATGTAAAGTGACATGCCTCTGTGGTTCTGTGATTCCAAACACAATCACCTTCCTTCATGCTAGTGCCAGCTCCTAATTTTAAAATTGTCTATAGAGGAGGTGATACACACCTCCCTTCCTGCTCCTCAAATGGCAGTTTTCATGGATGGGAGGACACTGTCTTACATTCTACCTTAATTAGCATTGCAATATCAAAGCAACTACAGACTTTCAATAAGCACCAAAGTACAGGGCAAGCCCTCAGGGAATCAACGTGAGTTTTGTCAGTTCATCACAGGGTAGAAGACAATGGGGTGAAACAGTTTAAAACAATTTAGAATATGAGATCTGGGCACATTCCATAGAGTCAATTTTCATAACCAGAAGTTGACATTACAGGAATAAATGCAATGGAAGATGCCACAACAAAGCTTCACACTACCTCCTCAATAAAGATAAGAAGCCAGAGATTACCAGTGTAATTCTTGGATCACCTGGCAAATCAAAGAGTTCAGGCATTTCTAGTTCGCAATCTGAGGAAAGTGCTTAATAATTTTTATATTTTTCTTTTGAAGAGAAAAGTAGGTCTCTGAGACAGGTAAAAGGTATTTCCCATCTCCTCTACTTCAAACTGCTAAACTTTATAATGATTCTCTCAGTATTTCACCACATCAGTGACTCACTTTCGCCACCAGGAGAGGGGCTTTTCAAGCTCTTGCTCGTCAGATCCCATTGAAGCAATGAACGCAAAAGGCCAGGCCAGCAACATCATAAAAGCAGCAAAAAAGAGTCGGATAGGAAACAGAGTCAAGGTCATGAAGGCAATCTGCAAAATAAAAATAATAATTAAAAAAACCCATTATTCCAACACAAGTTCATACTGAAAAGGTCAGTGATTCCTAGAAACTAATAGCATTTCTTAACTTAAAAGCATTAATGGTAGAAACAGCAGAATACCATTCAATTCCAGATATGCCAGATAAGGTTAAAAAAAGCACATTTTTCAATATCACCATGGCTGGGCAAGGATGAGTAACAATGCATAAGGTGCTGTCTCATGTTGTGCTTAATCTGATGCATTTCCAGGCTGCTGTGGAAAGATTAATTCATATTCTTCTCTTCCCCAGTGCAGATCTAGTCATCATGCAGCTCACTTTCCACTTCCTCTCACTTCCTAAAACAGCTCAACAACCAACTCACTCTGTAGGTGCACAAATCTGTAAATCTAGGGTAGGTGCAGGGAACACACAGCAGGAGAAAAGCCCAAGATACCACTTTCAAGCCCTAAGCTACCAGCCCACTGCAGTTGGATTTTACAGTGTTGTTTCAGACTGGCACCATCATCCCATAACAACCACAATCTCACTCTCCAGAACAGGATTCCAGTCCCTATGGAGACTCTGCTTTAGTTTGCAGAACTGACAAAAAAAAGGAATTTTTTTTTCCTTAGGTAGGCTAGTTTCCCAGATGAACCAGTAAAACTTCACACACTAAAATTGTCAGATGAGCACCAAAGTTACACCAACTCACACAACTCTGCATCCACAGACAAGACCACCATGTCTAGCAGCAAATAGAGGAGCATTCTGGAGATGAGAGCTGCTGCCTTCTAAATTTCTAAAATGAGAAGGACCAGCCACTAAAAAATAAGTGAAGTAAAATACAGGTGAGGACACAGACCTTTGAGATTCACACCTCCTTCCTCACTCCCTCCCTCCCACTCCTCCAAGTCTTCTCCTGCTCAAGAGCAAAGGTGAATGGCAGGTGACTGGTAGTGAGGTATTCCATCCCTTGACTCTCTGTACCAATACTTTGTACCAATGATCCTTTTAGTGCCAGGTAAAAGAATGAAAGCAGAAGTTGCATACATAATGCCATAAAAGATGGCATAAATATGCAGAAAAGGCCTCTTGGTCTTCCAGAGACAGCAGGCATAGTAATGGCCAGCAGGAAGCAAATGCACCAAATGCACAGGGTCTGGCTGTGACACCAGCCCCTTTTTAGCAGGCAATAGTTCAGTACCTGTTGACACAAGAAATTTGGCAGGAGAGAAAATTATGTCTATCTCCTGAAGAAGGTTAGGAATCAAGAGAGGTGCTAGCATTTGAAAAGTAGTTCAGTCTACATCTACGTTCAGACATCCTCCCAGGTAAGAAAGCTTCCATCCTGTAAAACCTATGTACAGTAACAGTACACAGTCAGTGTCAGACAAAAAAGGAGAAGATCCTGTCCCCACTGGCCACTGTCAGAGACCAGAATGCAGGAGACTTACACTCTGGCTCTGACTTTATGCACGCATTATTTTGGTGATCACATTCCTACATATTTGGGATGTTCAGAGATATGTCTTCGACTAAAACTATAAACTCTGTTTGGTAATAAGTAATATGTGAATAACTGTGTTCTGAGATACATTTTAAATCCCCTAAAGGTCCATTCAGAGTTGTACTTTGAGGGGCTCAGCTCATGACTGAAGAAATTTGAAGAGGGGGGTTGACTACCTCATATTTAACATTTGCAGGTCTACGGCATCCAACTCAATTTTTCAGAAGCTGCAGTGGATACTGTGAAAGACCTATGGACAGCTTGTAATGGAAGGCTGCCCTAGGAAACTGATCTCCATTCTTCCATCAGAAGGGCTTAAATCTGATGTAAGGCAAGTCACTTAAACTACACAGGTATCATATGTTGTCCTTGTTTAGAGAGACTGCATTCAGATTTAAGTGTGACCTCACAATGAAGGTTTAAATATGAACTCAAGTTTCAAGTTCTCCAAAGTATCTGGTCCTATGTATCTAAGTGCTGAGCAAGAGAATCACAGAGTACCCTTGTTTCTACTTCTTTAGGTCTGTTTCCTATCTTGAAAAACAGTAGCATAGCTCTCATGCACAGGGAAGCTAAAAAAAAAAATGCAACTTGGAAATTACCAATACCATAAGAAACATCACTAAAAACAGTTTATTCCCAACAAGATTTCCATGACTTGTTACAAAGTAGCAGTCACAACACTGAGAAAGGAAATACTATTTGACACAGTAGACATTTTGATTTTTCTTTTACACATATCAGATAGAAATTACATCTTACACTTATACTTCCTCACTATTATCATCCCTATAGCTCAACTCACCAAAGATGGCAGTGCAGGAGCTAGGAATTAATCCCTCAACGATTCTCTCACTACCCACTTCCCCACTCTGCAAGTTCCCCAGCAGGCACATCCATGGAGATAAATACAGCAGGATAAATTTTCCTGTGCAGCTAAGCCAATCTAACAGATCACTGCTGTGAAAGAGTGGTCCTGTTCACTCTCTCCTCAATCCTCCCCCTGAGTCAGCTCTAGCACTTATGTGAGCTACCAATGAGCCAATATAGCTCATTAGTGAGAAAAAACACAGCCATTCCAGCAAAAGAAAATAATCAGAACACAAAAACACAATGATATGCTGGTTTAATGAGCCGAATCAGCTCACCAAGGCACCAAATGAACACCAGCACTGGTAAAATAAAAGGGCCAGAAAGACAGGAAAAAAGGAAAATGGCATTGTATTGTGTTTTGAAGTAGCAGAGAAAAAAGCTACAGATGCTCATTGACAGCTCCAGTAATGCATTTGCCAGCTCTGCAGTGGTAACAAGAATCAAGAGCTTGGACTTACATGACAGGTGCCCAGAAGATGTTAGACATTATTTTATTAACCATGGATTTTGTTCATGCTTTCTCACAGAAAGAATCTTTGTATTATAGTACTGAAATAAAACAGGTAGCTTCAAGAATGAGCCCTGCTGTCACCCTCAGATGAGGGTAAAATATCCATAACATGAACAAAATCCATGATTAATAATGTCTTTCTCACAGAAAGAATCTTTTTATTATAGTACTGAAATAAAACAGGTAGCTTCAAGAATGAACCCTACTGTCACCCTCAGATGAGGGTAAAATATCCATAATTTCTACTGATGAGACTGTTCTGAAACAGCCTTACTGCTTTTACACTCTTGTAATCTCCCAGTTTTTATCAAGTCAATGAAAGATGACTTGAACAGTTCCTTGACAGTCAAAAGGATTTCTCTGCACCGTTGTTCTTTCTTGTGGTTGTTTTACCCTCTCACTTTCTACCTTTCTTTCACTCCCACAGACTTGGGCTGGAACATGCTAAAAAGCATGTACTTCTGAGCTGCATGAGTGAATAAAAAAGCTAATCTAACCTCTTGCAGAGTGCGGGACGAGGTTGTAGCGAAGATAATGGGGCTATCTGGCAGACCATCAGCAACAGACACCAGACAAAGCAGTCTTGTCTCCCAGTCCCCTGGGCTCCCTACTTCTTGTAGCTACATTCTTAACCTTCCTCGATAGCCTGTGCAATCCCAGAAAGCCCGGTTAGATGCACAGGACAGACAGAAAAGGCCGTGACACAACACATGCCCACAGCTGAGCAGGAAGTGAGTTCAGCTGCAATAGTTCACACCGAGCACTCCGTAGCTCTCCAAGGCTGCTCAGATGAGAATGCACACTTCTGTAATTCACCTGGGGAGCATTTCTTCTCAAGTGCAGCAGTTCCACAGCTCTGCCTCAACAGCTTCTGTCTCAAGCACAACTTTTAATCAGTGAAGAGGCTGGAAAAGCATGACTAAGGCAAAGAAAAATCTACCACAGTTCAGTGTGCCAGCTTATGGGCTTTTTCCTGCATAAAACTGCAACAGTAAGACTGAAGGGAGGTTGGGTTAAAGAACTCGATGCTGCCATACATCAGTGAAAGACTGCTCGCTTAAAAATCAAGTCTGAGACACAGTCTGGTGAGGAGGCTGCTCCTTTGGCCTGCGCACTGTGACAAACTACAGCGGTTTGAACACATCTCATCTTCACTGGAAATAACAAATCCTTGAAATCCACTGGCAGAGCTCCCATCTCATACCTACACACAGGCAGCCCACGCAGAAAGCAGGTGTGCTGTACAAGCAGTCACCTCCCTGACAAAGCACCTCAAGGTCTGTCAGGACTAACATCAGATCACCAATGCTAGTAGCTCCTATGAGACTCAATACTACAAAAACTGTCAAACAGAGTTGCTCTCCTCTCCCAGCAGTATTTTAATTTTTTTATAAATAACCAAGCAGAAAGCAACATTAGTTGTTACAACTGGAGACACTCCTAGGCCCTATGAACATGTGCTATCTTTGCTTCTCTCTGCTCCCTGAAAGACTTCTATCTCATTAACTGCATTAATCATGACTTCAGGAACAAAGTATGGTTAGGAAAGGAAATCTTTACAACTATGCAATTTATTGAGGAAGCTCTAGATAAAAACAAAGTAGATGACACAAACCTTTTCTCCCTTTTCCAGCTCAAGCAACAATTTATGAGCAACCACTGAATACATACTGGGCAACTAAATAAAACTGAAAACCTTTTCTACTTGAATGTACTATAAATTCCTGGGCTGCCTGATATGTAATATGAGGCACATTCTGATGTTTTTTAAGTCAGGCCATACATATCTTGTGTTAAGCATCTGGGCAGCAACAGGGCAGTGCAACAACGAACTTCACTTAAATGCAAATCAAAGCTGGAACTAAAGCGCCTTGGCCCAAGAGGCTCAAAATTAGTGATTCATAATTTCCAATATTAACAGGTACTGGAGGCTGTCAGGCACCCAAAAAAGCTTTATGAAGTATGACAGTGATGGAAGCAGCAGAAATGGCCAGCCCCTCATTAGGTGAGCCTCTGACGGTATTTCTTCCTCCAGCTACTGACCCAGATCTTACCGAAAGCCTAAGACAAGGGCCATGCCCTCTGAATACCCAACCACTTACAGCTCACTGTACGAGGCGAGACAGAGGCACGGAGGAGGGGGGAAAAAAACCCCATAAAACCAAACAATGAAATAACAAGCCACGCAACTGCAAATCTGCATTTTAATACCGCCTCCTGTAGTCACCGCTACCTGCACAATACAACGCCTAAATTACGCCGCTGGGACCATTTACCGAGGGGCAAAACTTCATCCGCACCGGGATGTCTCGGCCCAGGTTAACACCTACCTTAACCTGGCGCTGAAAAAGAGCGGCTCCCCATTAAAAAAAAAACAAACAAAAACCAAAAAAAACACCACCAAAAAAACAAAAAACAACCCAAAACCATAACACAAAAAAAACCAACTTACAAAAAAGCCAAATCTCCCCCCCAAAAAAAATCAATCCGAAAACCAGAAAAAAAACGAAAAAAACTCCCAAATCTCAAAATGCCAAGAAAACCCACAAGAAGACCCCCCAAACAAACGAACACCAACAGCTTTCTTTCCCTTTGAAGCAGGCACGGAGCACAAGTTGAGGCGCACGCCCCGCACTACAGCATCACGGCCGCCCCCAGCCTCCCGCCCGCCCGGCCCGGGCACCCCCGCCCTCCCGGCCGCCCGCGCATGCGCCCTGCGCGCCGGCTACAGCGGCTCGGCTGCGCGCCGGTTTCCGCGTCGGGGGGGAATGGGAAGCGCCTGGGAATGCGAAGCAGCGGTGGCGGCGGCGGCGGGGTGGGCGCGCATCCTCCCGCCCTCCTTCCCTCCGCCCACCTAGCCCCCTTCGGAGCGTCCCCCTCGGGCATGCCGGGAGCGCGGCCCCGCCCGGCGGCGTGAGGGGAGCCGGCCGCCCGCTCCTGGGGGGCCGCGCCGACGCCACAGCCCCCGCGGCAGGAGAGGGAATGTGGCGGGGGTGGCCGCGGGAGCTGCCGCCACCACCGCCGTGCAGGTGCTGGCACCTCGGTCGAACCCCCGGACGGGGATTCCGCTGGGCGTACGGCAGCGGAGGGAATTTAGAGCAAAAGGGGAACGAGGAGGGGCTGGAGATGGGTCTGAGGGGCCGCAGCTGGATGAGCAGCGCCGCCGTACCTGGGAGAAGCCAGGTGTTGTGAGGGCAGCACGTGGCTGGAGTTGGTGAGGTCCGTGGGGAGAGCTCTGTTCCAAGTAAACCTAGACAGTTTTTAATGAAGTCTGGCTAATTTGCACCGTGGGATCTTGGCAGAGTTGGCTGAGGAAGTAGCTAAGTTTGGGGTTTAATAAATCTTAAAATGAAAAGTTCTTAAGAAGTAAAGAAAATCGTTTGTGTTCTGTCCGTTTTCAAAAGACCAAGCTGGATGTCCTGTACTGTTCTTTACTGTTTTAATATAAACCACAGGAAAAACAGTAGAAAAAGAGGTTTGATAAAGAGATAAGATATCCTTAGTGTCAGTCACCTCGCCTTATAAAACAGTTTTGATAGCCTTATTCAGTAACACAGGTAAATTGATACAAGTAACTGCAGGAACCTCATGGCTTCTGTTTTTAATCTAAGTGGGCTTAAGACTGCAAAATGGTCTCTGAATCTTTTGGTTAATACCATATGTACTTCTAATGACTAATGGTGTTGAACGGTCAGTGTGTTTAAATAGAGAAATAGTTTTGAACTTCTGAAAGATCAGAAGAGCTTTCAGAGGCTAGTCTTCATGATTTTGGGGTGTGCAAGTTTCTGCAGGCTCAGCATTTTCAAGATTTTTACCAGAGATCCAAGATCAACTCACTGTTAATGAAAGCTGTGGATGTGCTAAATGGTAACTTAGTAAAGTACTGTGAGAGCAACTGCAATGTCATCTGGACTGCTTAATAAAATTAACACTTTCAAATGGCCAAATGTGCAGGCCATATTTACTGCCAAATTTTCCAGCAAATACAAACCATGCCTCTGGAATGAGAACTTATGTCTTAGAAAAAGTTGTCTAAAAATCATGTCAAGCAAACTGTTTTGGTTAGGTACAAGGTGTCCAGTCTGGCTGTTGGATGTACTACCAGCATTCCAGTGTGTATTAATGGGAGCTGATAGAACAAGGTGTGTGGCTCTTGACATTAAAGATCAAGTGGTGCAGGAAAGACCTGGCAGAACATTATAGTACTGGAGAAAGCCTCTCATAATGATACGTTCTGAACCCATTATCAATTTGTCAAAAAGATCTGCAAGATTTGCTGTGCTAAAGCTTTTTGAAATGGTAGAAGAGAACAAAAAAAGAATCAGTGGTCAGGAGCTGAGATAATGTAATGCAAATGTAGTGGTTTTAATAAAAACCAAGCTCCTTAGCTCAGTTTGGGATTGGTAGTAAGACTTACTGGCCTGTGGTCAGAGTGTGTGATCCAATGATCCCTTTTAACCTTAAACTCTCTGAAGTATTTTAGCTGCATTCCGAACAATTTGGCCACCCTCACCTTTTTCCCCTCTCGAGTGACTTCAAGCCACTCAAAGGTTGCAGGTTCAGCGATACGGGGCTGATTTCAGTAATGAATGACAGATTTTTTGCACAATGAAGGAGAGACTCTCTGCCCTCACCTTTTCCCCCTCTCGAGTGACTTCAAGCCAGTTGCAGGTTCAGCCATACGGGGCTGATTTCAGTAATGAACGACAGATTTTTTGCACAATGAAGGAGAGACTCTCTCTAACAGGGCCCACATGCCACGTAGCCAGGGCGTTCATTGCAGCTTCCCTCAGGGATCTTCCAGGCTCTTCAGCCAGTGAAAGCTGTCCTGCAGGTCAGCAGGGAGGAGGTGGTGGCCGCTGGCTTCTGGTATTTGTAGTGTCTTCCTCAGTTATAAAACCTGATGAAGTATTAGGCACCCGCCTGGTCCTTTGGCTCTTAAACCTTTGGTATTAGAGCACTTCTTCTGTATCACTGAGTGAATGAGCAGTATTCTAACTTTTTATTACTGCTTTCGTGGGTTTAGTCAATTATTTTCTAATTAGCACATTAACACCTGACAGAGTTTCCAGGAGATTTTGTAGTTTTATAGAACTCATTTGTTCAGTAGGGATAATATAGCCTCTAAAACAAGCTAGGAGATGGTTATCAAATTACAATTAATGGAATATGTACATACATGAACTACTAGGATGTTAAGGAGTGCTTTCCTGGTTTCTGGTTCTCATTTGTTTTCTTTGAAATTCTGCTGTGATCAGTATAACTGAAGACAGATAACTTAAAAAATGTACAACCTAGTAGTCTTAAACTTGCAGGAATGTGTTTCCCTATTTCTGTAGTCCCTTTAATCTGAAATTGTAAAAGGATGAATGTAAGCTCTGTTTCTTGTGTAATAAAATTTGAGCAGTGAAGGAACTGAGCATGAGCCCCGGAACAGGGGCAATCCCATGGCAGGACTTGAATGGGAAAGGCAGGCTAGGAATCTGGAAGCAAACCAGTTTGGCATGTGATAAAGAGAGGGGTGAAGGGATCAGCCTACATGGCAGGGCAGAGTCAGCCACACACGACAGTTCTGCTTACTTTGTAGTGAACTGGAAAATTTATTTGAATCCTTCCAGAGACACATGATAAAAAAATTTGCTCCTGGAATTTTATTATATGACCCTAGGAATATGGGCTTAAAACTCTGCAAGCATGCACAAAAAAGGGGCAGTATTTTATACTTATAATACACAGAACCATAGAATTATCTTATAAAACATGGGTCATTTTTGTGAATTAATTTGTAGCTTGAATAATGTATGTGTGTAGTATTGGAGTTTGATTGCTGCTTTTTTGTGCAAATCACTAAAGAGGCATAACTGTGATGTTGCTTTCAAGGCTGGCATGTGCTACATAACTCAGCTAATACAGGCTTATAAGGACATAAGGAGAGGTGATGAATTTATTGCAGGATTTATGGAATCTACCTTGCAGCACAAGAGGTGTGATACATTATGTTGGATGTAAGTGTATTGTGATGGAGTTGGAAAAGGAAATGTTGAAGCTATCGTGAGAACAAATTGCAGTAAGCTCTCAAATAATCTCCTTAGGGAAACTGTGGAACCTGAAACCATTAAAATGAAACTGCACAACCATCTAAGAGCCATTCCAGCCTGAAAAAGCTCTAATTGGTCCTTTCTGTCATTCATTTATATGATTTATAGGGAGCTGTATAAATAAGAGGACTTGTGCATAAAAAGCATACAAATATTATGAAATCTGCTTCTGTGAACCTTGAAGTAGGAAAAGGAATATTTAATATTTAACAACTAAACTGAAGTGGCTTTCTCAAAAATAAATCAAAGAAGTGTTCATAAAAAGCAAATATATTGACCGCAGCCCTGAACTTTATTTCAAAATTTTAAAAAAAAAAATTATTGCCTAGGCAAAGTCCTTGCTTTGATTTTTATGATGGTCCTTGACCTTGATGGCCATTTGGTAGAATCAGCTGATACTTATTCAAGCATGATTCTGGTACACTTCCACCCTTAAAACAATTTTTCTACAGTTGATTTCACATGTTCTGTAGGGGTGTTTCTCTTTCTTATTTTTTTCCTTACAGATTTAATCATAAATCTATGTGCTTAAACTAGGAAATGTTTTAAAAATATTTGTTTAAAAAGTGTTTTGTGAAGGGAAAAATTCATGTTGAATTACTAGAAGTAGTGCAAATTTTTGCAATGAAAATGCACAAACATTTTTCTTATGATTTGTGAAGAAACACAGAAACTATCTGACTTTTTCGAATCAGAAAAGGAATGGCTCGAGTTAGTGGCAGGTTTACTAGAAGTAGTGCAAATTTTTGCAATGAAAATGCACAAACATTTTTCTTCTGATTTGTGAAGAAACAAAAACTATCTGACTTTCTCGAATCAGAAAAGGAATGGCTGGAGTTAGTGGCAGGTCTATGGGAAGAAGAGCAGTTTTTTGCTGTGATAGTTAAAAAAGAGAAAGAGACCTCCCTCATTCAAATATTATTAGGAAACATAGCTTAACATAATTCAGAATTTTCAAGAAATAATTGTTGTCTTAATACCTATGTTTTACCTCAGGACTCACAGTATTATAGTTCACACATGACCTTGGCTTCAGCATCACAAAGAAACTCTTTAGATCTCTCCAATGGTGGCCTCTCAGTAGTGGGGCAGGAGCAGGGTGATGTTTTAGGTGTCACAGACTCTGCCAGGTGCTGAGCTCTCCACACTTGGTGTACAAACCCTGCCCCTGCACACTACTGGAAATACCCAGCCTTATGAGAGTGAGGGAATTTAAGGTGCAGTGTGTGCTGATTCCATCCCTTCCCCACTGAGGAAAAGAAATTTTGGTCAACAGGAGCCCTGTTCACCTCATCCAAAGGGTAATTTGAGACAGTGGAACAAATTGCTGTGCAATTTGACATTTGCCTCATACTTGATCAATTGATTATCCCAGTTTGTCCTGTGTATTTGATTTATCTCTTATTTTTCTTAAACTGAAACACAGAAAAAGGAGTCCATACCGGTTCTGATAATTGGTCAGAGACATTTAAAAATATTTGATTCTTAGGGATGGTTTAGGTCTAGACTGAAATTCTCAGTTCCTATTTGGAAAACCACATCCTTGTAAATAGCTACAGACACAAGGTGTAGGAAGTTGAAAACAGAGCCCAGATAAAGGGAGCTAGGTACAAAATAAAGTAGCAAATATTTTCAGTGCTTCACTATGATTGTAGCCCTCTATATATGTGTTTATTTCTTTCTTGTGTTCATATACCTTCTCCCTCTTCTCTCTCTGAATGTCTTGGCTAAAAACATTTTATATTTCTACTTCTGTCAGGAAAGTGCAATACTCAGGAAATGAAAAAGTATGCCCCTGATTTTAGATAATGGAAGGCAGAGAATGAAATCCTTGACTTCTTATCTGTGCCTTCTCAGGTACATCTGTCATTTGCTAGTAGACTATACATGGTCACCAAATTCTATAGATGTACTTGTTCTCAAAAGAAGGAGTATTTCTCTGCCCTCATGTAAATCCCATGCCCAGGTATATACCAGCTAAAGCTCCATGACTGTCATGACAATTTCTGCAAGTTAGGACACAGAGAAAATACTTCCCATCTTCCAGGTCACATTATATGAAGTAGGTAAGAACATCTAAAGTTTTCTGGCTTTAATATTCCACTTGTGTCTTTGTGCAAATATTGCAATATCTTATGAAAATACCTTTTGAATTTCAACACATTTGAACTGTACTTTGCACTTGTTCTCTTCCACCCACTTCCTATGATTTCTTATTTCTAAGGTGTTGCACTTACTTACAGAAGTTTTGTATTAAGCAACCTTTATTTAAGGAGTACTACATTAACATTATTCAGAAGAGGAGGAAAATGGTATCCAAAGATTTATTTTTGGATGCTTTGCTCATTATTCACATCACAAATAGTAATAGAGATTGCTGATAAGATGAAGCAAATTCATATAAATGATATCACCAGAAGCAGCCTTCACAAAATGAATACCACAATCCAATTGCATTCAGTGCTGTTTTCCAATCACATGAATTCTTAATTTTTCTGAAATAGTGTGATATTTAATATGTTTTAAATATTTATTTGCTATAAGCTAATAACACTGGCTAAATATGAAAAGCATAATATACAAACATTTTATGCTTTTGGAAGTGCAGATAGGACGAGCTGCCAAAAGATCCCTGGGCAAAAATGTCCAGATTCAATCTGTTGCCTTGGATTTTAGGGAGGCAAAATCACAGCCTGAAGCCACAAGAAGCCCATATGGGAGTCACAGTGGTGCCAGCAGCCTTATGCCCAGCTCGTGTCCCTGCCCCTGCCAGCTCCCTGGCAGCTGGAGCCCTCAGATGGAACAGGGCAAGGCAGAAACAGGCATCCATATCTTCCATACCTGTATACTCCCCTCGCTCTGCTGGGGAAAGGAGTGTGTGTGTTTGGATGTTGCTGGGGAGAGCAGGGCTGCACTAACTGCTCTCCAAATACTGATGGATGCACAGATCTTCCGTGGGGTCAGTAAAAATCCAGGCATGTGTGAAAATACAAAATATGGCTGTGCCACACTGAGTGTTTTGGCTTCCAGAAGTAAGAACCACAAAGAGCTGTATCTGTATGTGTGCAAGTCAGGATAGCCCAGAGGCAGGGCAGGACACAGGGACAGCAGACCGTGTAGCCAGGAGAACCAAGTGAGATGATGAAGAACTGCCAAATACAGATACATTGCCTCAGGATGCGTCATGGCCTGCGTCATCCAGTGGAATAACCTAGCTAAATCTAAGCATATTAAGTTCTCCAGTGAGTTTATTAATGTGGGCTAGCACCATCTGTTTGTGGATGCGGGGCATTTTACACTCATTACCATGATACAGCAGTTAAATTTAGATAGGCTCTTCTATGAGCTCAGAATTAGTTAGCTGTTCTTCATGCTATGAACAGTTTCTTGGTGCTGGAGAACAGAGTGGCTAATTAATACGACTGATTGTACCTAACTTTTCTACAGCTTTTTGTAAATTCAAGATCATCTTGCCAATAAAAAGATGATTCTTTGAACAGAACATTTTGTGTTAGTAATATTTCAAAAGAAATATTTTACAACAGTGAGCCATGACGACAAACAGTAAGGTTGGCTATACAGAGTGCATTAAGTTGATGTGAAAGTTTAAACCCTGTCAAGCACTAATAGTCAATAGTCAAGTTTCAATAGTCACTGAAATGATTCGGTTGTAAATTGAACAGTCCTGTTCTATATTAATCTTGTATAGATTAGGTTTTAATGCTTTTCATTGGCTTTTGCCAAAAGCTAATTGATTTTTAATGTCTGTTGTGTAAAGTGGAAGAAGATGGCACTAACTATCCAGTTTTCAGTTTTCAGGAGCTCCCTGCTAATGACTTTTGATTCACTCATAGTGTGCTATTGCTGGGTCAGATAGTTTTCCCAGAGCTTTGGTAAGGATGGATAGATCTTAGAAAACCTACTCAGTGGAAGAGTAGTCATAGTGATGGTCCACAGAGCAGCCCCTGTTAAACAAAATGTCTTACACTTCTGTGTGACTTCACACACCTCCACCCACAACCACCAGTAATCACAGGTCAGCCAGCAGAAGATTTGCAAGGAGAGCAGGGAAGATTATTGCCCCTGTGCCTTGCTAACAATACAGAGCTGCTCACATGCTGTCTGTCCCCATGAGAGTCATGAATGGCAATAGTGTTTAAGTGAGATTTCAGCCAGAAAACAAAAGAATATTCTATGGTCTGAAAAAAAACCTGGCTGGTGAGAAAATTGGAGTCTGATGTATCCTGTAGGATTGATAATTACAGGCACTTAAGGAGATTGCCATTGGTAGGTGACTCTAACCCTGCAGAAAACAATATCATAACAAGATGTAGTGACTGGAAGAAAGCTAAAAGCATCCAGATTCAAATTAATTTGGAGAAGAGCAGATCTGGGAAAAGGCTAGTGAAAAAAAATAAGTAAACATTCAAAGGTTTCCTTTCAGATGTTTACATTTCTCACATTAGCTGTTGTAGCAAATATTTTCAGTCTTTCTTAATGGAATTAGAAATTCATGCAAAAGTCACTGTCTGTGATTTGGGGGCACAAGCTACAGAGATCACTTTAGGTGGTCATGTGGTGTTCTGTCTGAATGGCCATTGCTCCAGAAGTGGTGGACTTCACCTCTGACTAGTGAATTAAACTAATGAGCTGCACAGAAAATTTACCAGCAGCCAGGGACTTGGGCAATGGTTGCAGTCAGCATCAGAGGCAAAAAGCAAAGTGTAATGGGTAGGGAAGCTGAAATATATTTCAAGGCTCATCTGCCCTAAAAATCTCAAGTTCACTATCTGTAGCATGTGTGAGACTGGTTTTATCACACAAAGTGTTTGTGAAAGTCAGGGAATGGCAATGACTTAAAAGGAGGTTTCTCAGAAAGATTTTTTTTCTTCAGATACACTGCTGCTATAGTGTAAAGCATTTTTTCTCCTCCTTTTAGCTACTCCGGGATTTTTCAGAAAGCTTGAGAAGAGTTTATGCCCCTACTTGTGTCTCTTTTGAACCATTAACTCACTGCCTTCTGTTGTCTGACATGATAAAGAGAATCTTTTATACTGCTCTTCAAAAGTGAACCATGCCAGAGTCCACAGTCCATGGGCATCCTCTTAGCTTGGCTCTCTCCCCTGTGATGAATGTCAAATTTTTAGTTATTGGCTTATTCTATGACTTGCAAGAAATATCAGTATCCTCCTGCTCAGTATCCTCCTGCTCAGCTCAGCAGAAGCTTGAAGCCTTTCAACTGCATCATATTTATAAAAAGATACTCAACAGTAATGTAATAGTAATAGTAATAATAATAATAATTTGTATACATCCATGCACACCGATGCATACACCATACTTTCAGTCCTTGGTCTCACATAATTTACCATATAGGAACTGTTTGCATGCAGGTAATTTGTTGCCACAAACCACATACAAAAACTATAGTTTCATATCTCCTTTCAAAAGATGGAGGTAAATTAACCCACAATGTCTTGTGCTCTTCTGTGAAACCCCCAAACCTCTGTTGCACTGGCATGTTACTCTTCTTCACTCAAGACTGCTGCTTAAGGCTCTTTCCTCATAGAAAAGAATCCAAAGAAGGTCAGCTTGACTGTATTTTTCAGTAAATACAATTTTGACAAATTGTGCAGTAGGCATTTATTTTATTGGTAATTTTTTTTTTAGCCAGTCTTTCTGTTAGGCCATATTTAATCTTAAGTTATGGAGTGTGCAGCTTTTGATAACTAAATCAAAACTGGTTTTCGTTTGTTACCATTTAAGTTGGGGCAGCATTATTGTGTAGCAATGAATGAAGGAGCTGAATTCTACATCTGCATGTGGAAACTCGTGAAAGGAGGAGATTCCAGAAAGGGTAGCTCAGTGCATATCTGTCCTTATTTGATGGGTTTCTAGTAACTGCCAATTCCAGTTATCTGGCAGCAGTCATCAAGGAGGCTGCAAACCCACCTACATGGACCTGGTACTTGTGGGGGGAGGCTGCCTTGAGAGGCCCTTGAGAGCACCTTCAGCCTCAGGAAAACATGGTAGCCCTACGTCATATTTTCATCACAGGCCCTTCAAACCAGGGTCAATCAATCCAACAAGTGTATGTCTGGTAGAAAACATCAGAGAGCTTGATGACTTTGTAAGTAATGGAATGAGTCCAAGGACTTCTGCTCTGGAATAGAGACCAAAGTTGTCTCAAAACCCCTTTGAAAAGAGGTGAACATAAGACACCCCTGTTTGCCACAATGCAAGGTGTTTTACTGCCATCCCTGCAAGCAGAAATACACCACTGTAACAGTGGTTTCAATACCTCTTCTGTTCTGTTGCACAGGAGAATGCAGCCTGACTGTTTCTGTGAGGGACATGTGCTGGAAAGGACATGAGGAACCCTCTGATCACTGCTATCACTTCTCCTTGCTCTGCCAGGTGCTCTACAAGGTAGCACTGGGGCATGGGGCAGGGAAAAGACAGGCAAAGGAGGAGATACTCAGTAGTGAGGGCCATAAATCTGAGAGAGGATGTGTAACTAATTTTATTTCGGGTAGTGTTCTGAGCACTCAATGTCCATGATGATTCCCTTTAAGGAATCATTACCAGGTGCAGAAGTGTGTAGTCTGTAGCATGGAGTCAAGGCTCTACACGGTGAGGCAAAGTGGGCTTCCCCCATCAGTCACAGAGTTTCACAGAAGGGACATCTGCAGTTCAAATTTCCAGCAGCTCTGTCTCTCTGTTTCTTCTCTATGTCTTGCTCACCCAGGATAGGTTAAATGGATCTGTCAGACTCAGCCTCACATTTCTCATTTGCCTGTCAGTACAGATTTCCCTGTTGGTCAGCCTAGGGCCGTGGTCAGCCATCCCTCTCTTCTAGCAAAGTAATTATTAAAGGGGTTTGAAGCCTAGAGAGGAAAACAAACTGTCTTTCTCTATTAAGAGTGATAAAAAGTCTTACTGTGACTAGACTTCTCTGTAACTCTATCAAACAACAGAGGAATATTCTTTCCATGAGTGTACTCAGTATATTGGATACATGAATCTCACCAGCAGCCCACATGACCGTGTGGTCTTTCCAAATGCATTGCAGCACTGTGGACTGCTCCTTCGTGATGGCAGTGTGGGCTACTGTCACAACAGCTGGTTTATCAGCAGTGTTCCAGTGACAGCAATTGTAAATGGTGATCTTCCAGATGTCACAGGAAAATCTTACATCCTGAAGAGAAATCTCACTTTAGTGTACTGTGGCAGTACATTTCTGACACAAAAATTGTGATGGTGCTGCCTGCTGCTGGGCTGTTCCACCCACCAGAGGAAGCTGTTTTGCGCCAAAGACAGGCAGTTCTTGCAAGGAGAAAAAGACCCAAGCAAACAAATGAAAAACAAAAACAGCCACAACTTACAACTCTCTTTGGGAAGACTTATAGTCCGCTCAGTTTTAGCCTCTTCCATCTCATAATGCACATGAACCCAACTCTGCTGCACACCAGTGCTAACTTGGGCTGAACTATGTCTGTATTTCTGGTTCTGTACTAATTCTTAACTTTATTTTCCTATCTTGGGAAGTGATTGTACTTAAACGCTTTTAAAGTGGACAGATTTGAACTTTTTGAATCTCTCACTGGGAAATACTTTTTTCCTATCTTTGATCATTTCAGCAACTCATCTCTGAAATGTCTCCAGTATTTCAACATCCTTCTACATATGTTGTTATGCTGAGGAGGCTGATGAAAAAGCTGCTCTGCTACCAGATGGAAGAGCATACAGGAGGAGGTATCAGTAAGTGTTGCCCAAGTCAGAAGAATTAATGCCTCTCATGGTGGGCGAGGAGAGGTGATGTGGATCTGTACTGCAATATCTGCCAATGGAATAGCAAAAGTGAGTGTCTGTCAAGAGCATTATTTAGGATTTTGTTTTCTTTTTTTACCTGTCAAAAATGAAGAAGATGGTAACCCTTATGGAAATTGTGGAGGAGATAAAAAGAATAGCAGTAAGAATGAAGATGATCAGATAAAGAACTTGCATAATATATGCATATAGATATTTTTTCCTAAAGCATCTTTCTGAGAGATCTTTCTGCTGTGCAGAAAATGTTTTAGAGGCATCTTTACAGGCTTTTTTTGAATTTTTTTTGGGTGAAGACTGGGGCAGTCTCTGTGATGAGAAGACTGGAATGTGAGATTGAAATGGAAAATATACTTGTGAGTACTTACAGGCATGAGGAAAGAACAAAATTACTGCAGCCTAGGGCTTTAGGAATGTGGATTGAGATCTGCAAGATGCCACTTTGCATTTGTTGGTTCACCAGCTCATGAAACAACTTGTTCCTCCCCTCGCAATGCAGCAGGAGTTAACCTCTTTATGGCTTTCCCAAGGCTAGGAGCACCATCTAGCGGAAAGCTGTGCTGGTCCAGCAAATAAGACAGATTTTGTCTTTACATTTGAAGTATATACACTTGCTTTTGTCTCTACCTACAAGCACAGGAGAGAAATTTAAGTCTAACATCACAAATCAAATTAATTATAAAAGTGTTTCTATTCTATTCTTATTCCTGTTGAGCCAATGTTACTATAAATTTTCATGGTCATCATAAAAATATCACTTTAGACAGTCCTTTCTTTTTAAGTGCTGTGGATTCTCCATTGCTTTACTTAGTATTTGGTGTTTTCATGTTTGTATTACAGTCCTCAGAGTCAGCTTATGTGGTGGTAAACATCTGAACTGTGACAGAGTGGTGCAGAAGAGTCTGGTACAAAGGTAGTCTGTATTCCATGAAAAATCAGCACAACAGAAGACCATAATAGGAATTGAAAATTATCTATAGAAATCAACAGTTATCTTTTAAATTCCTGTGCTTTATCTGTAGTAAATTTTGACATTAAACTCTCAAAGCTACCTCCTAAAATATGTACTAAAATTTCTAACACTTTATGAGAATAATTCTGCACTGAGGGATAAAATACAAATAAGTAGATAAACTGCTTCAGGCTAGAAAAGAGCTGTATGAATGTATGGTAAAGAATATGATAAAGATCCCCAGATTTTTTTACTGTTTTCCCATAATATGGTTAATAGAGCATTTTCCATGAAGGTGCCAAGTGACCTATTAAAAGTAACAAAAATGAAGTGCCTTTATTCGCAGTTTCTAAACAGAGTTTAGAATTATGTTTGCAAGATAATTTGGAGATCAGAAACAGGTTAAAAAAATAGGATTAAGCATACTTTTGGAGGATAAGCCTAATGTGGCTGTCAAACTCAGCCATTTAGCTGCAGCCCTGGAAATATCCCAGCTGCTGCTAACTGGAAGCTGGTAGGACATATAAGCCTTAAGAGCAGAGGAGTGGCTGGACTGGTACAGATCATGGGCTAACTAATCCATTATCCTGTCTCCAACAGTGTCCAAAAGCCTGTGGCTTGGGAACAATAAAAACAAATCTATAAAATACTTCCTTTTTAAAACTTTCCCAGCTGAGGGTATTTATTGAATCTGCTGTGGTTTCTTCTGCAACACTCAGGACCTTTTAAGTGCTCCTCCTCTGTTAGAGGCCCATCACACTTCTTGAAGCTGCAGCCTCTGAGTCTAGGAGTTTCTCGTCTCTCCATTGGCCGTGTGGTGAGCCACTTCCTTTTGTTTGTTTTGAGCGTGGCTGCTACCAAATTATTTTTTTGGCTTTTGCTTCTGTACTGGACAAGACAGGGAACAATCAGTCTCTTTTCCATGCAGGATATTGCAAAACCACTCACTGTGAGCCCTTGCTGTCCCCACGTGTTTGTGGAGAACTACTCCCAAGCTCTAACTCTCCTTGGTGCACACGGGCATGATTGAATTCCAGCTGATTCAGGGGGTGTTTTCTTATCTGCAACATAAGGCAGACTGCTCAGGGCTACTGTGGTCCTTTTCTCTCCTCCTCTTCCCTGATCCTGATCTCTTTTTTTTTTTTTTTTTAAAAAGGCTGCAGGCTCCTGCCTCCTTGTATCAACATCAATGCAAGAGCTGTGCATTGATGTGAGCTGTGATAGTATTGGGATGCTTTGAGTTGCATGACTTGCATTTTCAGCTTTGGAAGTGTGGTGCAGGGATCCCTGGGCTGGATTTTCTCAGAATGGGCTGAGATGAAACCAAATGGGCTTTAAACAAAAAAGCACAGGTTGCCCAGGGCTGTGTCTCAGGTCAGAAACTCTTTAACCTGAGAGAGCTCTGAGGTGCCTTGCCTTCTCCCACAGAGCCTGCTGAGTGTGGGGTCCTGGGGGTGCACAGGCTGCCAGAAAGGCAGTGTGTGCCAATGGCTCAGAGCATGGTCCTGGGGCCAAGTGAAATAAATCTGCCTTTGCAGTGGGCTCAGACATCCCACACTTCAGCAAGCAGGATGATACAACATTTCTCTATTTTGCCACCTCTTTATAAGGTGGCAAACTATCAAACAAGTTAGGTTTTCACTAACCAAGAAAAGCTTCTTGACCAAGAAGTTTGCTTGAGATAGGCTGGAAGCCTCCTCACCAATATTTGTTAAAATAATTTTCTTCTTCTTTTTTTTTCTTTTCCTTTGCTTTTCTGTTGCTCTTCCAGACTCTTTTCTTTCCATAAACTTGCCTTATCTACAATTTATTTCCTTCCAGCCTTATGGGTTTGCTTTGCTGTTTTATATGCAGCATAAAAGAGTGTGTTAAGGATGGGAAAGTCTATCTTTTGGTGGATGTGGTGTATCCACATCATTGATGTTGCAGCTGAGTTGGCTGTCTTGGGAATGGAGTAGTGCTATTTGAAACAGCAGCTGCTTTTGTCTGAGCCTCCAACCTTGTAAGTATGAATTGTGCCTGTGGCAGAAAAATTAATGGCTAACATAAAAGGAGGAATAGAAAGCAGGTGGCCTCTTGAAAAAACAGCCAGAGCTGCAGGACCACATTTGTACTATAGAGCACATCATCAGCCATGCATTTTCTTTACCTGAAGTATTTTTTGTAGCCCTTTTCTGTAACCTTACTACCTACTTGACCTACAGTCCTCCCAGAGGCCCATCCATCAGTCCGGGGAACTTGATATTAAAGTATAATTAAGATGAATGTGTTCAGACCCCAATAAAAGGACCCTGAAACCCTGCAATGTTGCACTTGTCCATTCATTTATATTTACTGTTCAGATGCTTTTATTTGTAAAAGCAATTGAGTCATGAACAGCCCTGTTCTTGAAAGAATATGGTTCCATCATGCAAGGCTACATATAATTGAAGTCTGCATATTCCTTTCTAATTACAGTGAGTGATATCTCTTTGTTAATTAATCTCTGTGTTTCACTAAACTTGATCAAATACACTAAAAATCCCTTTTGCAGAGAGGAGTTGGAGGCACAGAGATCAGGGGGAGCTATGAATCTGCTTCCTAACATCTCCATTTTTTTAATGGATCTGCAGTCTGATCCACTACCCCAGAGGATCCTTCCCTAACAGTGGCACAAAATATGAACCTTGTATTTTAAAGAACCTTAAAAAACCCTGCCTTTAAAGATAAGCAAAAGGAGCTACCTAGGGGGTTTTATGTGAATAAAAGCTGATAGACTGGGCAATCCATCTGAATGGGTGATTAATTCGCCTAAGTCTACATTTTGTGATACACACTGATACTACAGAACAAATAATTTGTAACATTTTGTAAGTACTAAAATTAATGTTGTATGAATTTGTCATTTCAACAGAAAAGTTATAGATTTTGTGTATTATAATTTCATCTTGTTAATGTAAAAGAAGGAATTTTGCTCTGGCTGGCCTCTTGGGAAGCAAAAAATAGTGTATCTAATTATCTGAACACTCAGGAACATAAAAGAATAGCAAGTGGTGAAATTACAAATCTGTTGGAACAACTCCATGTTTTCTGATTAAACTCTATTTCTGGTGGCTCTCAGCAATCATGTTCCTCCTATGTTCATAGTAATTGCATGTGTCAAAGCTGAGGCCTTGTGTAAACTGTACCAAATGAGTTACAATTTTAATTTAGAAGGAGATAACTGTATTTGCCCCTGCAGGCAGATTGCATCGGGTCAGAAGTTTAAAAACGAATAAGAAAGAGAGTAGGGAGGAGGCTGGAGGGTCTCCAGGTTAATAATAAGTAGAAAATCTAATAAGGCTTTCATTACAACAGTTGAATTTTAGGGGAGGGAAGGGAAGAAAAAATGCAATTTGCAAGCATGAAGTCAAACTCTGTTACTTGCATGTTATCCATGTGTGTGAGTGCACATTTCTAACTGCATGTGGGTATATTTGGCATGGTTAAGAACTATTTCTGTATTTTACAGGTAACGGCTACTGTGCACTTTATACTAAACTGATGAATAAAATTTTGAAAAAAAGTTTTCAAAAACTCGTGATCTCTCAAAACCAAGGGTATTTTTACTATTTAAAAATATGTTCTCAATCTCTATAATTGCATTATCTTTCAGATTGCTTTTGGCCTAAAAAATACTGGTAATAATTTTGCTTAATACTGAGTTATGAAGCTTGTTTTTGCCTAACCTTCCATACAGAAGACCAGGAAGACCCAAACGTTCTTTGAAGAGAATGAGGTCTTACTACTGCTTATAATTAAGGCTTAATTTAATTTGTCTACAGCCTTGCAAAACTTTCCCTTTAAGGAGCCTGCTTCAAGCTGATTCTGTGGTTGTGCATGTTTGATTTTCACCTGAAAGAGTCCGGTCATTTCCCAGAGAGATATTACAAGAAGAAGCCTGTTTTGTACCTGTTAACATTTTCCTTATAATTACTTCATTAGGAAGCTGAATTTCCTTTGTTATTCAGTGCAGGATAGAACTGTAGAAGGGTTTGGATTAGAAGGGACTTTAAAGGTCATTCAGTTCCAGCCTCCCTGCCATGGGCAGGGACACCTTCCACTACAAGAGATTGCTCTAAGTTCCATCCAGCCTGACACCAAACACTTCCAGGGATGGGGCATCCACAGCTCCACTGGGGCATCCACCAGTGCCTCACAACCCTCAGAGTAAAGATTTTTTTCCTAATATCAAATCTTTAACCTTTCAGTATGAAGCCATTCCCTCCTGTAAAAACCCTGTCTCCAGCTTTCTTGCAGGCCACCTTTAGGTACTGAAAGGTTCTATTTCCTGTTCTATCAGTACATGCCCTTGTAAAAACCCTGTCTCCAGCTTTCTTGCAGGCCACCTTTAGGTACTGAAAGGTTCTATATGGTCTCCCCAAAGCCTTCCCTTCTCCAGGCTGAATAGCCCAGCTCTCTCAGCCTGACTCCATAACAGTGGTTTTCCAGCCCTCTGGTCATCTTCATGACCCCTCTCTGGACTCACTCCAAGAGGTCCATATCTTTGCACTGCTAAGGGCCCCAGAGCTGGACTCAGCTGGGATCCCAGGAGAGTGGAATAGGAGGGAAAATCATCTCCCTTCACCTGCTGGCCATGCTACTTTTGATGCAGCCCAAGATATGGTTAATTTGAAGACCATGAGAGATGGATAATCAGCTACTTCCTCTATTACCATTTTTCAAACGCCAAGATATGGTTAATTTGAATAGTTAATTTGAAGACCATAAGAGATGGATAATCAGCTACTTCCTCTATTACCATTTTTCAAACTACCCTCCCCTTTAAAATATTCTGCCTGTTTAATAATGGGGGTGAAAAGTTTTAGCTTTCAACCTTGTTGTTGAAAGGTGTACCTTACACTGCTGGTTTCAAAAACCTCTGAATACTTGTATTAGTATTTTTCCCTCATAGAGATGATTATACTGTGTAATCACCTCTCAGTCTTCTGTTTGTTGTGTGAAAGTGATTGAGGTCTTAAAGTCTTTCTCTCTCTGTTCTTAGAGGCATTTTTTGCAATTTGTGAGTATTTTTGAACCTTTTGGAAGCATCTGCACATGCCCTACAAATGACAGTGCAATACTTGCACTGCATTTCTTGTTTAGAAGGAAGCATGGTCCTTATGATTCTTTACTATCCGTTTTAAGAATATCTTATAAAATGTTTTCTGCTGTCAATTCAGTTTGAGGTCTTTTGCTCAAAGATAGCCCTGATCTTTGTTGGCACCAGCACAAACAAGTCACCTTTTTTGCAAGTGCTTCCATGCATGCTGCAGATGGATCTCATGGCTGTATTGGACCCCCTGTTCTGTGACTGTGTTTGTGCATGCAGAGTTCTGAGCAGGACCATTCAGTCAAGACATGTAATGTTTTATTGAGAACTTTAGTAATGAACTCGTGTTTGGGGTTTGGTGGGTTTATTTTTGTGGGGTTATTTCGTTTTTTTCTTCTCCACCCCTCCCCCCATTCTATTTAGTTGTATTAATTCTTCATTTTTTTGTCAGAGTAGCCCAAATCATCTTCTGCATGTAGAAGCACAGTATGCAAGAAACAGGATCTGCAAGCAGTACAGGACACAGTAACATCATTCTTCTCTCCACAAATGAACTTCATGCATCTTTTTTGGGTAAGGCTGGGAAGTCAAGGGGATTGCACACAGTTACTAGGACATTTCTTTAAAAAAAAACAAAACAAAAAAACAAAACAAAACAAAAAAAACTTCAGTTCTTCATTATAATGAGATCAGGTCTTTCACATGCCGAATGTGAACCTTGAAAAACGTGTCAGATCAGTAATTATTCCTAAAGGCTAAAAAAACCAAACATCCAGAAACTAGAACATATAATTTGGATTACAGTCTTCATTGGAGTTTTCTGTGACTTGTATGTGTCAGCCATGATTACAAATCTGAAAATGGATAACCGAGCACATCTCCCACCAGCACATTTGCATAAGTATATCGTGACATATTTACTTATCATGACTATTTATTTTTTGGTTTTGTGTGCCACTTTTGAGCAGGATGACCTAACAATCCATCAAGAATACCAAAGTCTATAACTTAATAGTTTGAAATTGATTGTGGTACTGATTTAATATTTGAAGAAGGAGGATAAGACAGTAAACAATGTGGGCAGACTCCAGCTCATTTTCAGAGAGAAGCTTTAATGTAGTTTTGTGCCAAAATGAGCCACAGATGTAAATGTGCTCATGCATTTTAGATAAAGGAAAGTATTATTCAAACTGAGGGGAGTAAAATCAATTATAGGTTATATGTTCCTTAGCAAACAGTTCTATCATTTCCAATTCAGTCTCCTATATAATAATTCCTAGGATAACTTCTCACTGGCTGAAGGCAGATGGAAATACTTTAGTCTTTTGACAAACAAAACTAGTTCACAGTACAATCTCCTGCTGTGTTTTGTAAAGTGGTGGGTTTTGCTAAAGGAGTATTGGTTCCACACAAAAGTTTTTTTGCTCAGAAGAAAGAAATGCCTTTAACATGAGAGTCAACATGCATTTATATAATCAGACAGTTTAGTGTGAAGTATTCAAAACCAGAATAACGTGACAAATTATAGCTTTGCTGATTCTCTTGGAGTTTCAAAATTACATAATTAAATGTTTATCCTATTCCATGTGGTCTGTTAACAAACAGATTTCCACTAGATGTTTGACCTTGTGTTTTCTCAGAAATAAAGAGTTTTTTAGTATTGGGAGACATTTATTAACAAAGGTAAAAAAGTGGCTGCAAAAGGCCCCCTTTCTGTAGATTTTGGCTTTCATTTATACTTGGGAAAAACAATACATGGAACAGTCACCTGCACAAAACCTTGTATACAGTCAGTTACTGCTTGTTTTAATATGAGTAATTCTGAAAAAATGAGCATTTGGTTAATATACCAAATTAATATACCAATGAGAAGTGAATTCTGATAAAAGACATTGGCCTTTAGTGGCCATAATGACTTCACAAAAGTGACAGAAGTAATTGCAGATTTACATCAGCCTTAAAAGAAAGTGGAATCTTTCTCAAAGTAATGCAGTGTGTTCCTTCATCCTGCTTAACCCTGTTTCACTGCAGTAGCTACTAGAGCTTGCATGCTGTTAATTGCTGTTAGTGAAGCATAGTTGATTCCAATTGCTCCTCAGAGCCCCATTCCCTGATACCAAATGATTTTGTGCAAAGTGGAGGTCTTTGATGATTATCAACAACAAACAAAAAATTATACTGTATCTACTTTCATTGTTGGCTTAAAATATTTGTTGTTTCTTTTAGCTTTGGAATTTTATTTGTTTACAGGTTTCTTTTTCTGGAAAACCATTGTAGAATTTCATCATTTGCATGAGTAAAAATAACTTTTTTTTCCCCCCAAAATCATACAAAATTACATTAAAACAAACAGCCCCTATTCAAAATATTGCCTTTTTTTTTTTTTTTTTTTTTTTACAAAATTACATTAAAACAGCCCCTATTCAAAATATTGCATTTTTTTTTTTTTAATGTGTAGGGTTTTTTGGTTTAGCTTGTTTGTTTTGTTTGGTTTTTTTTAACTTTTAGAAATATATAGTTAACTTTGTATGGTATAATTACACATCTTTCTAATGTTTTAAATCACTGTGATATAGCCACAATATGCTATAATATTACCAACTCAGGACTTAAAAGGCTCATTATTCTTTCAAGGTGCACTTGAGTGTTGCTGTTTTGACATCATTTCATTACTGCTAGCTCTGCCCTAAAATCTTACAAAAATCACACAATATGTTGAGTTGGGGGGGACCCATCAGGTTCATGGACTCCAGCTCCTGGCCCTGTGCAGGGCATCTCAAGAGTCACACAATGTGTCTGAGAGCAGTGCCCAAACCTCTTCTTGAACTCTGTCAGACTGGCACTGTGACCACTCCCCTGGGGAGCTGTTCCAGTGCCCAAGTGCCCAAACCTCTTCTTGAATTCTGTCAGACTGGCACTGTGACCACTCCCCTGGGGAGCTGTTCCAGTGCCCAAACACCTTCTGGGTGAAGAACCTTTTCCTGATATCCAAACTACACTTCCCCTGACTCAGTTTCATGCTGTTCCTTTGAGTCCTGTCACTGGTCACAAGAGTGAACAGATCAAAACCTGCCCCTCCACTTCCCCTTGTGAGGACGCTGGAACAGTCTCTGTCCTCTTCGTACATCCTCCTTTGAGATAAGAGTCCACCAGCAAGGAAAAGTGTTGCTAATTGTAGACCTCTTAGAAATATTGGGCCTTGAGGCTGAGATGGGAGTGATAATAAAGAAGAAAAAAGGCATCAGTGTTTCACATCCTCAGCAGCAACTTTTTTTCCTTCAGCCCATCCCTTTGGTGCACAGCCAGGGCCACTCTCAAGGCTGCCACCCTTCCCCTTGCTGCCTACACCATTCCTCCAGGCTGACCATGATGGTGGCAGCTGGAGGAAGAAGCCAAGAAGTCTGTCCTGACCTTCTGCTTGGGAGAGCTCCAAGCAGCCACATGCGTGATCATGGATAAAAGATACATACAAACCCAGAGCTGGAAAACACATTCCCAGTTTAAACACAGCCCTTTTCTCCTTGTGCCACCCTCTGACCCAGCAATGGTCCGGTGTTTCACATCCTCAGCAGCAGCTTTTTTCCTTCAGCCCATCCCTTTGATGCACAGCCAGGGTCACTCTCAAGGCTGCCACCCTTCCCCTTGCTGCCTACACCATTCCTCCAGGCTGACCATGATGGTGGCAGCTGGAGGAAGAAGCCAAGAAGTCTGTCCTGACCTTCTGCTTGGGAGAGCTCCAAGCAGCCACATACGTGATCATGGCTAAAAGGTACGTACAAACCCAGAGCTGGAAAACACATTCCCAGTTTAAACACCGCCCTTTTCTCCTTGTGCCACCCTCTGACCCAGCAATGGTCCCCACTGTGTAAATGGCCCCTCCTTTTCACTACTGACTGATCTTTGAGCTCCCTGCCCAGTTATAATCACCTGTATTTTCCTTCAGAACTGACATGGGAGTATTGAGGAACATTTTCCTGACAGCTGATCCCTGGTAGTGTTTATTAGGAAAAATTAGCTTATTATCAACAAGTCCTCATTAGTAATTATGTTTGGACAACCATCATTTAATGACTTTACAATCAGTCTAATATGAACAATGATTTCTGTAGTGATTTTTTACTTAAAATTATGTGCATTACTAAACAGAAATCTTCTGGGGAAAAGCTTGTTTTTATGGTTATACTTAATGGTAGTACTAATAAAAATAGAATGAAATTCAATGCAGATTTAAGTAGGACAAAATGAATGTGTTGCAATGGAAATCTAAGGCTAATTTCTCTGTCCTTTTTGTCACAAAAACGTCATCTGTCCCAGAAATTGGATTTGTACACCCTAGAGGGACTCACCAAGATATAAAATTTGTGAGTGTGGGATTCTATCTTTTTGTAAGGAAGTACCCACTCAAAATTGCACTGCTCTATGCACAACACAAATATGATTTCATCATGTGTGTCAAAGTGAAGGCCAATCCACGGTCATGACAGATTTTCACAATGATGTCAAATCCTGTTCCAAAGTGGATTCAGGCCACTCACTTGGATTTCCCCTCAAGATCAAAATGAACTGACAACCTGGAGTCAATCACAATGTTTGTAGCAATGATAAGGATGGCAAAAAAAAAAGGCCTCCTCTTTTTAATTTAATTTAATTTAATTTAATTTAATTTAATTTAATTTAATTTAATTTAATTTTATTTTATTTTATTTTATTTTATTTTATTTTATTTTATGAGACTTTTCACATACGGATTTCAAAGTGCCTGAAGTTGAAGAAACTGCATTGTTGTGTTTTCATAATGTGTATATCTGCATTGTTATCAAGCAATGGAAAATAAAGACAAGGTTTATGTACGCAAGAGCCTCTGTGCCCAAAAAACTAATTTTTTTCAAATATGAGTTGGTGTAGTAAAGTATGGTGATTACAAATTTTGCCATTCTAATGTCCTTTGACCATAAGAGCAATATAATGTCTGTTTGAGATAAAGCATGATGTCTATAAAGAAAAGTTTTTTATCCTGCCTTTGTCTTTCAGTAACTGGCATCATTGACAAATGCACTCTTTTCCAAAATACATTAGCACCAAATTTCTCATTTTTCAATGACTTTTTAATGATATTTCTTTCTAAGAATCACTGAGCCCTACAATGGAGCCTGCTTGTTCCTTGCTCTTAATTTTCTTAATTTTAAATAAATTAATTGAAAGTCCTCAGGATGTAATGCAACAGATGACAGGGCAATCAGCACAGATTGAAGCATATAATAAAAAACTGTATTTGGAATCAACAGTCTCCTGATAGAGCACACAAAGACACTTTCTGTAGAAGCTTTCACCAAAAAACCAAAATCTTTGTGCATGCCATTTATGGCACATACCTCTGTGTAGAGACTATTTCATCTGCATCAATGTAATCAAATGTTTTCACTAATTGTTAAATGCTCAGGGTATTTCTTTCAGTGCAATGATGGAATTTCCTTCACTGACACAAATATTTCTGGGTGTTCAGCTGGAGAGGGAGTTGCCTCAACTTCTGGAGAGGGAGCTGGCTCAGCTTACAGCAACCTTATAAGAGTCTTTTTCTGGCGTAGGCATTGCTCCCTTCTTAGTGGTGTTAGTGTAGACAGCCCTTGCACATCCCTTTTGTGTGCCTGGGAATACTGCTGCTATTCCAGAATTAGTCCCATGGAATTATGGGTTCTGTGCCCTACCCAGCTACAGCTATAATTTTCTAACAGTTTTCATTACATGCTTTATTCTCCCTGGGAGGGTTTTGGCACTTTTTTAGCCTTCTGGTACTGACACCTGACATTGTCTTTTGGGCTCATGGTCCCTCAGACAGCTGGAGGAGGATGACAAAACATTTATTTTGCTCACAAATCCATCAGCCATCTCTGTGGCTTTCTTCACTGATGTAGGTTAGACAGCTAGTCTGCAAGATGATATCAAGGGGAGAGTTCTCAACCTTTTTAGATTCTTATGACAGCAAAAAGTAAGAAAAATACTCTTGTTTAAGTCTCAGCCACATTTAAGTTTAGTAATATTTTATTATTATCTCTGTCATAATGTTGAATCAGAAAATGTACCCTGAGAAGCTGATTGTCACAGCAAAGAAACTCTTCAGCCAGATAGCCAACTTCAATAGTACAATATTTCCCTCAGCGTACCCTGAGAAGCTGATTGTAACAGTCACAGCAAAGAAACTCTTCAGCCAGATAGCCAACTTCAATAGTACAATATTTCCCTCAGGGAACGTGTCTTTTTTACAAGAGACATGAGGAGACAGGAGTAGTCTGCTCTCAAATCAATCAAAATTCCAAGTTCAGGTGCAAACTCTTGACTTCTAAATCTTGAGCTGATGTAGACTGCCTGGTAGGTAGCAATACAATAAAGATAAACATAGAAGGTAGGCTTTTTTAGTAAAGTTTGATGTTTATGAATTCCTGGTTGTAATTGTTGTAATTCCTGGTTGTAATTTGAATGTTTGAGTATAGCAGCACAATTAATATGTATGGGTGTAGCCAAGCACTGATGTTTCAATATAAAATCATCAAGGATTATATTTAGCAGTATCTCTGCTTCTATTGCCCTTTGTTTGCCTCAGGAAATGGAATCTTCTGAACAATTTTAATGAGCAAACAAACAAAAAAAGCCAATTTAGTTCAAATGACATTTGTTTTGGGTTCAGTATTTCTGAGGTTAAGTTTTTTAGCCACGCAGTGGTGTTTATTGCAACAAAGAATTGATTGGGTCATGTAGGGCATAGAGTACAAATAGCAGTGTCATTCACCAATAGGTACCACAATTTTCTCCAACATGTACTGAACTCCTACTGGTCCTTCCAGCACCAGTGGAAGAGAAACAGGAGAGAATATCAGAAAAGCACACTTCGTTTTCATTTCTATATCTTAAATAAGCCTTGAGGCTAAGGCTCAAATGAGTGACAGGCTGGCTTATGTTGTTTTAGTCTACAAAAGTGTTTTATCAAATCGGCAGTGCTGTGTGTCAGTTATATGTGACCTCTGCATGGGAAATGTTTACATGACATTATTAACTGTTTTGCTTCAGGGTTTCCTTATGAATCTGCTATATTCCCTGCATTAAGAGCATGGCAACCCAAGGTTCCCAGATCTCCAAACAATTGCTTGAAAATATACTCTTACATATACTCAGAGTCTAATCAAGCACTTTCGTTCAGATTTTTGGGGAAAAAACTTATTATTAAATTTTAATTTGGGATTAACTCTGTTGCTTGATCGAGTTTCAGGCACTGAATACATTATTAGTTGCCAGTTCATTCTCCCCTACTTAACAGCAATAAACAAAGACAGATGATTATCCAGTGCAGTGATAAATTTCCCAGATAAATTCTGTATGGTGTCTACTTTTTCTAGGAAAAAAATTTTTCTTTTGACTCACTTTATCACTTCAGATCCACACATTCCCCCTCTTTTACAGCATCACATACGCCACCTTTTGAAGTAACATTTTTTTCTCCTTCTTTACTTCCTGTCTTGTGAGACTTGATTTGTCTGGGTAAGGTTATTTTTCCAGACCCAGAAATAACAGTTCAAGAGTGATCTGTATTCTACACTTCCCTACCCCAGAAAGGACTTGTATTTGAAAGATACACCTGATCTTTCATATCCATAAATATACATGTGATCCTTCATACCCTGAAAGAGAAAACAAAGTGTTTCAGGTAGAGTCTTACTGCCTGAGGTGTCTTATATTTTCTTAGGAAACACTCTGCAGCCTTGTGGCTGGGTGATAGAACCAGATCTCTTCATCTAGACTGTGGTGGTTTTACCTGTGTCACTTGTTTTAGTCATTAGAATTCTTCTCATGGTCCTGACCCACACCTCAGTGAAGCTGTATTCCTGCGGTGTGTTGCTCCCCAAGCAGCTACGTGCTCCTTATGCTGGCACATTTTGCTACTTGGTTTGTTCCATGACACTGGTTCTTTGGTGCCTCATGCAGAATATGTGCTAGAGCAGTATCACCCCCATCTCTACCCAGCCATGCAGGCCCATCTGCAGCCAAACATGGAGAGAGGCAATGCCTCTTTGTCAACACTTTGTCCACTCTTGCAGAAGACCAGTTTTCCCCCTCCATCCCCACTCATGCCCCCCCAGGAATGAAGGAGGTTTTGATGCATCTTCCTGTACCACGAACAGCTTGAATCATTGCAAGGACTTCCACACTGCTACATCTTCCCTCGGGTTTTTGCTGATCAGAAGGCTTATTAAAAATCCCTCCCTTCCCAGACAAACCTCAGTGGTCACCAGGTGGCCACCACACATAAACACACACACCTACTCACTCAGTCTCCCAACACAGAACAAATGTCCAAGCACTGCCTAAATTCTTGCAGTTGTGAGACCACAAACTCATGCAGATGGAGCACAGACGCATGATGAGAACTTCTACACTGCTGATGAGCTGCGGTGCTTTCTTTTTGTCTTACCAAATTGAACTCAGACTTGGCAGAGATATGAAGTGGTGCAAAAATAATTTTTCCTAGCTTGCATTCCCCAGGGAAATGCAGGTTGTCAGGGTAAATCAATAAATTCACATGCCAAAATGATTAGAAGTATAGTTCTGACTTGCTGTGCACAGGTTGGAAAATGCCCAATTTACAGTTTATTGCAAAGTATTGCTGCCCAATTTACAGTTACTGTAAAGTTACTGTTACTTTTCAGCTCTCTTGCACTTGTGACCTGTACAGTACACGACATGGAAGTCATTCAGGAGAAGTTGCACCTGCTCACATAGAGCAAATCTGGTTCATTTGTCTCTGGGATGACTCATCACTATTGCCTTATTCTTTGGTACAGAGTCTCTGTCACAACCCTTCTGATTTGTACATTAAAAAAAAACTAGGTTATTTGTTACTTGTTAGAGAAGAACTTGTCATTGCAGACATGCACACATACTAAATAACAGTGGAATTTCCTCCCAATGAATTCTTGGTTGTTGGAAGACCAAAATGTCAGCTTAACCACTGGTTTACAGGCTGCAGACACATTGTGGATTTAAAGCCCCTGTGTCAGTGGCCACGTTAAGTCAGATGGCAAGCAGTCAGCAGGCTGATACGAGCTAAAAGACCTGACCTTTTAACAGCAATAATGATGAGTGGAAAGGTTTATCTAAGTCTGGCACTGAGCAAGAAATTGGAAGCTGAACAGGAGATGCCTGCAGATAAGCCCTCTGATACATGAAAGAATTTAGTGTGCTGAACATGTTCTTTGGTGGTCTACTGAGAAGTTAGAAAAGCATCCTGATACTATGCTTGGTGCAAAGCCAAGCAACATTTTGATCTGATTGGAAAAAAAATGTGTATGACACTGAGCAGTCCCGTGGAGATGTGCTTCTTGAGGAGTTTGGCACAGCCTGTGCAGGCTGGCCAGGTCTGCCAGCGAGGCTTCTTGTCCTGCTGCTGGCACCTTGGACTTTCACTAAGGCAGATTCATTTTGCTGAAGCAAGACCCTGGTGAACTCATAGGACTGCTGGAGGAGGAGGTTCAAGGTTGGAAATATTGCTTTCAGTCGTCCTTGAATCCAGTCTTGGGAATATTTATGTTCCAGGGAAGACAGGTCTTATTTATAAAAATGTCAGCTAACAGTAAGGTGTCACTAAGAGATGAGGACCACATTGTTTCTCAGAGCATTTGTTATTTGGCTTGTGCAGCTGCTGTATGGGGCAGTTTGGGGCAGCCTGTGCTTCCCATGGTGGTTCTGTTAAACAAGGAGGGGAGATGGCTTCTGCCCCAAGGGCAGAGAGCCAGAGCAGGTGGACAGAGGGGTAGGGTGAGGCAGGAAGCAGGGTGGAGAGAGGGATCTTCCCTACAATGCTTCAGGGAACAAGAGACCTGTTTAAATATTTGTGAATTTACATCATTCACTTAGTAAGATTTCTCTACCTGACAAGTTACTCTGCACTTATATGCTGAGTTCTAACAAATCCTGCTTTAAAAGCTGGAAGCAGATGGTATCTTCTGGTTTGCTCCCTTCAGAGTTATGTGGAACAGTTGTACCTCAAGGCTTTGGTTGATTCAGTCCCACCATCCATCAGTACTGAGCATGGCAAACAACCGCAGACTGTGCTGGGTGAAACTGCAAAGCAACACTGCCCTTCTGGGTGGGACAGGTGAGTGAAAACAGCTTGTGACCTCCAGAGAAAAGGATTTGCCCATGGAAAATGGAAAAGCTAAGTACTTGCCCATTTCTTACACTGAAAATATAAAGTCCCGGTCTGGCAGCACTGTCTGCAGGATGTTTTCTAACTTTCAGAGGTTCAGGTGTCTTCTCAGGAAGTATGTGTCATTGTGGCTAATGATGCAGCTTCTATGGCAAATATTAGTGCTTCAGTTTCTTTAATTACCTACAGCCAGTGGATAGGAAGGGCTGCTGTGATTCTGTCAGCCAGTAGTGAAGAAAAATATTTTAATTGAGATCTTCCAGCTTTGGCAGGCAAGCAAACTCAAGAACAAGCCTGGAGATTGGTGCAAGTATAACTGCCAACAGTTTGCATCTTGCTGGATTCACACAAGAGGATGAAGTATCTCCAAATAAGGAGATACTTGGTTTGCCAAGGAAATTAACTGAGTGTCACAGAGAGTGTGTCCATTTCTCTGCTCTAGCCATCAGCACCTAAAATTCCACACAGCGACATTCAGTAATGCAAGGAGTCATTGTGTCTGGATATTGAGAGTTAAATACCTTCAGCAGAACACCTCGAGCAGTTTTATTTCTGAGGCATGTCTATATAGCAGAAAAAAACTGTGTCAAAGAGATAATAAATTTTTTTCTCGGCTGGTTGTCACAAATCTGAGGGAAGAGCTAACCTGCCTGTTGGTCATAGCAGCTGCAGGTAGCCCTGAATAGATGCAAAGAGTAATTTTAAATTACTGGTTTTGAAAATATTAATGGCTGAAATTTATTGGTTTTTAAACATCTGTTTCCTACTTTTCCTCTGATGAATTTTTAGAGACTGAGGAAATTATCTTGAAACTCTATTTTTTCCCCCTCTGTGTCAGGATGACAGCTGAAAAAAGTCCTTGCAGGTAGCTGCCTAAAGAAGAAAAAGGTTGTTTTGCAGCCTGTTTGCAGCTGGATTTATTCAACCACAAGGACCTTCTCAGCACTATTGGTAACTGAACAGCATGTTGAATAATGGTCTCTTTAAAAATCTTAGATCCATGCAAATGTATGGTTTCCAGGGAACAACAACTCCTTAAGTTCTACTTGGAACTTCTCAAACTGTGATTATATAAATGGAGAGTAGATAATAACATTTATTAATGTGATTATTAAAGAATACATTTATTCTGACAGAATTACTACTCTTAAAAGACTTTAAACATCTGCTTTAGTAACTTACAAGCCTCTCACAACCCTCATTCTGATGTCAGTACCATTCCTCACCTGCAAGTACTGCCATCTGCACCTGAATAAAAGAAATCTGAATGGTAGCTGAGAAATGAATGAGAGGAAGATTCTTTAAAATCCTTTCCTCATTCAAACCATTCAGCCTTTTGTCAATACCTACCAGAAAAATCGCCAAAGCAAGACTCATTCCCAAACACTGTTGCAGAAACAGAACTATAAAATATTGTGTTTGCTGCAATCGGGGGAATTGCCCAAGTCTGTGCTGCTTCTGCTTTATATCTTCTTTCTCTAGTTTGGAAATCCCCTCCTTGGCAATTACAGAGTCACAGAATCATCATGGTTGGAAGTGATCTTCAAGATCATCTAGTCCAGCTGCCAACATAGCAGCACCATAAATTATATCACCAAATGCCACATCCAGATGCCTTTTGGATACTTCCCAAGACAATGATTCCACCACTTTCCTGGGCAACCTACTCCAATGCCTAACCACTCTGTCCATGAAAGGCTTTTTTTAATATCTAATCTGAACCTCCTCTGGTGCAAGTTCATGCCATTTTCTCTCATCCTTCCTCTTGAGACATGGCAGAAGAGCCTGTTCCCCACCTCACTACAACCTTCTTTCAGGTAGTTAGAGAGGCAATGAGATCCCCCTGATCCTCTTTTTCTCCAGTATAATTGTGGCTTCCACAGCTCAGTTCCCTCATAAGACATGTTTTCCAGACCCTTCACCTTCTCAATTGCCTTTCGCTGAACACAGTTCAGCCCCTCAGGGTCCTTTTTGAAGTGAGGGCCCAAACTGGACATTGTACTCAAGGTGTGGTCTCATCAGTGCCAAGTACAGGGGCAAAATCTCTCCCCTAGGTCCTGCTGACCCCACTGTTCTTGATACAGACCAGGAGGCCATTGGCCTTCTTGGCTATTCATCTGGCTCATATCCAGCTGGCTGTTAACCAGCACCTCCAAGTCCCTTTCTGCTGAGCAGTTCTCAAGCTGCTCTTCCTGCAGCCTGTAGTGCTGCCAGGGGTTGTTGTGACTGAAGTGCAGGACCTGACATTTTGCCTGATTGAACCTCATGCCCATCCATAGTTTATTAAGATCTGTCTGTGGAGATTTTCTACCTTCAAGCAGACCAACACTCCCACCCAACTTTGTTTCATCTGTGAACTTACTCAATTGCCCTGTCCAAATAATCCATAAAGATATTAAACAGATATTTGCCTTAGGTGAAGACTCCCTCATGCAAACTTGCCATCCACACAGGCTTTATGTGTATTGAAGTCCCTTGCATCCTCTGTCCACCTTCGAATGCATTGATTGGTTTCTGCTGAAAAGCTTCAGTATGGCCCTGGAGTAACTTCTGCAGCTTTTCCTTTGGTCCTGCAGTGCTCTTAAAACAACTTTCTTATTTTTTTATGTGCATCACAGAGACATATAGAATGCTATTGTGTCTCACATGCAACCTGTCTTATTTCCAAACTTGCAACACTCAACACATGAATTAAAGCATTCATAGAAAGGCCCAGCAGGAATGGAAATGTCAGTCACAATGTATGTGGTGACAATAATGTTCTTTCAGCAATCATTTTGCTTTCTGGAACAGAAGCCTTTGACCCTTCTTATTTTTCAGTCAGTACCCCTACATCTGGTTTAGTCACAGAATCCAAAGGAAGAGATGAATATATATTCTTCTTTAAAGACTTTTTTGTGACTTGGCTTATGTACTGGGTCAATCCCCAGGCCTGGTCACAACACCTGCTGTAAGAGGATACCTGTGGCCCATGTGATAACTGTGGCCCATGTGATGTGCCAAGTACAGAGGGAGCAAAGGAAACAGGGCGTAGGCACCTACCCGTAGGACTTTGACAGTTCTCATATGTGTTTACATTTTTATTGCTTTGTATGAAGAAACACCCAGTTGTTACTGGAACCAGTGAGAGGGGTTTTCTTTTCTATGAACATGAGTTGTTGTAGTTGAACCGGATTTTGTAATCTGCAGGTGTTAAAATCCACCATATTTTTTCTGAATTATAGTTGACAAAGCCACAAATTAGTGACACAAGCTATTTTTCCTGAAAGAACATACCTAACCAGTATAGAGACTCATGGTACAACAGCAGAAGAAATGTCTGTTTATATATATATAGCAATAATATACAAATAATGATATAATAATACATATTTGGGTTTCCTATCCTAGTTCCCAAGAGATACTGTACTATCAAAAATGAAGACAGGTTGTCATCTCCAGTAACATGCTGAACTCTACATCTGTTTTAAATAGAAAATGTAGGGAAGATAACTGCACCTGAGTTGGCTGCAAGCACTCCTTTTGCGATTTTCTCTTTAACTTTACTACCTATTCTGTCTCTGTTAAGAGCATGAGATACTCATAAACAGAAGGACCAGACAAAATGTGCAGATGGTAATTCACACTTTTAATATTTGAAGCATGCTGTATAGGCAGTGTTAGTCATCTGACCCCCTTGTTGTGGAAAACTCCTGCATTTAGTACCTTGCCATTTTTGGGATTCTGTTAACACTCTTTCCCTGTGCCCAGCTGGGCTTGGAAGCCTTTCCCTGTAAGACCTGCTTTGCTGGACTCTCTCTCAGCACTCAGTCCACTCTGCCCTGCCAGCCCATGCTCTCCTGGTTTCACAACCTTTTTGTTGTACAGTCCCAAATCTCAGAGTATGTGTATTGAGCCCTTATGAATGGATGCTGGCTGTTTGCATTGTCAGACACAAACAGAGACCTATAAAAACTGTTCAGACCACACCAGCCTCAAAGGTGTTGGTTTGAGTGGCTGCAGAATGGTTCATGGGATTGTGTGTGGTGTGGTTATACAGGGACTAGAATAGTTTTCCCTGGCCTGATGAGCCTGGTGGTGCTAAAGGTGCCTGAGCATTGCAAAGTATTCCCTAGAGCTCTAGCTTGTTAAACAGGGCATCTTTTATCTATTTGTACAGGCAAGTTAGCAGAGGAAAGATTATAATGGAAGTGAAAAGTGCTGGATTAAAAACCAGTTACAGGAAATGCAGAATGCAGTTGTGATTTATCATTCAAAATCTCAAGCCATAAATCAGCTCAGTGACCCTTAAATGAATGCAGTAGCAAAGAGGCGTGACTTATAAATCAGGTTTGGACTTCATACATCAACTAGGCAGGACGTAAATCCATTGTTTGACAAGGTATGTCAACAATTCAAGACATAAATAGTGTGATAAGTATTTTCTGACAAAGGTCATCTTGGTTGTAGCCAGTGCTCAGTAAGAACAAGGGGAGGAAAGAGCAGATGGTATTCCTGCATTTGCTGTACACAAGATGCTGAGGGAAGAGCTGGTTTTGCCACCAGGAGGAGAAGGCAGCACAGCCACATCTGTGGGGAATGCCAGCATTGCACAGCAGAGATCAGCACACAGATCTCTTTGCTGGCTCTGATCCTGCTTGGCTGGGAGATGTAAGCTGTGATGTGCAGTGCTGAGCTGAGCTAATTCGCTTCTGTGGTTGAATGTGGCCGGGGATTTCAGGTTTGTGTTTTTGCAGAGAGCTCTGCTGCTCCACATAGGTGCGCTGGCTCCCTCCCAGCCAGATGGGTATCTCTGACAATGCTCTGTGCTGTGCTGTCTACACATGGCCTCTGCCAGCTACATATCCATTACAAGTTCTTGTGGAAATGCCAGGACAACTTAACACTCTGGGTAAATAAATCATGACCAAATGACAGAGCCCAGCATAACTGAGCTGGGAAGCAGGGCTGGATCTGGGAGACTGGGCAGGATGTGGTGCCTCTGGAGCGAGGGCCAATCTCTTGCTGCAACTGAGCACTGTGACTTCTGTTATCTTAGATTTATTAGGCTTAAGGCTGTTTACTGCAGTTACCAAAGAAACAATTATCCACTACCATACTTAGCTGCTCTGGAGTGACTTGCTGCATTATGAATTCACTTAAAACGTGCCTCATCCAAATGCTTTTTGAGCACTTCCAGTCATGGTGATTTAACCACTTCCCTGGGAAGCCTGCTTCACTGCTTGACAAGTTTTTCAGTGAAGAATTTTTCCTAATATGCAATCTAAATCTCCTCTGATGTAATTTGAGTTCATTTTGTCTTGTCCTGTTGCTTACCTTGGAGAAGAGACCGATGTGGCCAAATTATAAGATTTTCCCTGATCTCAAAGAAAGTAAGGAAACTGTCAGGGACATGAGGGCACAGCCAGCCCTGACTGCCCCTGCTCAGCCCCCTGCAGCTCTCCAGCCTGCTCAGGGCCCAGGACAGGCTCCAGCTCCCCACAGCCCCGCCCTGGCCCAGGGCAACGAATTACAGAAAAAAAACCAACATTGGTACCAACACCTGTGAAACCCCCTACTAAAGCAATAATATGAGTTACAAACAGTGTAGATTTGTCAGAAAGAATTTGTGGCAATTTGCTAAATTTCTTCAGCATGATGAGAAATCTCTTGCACAGATGAGCAGCAGTTGGTAGCATTGGTTGCTGTCTCATGTCATACACTGACAGCTGAGATAGGGAAGTGCATCCTGGACAAACTGCAGTTTGGAAATTCTTCAGAAAAGTATGCTCAAAGATTTTTTGCAACTGATAGCACTGTCAAAACAGACAGGGTCCATTTCGTGTCTCCAACTGTTCAGTATTTTTACAAGTGACCCAGAGTATAGGATAAAGAATATGTCTGTGGGCATGTATGAGGAGGAGAGGGCTAAGAAGGCAGGCACAGTTTGAAATCATAGAGTATGGGATAAAGAATATGTCTGTGGGCATGCAAGAAGGCATGAAGAAGAGAGGGCTAAGAAGGCAGGCACAGTTTGAAATCATAAGGGCATTGAAAAACTGAAGAATGACTAACTGGAAATTATTATAGATTGGGGAAAAGTCCTCAGTGAAGGAAATTTGAACAAAGAGGGGTAGTCTGAAGTGAAAAATGCAAGAAAGAAACTGGGAATGATCATAGGTCTGGAAAAAGTCCTCAGTGAAGGAAATTTGAACAAAGAGGGGTAGTCTGAAGTAAAGAATGCAGCATTAAACTCAGCTAGCAGCTGTTAAATAAGATAAAAGTGGCTACAGGGAAGAGAGATAGCAGACACATGGAGCACTGCAGAGGAATCAGGATTTCAATTGTCCATCAGTACATTCAGGTGAGACACCAGAAGAAGCTTCTGTGCTCTAAGCATGGTGAAACTGTGGAAAAGATTCTCCCAGTGTGCCAGTAAACCTCCCTCTTGGGAGGTATTTGAATTAGATAGTAGACACATGGAGCACTGCAGAGGAATCAATTGTCCATCAGTAGAATCACCTGAGACACCAGAAGAAGCCCCTGTGCTCTAAGCATGGTGAAACCGTGGAAGAGATTCTCCCAGTGTGCCAGTAAACCTCCCTCTTGGGAGGTATTTGAATTCAGACTACGCAAAATTCTGTGAAGGTGACACAGGCATCCCTAATTTTGGTTTGGGAGTGGGGAACATACTAGAAGGCAATTTGAGAAACTTGCCAGTGTTGAGTTTATGATCTTGACAAGCAATCGGGATTACTGTGCAAGTGGCTGGTCCTCAGTATCACCTGTCACACTTCCAAGCTGTCACCACAGTTTTGTCATTGTTGATTTTCTTTTTTAAGCATATGACTATGTTAATTAGTATCAGACTTAGCAGTGATTCTTCTTTCACTTTACTGGGAAAACAGTATATGTTTTACCATTTCCCCATTAATGACTGCTGAGGTCTAATGAGAATTAGTCATTGTACAAAGTAGTTATTGCTGCTGTGCATTTCAGCTCCGTGAGACAGACATGTGAAGCAGGTGCTAGTGTGGTTGAAGTCTGGATCAGTGCTAGCATAGGTAGCATAAAAGGAGTGTGTTTGTTCCATGATGAAGTAAAAACTTTTGTTGTGGAACAACTAAAAATCTGGACTACTGTCTCATGAAAAAGGAGCAGTTGTATCCATATTATACATATAAAGTACATTAGCCTAGAGCAATTATAACTTCTGCATGTATCTTTTTTGACGTCTCAAAATATTAGGGAATGCAATGGATTTAGCCTCAAAATGCTGTTCTGAAGTGTGTGATCAAATACTCCTGTTCCTAGCTGTTCAAACATGAAAGCTTAAGGCAATGTGAGGCTAGCACAGACTTTGAAATCTCAGGTTCCTGACAGAGCTTTGCTCATATTTTCTGTGTCCTGCTCCTTTCCTTATATTTATTATATGGTTAGAAGAGTAAAATAAAACCAGGAACACACACAGACACACAGACACGCAGATACACACACACAGAGTGACACTAGTCTGACTCTGCAGGACAATGAATTATCTCATAAAAAAAAAAAGAAAAATCACACTAGAAAACCCCCAAACTGGAACTTTGTTCTGTTAAAAGAAATATTCTTTTCTATTCTAATGCTTGTGCAGTTTCTTTATGGATGACCAGTATTAAAAAGCCAATTGAAATCTAAGATGTGTCTAGGAGACTCTTGTACATTGGTGATATGTTCAGAAGATGGTCACAGAGCTCTAAATCCCCAGGTACAACAAGGTGCAGATTGGTCACAGGGTAGGTATTTGTAATACCTACCCTGAATCTTGTAGTTTGGGAGGTTTTCTTTTTGTATTCAGGACATTTCATTTTGAACTTAATCCACTTTCTGAGCATGACATATCTTAGTTACAGGTCAGGACTTGGCTTTTCTAATGCTATCATGTTAGTCAAGTGACTATTGTTGTTTAATATCACCCAACACTTTGAGTTGTCAATGTCCCAAATATGATAACCTGCTTCCTTTTTCCTGCAACATGTCACCCATTAGCATTCCAGCTGCATTACACACTGCCTTCAGGGATACAAAGTTAGGGCACCAGGCTCCCCTAACATTAAACAAAGGGACCGTCTGGTGTCCTTGAACACTCAGGGTTCAGCAAGAGGCGTTAACAGAGATGAACACTCATTTGAATAAAAGCTTTCAGCTGGTTAAATTTATAAAAAATACAGTCTCTTTAATTATCTTATTTGTCTCCTCAATTATTTTGTGATTTTAAAAATGACATACTTAATAGATATGGTGATTATGGAAATATTATTTACTTACTGCTTACATCTTACCTCTGTATTTATTGCAAGTCTTCAGCCAGCTCCTTGTTGCTCAATGCACTGGACTTGTATCTTTGATTCGGAGGCTCACCTCGTATTACCAAAGCAATCAGGACTGGATCATACAAAGTAATCTACTGGAAATAGAATAATTAGTTATTCAGTGTGGATTTATATTTGTAAAATTGTTGCTTTGAAACAAGGATAAAATATAAGAGAAACCAGAATGGAAACTATTTTCTGAAATAAAAATTCCATCCATTTGCTGAAGTGGGACTCATAGTTTTCCTTTCCTTACCTTTTCCAGTCCAATTTTAAAAATCCCAAGAGATATTAAGTAACAAATTAGACATGAGCTTCCAATATGTTGTGCCTAGAAAGAAAGGTCAATGTGGTTTTGGGTTGCATCCACCAGGCACCCTATCACCCTGTATTGGAGCAGGAAGCTAATAATCTTTCTTTATGTGGTTTTAGGATGCAAAACATGCTCTTGCAATGCTGTGTTCAGTTATGGGCATCTTATTACCAGAAGGATATTGACAGATCATAAAAGCACAAGGGCTCAGGTCATTTTCATTTGTCACACAGTGTGACATTCCACCCTTCTCCTTCTCCCAAGAGGAAAAAAAAGCATAACAAAATTTGACTCCAGAAATATTCTGTTTTATTTATTAGTAAGTTATGGTAATAAATGCATTGTTCTGATATTATATTATGCAAGTTTAAGTGACCTGCCAGTCTTGTGAGAACAATTCTGAATCCTTGCCATGTATAAAAAATGCAGAATTCTATGCTTGAAGGTCCAAATGAGAAGTTTAAGATGATATTGCTATATATTTCTTGCACCAGAATGGTAAAACAATTTAGGTGTCCACACAGAGATTCAAAAGCAGTTGGCATCTAGAAACCTTTCCAGGATTCCAGGAAGTCTTGGCATGCCCTTTAAAATGTGAAGAGTTTTTTTCCATTCTTATCACAGGAATTACTATTATTTTAAAAATTTAGAAACCTGTAAGCTCTCTTAAGCTAATCACACTTGTCTCCTTTGTAGAGTATTATTAAAGTTTCTGAATTAGTAATGTATTACAATCTTTTGTGATTATATGGACATTTTAATTTTGTTTCATAACTCAATGCCCAAAGAAAGCATTTCTCATTTTTTAAATTATGGAGCAGTTAATTCAGTAGGAGTTTTCTCATTAATTTTCTTTGAAAAGCTTGTGCAATTCTTTGGAGTTTCTTCAGCTTCTCACTGAAGGAGGAACAGATTTCCAAAAGCAGCACAATTTATTGGGCTTTATTCTGAATTTGAAAATATTATTTTTGAATCTCTGCTTCATGGGGCTTCAGATATGCTTTCAATTATGTCATAAGAAGAATGAACACATTAAATATTTATTCATGTCTCAAGGGAGACTGTCACCTGGAAAAGGACTCATTCCTGGCCAGAGTGGGGAGTCCTTTGGCACTATGATCTCAGTCACACCACAGGCAGCTGGAGCCTGGGGGCAGCAGCCACCAGTGCTGCCAGGCTCAGGCAGCCCCTTACCCTTGTGAATAAATCTAGGGCTTTATAAATAAACATGGCTCAGGTTGCTTGTGATCTTTATGTGAAGATTGACTCGTATAACACCCCCTGTTGCATATAACATGCAATACCTGAGGTAAGGCATGATCTGTAAGTAGATTATGATGTCCATCCTTACACAGTGATATGCACAGAGCTGTATGCACATGCACGGTGTATAAGATGGATAGGAGTATGTTTTGTGTACAAGAGGAAAAGCTACTGAGGGAAGGAAAACCTGTGACTCCAGTTGTGTGGCTCAGGCCTGGTAAACATCACAGTTTTGTTAGTTGGTCAAATATCTGGATTTCTGAGTGACTGCGGTTACGGTGCCTGGCGCTGGAGCTGCCTGAGGAGGTCACTGCAGCAGCGCCTGCTCTTTGATGAAAATATGAGGTTGTAAAAGTAGAGTCCTGAAATACAGAGGCACAAGGCCTAGAAACATTATGGAAAGGCAGAAAGTGTACTTTGGGTCCTCTATTCTGGAATGAAATTCTTCTTTATGTCTCAAAAGCAGCCATTTCATTTATAAAATCTGTAGTTTGGTAACTATAATAATTGTCAGGACTTTGGAAAACTGTTCAAAGCCTAACCTGGCATTTGCATGTTACTTTTCAGTCACATTTACTACCCCAGGGAGACATTTTTACATTATATGATTCTCTTTACTGTGAGGGTGATAAGCCACTGGAGCAGGTTGTCCAGAGGATTTGTGGATGCCCCAACCCTAAAAGCATTCAAGGCCAGGTGTGTGGGACTTGGAGCAAGCTGGTCTAGTGAAAGGTGTCCAAGCTCATGGCAGGAGGGTTGGAACCAGATGATCTTTGAGGTTCCTCCCACCTCAAGCCATTCTACGATCCCATCCTGAGCTCACTCTTCCTTGGAAACAGTGCAACACCATATTTGCACTAATTTCTACTTAAAACCTGGTAGATTTCAGTTTCTGCAATCTGGACATTTTATTAAAGTCTGAATGGACTTGTAAAGAAAAAAAAAGAAGAAACAGAAACATCTGCTGGCTTTTCATTTTTGTTCTATATAGACACTTGTTCTGGTTTCAAGGACAACATGTTTGGTTTCAAGGGTAGCCAAAAAGATATTAAAAATCTTTAAACTTCTTGACTACAGTAATCAGCCTGGAGGATAAGGAAGTAAAAAAGAAGAGAAAAAAAAATAGGAAGTTGTGTCCCCCATAGGTTGTTGCTCTGAGGAGAAAAAAACAAAGGTGTGATTATTAATTGGTTTGAGTAGATGACTCCCAAGCACAAAGGTGCCTGAAATACTGAACACATAACCCAGACTGGTGTCCCAATCAGTGACATTGTCATATCATAAGCCCACCCTACAAAATACACCACAGAGAACACTTACTGCAAATAAAGTATAACTGGAATAATACAGAAAAAATGCTGTGAGTATGAGAGTAAATAAGTCCAAAGTAGCAGCTGTTAAACCAATAGAGTAAATGTTTATAGCAATTTTCTTTTAACACACTCTGGTTGAATCTGTCTTTATCTCAACCCTTCAGGCCCCACATTGGATGCCAAAAAGAACTGTTATGGTTTTAAACCCAGCTGGAGATGAAACACCACACAGCCACTGGCTAACCCACCCTTTCTTCCCGCAAACCCCTGTGGCATGGACAGGAACATTGAAGTAAAACTTGTGTGTTGAGATAAGAGCACTTTAATAATTGAAAAGAAAGTAAATTGGGTCAGTTCAGGTCATAAATTGGGTCACTTCTGGTCATCTGTCCCAGCTATGCTCCCCACAGTTAGGGTTGCTTGTTTGTTTTTGTTTTTTTTTTTTTTTTTTTTTTTTTTTTTTTTTTTGTTTTGTTTTTGTTTTTGAACACTTACTGCAAATAAAGTATAACTGGTATAATACAGAAAAAATGCTGTGAGTATGAGAGTAAATAAGTCCAAATTTTAAGTAGCAGCTGTTAAACCAATAGAGTAAATGTTTATAGCAATTTTAACACACTCTGGCTGAATCTGTCTTTATCTCAATGCTTCAGGCCCCACATTGGATGCCAAAAAGAACTGTTATGGTTTTAAACCCAGCTGGAGATGAAACACCACACAGCCACTGGCTAACCCACCCTTTCTTCCCGCAAACCCCTGTGGCATGGACAGGAACATTGAAGTAAAACTTGTGTGTTGAGATAAGAGCACTTTAATAGTTGAAAAGAAAGTAAATTGGGTCAGTTCAGGTCATAAATTGGGTCACTTCTGGTCATCTGTCCCAGCTATGCTCCCCACAGTTAGGGTTGCTTGGTTTTTTTTGTTTTTTTTTTTGGTTTTTTTTTTTTTTGGTTTTTTTTTTTTTTGGTTTTTTTTTTTTTTGGTTTTTTTTTTTTTTGGTTTTTTTTTTTTTTGGTTTTTTTTTTTTTTTTTTGTTTTGTTTTGGTTTGGTTTGGTTTGGTTTTTTTTGTATTTTTTTAAAAATTTACCTCCTCACTGGCATGAGACAAGGAAAAAACTCCTTGACTTAGGACAAACATGACTTAGCAAAAAACCAACACATTAGTGTGTTATCAACACCGTTCTCATTCCAAACCCCCAAAATAGCACTGTAACAGCTACTGAGAAGCCATTAAATCTACCCTAGCTGAAAACAGGAAACTTCAAAATGCCATAACATTGGGAAATTCCCATTGGCATTGGTACATGTATGTCCCATGGTACCTCGGGCATGGCAGTGTCTGGCACCATGGTTCCAGTCACTTGGTGCCAGGCAAGGACGCTGTTGGATCTTTGTTGAACCATGTGCTGCTCAGCCATGCACAAATCTCAGTGCCCTTCTCTTCTTCAGACTTTTCTATCCCCATTCCTCAGCACTGTGAAAGATGAGACTCTGTCCTGCAGTGAGAGAGTCTTGGGAGCAGAAATTCTACAGCTCTGTGTTGATTGCAAAGGCAAGGCTGGGAAACGAGGATGTGCATCGCTTCTGAAATGTCACCTGCTCGGCAAACTTCGGCATCCCTGTCCTTGTGTCGCCCTTGGAAGCACGGGGAAGGATGCACTGCTGCTGGCCAACAAATGGTGGAGCTCTTGCTTTGGGAAATGGGGATGATCATTTCACTGCTCCCAACCCGATGCTGAAAGAGGAGCTGGCAAGACACGTATGTGTGTTAAACTGCAGGACTGCTGAAGGACCAGTTTTATCTGTTAGACGGATGCCAGTGGAGAATTGAAATACATTATAGCTAAAAAGACTAATTTTTTTTCTTTTTTATTTTTAAGAGCACCTACCTTGGAGATGGTGGCTAAAGGATGCTCCTGATTTAACAATCTTCATTTTCTGAAGAAGGCATAAATTAAGAATTAAATGTAGCTCATCTGACTTTTTTGATTTAAGAATTCTGTTTATGTACAGCAATTAACGTTTAAATTTTTTAAAGACAAAAAAGTCTGTTTAATATTTTAGTATTAATTCCTAGAAGGTAAAGAAAAAATAAGCTGTAGATTTTCTAATGCACTTTTTGTAATATTTTCAACACAACTATTCAGATCACTCACTAGAACTTTACAAAACTACGTCAGAAAAAAAAGTTAAAATAATCACTTTCATAGGAATATCCCATCATTTAAACCAGACTTTTTAGTTTTCCTAGAATTACTTTTTGTATAAATCTTTATTTAGACACTTTTCATAGATATGTTCCTAAGAAAGATAATGTTTTTTGGGTTTTTTTTCATGTCAAATGACACACAATCACTGGACTAAAAGAGTTAACAAATAATTTGTCCCACACAGACAAGTTTTTCGGAACATAGGCAATAAAGTTTTATGTGACTGACAGAGATTTTTTTTTATCTTTACATGTAATATTACTAATATATATACTTGTGGGAAATAGGTATGTGCTCAGCTTTACATATATATCCAGTTACATCTTCCTGGTGTAGGAAAATATCCCAGATAAGCTTTTTCCCTCTGTCATTGCAATACATACATAAAAGCACCAGCCTGTGTTACACTATCAGTGTCACAGCCCAAATACTGTCTTGTTCCACCCCAGCTACTGACTGTCTTATAGATTTGGGGCCAAAATATCCTTTTTATGCCTGTAAGTGATGCTTGGGATAGAAAACCACCATGTCATAGTTAGGAAGACACTAACAGATTAACTAGAATATCCTGGCCTTTGTGTTGCATAATGTGCTTGATAAATTGACTGCAAATTGTTCTGCAGAGCAGAAACCCAAAACCAAATAGAAACTGCACACACCCTCAAATCCAGCATTCCAACTTGCAAGAAAACTCCAAACAACATAAAGTATTTCAGCACAATTTGGTTTGGAGCAGCTACATGGAATCTGGACAGCCAGGAAAGCATTCCCCCTCCATTTCTTCCTCTGCCATTCTGTTTTTCTTCAGGACAGAGTGGTTGCTCGTTGTCAAATAATGCCTTCCTCCATTATTTCTCATCAAGAGCAATGGAAGGGGTGTTAGCACTGTGTCTTCTCAGACCCTAAAGGATCTACCAATACAGCTTGCTGAAAAGCCATTCTATTTGAAGGAGCATTTAATTTGTGCTTTAGTCTTACTGCAGGCGGTGAACACAGGTGTGGGGATTTTTTAAGGGCTCATTTTTAAAGGGGCTTCAGGGTTCACAGCACTGCAGCCTTTGCCAGTCAGATAACAGTTTGCACCCAGTGTATACCCCTGGAAGTGACTACCTGAGTGATTTAGCCTGACTGCTGATCTGAAGGTGACTGGAATATACTTGTTTGGGCCTGTAATTGACTTGCCACAAAGCAGTTTTTATCAATCAATGCACTTTAATTGTTACTTCTGTGACTGTTTCCTGAAGCAAAGTGGAAAAAATGTTCTATAAATGTCATGACAGGATTAAAAAAAAGTGATCTGACATTGCCAGCAAACTGGGTGGGCATGTGTAGATCTTGAAAATTACTGCTGAATCCTTTCTAAAGAAACTGGGTGGATTCAGAATGATGCTGCCACTCTTAAACTGAACTTGTGACAAAGATTTTAAATCATATCTCATACAAAAACCTCTTGGAAAGCATTTATACTTCCCTTTTGCTAACCCCCCTTATATTTGCAAACCTAGTGCTACAGCAGAATTCCCAAGCAGCAGTTCCAGGCTGGTCTTAGAAGCAGCAGATACTGTGCTGGAGGAAGACTTACTCTCAAGGGCTCTCCAGATTTCAGATACTCCAAAATGTCTAATTTTTCAAAATCTTCTGCTGGAGCAGACTGCACTATGGTCTTAACTTATTTTGATAAGATAGTGTACTGTAGTGATAAAATGCCTCAATTAAATGTCTCATCTTTTATAAAAAATGACTGAAATGTAATTCAATATTATAACTGGAAGGTGCTTAGTTGGAAGTGGATTTGGGATGTTCATTAGAGTCAGTGGCTTGGAAGGAGGCATTTAGATCCATTCCATCAGTTTCCATCTCTGCTAATGTCAGAGAAAACCAGTCTAAATAGCTGTCTAGAAAGATTTTCCCTCTGTGTTGCTGTGCTTTAAATTAGGTGATTATGAAGTTTTCAATGCAGCTAAGTGCAATTTATATTAAACTGAAGTATATCTTATTATTTCTGAGACTGTGTTGAGCTTTTGATTTCAGGTTGATGAATTATTTTAACAGTGTTCTGCATATTAACTCACTTCCCACAATGGATGCAAATGATTGAGAGATGGGACACAGCTGGTTAACTTGCCTGCTGCAAGTCAGCTGATACTGCAGTGTTACAAAGCAGAACAAGTAGATGTGAAAGCTGTTCAACTTTTGCCAGCCCAATATCTCTGCAAATACCTTCATGGATTTCTCACATAGGCATTCTCAGCCAGATCCATCTGCTGACAGCTGGTGGCCAGCACCAAAACATTTCTAGGCTATTAGGATCCACAGAATCTTGAGACCAACACCTACCTTGAATTGTTCAGTTCTCCTTAAGAGCAGGCACAATTTCCATTTAAATTTCTATTAAGCTTTGATTTCTATGGTTATTTTAGATTTCAGGGTAATTTACCCTTCCTGCAATGTTGGTTTTGCAGGCTCCATCCCTGTCTGTTCTGTCACAATAGATGCCTGCTGCTACAAAGCTAACCAGTTTGAAGCTGGCTTAGGTTTCTTTCTACCACAGGGCACTCCCTGGCTGTCACATTCATGCTGACTGCAATCTATATGTACTGATAGCTATAGACAAGCTGGCACCATGCTATTCTTATGAGTACCAGCTATACCCACTGCTAGTTAAACCAGACAAAATTTCTCTTCCATTTGCCTACAGAAAGATTCATTTGTGCTCTCCTTTCACATCTCCCCTGAGATCCTGCTGTTGGATCTCTTTATCTTCCCTTAAAATTTCTCTTTATTTGCTTTTACAGACACTTAACTTTTTTTCCCCCTGTAACACTTAGGAGGAGAAAGGTAAAGCTTATGCAAAAGCTCATTCAAGGATGTTGATTTTGAAATCATCTACTTCTTGAGGGGATACCCTAGGCAAATTCCAGGAAAGTTAACCTGTCAAACCTCATTAGCTCTGCTTTTTCAACCCCTGATACATCTTCCTCTAGTCTCTTCAACATTTATTAACATAATTCTCTTCATAATTTTTCCCTAAATAAATTATGCAGGGCTTGATCTTACACTGAAGCAAAGTGGGTAGCATGCTCCAGCTGAAAATGTAGCCCCATACACTGCCAAAGAAGTGATTAATTGGCAAAGATTTCTACACGCAGTATCAACATTGCAAAAATTTCTGCATGCAATATCAACAATGATGAGACATAAGCTAACTTCATACATGTATCTAGTCTGCTTGCTCTTTATGCTGGAAGAAATGTTACTGTAAATTAAGACCCTCAAAACCAGAGAATATCAAAATGTTCATCATGGGCTGTATAAACTTTGACACTGCATTGCTAAAGATATTGTTATTGTACAGACTATTTTTCAGAAACAGAACTGTGTAAATAGTATTTCCTCTTTTCACACTCTCAGTTACTCTGCGTCTTTGCAACCAACATCCCCAAGCACTACTTTTTACTTGTTTCTCATAAGGTCTCTTGCAAGTAAATATTCACAGACAGTGAAAATAAAAGACAAGGAATTTGTCAAGATGGAATTCCGAAGATGAACAAAAAATTTCTGACTGATGCTCATGGGCTCTCCTTGTAAAGTGAACCTCAGAACTCCTTTACTCTTCACTGAGGTCTATTGAACAATGAGTGAATTTTACAGAATTTATTTTTATTTTACTGATCTGTTGTAAAGGCTAAAACATAAGTTTTCTACATATTGAACTTCTGGTTAATTATTTTTTACATGCATTAGCACTAGTTAAATTAATCCACATTAAGTGACAGTGATGTTAACGCTGTCCTGATTTAGTGGCAGTTATTATCATTCAGTATGTCTAGGTGGTGTTCCTAGGAGAAATCCTAGGATAACATATGCTTGCAACAGCAATGGGCAGTTAAATACATTGTACTACAATTATATTTTATATATGTGTGGAGAACTTTTCATCAAAACACTGCATTATGATTGAATACTGAATCATGTTCCTGCCAACAAGTGATGCATCAAATCAGTATGATTACAGTCAGGATTGAATCAGGAAATGAACTGTCAGAATCAATTGATGGTTATCCTGCTTTTGGAAATTTGTAGTTGCATCAGTCAGAAATGGACTTGAAAGTGTGGGCCAATAAATGTGAATGAGTTTCAGAAGATAAAAAAAAAAATCACAGATCTGAAACTAAACACAATCTCAGAAATGTTGTATGATTTACTTTAATACAAGCTGGTTTTAAATGCATTTTTAGATTAATAAATCCATCATGTAAATCACCAGCATAGAAATGGGAAAAGAAACACAGCAGAAAATTAATATATCTTCCTTATCAAATCATCACAAATGAAGATGGGTTCCATGCTTCTTCCCAACGCAAAGTCTAATTATCCCAAATCCTGTCAATGTCTAAATACTCAGGTACTTGCCAGAAGTCTATGTAATAGATAATTCTAATAAGTATTAGAATATTGCCATGAAATGTTAGAATGGCATTATAGATTTTTTACACAAGAAGAGAAATTAAATTGAAACACCAACCATAGGGGGACCTCCTCTCTACTCCTTTGTTACAGCAGAACAGAAATTAAAGGATGAGAAAGAACTTCCAGTGTGTCTTTGCAGCAGCAATCTCTGTGTCCAGTTTTTGTTTCAGTCAATGTGGTAGGTTTCATGCTTTCTGAAGTGCAGAAAATTTCAAGCAGGCCCATCCAGACCCTAGAAAAGGCTGTCTCTGGGACATGCTTAGCTGGCATCCTGCTTCCTTCACCAACATCTCAGCCCCTGCTGTGCTGGCTCCTGTGTCAGTCCTACCCCTCTTCTCTCTGCCACGTCCCACTGCATGAGAGCTTCTCCCCCTGAAAAATGCTCTACTGTGAGGGCAAGTAAGACTCTGCTTTTATAAATAAACAAAATTTAAAAACTGAGAGCAAGAAAGTAAATCAGATACTGTCCTTCAAGCTGGGTAACTCCTTTCTTTGGGAATATGACTGGTAGGGGAGATACTGCTGAATCCCCTTCCATCCAGAAGCTCAGGGGAGCCCTCACTTGCCCTGCTCCCTCTTCCATGAATTTAGTTCTCCCATTCATCCTATCGGCTCTGTATTGTTAACTGGTTCCTGTTGAGGTGACTTGCCTTCAGCAGAGGGGTTTGGTTGAGTCCCCATGGTTGGAGGTTTTCAAGATGAAGACGGTCAGGGTGCTAGACAAACCTCCTCTATGCTCCCTTTCCTCTGAAAGGTTGGACTAGATGAGCTTTGAAGGCCCCTTCCAACCAGGGCTCTTCCATAATTCTTTGACTTTTTCAGGATTTAAATGAGCCAGGAGACGTATGACTCTGAAAAGGAATGATGTGGTATTCATGTATAAAAGTGAGTACTGGATTCTAATTTGTGCTATAACAACTGAACCAGCTGCCTAATCTATATCTACCTTGCATAAATGGCATGTATAAACTCTGGAGCAAGGAATGGAAGCTCTCTCCTCTTCCCCAGATGTGACCTCACAACTAATGGGCTACATCATTGGCTCCATCATTCCTTTTCCCTTCTCTCCATTTTATCTCAAGCAGGTGTTTTCCCCCTGTCACAGGGACCTGTGGGTGCAGTGCTCATCTCAGAGTCATGAGATGTGCAGCTGAAAGGTTTCAGGGAGCAGAAGGATCTTATTTCATCACTAATCATTGAGCTGTCCTGCTGCTGTGTGGCTTGGCAGAAACCCTTATTGCTTCTTCACCTCGGCTCTGAAGGTTATTCAAGAGAAAGCCAGATGAAAGGGAGCCTCAGGAAAAGAGCTTGATGGGCCAGCTCAATGTCTTAAGTAGGGAAGACCTATGGTGAAGGAAAGATATGTTCTCAGAATCTGGCCTCAGCAGGGATAACACTTGGCAATCCAAGGTCTGCTGAGCAGCCACAAGCCTGATGAGGAGAGAGCTCCAGGGACTAGGAGAGTAATGGAGCCTCCTGTGGTCCTGCAAACATGGAAACGGCCTTGTATCACCGACCACCTGGATGGTATTTGGATATAATGGTCCTATGTTGATCTGAGTACATTCAAAAACCAGTGATTTGTGAATCACCAAAGCACCAAAGTGCAAGCATGATCCCAGGGGGAAAAATAATCACTACTTTTTGCACCAAACGAGGATTGAAATGATCTCCTGGTCTAACTATAATTCCTGTGCGTGCCAGCAGTGTGCCAGACCTTCATCCCATATATCTGTAGAGCACAGTCATCCATTCCCATTGATGCTGGGATATTGTGTCTCCCAGAAGGTTAAGTTGAATGGCAGGAAGAAATTTCATACCCTGGCAGTTAGTACATATGGCTGGAAGCAGGAAGTCCTGGAATTTGTTAGCTTTTCCTTTGATAGTGTATATGTTTTATGTTAGACATCTGTTGGATAAAAAAGAAATTATTGTAGAGTGTGTTGGAAGAGAGAGATCTATACTAAGCAGCATGACATTGCTGAAAATATATGAGTGAAAGAGGAAGGTAGTAGAGGTAAAAATTGTTCAACACCTAACTTGAACTTTTCAGCACCGGCATCATGAATCTGCCACTTTTGGCTGTGTTAAGCAGTGTTACACAGTTTACCTCCCACAGACTTTAGAATATCAGAAAAAAAATCAGCAAAACTAATGTGTGGATATCAATGACTGTCTATTGGGACCAATATAAGAACTGTCAGGAAAGGGGTTCTTTGAGAGTATTGCCTCTCCCACTGCATATAGAATCAGGTTACTTATAAAACATAGAAAAAAACCAAAGCAAAAATTAAATATTGGTGGAAATATTTACTGTTAGAGTTTCCTAGATTTGACTCATGACTGAGATGTTTGTGTAGGGGGAAACATCTGTAAATAGACATTTCAAATAACAAAATGAGCACTGCAACAGGATTCACCGATCATCACAGGAGATGATCTCTAGATAATCTACTCTATGCTCCCTTTCCTGTGAAAGGTTGGACTAGTCTTAAGTGTATTAAGTGTAAGGTCTTAAGTGTATTAGGAGTGTAGGGCCTTTTTTCACATTTTCCTGTATCCTCATAGTATAAAGCATTTACATGAGCCAAGCTAGTTAGACTAATCTATTTTTTCTTTTCCCAAAAGCAGCATCTTAATATTTTGTTCCCAAATCTTAGATTTAGATGGCCTGCTCAATAATCCGATAGTCAAACTTACTCTTAGAAGCTCGCTTGCTACTATGATGAAAAAATATGTGTTGGGGTAAGTTCTTCAGTTCTCCACTTCTATTATTGCTTCACATAAAACTGGTGAAATGGGACCAATTTCTTACAAAGATTATTAGTGACGTTATAGGAGGAAAAATTAGGAACAAAACAGAAAGAAGATGAGAATTTGAAAATCACACCAAGGACATCAATTTTGCAGTCACTCTACTGACTGCAAGCAGTCTTGCTGACTCCAGCTGAACTCCTAAGAGTGTTCCAAGGTAACCATGCGCCCAAGGCATTGCTGGACGTTAGTGTTGATCAATAAATCATCATTCAACAAAACTACCATAACATGACAAGCCTGAAGCAAAAAGCACGACGTAAAAAGGAGAAACTTTAGAAGAGAAGTGTTTATTTCTTTCAGTGTTAAATTGTTCAGGAGTAACTGAAAGCTGCAGGTGTTCTATTTACATTAAGAAGTAGAAGCGTCCACCTCAACAGAGGATGCAAATAGAGTTGTCTCAGTTGTTCAAAATTAACAATGTTGGACTTTCAACTAAAACCCCTCAACCACATGATTACTTGGTATTATAAAAGGTGTGTGTGTGTATATATATATATATACACACACACACACATATATATATATATGAAAGAGTTGGGATTTAATTGATATGGCATTTGACCATTGTGTGGCAAGCCAACCACTCTCCTCTAATCAATGTGTGATATTGAAGACAAGAGTAAACACTATTTTCATTAACGAGTCACTGGGGACTTATTGCTTTAAAGCATGACCAAGTTACCACATTAGCCAAATATCCTTAAACATATCCATAAATATTCATGTCTGCACTTAGCTTTAAGAAGACGAAAGAAAACTGGAATTAACTGAGCTCAGAGTGAAAAACAGGTAGGGGATTAAATTCATGTTACCTGCTTGGTCATAATAGCAGATTCTGTATCACCAGAAATGTGAGTGATGTGCACAAGTAACCAAGCCATGGGACTCCCAAACTGCTTGGTATTGCTCAGGGTACAACCAAGATTTATAAGTGAGACATCCTCTGCTCATTTCATGTGCTAGCCTGACTCATATAAACTAATTTGGACTTGGACTTATCCCTGTGAAGAGAGGCTTGAACCTGGCTTACACTGATGATGGGAGATAATTTAACCATAAGTATGCTGCAATCGATGGAGAGAGGGAAAGGAAAAGGAGCAGAGAAGAAGGGGATACTGCAATATTAGCTCTGCCACTTCTTTGTTGGGAAAGAAAGGACTACACCACCCTCAATGCTTGGAAGAAAGCCTCAGTGCCCAATTCCAGGAGAATGGTCTTGGTTATGAACACCAACTGGAGATAAACATCAAAAATCCTGTGAGGAATAGGACTAAACCTGCAGCCTTCCTAACAGCATTGCCTCCCTCAGCAGCTCTAGCTTCTTGTGTGGCATGCTGTTTTCTCAAAATCCCATTCCCAGACTCTTTAGTTTGACTGTGTTTTCTGCAAAGAACCTGCTTCTGCCTAAGTCACAGCTGAGAGCTTCACTAGGCAAAACTGCCTGGAAGCTAAATGCTGCAGCACTCAGCATCCAAGGGCCCTTGTGAATCAAGCCACAATGTGTTGTTTTCAAATAGAAAGTCAGAAGATACACTCCTTTGTACACTTTGAATATTGATCTGATTTCTTAAATTGAAAATGCACAATCTGTTCCTTTCAGAAGAAATATCTGCTCATGAAATACTACTTTTTCTGAATAAATGAACTGACACCTTCTCTTTAATACCAAGTTTGTGGGGGGAAGGGGATTGTTTTGTTAATTTATGTGACTCATTGATCTATTTGTTTATGAAGTAGACATTAAATTTCAAATTAAAAGATCTAGTAAAAAAAAAATAAATAAAAGAACCAGGTACTTACTAATAATCCTAACCCTAAAAATCTCTCCTCTCCTCTCCTCTCCTCTCCTCTCCTCTCCTCTCCTCTCCTCTCCTCTCCATTTCTGGAAAGAAAATTTTTCGACTCAAATTTTTTAACAGCAATTGTTTAACCAAGCCCAGTTCCAAGTGATTAACAGCCTTTATAACATTGCAACAAAGCCTGTATGTTTAGAAAAAGATCATATATTTACCCACTGAGAATAAACACTGAAATATTTATGTCAAGACATAAAATCATAAGTAGCTATTGCTTGTAAATCAAAATTTAACCCTCTAGCAAAAGTAATTGCTTTCTCACTATATTTCAATTGATAAAAATAATTAATAGAAGTATTAAATATTATGACAACACAGTATGAACTATATGTGGATTAGTTTTTAGCCAATTCTCAAAATAAAAAATTGGAAAGTTCCAAATGTGCTTTATGTATTATAAAATATGTTTTTTTCTTAATATAAAAAGAAACAGAATGCTTTTTTCTTCATTAACATTTCAATTCAATAAGGCCAAACATGCCATGAAACCCTATGATCTACTGAATTTTTTATGGAAATAAGTTTATTCTTCCTGTCTTTGTTGCAAATAGTATTTTTGAATGAGAATTTCCCAGCCATTTTTAGCTATAAGACAGAAGTTCACCTTTTTCTTTCACTGAGGTTAAATTTAGAAACTTCTGTCTTACTTCATAACAAATTAACATTAGACACAGGCCTAGAGGAGGGATCCTCACTGCCTAGCACCAAACTTAATATGTCCTTAGTTTCTATTAAAAAGGCAGGCAATTATGTTTACCACAGGAAAAAAATGTTTTGTATTCAAGTCATCCCCAGCCTTGGGTGCAAAGGTAAATGAGTACTATTAGCTCAACTTTATGGATTTGAAATGTAAAGCTCTTGACAAAATAAAGACCAGATTCTTTGGTTACACTGAATAAACCTTGTTACATGAATAGATACATTCTTTTTAGTGGGATTTAATGGTGAATCATTACTCATTTTGAATAAAGGGGTAATGAGTACAGCAACCATCTGTCACAATTTCACTTTCCACAGCAGGGATTAGGCATAAAATTGTGTTAGCAATTTTGATATTTCACCTAATGTAATGGTCAACTCTGGACATACCACACAATTTTCCAGAAAGTGGCCCAGTAGTCAAAAAGTTGTTATGCCTTTTCTTACAGAAATTTAAAATATCACACATAAAAAGAGAAGGTATTTGTAACTACTTTGTTATTTGATGTAAGGCACACAATATCCTGTCCCTTTTCTGTTCCTATCAAATCTGTTTTCATGCAGAATGAGCTGGAAGACTGATTACTATTACCCTCAGTATCTGTGAAATGGGATCAAATCCATTGAATTTACAGATATTCTGAAAACACACAGGATTTTAGAAATGTTGTTGTACTTTAATTATAATTCTTGTCCATTTGTACATAGTTACAGTCTCTTTTCTTCACTTTTGAGCTAGAAATCATTGCAGACTAAACCAAAAAATATTGATAGAGAGCAGATATTACACCTCTGGTAATGATCCTCAGCTTCCTATTGTGGAGAAGCTGCAGGGACTAGAATAATGAGCTGGACTAAAGCTAAAGTTTTGCCAGTTTCATAATATCAAATGTTGTGAGCTTGAAATTTAAAAAAAAAGAAGTGAAAAATTGATATAATTGTTTCCAAACCTATTACTTTACTTTCTTTTCCTTTCCCTCTTCTCTTCATGAGGTAGTCCTGGCCGCTTTTGAGATTTACTTGTGCCTAACAGATCTGTTCTAACAGGCTCTGTTCTCCACCTCCACAGCTCATCCCAAGGCAGGGCAGTCTGTAGGGGCTGTATCTGGAAAATGCCCAGCTCAGGACTGAATGAACCTTGGGGTGCTGCTCCTCCCCTTCCTTTCATGGAGTGAGAGTGCTTCTAGGCACCAAACAAAAGAAAGGCAGAACTGCCTGCTTCCTAAGCAGTCTGGATAGTTGCTTCTGTCCAGAAAACAGGCACCTGGAAAATGAAGGGTTTTTTCCCTCAAACAAGCCTAGTACTCATTAAAAGGACAGCATTTCTTCCTTGGTAGATGGTGACTTCAGAAGGAAGCAAAGTCTCAAGAAAAATCCCTAACTTGTTAAAGCAGAAGTGGGTAACATATCTTAGGTGCAGATGTAGATGAGCACAAGTTTCTGAAATTCTCAGTTTTAGAGAATTAGGATTTAGATTGTTCCTTTTTAGAAATAGGACATCTATGGGATCTGGATTCAGGTTCAAAGCTGAGTGTTGGAATGCCAAAAATAAGCTAAAGAGAGTCTAGAGCTTGGGCTTTGATATTGTGGACCAGAAGGGTTCTCCTGGACAGCAGCCATGTGAAAGATGGTCTGTCCCATGTTATCAAATGAGAAACCTCCCATGCTAGTGAGTACTGTAATGAGCTTACAGTCAGGGGGGCTTTTGCAAAAGCAATGGCCAGTATCAGAAAGAAAAAGAAAATATGTAAAATTGCCACCTGATCCTACCAGAGATCAAAGAATTCCAGCAAACAGCGGATACTGTTGTGCTTTTGCACTTGTTAACTGATTGCACAAGAGGAAAGACAAAGGAGAAAAGCTTAGTCTGGGCATCTGCTTCTCTGTGAACTGTGACAAAGACATGAAGAGGCATTTACTTGTTATCATCAGCCCAGGGAGAGCCGTTCTGAGAATGGAAATGCTAATCATCAATCTCCCTGTGCATGCAATGTCTCTGTTTAATAGCTGATAGAGCGTCTCCAAAGGGCCTTTTTTTTGCTCTTTGTTTAAAATGACATATAATGGACCTGGACTTATCAGTGTCTCTAAATGCATTTTCTGTGCTTTATCCTTACTAAGGGATTTAGTCCGTTCTAATGAATATGTGCAGAATTGATTTTGAGCTTGGTATAATTTAATCCATCAATTTAACATTAAATTAATATGCGAAGGGGGTCTCTTTGTGGATGAAAAACAGAAGGGGAACATTCTTATTAATTTAAAATGGACTTGAGAAATGGAAAGAGGCTGCTGCTATTAGTATCTGCCACTGGGCTTACCCACTGGTTGGTGAGTTACCTTGTATGAATACTGCAGCTGGTAAAGCCACAGCAGCCAAGAAATCCCTGGCACATGCAGAGCCTGGAGATTGGGAGGCTGTTGCCACCTCTCTGTGAATGAGACTGCTGAGAGATGTCTTGCCAGGAGCTCTGGGAAGGCTCCTCACCATCCTCCCACCCAAAACGGTTTGCTGCAGACCACCCTTCCCCAGACTGTTTTTCACATGGAAGAGGAGTCCAAACCAAAGCCATGTCCCAAGTGCTGTTAAATGTTTGTGTCTGTGATCAGATTTCACAGCTGACTCTGAGTTCCAGAATCTGACAAATTCTGAATAGGAAAGGATATCTGGAACAGGATGTTGTGTAGCATCATCAACCTGCACAGCTATAAACAATGGTTTTAATTCACTTAAGGTGATCTAACAGAACTCACAAAGATGGCACATAGCAACAACTAAAACATAAAAATTAATGATATAATTTTTAACAAGAAGATGCAAGTAGGGCTCCGGCATCTGGAGCAAATTTGCTCAGAGCAGCATACTTTTAAAATATCTTTATCAAAGGAACATTTTAATCACTCTTTTATTTTCCTTTGGATAAGGTCAGACTTTCAGGCCTGTTAACTGATCTATCTTGATTCTCATTTTTAAGCAATAGTAAAATACTAGAAATGCTGGAGGGCTGTGAGGAAGCTGCTTTTCAGCTATTGCTGAGAATAACCCAGGAGGTTCCTTAGTTTTGCCTTCAGCAACACTTGGGAGCCATGTGGTCAAGACTTGCTGAGCCTGTGGGCATTTTTCAAAGTTGTTGCTAGAATCCTTTGGGAGTGTGGTTAGAGAATAAATTTTTTGACCGTCATTATATGAGATGACTGTATCATCTGCCTCTTGCTTTTAAGAGCATGGGTTCCCAAGAGCAGGAAGATGGCAACAAAAACATGCTGGAGCTGATCCAGGAGACCCAGAAATACTCCAGAGAAATGCAACAAGCCAAAACAGTGGTTTAGAACAACCCTCACATGAAGGGAGACAAAGATAAACTAGGCTTCCTAGGCTTAGACATCAGAAGATATAACAAAACATAACAGGGGAAAAACTATTGGTTTATCACATCCAAGTAACCCATTGACAACCAAACTAAGTTATCTACAAGAATTTAAAATAAATGAAAGGTTTTTTAATAACACATGATTACATTTTAGAATGTATTGCTATAGGGGATTGTAGGAGATAAAACTCAAATTCAGAAACACACTAGAAAGAGTAGTGAGCTGATTTGTGGATATGAATATTTTAACCAGAGGTTTGGCTGCTCAGGTACAAATGATACTGTAGAAAAATTTAGGTTACTGTTACACTTTGTACAAGGCATCTTTTCTTTTATCAAATAATCAGGGCTTTTTTTTCCTTATGTGGCATTTGCTGATTTGCAGCAGAAGTATGAACAGCTGATAAGGAAGGAATGCAGATTCCAGGGTGGGAATGCACTGATAAGTAACATGAATCGTGGATGGAAATACTGGATGGTCTTTACCTCTCTCCTAATAATATATGGATGGTTTATCTTGCAGTATTATCATTCTAATACATTAAACTGTAGAAAGACTGATTTATATCACATGCAGATCAGGAGGATTCTTTCTGTTGAAATGATTTGACCACATTTAACCATTTTATCTGTTCAGGTACACATCAGAGAACTGTCTATGAGAGAGCACCAGTGAAAGCAAAAATTGGAAAGCCAACTAGAGTGGAACAGATATTGCCTCACCAAACAGAAAGCACATATATCAAAAATGTGAACAGCAGAACAAAGTTAATGGCCTTTGCATCCCTCAGCTTTGGCTACATACTGAAGATGTCTTTGAAGGTCTTTTTCAGATGAAGAACCTGCTGCTCACAGAATACTGCAATTCACATGCAAAAGGAGGAGGAGAAAAAGAAAAGGGATCTGAAAGGAAGACTTTTCCCTGCCTACAGCTCCTGTAACAGACCTTAGCACTTTGTTAAGGCACTTGTCATCAGGACTTGTGCTCCTTGGAAAAGGCAGATCCCTCATTGGGGTTTCCCTTAGCCCTGGAGAAGGAGCCTTGTTCCAGCAGCTCTGAGCAGAGGATGTGAATGGCTCTCCCTTCACTGCCTTCCCATCACAGCTGGTACATTCTCAACCCCACAGCTTCAATACTTCTGGAGGTGAAGCAAATGTGCAATGGTGGCACACCTTCATTTTTTTGGTGATTTTTTCCTGAAATTCCCCTCCACAAACATTCAGCATGTTTAAATGTGGCAATAAGGGAAAGATTCGTCTTCCTTGCAGAATTGGCTGCAATAAATGTTTCTGGAAGAAAATTTTTAGCAGAACCTTTACAGTTCTAAATATATTCACTAGTTCCTTGCAAAAACCAGCTCATTACCTCATCAGCTAGTGTGTACTTTTGTCATTGCAAAATTGCTCTCCTGTTGCAATTTTCAAGAGCTGCAAGCACCAGCACACTGCCTGCAATCAGTTTGGCCTATGATTAGCCATCATCACAGCTGCTTAGGTTGGTTTAGGTTTTGTCTTTAATCCTCACAGAAGTGGTAGTGGTCATGTCTTGTCAGCAGACTTACTAGGACAGTAAAAAAATCCCTGTGTGTGCACCCTGCTCTTTGTACTGCCCATTTGGGAGCAAGTCCAACATCACTCCAGCAGCAGAGACATGCTACAGTTGGGGCACTGGAAGAAGAAACACTGTCAAATTTCTTCTGCCAGTGCCAGAGATGGGAGAAAGTGAAGAGAGATTTAAAAAAAAAATCTTTATGATGCCTATATGTTCTTCTGTTTTAGAAAGATCTGTTGAGCCCACCTTTCAGAGGAACAGGAAGATTCGGAGAAGAGTTTGGGTTCAGTTACAGGGAACAACTGAGGTCTCTGTTTGGGACCTGGGGAAAGTGTCAACCAAAGCTGACCAGACAGCTGTGGTGGCTTGCAATATTAAAAGCTCTTTGTGTTGCTGAGGACTTTGAGCTATCTCTCATAATGGTCCAGTCCATTAAATCTGCCTTTGGCACAGGACAGCCTTTGGCACAGGACTTTGACAACAATATTTTGGAAATTTCAATCCCTGTGTCCTTAGGATAGCCTTAATATTAGGAGTCTTGCTCCTTTAAAGAACTCTACCAAGTGCAGATTCCATGGCTTGTCTTTGAAAGGGCTGAGCCTTTCACTTTGCAGTGCTTTTATCCATGTATTTGCCAATTCTAGTCTTTTGTACAATACCTTGCTAGTCTTGGCTGTTGTTTCCTGGATCTACCGGGAATCCTTTCTAAAACCGGATGCTGTGTTTGTCAGCTTTCACTTCTCTGATACTGAGGTAAATTTAAGCACATTTATTGCATCACAGATAGGACAATATCATGTTTAAATTTTCTTAGACCTCTGCAGTGAGTACTGTCTACCACTGATAACCTTTAATTAGTTATTTTATTGATTTGCCAGAAATCTTTTCTAAGTTCCTTCAGGGTAAGGGTACTCCTCTTACATGTTTCCTGAAAAGTTGTCACACTGTCATACATACCTTTTTTTTTTTTTTTTTGCAATGAACACTGAAGCAAAGAATATTTTTCCTTTTTGTTCCACCCTCATTTTCTGAATGCTTTTATTGAAAAGTAATTATCTGGTAAGCTCCCTGCTGTAGGTATTTGAAAATGTTTTGAAGTATTTTAATTTTTTATATATGTGCTATTAATTTATTATTAATTAAATCTAGTTTCTGTTAATGTTGTGTTTCAAATTATTTTGTCCTCATTCATTTGGTCACCAGAGTCGAGGCTCCATTTTAATTTGGTTGTTTGAATGTCACTTCCAGTTATTGAAGGATTCCAGTTTAGTACCAGTAGTCCTCTTATTCTACTGTTTTTTCATTCTAATTAGAAGTTGAATAATTTCCTTAATAGGTGGTATAACCATACCATGATTTTTTAATATGAGTCTCAAATAATACACTATTATTTATCCTCATAATATAGTATTTAAACCACTGTTATTTCTATTTTTACCTATTCTTTTTCAGTGCAAGCCTGTTTTTCACCATCGTCTCCCTGAATAAGTGCTATTTTCACAGATAGAACTGTGCAGGTAAGTTTTATGTAAGTGTCTTTAAAAGGATGACAGCATGGCATGGGAATCACAGAGATGACAAAGCTTTGAAAACAAGTGGGAAGAATCCCTTTTGAACTGCAAAGGTAGACAGTTCAAAATGTTCAAAGGATAGCCAATTTTCTTTTTTTCCAGCCTTGCTGCCTGAGTTCACTGGGAGAGGAAAGCAGTGGCACTTCCCTGTTTTTCAGGGATGAGATTGTGCTTGAAACCAGGAAACCAGGTGACTAGAGAGGCAAAGCTGTAGCACGGAATTGGCATGGAATAGCTAAAAGTGTGTTAAATACTTGAATACTGGATCTTTGGAAACATTATTTATGGAAAATTGGTTGTCTTTTTTTTTTTTTTTTTTTTTTTTTTTTTTCCCCAAAAGGAAACTTGGGTGACCCAGCAACTCAACCAGAAACATCACTGGCATGTTCAGTGTGGCCACAAGGCTTCCAGTGGCCTCCAGAGACACTTGACCCTTTGCAGTGTGGTGCCCACAGACCAGAGACTGTGCTGCCAGAGACCTGCTGATCAAGTGATGCCTGTTCCCTCCCTGCCCAGTAACAAAATAAGAAGGAATTATTCAAATTTTTGCAGCCTGAATGGTCTAGTGGAAAGTGTTCCTGCCCACGATGTAGGGGATTGGAACTAGATGATCCTTGATGAACTATTCTATGCTGGCTGACCCAGCAACCCAACCAGAAACATCTCTGGCATGTTCAGTGTGGCCACAAGGCTTTCAGTGGCCTCCAGTGACACTTGACCCTTTGCAGTGTGGTGCCCACAGACCAGAGACTGTGCCACCAGAGAGCTGCTGATGAAGTGATGCCTGTTCCCTCCCTGCCCAGTGATAAAATAAGAAGGAATTATTCAAATTTTTGCAGCATGGATGGTCTAGTGGAAAGTGTTCCTGCCCACGATGTAGGGGATTGGAACTAGATGATCCTTGATGAACTATTCTATGATTCTAAACTTCTTTGCAGACTGTCCCTGAAAGTCTCTTTTCCTTTGGTTTAAACTGTCAGTGAGCTATCTTAAAGGATGCACAGGGTGACACAGGTGACACATGCACCAGCAAAATAAATCTTAGAGCTCAGTCCTTTCTGTGGGAGAGGATGAGAAAGGCCTGCTTGGGACCATAATTTGAGTGGTGCACAGAAGGTTTTCTGTGTTGGGGGGAAAATAAGTTCAGAGCATTCTATAAATTATTGAAGAGAGAAACTGTTCAGGGAAGGAAGCTGGATTTGAATGTAGATGAGAAATTGTTTACAGCCCCGAACTGTAAGATTAGCTAAAAATATTAAGTGTTTTGTAGTCCCATGCTTTATTAAGCTTTTAAAATACATGTAGGATTTTAATTCTCTTCTGCATTCAGAAAGGCTAGAAACAATCATCTTCTCTTTCTTCTCTCCAGGAAAGAAAGGAAGATCCCATATGACTTTGCAGCGTCTGTGAGGGGAAGCTTTAAAACTAAAGCTGTAATGGAACAAAAAGGAAAATCACAAGTTGGCAACATTGACCTTTGATCTAGGAGGACCAAGATCTACACAGGTTTCCTCCTGACCTTGCAGCAAATAATTTAGCCACATAGAATAAAGCTGGCAGAAAATTGACAGGTCACTGAGAGAGTCCTCCAAACTGCAGACAACTATGCAAGATACCTCTATTAACATTTATTTCAGACTCTTTTTTAACATTATATAGGTGTTTTGTCCTCCACAACTTCTATTAGAGGGCTGTTCCAGAACCTTGCTTCTCTGGTACTTAGAAATATTTTTCTAATTTCCAGTCTAATTTTATTCATGACTGGTTTATACTAATTTGTTCTTTGCCAACATTATCTTTTTCTTAAATAGCTCATTTCCTTCTGTGGCATATATCCACCTGCTGAATTTATACAGCACAGTCTTAACTCCTCTTGCCTTTCATTTTTCCAGGCAAGAAGACAATTTCTTTTGTATTTCCTTTTGTATTCGAGGCTGCCTGCTCACTTTACCATCTTTCTTGATCCTTTTTTGCACTTTTATGTGTTTAAATGTTTCTTTTTGTTTACTACTATTTTTTTTTTCCCACTTGAGTGGTCAGAAATATGCATACAAATTTGTTTAGGATCTCACCAGATCCTTATATAATACATTATATAATGTATATATTATACAATATGCTTTATATAATACATTCATATTTAAATTAATATTTTAAAATATTTGGCTTTGGTCAGAAATATGCATACAAATTTGTTTAGGATCTCACCAGGGCCTTATATAATACATTCATATTTAAATTAATATTTTAAAATATTTGGCTTGGCAAATTATCTTTATTCATTCTTTCCCTGTTTATCTCATAATGCTCTGAATCCTGGTTTTGTATAGTACAGCTAAGTGTAAGTCCCCTAAAATGATGAAGACACATTCTGACAATAATAGTGCTATCCTTGAAAGCAGCTCTGTTCTAAAATCTGCTATAGAACCATCACTTTGTGCACTTGTGTGGTTACAGAGCTAGATATAGCCCTGGTGAAAAAAGATAGATACTTAAACTATTAATCTGTTTGGAATATCTTTCATAGAGTGTCTTTAATGTATATCCTTTTATTTTGGTTGCGAACCCAAACTTTACTAGACAACAAGAATTAAAAGAATGAAGACAATTGATTTGTCTTGGTCTTTAGACTAACTGATTGGAGACAGGTGAACTAAACAGAGATGAGTTAACTTTTAAAAGATTAGGAGAAAAATCTTTTAAAATTCCATTAACATGAACACAAATGCCTCCTATGCTGCATAACTCATTGATGCCACTACGGTTTTTTATGGACAAAATCACTTTTCAAAATTATGCCTTGACCAGAATTTTTGAGATCATCACCCTTTAATGGAATCTCCAATATTTACTCTATACTAAAAAGTGTAAAAAACCACAGCTAATACTACATTAAACCTTATTTTATCTCAGTAAACAACTAGATATTTCTTTTTTTCAAGATTTTTGTGTGAAATGGCATAACGCAAGACATTTGAGCCAAAGGGGTTTAGTAAAGCAGTGCTTTTTGGAAAAAAAATGGGGAAAAAGGCTAGAACATTGCCAAATAAGAGGGACAGTGAAACAAACAATCCATTCCATTAAGTATTTGAAATCTAAAGCATTTTCTTTTATTATTGAAGAAATAGAACAAAATGTAAGGGATGATGGTTCTAATGCTTCCCGTGCTTAGGAAGACTCATAAACTCCAAAAATGCAACTCCCATTAGTATATAAGGACTCTGAAGGAGAGGGAAGGAGGATAGCTAATAAATATCCATAAAGGCAACCACATCTCAACATCACTTTCTTTTCTAAGCTAGCTTTTATTTCTAGATTTTGATTTAGGTTTTTTTTTTTTTTTTGAGGGGTAGAGGGCAGGATGTTATTGATCTCGTTAAAGTTTTAAACTTTTAAAAGTTTCTTTTTCACCAGATGCACAGTCATGTTAAAGGGAACTAAAATAGTTTCTCCTTTATCTTAACTGGATTTTAAAGTCTGCAGGTGAGCAGAAGCCTGACTGATCAAATACTGCATCAAACCTAGATACACCTGTGAAAGTTTAAAGCTTGGAACATGTATGAATGACTGGTTTTGCAGCATCCCCTGGTACCAATGTTACTGGTATTGAGCTGTTCTCAGTGGTCTCCCTATGGAAGGCTAAGTTCAGACAGAGGGAACCCACACTGCCAGGGGTCTTTGCATACGTTAACCTAATTATCCTGCCAGACTCTGTCATGGCAGAGAATGTGGGACTCTAGGAGGTATTAGGTAATGATTAATAAGACATGGGAGGTTATATATTTCCTGACCCAGGAAACAGTCACTCATGAGAGTATTTCCTGAGTCAGTGGAGAGACTTTTTCCATATGCAGCTTGTGACAGCTTAGATTTACCTACGAAATTTGTGAGGACACTGTCAGGAAATAGTCACTCATGGGAGTATTTCCTGAATCAGTGGAGAGACTTTTTTCCATATGCAGCTTGTGACAGCTTAGATTTACCTACGAAATTTGTGAGGACACTGATTATCTGCCACAAATAAAACAAAGCAGCAGCTCTGGGAAAAAAACGTTTATATGGAGTCAGTGAGAAGACTCAATATGAAGGATTTTCCCTGCTGTCCTGAGGTAGTTCCCACTCAAAAAGCCATCTTCATGGAACAATAATCCAGAGATCAAGTGTTCAGAGATTCATATCAGAGTCGTAGCAGGATGCTGAGCAATATATTTAAACAGGAGAACCAAGTCTGTCACTGAATCACTTTAATTCTGGCTTTCTAAAGCTTATGACTGGCAGGACATGGGCTGTGATGGAACGGTCAGATAACCTTCTTTGAAACCCAGAAGACTCTAGGGTAAAATGTTTGTACTGTAAAGCAGTTGTACCTCATTAAGTGAGTGTCATGAAACTCCTCCAATAATAACAAAGAATATCCCACCCTGGTGTTAAGGAGTGCTGTTCAGTGGCTCAGAGCCATCTGGATTCATATTTCTGTTTGAAATGGAAATTGAAATCATCTCGGCTCTTCATAGAAAATACAGGATGTTTATTTGGCTTGGAGGGAGAATGTCATTGCTCTGTATTCTCTGTACCAGTGTGTGTCTTCCTAGAACCCTGCCCAAAAGGCAACTGAGTTGTCTCACGGCCAAGATAAGCAGCCACCATGGCAGACTCAAGCCTGTGAGAATCAAGCCCACTTCTGTTTAGGCTTTATCATCACAGAAGTGAGGTACTGTGGCAAACACCTGCATACGGAAAGGTATCACTCATAGTAGTCCTGCAATACTGAAGGTGTAGTCTGGTCTGTATCTCTATAGAAGAAGAGCATTTGCTACCCCAGGAATCTTAGTATTGATGCTTAGTGTCTCTAAAACACTGAATCACAAGTACCTGGACTGGGAATATCTACTCCTACAAAGCCACAATATCTTTGCCTTGTCTCTGCAATTATATTTCAACATTCAACTTTCTAACACTGTGAAGAAAGACTGCCAAGGAGGCAAGAAGAGTTTACCTTCACTTTAGTGTCTTATTTTTTTACACTTGATGAAATAGGAAAAACAGAGCTGTGTAAGGGCACATGAGCTACATAACTCTGGGAAGTCTTTTGTAGTGTGAATCCGGGGTTAACAAGATCCTGACAGTCTGGAGGAGTTTCCATCAATGTGTGTCTGCTTTCCAAGCAGACTTTGTCCCCATCATCCCTGTTTCCAATTGAGTCATAATGGAGACAAAGAGTCATCTGAATGCTGTTACTCTATGATCTATGTCTGCAAACCTCATGGCATGCCTGATTTTTGATCAAGTCATGCCCACAGAGCCAAACTCCTCATGCTTTTGTTGTTGGGACGTGCTTTGGTACTGCAGCCCTGCTGCAGCAGTAGCTCAGGAAGGTGCATTTATCTGGGGATCTTCTACAGGAATTGTCAAAATTAGGGCCAGGTTCATATGCAACCACAGGCACACAGAATGATTGGATCTTCAAGAAAGAGGGCATCCTCGTTCTGCTCACTGGTGGCTGGACACGAGACACTGCTTGTAGTGACAGAACAAGGAGCAGTGATTTTCAACTGAAGGAGGGTAGATTTAGATTGGACATAAGGAAGAAAATTTTTTCTGATGAGGGTCTTAAAGCAGTAGAACAAGTTTCCCAGAGAAGTTGTGGATGCCATATCCCTGGAAGTGTTTCAGGGTCAGGTTGGGTGGGGCCTTGAGCAATCTGGTCTAGCAAAAGATGTGCCTGCTCATGTTGAGGAAGATGGAAGCTTCTACCTTATGTCAGTGATTTTCAAGTTGTTTGATATTTTTCTTTTTACAGTAGAATCTAATATGATATCTTAAAAAAAAAAAAAAATCATAGAATCATAGAATGACTTGGCGTGGAAGCAACCTTGAGATTCATCTAAGTCCAAACACCTTGCCATGGCCAGGAACACCTTTGATGAGGTTGCTTAGACCCTCATCCAACCTGGCCTTGAACACTTCCAGAGATAGGCATACCTGTCTCTTGCAAATTTTCTCTTTAGACGCATAAGTTCCTTTTCAAAAGCCTTCGTATTTTCTGGAATTCTGATGCTTGTTTGCTCTATGGGATTTTGAATTTGAATACGTTATTGTTATCATTACACTGTGGTCTTTTTTTTTGTCTTGTTCATTCTCTGACTAAGTACCAAGCACAAGTCATCACTTTGTGTCCAAAATTCAGAAGACACCATGCTACTTACACAATTTATCCAGTTAAAAGAGAAGCATGTGAACTCATCAATTATTTCTAGTGTTTCTCTCGTTAAAACTTTCCTAACCTTCCATAACACATCAACTTTAATGACCATGCTGATAGGTTACTTGTAATATAGTTCAATACTATATGATTTTAAAAAGAAGTGGAATTAAATTCCTTAATTATATGATAATTAATTATATATTTAGTGACTTTGCCTTATGAACTCTACACTTTAAACTTGGAATGTCACTCATTCTCAAGCTAAGTTGAGCTATATCCAGGTAATTACAAGAGCCTACTGGCATTTGTTCTACCATGTTGTTTAAAGTTTGTCAGTCCTGGTTCATCTCCCTCACTTGCCTTAGATTTGTATAGCAATATGTCATATTTGAGCTTAGTCTAGTTGTCTGTTTTTATGTTTCCTAATAAAAAGATGCTTTACTGACATTGTTTTTGAATTTTACTGATTTGGGTCTCTCTTTTCCCCATGTTAACAATATGTATCTAGGAGCAGAGAATCATTCAGGTTGGAAAAGAACCTTAAGACCCCCACTGAGTCCAGCTCAAACCCAGTACTGCTAGGTCTACCAATGTCATGTCCCTAAGCACCACATCTACATCTCTCTTCAATATCTCCAGGGAGGGCGACTGACCCACTTCCCTGGGCAGCCCTTTCCAGTGCTTGATAATTCTTACAATGAAAAAAAATTCCCAGTGTCCAATCTAAACCTTGCCTGGCAGAACCTGGAACCATTTCCTATGGTTCTATTACTTGTTACTTGGGAGAAGAAGCCAACCCACCACTTGCTACAAACATTTCCTGTAGTTGTAGGGAGGGATAATGTGACTGACCCACTTCTCCGGGCAGCCCTTTCCAGTGCTTGATAATTCTTACAATGAAAAAAAATTCCCAGTGTCCAATCTAAACCTTGCCTGGCAGAACCTGGAACCATTTCCTATGGTTCTATTACTTGTTACTTGGGAGAAGAAGCCAACCCACCACTTGCTACAAACATTTCCTGTAGTTGTAGGGAGGGATAAGGCACTGAGTTCCTTTTCTCCAGGTTTAACAACCCCAGCTCCCTCAGCCACTTCTCATAAGATGTTCTCTCCAGCCCCTTCCCCAGATTAGCTGCTCTTTGGCCATTCATTTTTGTTATGTTCTTCTTGGATTATTTCATATGCAGATGATATGTTATCCTAAAAATGTTTTCTTTACCTCTGCTGGTATTTCCTGCCCAATTTCCTATAATCTTGCTATCTTCCCCCATTGCTGCATCTGCCATCCAGTCATTTTGGGTTTTTTTGATAGAGATGGAACTTATATGGGAAAAAAACATGTTTATAAAAATGGTGATTTATCTGCAGATATTTCCTCTCCAGGCTTATTATTATTGATAATATTATTATTTTTCTGCAAAAAGTTCCTTGAGTTCTGAGACTAAAGGCTGCTTTTCACTGAAGACACTGAAATACACAGTCCATCAATAGCTCCAGGGCAATTTTTCACAAGAGGTAGTTGTCTGGAACATACTTTTTCCTCTGTCTCTTCAGATTTTTTATTTTATTTTGGCAATTACATGAAACATTACTTCATCTCTTATTATTCTCTTGCCATTCCTAATAAGCTGTGTTTTAATTTAAAACAGCAATTTACAATTCAATTAATATATAACAACACAATTCATTGTAATCACGATGCGATAAATTTGTGTTTTAAGTAATTTTTAATGCTCATAGCAGCTGGATCTGTGAAGTGTGGAAATAGCTACCATTTTTCACCAAGTGCAATACTGCCTGTGCAAAGCACCACTTTTTAATTATATGACCACCAAAGCTCAATGTAAGGAAAATGGAGCAGCTGTAATTGCAAAAGAAGAGAATTTTTGCTTGTATTATACAGTTAATACAGAAAAAATATATAAAAGTAATACCAATGCATAATTTAAAAAACTGATATAAAGGTGAATTTCCAGATATGATCACTATTGAAAGATGTGTTTTGGGTTAATGTCTTTTTAAAATTAAAGGAATAGGATTAATTTACATCTACCAACAAAGAATTAAAAGATTATTACATCTGACCAGAAATTTATTTTTTAGAGATTGCAGATAATGCATTATTAGTTTACTGGTGGATGCTTTTTGCAATTTCTTTTGTGACAGACATGTACTTTTTCAAATTTCTGCATTTCTAAACTATGTAGATAAAAGAACTCCCAAAGAGCGAAGTTGATAATTTCTCTGACTTCAATGAAACTATATTAACTCCAATGTAATGATAACCTTTATTTGTCTGTAGTTTAGATGTTAAATACAAATCATTAGATGTCACCTGGAGAAAGGATATAAATCCTCTTCCAAGTTCTGCTTGAAAAGATGAGGTTGATTTCTTCAAGTAGATCCACTCTCCTGCTCCTGCCAAAGTCATTTGGACTTGCTGTGATCACAAGATTTTGCCACTACAAAAATTAATCAGAAAGAGAGATTTTCACTCCTCTGTCAGTGTTTTTACTCTTTAAATCAGGAGTAATTACATTGTATTGAAAGGAATTGCATTGGTGTAATTGTAAAATCATGAAATAGTCTCACTACTTTTTTTCCCCCTTCTCTCTAATGGAACATTAACATAGGGGTTTTCTGCAATCCTAATTTATTTCTAAAGGAACTTCAGTACAACAACTTTCCTTTCATTTCCCATCCCCACAGTGGGCCCTGTGTCAGTTTGCTCCTGGTCACATGAACAGTACTCACCAGAATTAATAATTCTGTGCTCGAGGCTTACAGTTTTTGAAAATGGGAATTAAGCTGCTTTCACCAACCCTTTATTTGATTTAGAGTATTTTTTTTTAAATTGAAAGCTTAAAAGCTTTTTTTAAGCTTAAAAGCTTAAATTGTAGAAAAATGTTCCCAAAATTGTCAAAGATCATACATGAAAAAACCCAAAACACCCAACCGAAAGAAACCCTGCAACCCAAACTGGAATAAATTTGGATATATATCCCCTCTTAAGTTACTGGATAACAAAGATATGTCTTAATTAATAGGATGCTATGATCTTCACATTTCTGCAGGTCAATAGGAAAAGAAAGTATGTAACTTCAAAACAAAAAAATTTATCCTGTAGACAGAAGAGAAGATACTGAAAATTGTCAGATTGGATTATGTATCTATGAGTTGGTTTTCCTCAGAAGAAACATTTTTGCATGGGACATTTCAATACTAATCTTGGATAAATGCATATGAAATAAACATCCACATTCCTTTATGACAACCATTATACCACTTGTGGAAAAATACAGTGTAAATGAAGTGTGAGGCTTTTATTATTGGAAACCTCTATTGTATCATATAAGTCCATTTGAGTTTAGAAATTGGATGTACACTGAACAGAATCAGGACCAGGACCCCAAAAATGTTAATTTCCTACTATTCCTTATTCAAATGCAGAGATAACGTCTCTGGCAATTGCACCAAAGACAAAAAAAAAAAAAAAAAAGCTGTTCTTTTATGTTATTACTGGCTTTTCAATTCTTACATTTGTCATTGATATATGTGGCATGAAAGTAAAAAATGCATACATAACATAAAGGCTGAGTAAATATACATTAAGGAGAACTAACCCATCAAGTGATTTTACCCTTATCTGCATTTGCAGGTTGGTTAGATCCATCAATGTATGTACAGCCAAACTCTGTAATTCCATTATGGAGCCAGGAGGAAGAATGTGGGAGCCTTTGAGGTGGCGCCATGCATCGTATAGTAAAATCCAGCAAAGTTTCATTTTCAAATATCTGGCAGAGAAGTGGCAAAGTATCTCCAGTAATTTTGAGGACATTTTCCAAATGTTTATTTAGATAAAAGATAGATAACAGTAAAACTATAAAACCTGCAGCCAGATAACTAGGTTTTATTAATGACCTGCCATATACTGTGGCCGGATAATTAAAGTTCTCCCTTCCTTCTAACCCCCTCCTCCCAGAGAAGGAGAGAGTGGACAAATTTATTTGATAGTTTGATAACCAGGGGACACTGGTTGAAAACTATTGATATAATCAGGGTCTATTCAATTTGCTCACGACAGACACTCCTATCTGCTAATTTCACCTGTGAATAGTTAATTATGCCCCGGATGCATATGGTTGAGCCATTAATAAAATTTGTCTGTCATAGCTTTCTGTATATTCCTTTTTTGTCATCCTCATGTGCATTTTATCTATGGGAATCTTTCCCCCCTTTTTTTTTCCCTTTTAACATTGCACAAGACAGATGTTAGTGTTATTGGTATTTCAGCAAGGCTACGTTATAGATGGCATGCAGCAAGGATCAGAATTGCACTTTTAGCCTGTAAAAGACTGGGCCTGTGTACATAATGAAGTTGCTGAAGCATGAATGATAATGGAGTTCTTAACCATTTCACATTTTCAAGCTATGCTTAGGGAATTTTTTTCCAACTAAACAAATGCAAAGGGAAATGTGTTGGACTTTTTTCTTTCATTCTTTCTTTCTTTCTTTCTTTTTTTTTACTTTTTTTGTTTATTTGCCAGGCTTATAAGGATTTTTACATGTACAGGATTGCTGTTTTTACTTTGTTTCCTTTAAATCTGGCTGCTGTCCTTTTCTTAAGATATGTCTTTGGGTGAATGTAGCTATCAAACACCAGATTTTCTCTCTCCAGTCATCTGAATTTAATAAAGTGGATATTGTATGCCAAAGCAATTTGCTTTAATCTCTCAATGGCCTCTCAGGACTCAGGAAACTTCTAAGCTTCACATCAAATTTCCCTAATTCTTCCATTTCCTCCAGTTGGGAAAATTTTCTCCCAGTCTTCCCTACCTTATAAAGAGACTGCTTATTTCATCAGAAATAATATGTTTATTCAGAATACTGCAGGTGAGAACAGGCTGTTTTGCCTAATGTCTCTGAATGTAAGTATCTAAGGAATAGTGACAAAACTATGAGTAAGTAATTTACCCCCAGCTTTTGCTTATTATTTTTTATTAGACTGTTTTTTTCACTATCCAAATGTAGTCCTTTAAAGTTGCAGAGGACTACTGTCTCCTTTGAGTATAAATCCTTATGGTTTCCTTGTCCAGCAGTTTTGTTTCTTCCCTGACCTATGCATTCCAGTAAAGTCTTGTGCTCTTCTTACTTGAGAAGATCAAGGTGGAGAAGGTCACCAACAAAGGACAGACTCTGGGCCTTGCTGGCCTCTTCAGCAGCAGACATCATTCCAATACTGTCATAAAACGTAGCCATACCTCAAGAGATTTAACAGAGGATATCCCAAATGTGGTATGGGTTGGAACCTGGTCTGCAAATTGATTGATGAGTCTTGAAACCTTAACTTCAGCTTTGCTTGTTAGGTCTTTTTGGGTCTAGTCCTCAGTACAATAACTGTGATTATCATGGCTTGATTTTCTTACAATTCTTTCCCTCTGTTAGTCTGCATCAAGCCTCATTAAGTTTCAAATCCTTCTTTCCAAAGAGCTGGGCTGGCTTCATGCATTTTATGTTTCATGAAATCATTCATTATGTCAGAAAAAGAAATAATCTGGAGATTCTTCCTTCCAAGTTTTACCTTGGGGTATTTCTCATCCCTTCTTTTAAGCTTTCTAAGGACTCTCCTTGAATGTTGGAAGCTAAATGATAGGAGAAGCTTGGATATTTTGCTCCTCTCACATTTTTCTCTTTTTATTGCCCAGTCTCACTGTGTGACAGTGCTAGATGGTCTTGGTAGGTTGCTTTGCTGTAGTCTCCACAGGATAATCATCAGTGGGAGTGAGCAAAGGGAGAGCTGGAGAGCTACCTTGGGAAAGCACTGTTGTTTCTGAGTGTGAACAATGCTTACAGCAATGTAGTTAGAGCCAATAAGCATTATCACAGACAAAAAACCAAATTATTACATCTGTCTGGAATCTTTAAATGTTATTTTGGAAAAAAAAATCATTTAAAATGAAAAGGTTTCTCAAAAGTAACCCAATTCTGATGAGAAATTTTTTTCCATCAATAAAATGGAAACAGTGACTTGAAAAAAAAAGCAAACAAAAAACCCTAGAAAATTTTAAAATCTTATTTTCTTGAGTAGAAATCTGCTTTTATTAAATAATTCTTTATCTCAAGTTGGGTTGCAAACAGTTAATTGATATTTTAGTGTGGTTGCATCTTTGTTTAAATTTCAGAGCCCTAACAGAATTTGTAACCAGTGACTCTGTGAATTTTCGCCCTGAATATGGTGCCAGACTCCATTCGGGACATCTGAGAAGGTGGCCTGGTCTCCATGGTTCAAATTATAATGCATAATCCCACTTCTAGGAATATAGTTTCATACAGAAGGACAAAAGGAAAACTCAACCATTATATATTGGGCACCAAAATATAAAAAGTCATTAAGCTATTGAAGAGCATCCAAAGGAGAGCAACAAGGATGGTGAAGGGTCTGGAGAGGAAGCTGTGTGAGGGGCGGCCGAGGTCATTTGGTCTGTGCAGCCTGGAGGACACTGAGGAGAGATCTCACTGCAGTCTGTAACTTCCTCATGAGGGGAAGAGGAGGGGCAGACACTGATCTCTTCTCTGTGGTGACCAATGACAGGACTCAAGGGAAATGGCCTGAAGTTGTGTCAGGAGAGGTTTGTGTTGGATATTAGAAAAAGTTTCTTAACCCAGAGAGTGGCTGGGCACAGGAACAGGCTCCCCAGGGGAGTGGTCACAGCACCAGCCCTAAGAGAGTTAAAGAAGCATTTAGACGCTGCTCTCAGGCACATGGTGGGGCTATTGGAGTGTCCTGTGCAGGACCAGGAGTTGGACTCCACTAATCCTTATGGGTCCCCTCCAACTCCGGATATTCTATTTTTTATTTTCTATGATTCCCAGTAATTGCCCTCTACCATCCCACTAATTTCTGCAGAACTGCTTTGGTTCCTCCTGCTGTTGCTGCTGTTGTTTTGGGGATGTTTTCAATTAAATTTCTAAAGGCTACTTATCAAATCTTTTTGTGACATGGTGTTAACAAGAAAAATCCAAAATAATGAGGTGGCTGGCTCAGAAATAATGATTTTGGCTTAAAAAAAGTAAAGGGTTGAATGAAAGAAAAATCAGGAGTTCATTGCCACTTTCATTTTTGAAACTCTAGGGTGAGTCAAAGACAGATTGAATTTATTCTCCACAGCATGAGGTACAGAAATGTACTTGTTTAAAGTTAAGGCTCACAGTGTCCCAACCTGTACAATGATGGCTCTGTGTTGGGTTGAGGTATCAAAAAAACCAAGTCTCCTGTGTCAGCTTCTCTTCACATCTACTCATATTTTTACAAGCAGGGTAGATGCAATGACAGTGAGTTACACAGAAATTTAAACTGAAGGTCAGATAAAGTGTGCAGCCTTCTGTGGCTTTTGGCAGCTGCTGTTCTGTGAGTTTGCAAATTCAAATCCCTCTTGATTACACACACACACCTTGATTACGTTGACTTGGACCCAAACATTATGTAAATATTGGGACAACAATTCCGTGACTTTACATGATGCTCTGGTGGCTACAGTATTTCCTTATGGCCCCAAGGTAATCTTACAGAATTTTGATATTCATAATTCCAGACTCCTGGCCCAAGCCTAGACGAAGGGTTATTTTATGTTCTTTCTAAATGCTTTGCTGAAGTTGCTACTGCTTTTGTATATTGGAAATGGAGGTCCCAAATAGGATACTTTCCATGAGAATTAACCTGTTCTGTGAAGCATTTCTAGTTCAGAGCAGTCTTATTTGTCTAGGCAGAAATATGGGACCTTGAAGAGAGACAAACATAATTACGCAGCAAAATATTAACAGCTTTTGACTGAAGGTAGATTAAGTATGTTTGGATTTTATTTTACTTGGCTTTTTTTTTTAATGAAAAACATACAGACAGCAAGTAAGAGTGGTTGGTATTTCAGAAGAATGAGGAGTTGACAGAGGAAGGAGTGAGACCTCTCTCCAGAAAGTGTCACAGTCATATTTTAAGATCTCATAAAACGAACACAAGTCACAGACTCACACAGCCACAGACTGTATGGTCATCATCTTCTCTGGCTGAGCTCTTTAAAAGCTTGTACTGGATAAATCTCCCACTGGATAAATTTGTGATGCAGACAAGGAGTTATGCTGGAAATCTTTGGCCAAGGATTCATCTAAACTGTTCATGTTTACAGCAAAATCTAAGCTGAGTCCAAGAGGCAAAGAGGCTCATTGGTTTCTCATGTCTGGTTGCCATAGAATTTCAGAGTGTTGAAACCTTAAAAGTTGGTCCTCTGCCAGGTTCTTTGGCATGGAGAAGACCATAATTGCAGCAGTCTGTGTCTGAAGTCAGAGCTAGTGAAGGCAGAAAACCTCATGAATATACCTCGTATCCCTAACCATACTAAACTTACTAATTTACAACTAATGTGGCACCTTACACATCTAGTTTACAGAGCTGAGCAATTACCTTCCTTAATTTTCATTGATCAGAAAAACATATGATAAGTAACATCTTATCTTTTTAATTTTATGCAGCTTCTTTATAGTTGTTCTCTGCTTACCAGGCTCCCCTGGATGCCCCATAACTGTGCAAAGTGTTTAGTCAGCCTGGGCCTGAAAATACTCATAAAAGCCATTGTCTTCAATTGAGTTTCAAGACTGCACTTCAATCCACTTCCCATGACATCACCAAGATGCAGAGAAGAGACAGGGATGCTCTGAGTTCATTTGGAGCCACAAGTATGAATCTCTGCTACCTGTTCTCACAGTTATGCTCATCGGAGTGACATTTTTATACATGCATATATGTATGATTGTATATATATATAGAAGTATATATGTACATATATGTGTATATATATGTTTACCTTGTTGATACTATCAATCTGTTCAAAGTCAGTGGCTGGTAATTTTTCAGTATTTCATAGTCATTCAAAACTGGATTTAATTACACTGACCTATTTCAAAACCATCTTCCCTACTTCAATTATGCAGTTACATAGAAGGTGTCTTGCAAACATAGGAAATATTTGGATTCCTAAGAAAAGGTTTTTGAATATTTCTTTAATGGAAAGTCATAAGTATGGAGTTAATACCAGCACCCCTAATAACACATGTGCAGGGAACCTAAGAGTCTTTCTTGCATAATTGGACTGTTTCACTTAAGTGAAGCAAGTTGCGAGTATGAGCAGGAAGTGCACAGAGAAAAATGCACTGGAAATATCTAGAATGACATCTTGAATCCTTAAAACTTAGAGGTCAGTAGATGGAGACTAATGGATGAATTAATTCAACATTAGAATGGCCAGAAAAAAATTCCAGAAAGACTATGAGCTTGTTTGGATTGTAAGGAGTGTACTGTGCAAGTCTTTCCTTTTATTCTTTGGTGAAAACAACACTTACACCTTTATAATTAGACAAATAACTGTTTTGCCTGAGGTTTTTTCATTTATTTATTTATTTTTTTTTGGAGGGGGGTTGTTTCTTGCTTATGTTTTGAATATGTATTAGTGAGAGAAGAATT